>NC_041739.1:40177370-40806585 GCF_004115215.2 Ornithorhynchus anatinus
GGGCACGGTTAGTTAACTGGCGCTAGAAGAGCGGAGTGTGCGGGCCGGATGTGAGTCAGGTGAGGTAGGGAGAGGCGAGCTGATTGAGTGTTTTAAAACCACTGGTAAGTTGTTTCTGTTCGATGCAGAGACGGATGGGCAGCCATTGGAGGTTCTTGAGGAGTGGGGAGACATGATCTGAACGTTTTGTTGATTAGCACATAGGAAGCACTTAATCAATACCAGCATTATTATACAACCACACTTTGTGGGTCAATTCCGGGTTGGAGAGAACTCTCAAGAAGGAAGAACTGCTGCTTTCGCAGCACAAAGAGTCGACAAGCCCAGCGCTTTTTAGTGTGGGTTTTCTTCTCTCCCCAACCTTTGTTTGCACCTCGTCCTTTAAGGGATAAAGTTTCTCCATGCCAGATTTAGATGGGGGGTGGGCATTCAGCTGACGAGAAGTGAGTCAATGTTGCCCTTATTTTGTCTAATAATTTGTTTATAAGTTTCTTTTCAAATTAGTTCAAATAATTTCAAGAAAAAAAAAATCACTTACCCCGATATTAAACCTCCCCGTGAAGTAGTCTAGGTTTGCTTGGATAAACCAAATGTTGGTTAGACCTATTTCATCACTTCTGCTCTTCGCTCGGACCAATGACAACTCCTTGTTTTCTATCAATATCACCTGGATGTCACGTACGAAAGAGACGATATTCAGTTCCGTTATTCTGTTTATGATGCGTTTACAACTACAGCGGTGCAGAAATGTCAGTTCTGCTTGCAATGAGTAAACGTTGCCCATAATGATATGCGAACAGCTGCGTTTACATGGCCCTTTATGATCAAGGCATAGGATTTGTGTTCTATTATTAGATGAGTCACAGTAATTGAGCTTGAAACTCCACCTGCAATCTCCTCAGGAGCTAAACTCCCTCATCTCCTTCCTTATTCTGGGCTTGAAGTCCGTGTCTGCCAGAATACTGCTTCGGGTTCCTGCTCTTCTTCCTGCCCGTGTGACTATTTGAGCCCATTGAGAAGGTGCTGGAGGAAAGTGAAGCTACAGGGTACAGGCTGCTATACCTACCCATTTTGTAAGCTTACCTTTGCCAAGTCAGAAGGGCAGAGGGATGGTTTTTCCCCTTTCTGACTTGTGTCCGTCCCAACTCACTGGGGAGAATCGGGTTGATTGAGAACTCGCCTGAGAGCTACATGAATTTGCACGACTTCCCGTAATTTCTGCATTTAAAAGTCTTTTGCATTAAAATTACCCTAAGTCAGAACCTAAGTGCAGGACATAACCAGAGTTACGGGATTTAGAGTTGCCTTTAGAATCCCCGACTCGGGACTACAGGTTGGAATGGGATCTAAGGTGGTTGCCGTTAGATTGTATATCCCGAGGAAGAGGGCTCATGTATAACCTTGGTTCTGTTAAGCCTATCCTTCATAGCATTCAGTACACGGCCATGCCCTGAAGTGTCCAGGACACATGAACTACTGACGATTGGCACGGACAATGAACTACTGACCATCTCCCCCCTTTCCCTCTGCTCCCCGTCCCTCTGCTCTTCCCCCTTCCCCTCCCTTCAGCACTGTGCTCATTTGTATATATTATTTATTACCCTATTTATTTTGATAATGAGGTGTATATATCTCCTTGATTCCATTTATCTTGATGATGTTGTCTTGTTTTGTTTTATTCTGTTTTGCTTTGCTATCTGTCTCCCCCGTTTAGACTGTGAGCCCGTCGTTGGGCAGGGACTGTCTCTATCTGTTGCCGAAATGTACATTCCAAGTGCTTAGTAGAGTGCTCTGCATATAGCAAGTGCTCAGTAAATACTACTGAATGTCTGAATGAATAAGCAGTCACTCCTTTCCCTTTGGTCAATAATAAAATGGATCAAGATTGTTAACCAGCAAAAAATGTACATTTTTTTCCCCCGCTCTCAACTTTTCTCATGACAATCCCTAGGCCTAGGACACTTTACCCCTGCAGGCCCAAGTTCCTGTATGGTAATTATGGTACTTGTTAAGCGCTTATTCTGTGCCAAGTACTGTACTAAACGCTGGGGTAGATATAAGTTAATCAGGTTGGACACAGTCCCTGTCCCACATGGGGCTCACGCTCTTAATCCCCATTTTACAGATGAGGTAATTGAGGCCCGGAAATCCACCTGCCCGAGGAAATCTTTCCTAAGTGGAATCGAGGATGTACTTCCTGAAGGCTGACCCTCTTATTATTGAAATCTGGGCTGAGGAAAATCCAATCCTATGTCTGTAAGCTTGTAAACTACCCCTTCCCTTCAGGCTACCATGAAGGGAACGTGGGGGATAAAACTGGGTTAGGGGCCTCTGGCGTTTGGAACATCTTTCCTATAAGTCCCCTCATTCCGAAGGGTCAGAACTGAGGATGCTCCAGCACAGAAGTGGCAATCCAATCATTTAAAATGAGCATCAGTAGTGGAGGGTTGGTTGGCTGAGCAGGTGAAACGGGGTAATGCCAAAACCAGGGGGTTTGCATATTTTTCTAAGCACAAGCTTAACCTGGACTCTCAGCTACTTTGTAATACAATAAAACGTTTCATTAAAATTGAACTATAGGCTTATTTCATATTCCCTTCTTCAGTGCCAAAATTTGCAATTTTACTTGCCCCACACAGTCACTGAAAAAAAGGTGATTTTGGGGGGCGTGTCTCTGCCGACCTTAGACTTTGTAATTGAATACATTACCGAGGGATGCTTTTAAAAGGAAAACAAACTCTTAAAATGGATACTAGGCCACCAGTTTGTATGTTAACTATAATATGAAAACAGAATGAGTCATGTTTGACCAACTCATCTTCTTGTGCTGTCCCAATCTTCCAAAATACCACAGTCTGCAAATTAAAAAAAAAAAAATGATACTCCCTTTTCTTATTACCTGACACGATGGCAGGAGATAGGCCAGGACAATTCCAACATGGCCCTGTGAAGGAAGATACAAACACATTAACACTGTTAAAGCAAACAAAAAGGAACACTTCTTAACACAGCAGATGGAAATCATATGAAATTGACACTGGAAGTTGAACACTTCTTAACACAGCAGATGGAAATCGAATGCTTGGCAGGGGAAGTTGTGCTAGAAAGTATCAGTAGGTTCAAGAGGGATTTGGTATGAATTCAGGGGCAAGAGATCTAAAATATGTAATTAGAGGGAAAGTTAGGGACAGAGCGGAGAAAAGATAGGGATATTAAAAGGCACCTGCCTATAATCGTGTAGCTACCTCGGCATTTAGATCAGTGCTCGGCACATAGTACTCGGCGCTTAACAAATAACACAATCATCATATTACTGTTATTATTGTTAATAATGTAGCAGTGATGTTTATTGAGCACCCACTGTGTGCAAGGTATTACGGTCACCTCTTGAGAAAGTGCGACACAAGCCACAGACACATTACTTGTGCACGAGAACCTTACACACGAATAGGGGAGACCGACATAAAAATACCCTGCAAAAATTTTTTCACCTAATTGGCCCATTTTGGGATATGTTTTGCAACCCCAAAGCAGGAGAGGGGTTATTATGGAGGGAATTAAGTCTAGCACAGGGGGAGCAGGAAAAAAAAAAAGTGGAAAAGAAAGCAAGACGAAAGGAGAGTAGAAAGAAGAGAAAGGTAAGAGGTCAGTATCTTCTTTCTACTCTCCTTTCCTCTTGTTTTCTTTTCCTCCTTTTTTTTCTGCTCCTCTTGTACTAGACTTAATTCCCTCCGTAATAACCCCTCTCCTGCTTTGGGGTCGCAAAACATATCCCCAAATGGGACAACTGTGTGAATAAAGCATAAAATAACCAAAAACCACTCCATGAATGATGGTAACACCCCTTCCTTCCCCCCTGCCCCTTCCTCTTCCTACACTAGCACATACACGTGTGTTTCCCCACCGAAAAAACCCTTCGTGGCTTGGTCTGTGCCTTGGGTGTTCTGACCCTACCTTTCTTCCTACCCTAGGAGCCACCGCAATTACTGCTTTAAAAGAAAATAATTTTCTTCTCAAAAATATGCAGGGGAGGGATGAAAGGACAGTGGGGGGATTATGCAATGGAGGCAATATTTTGTGAGTAAAAGTGAGTGGGAGCTTCAACAAGAGCAGTAAGAATAACTGACTAAAAAAATCCTCCAATTCTTTCCTTGATTCGCCCCCAGCGCCGTATCTGGCTTCCGTCCCCTTCACTCCACAGAAACCACCCTCCTCCTCCTTGCCAAACCCAACGGCCTCTACTCCATCCGAATCCTCCTCGACCTCTCAGCTGCCTTTGGCACTGTCGACCACCCCCTTTTCCTGAGAACATTATCTAACTTTTATCTTCACTGACACTGTCGTCTCCTGGTTCTCCTCCTATCTCTCTGGCTGCTCATTCTCAGTCTCTTTTGAAGGCTCCTCCTTTGCCTCCCACCCCCTTACTGTGGGAGACCCTCAAGGTTCAGTTCTAGACTCCCATCTATTCTCCATCTACACTCACTCCCTTGAAGAACCCATTTGCTGCCGTGGGTTCAACTACCATCTCTCTGTGCATGATTCCCAGATCCAACGATAATAATTTATGGTACTTTTCAAGCACTTACTATGTGCCAAGCACTCTTCTAAGCGCCGAGTGGATACAATTTAATCAGCTTGGACACCATCCCTGTCCCACTGGGGGCTCACACTCTTAATCCCCATTTTACAGATGAGGTAATTGAGGCCCAGAGAAGTAAAATGAGTTGCCCAAGGTCACACGGCAGACTTGTGGCAGAGCTGAAATTAGAACCCGGGCCCGTGTTCTATTCACTAAGCCACATTACTTCCAGGCCCACATCTATATCTGTATCTCCGTCTCCAGCTGCAGTCCTGAGCTCTCTCTGCAGTCTCGCATTTCCTCCTGCCTTCAGGACATCTCTACTTGGATGACCCACTGACTCCTCAAACTGAACATGTCCAAAATAGAACTTCTTATCTTCCCACCCAGACCCCGTCCTCCCCATGACTTTCCTGTCACTGTAGACAGCACCGCCGGTCTCCCTGTCTCACAAGCCCATAACTTTGGCTTTCTTCTCAACCCCCACAGTCAATGTGTCACCAAATCCTATTGGTTCAACCTTTATAATATCGCTAAAATCCACCCCGTCCTCTCCATCCGAACTGCTACCAAGTTAATCCAAGCCCTTATCCTTTTCCACCTCGACTGTTATATGAGCTTCCTTGCTGACCTCTCTGACTCTTCCCCATTCTAGTCCATACTTCACTCTGCTTCCCGGATCATTTCGCTACAAAAAAAGTTCAGTCCACTGTTCCCCACTCCTCAGGACCCTCCAGTGTTTGCCCATCCACCGCCATATAATAATAATAGTAATAATGTTGGTATTTGTTAAGCGCTTACTATGGGCAGAGCACTGTTCTAAGCGCTGGGGTAGATACAGGGTAATCATGTTGTCCCACGTGGGGCTTACAGTCTTAATCCCCATTTTATAGATTAGGTAACTGAGGCACAGGGAAGTGAAGTGACTTGCCCACAGTCACACAGCTGATAAGCGGCAGATCCGGGATTCGAACCCATGACTCCTGACTCCCAAGCCCGGGCTCTTTCCACTGAGCCATGCTGCTTCTCTTGAGCCACGCTGCTTACAGAAACTCCTTGCCATCGACTTTAAAGCTCTCAATCATCTTGCCTCCTCCTACTTACCTCCCCGATTTCCTACTACAACCCAGCCCACACACTTCACTTCCCTAATGCCAAGCTGCTCACTATGCCTAAATCTTGTCTATCTCAATCAATCAATCAATCAATCAATCAATCAATCAATCAATCGTATTTACTGAATGCTTAGTGCGCAGAACACTGTACTAAGCACTTGGGAGAGTACGGTATATCAGAGTTGGGAGACACGTCCCCTATACTTTGCAAGTGCTTAATACAGTACTCTGCACACGGTGAGCGCTCAATAAATACGATTTAATGAATGCACGAATGAATCGAGCTTACAGTCTAGAAGGGGAGACAGACGTGAATATACATAAAAGAGTTTCAGATGTGTACATAAGCACTGTGGGGCTGAGAAAGGGGTAAACAAAGGGTGCAGACCCAAGTGCGAGGGTGATGCAGAATGGAGCGGGAGAGGAGGAAATGCTTTCAATAAGGCTCGTAGGTGGGGACAGTGATCCTCTGTCAGATACGAAGAGGGAGGGTGCTCCAGGCCAGAGGCAGGACATGGGTGAGAGCTCGGCGGCGACAGAGACGAGACTGAGATGGAGATCTTGAAAAATGATCCGGGCAGCAGAGCGAGGTAGGGACTGGAGAGGGGAGAGACAGGAGGCAGGGAGGTCAGCAAGGAGGCTGACGCAGAAATCAAGGAGAGATAGGATAAGTGCTCGGGTTAACGTGGTAGGACTTTGGACGGAGCAGAAAGGGCAAATTTTACCGATGTTGTGAAGGTTGGACCAAGAGGAACTGGTGACAGATTGAACATATTGGTGAAATGAGAGCGATGAGTTGGGGATAACGCCAAGGTTATGGGCTTGTGAAACAGGAGAGATGGCGGTGCTGTCTAGAGTGACAAGGACAGTCGAGGGAGGACAGGGATTGGGTGGGAAGATAAAGAAATTCTGTTTTAGTCATGCTAAGTTCCAGGAGTCGGCGGGACATCCAAGTAGAGATGTCCTGAAGGCAGGAAAAAATGCGAGTCTGCAGGGAAGGAGAGAGATCAGGGCTGGAGATGTAGATTTGGGAATCATCCTCGTAGAGATGGTGGTTGAACCCATGGGAGTGAATAAGTTCTCCAAGGGAGTGGGTGTAGATGGAGAGTAGCAGGGGACTCAGAACCGAACCTCGAGGGATTCCCTCAGCTAGGGGGTGGGAGGCAGAGAAGAAGCTTGTCAGAATGACCGACAATGAGCGGACAGAGAGACGGGACGAGGACCAGGAGAGGACAGCGTCAGTGAAGCCAAGGTTGGATAATGTTTCCAGGAGGAGAGCGTGGTCAACGATGTCGGCGGCAGCTGAGGGGCTGAGGAGGATTAGGATGAAGTAGAGGCCGTTGGATTTGGCAAGAAGTAGATCATCGGTGACCTTTGAAAGGGCAGTATCTGTGACGTGAAGGGGGTGGAAGCCAGATTGGAAGGGGTCAAGGAGAGAACTGGAGGAGAGGAACTGGAGGCATTGGTGTGGACCACTTGATCTAGAAGTTTGGAGAGGAATGAAGTGATAAGTGGAAGGAGCCATGGGTCAAGCATGTTTGAAAGCAGTCTGTCTCCGGCTCCCTCTCTCCTTATTCTTAGATTTGTTAGCTACTTGAGGCCAGGGTTCGTGACTCTAGTTCATCCTTGTTCTTCTTTCCCATTGCTTAGTACAGTGCTTTGTACATAGTAAGCACTTAAAACCACTGCATATCACAGTGGTATGGAGGACCCCACCAACGTGACTGTTGTTGTATCGTACTCTCCCAAGCGTTTAGTACAGTGCTCTGCACACAGTAAGCGCTTGATAAATATGGCCGAATGAACGAATACCAGCGAAAGAACAATGCGCTTCTGAAAAGGGCAAAGAATACAGCCTAGCGTTCGTATATGTCTTTAGGGAAAAAAAAAATCCAGAATGGTCTCATGTTTGGGGAATTATAGCGCAAGGTGGATCTAATGATACATTACCCCGCCGCTACAGAAATCCACAATTGTGTCACCGGGTTTGGCCAATCGTGTCACCATGGAAACCAGATTGTTCAATTGCTGCTGCTTTCTCAGAGCGCGATCACCGGACATCTTACCTAAGGATGACAAGAGAAGTAGGAGACAGAGCTTAATCCTCAGCGAAAGACTGAGTGGTAATACTGGGAATAAAACGTTGCTGAATTGTACTTTCCAAGTGGATAGTACATGCCCTGCACACAGTAAGCGCTCAATAAATACGACTGAATGAATGAATCGAAGGAGTGGAGATGGAGTTGGACAGATGGAGCTTTGGGAAAACAGCAGAGTGGGGGAAAGGGGAGGTCAGATCCACCCATCAACCATTCAAAAGTATTTATTCGGCGCTTACTACATGCAGGGCACTGTTTAGATAAATACAATACACCGGGGTCGGTAGACATGATCCCTGCCCAAGAGGAGCTCACAATCCACAGAGGGAGATAAGACTTCAATAGATAAGATCTTCTAAGCACCCTATACTATGTTCAATAGTATAAAATAATAATAATGATTATGGTACTTGTTCGTCGCTTACTATGTGCCAAGCACTGTTCTTCGTGCTGGGGTAGAGACAAGTTAATCAGATTGGACACAGTCCCTGTCCCACATTGGGCTCACACTCCTAATCCCCCTTTTACAGATGAGGTAACTGAGGCCCAAAGAAGTGAAGTGACTTGCCCAGGGTCACAGAGCAGACAGGCGGCAGAGTTGGGATCAGAAACCAGGTCTTTCTGACTCTCAGGTCCATGCTCTATCCACTAAGCCATGTTGCTTCTCTATTGAGCACCTCCTGGAGGCACCCGAGGGAGCAATATAATAATAATAATAATAATAATGTTGATATTTGTTAAGCGCTTACTATGTGCACAGCACTGTTCTAGGCGCTGGGGTAGACACAGGGGAATCAGGTTGTCCCACGTGGGGCTCACAGTCTTAATCCCCATTTTACAGATGAGGGAACTGAGGCCCAGAGAAGTGAAGTGACTTGCCCACAGTCACACAGCTGACAAGGGGCAGAGCTGGGATCCGAACCCATGACCTCTGACTCCAAACCCCGTGCTCTTTCCACTGAGCCACGCTGCTTCTCAATGAAAGCAGAAGAAGCAGCCGACAGTTTAATCATTCTCCCTGGTCACCTCTTCTTCCGCTCTTCGTCACAGCTGTCGCCACCTGGACACGACCCTTATCTCTTTTGCCCCACTGCAAATCGAGCACTTCAAGTCAGCGCTCCATACGCAATAAGCACTCAATAAATACCACTGATTGCTGGATTGACTGACTGTGACTGTGGCTGACTGTGCTCCAAGTAAAAATTTTAATCATCTGCGCCCCCCTCCCTCATTTGGAGATCTCAAGTTTTCTCTAGGTAACTTCGGCAACCTTCTTTGGCCTTCTCAGAGAAAAGTTCTAGGCAATAAATGAAATGTAGTCTTATGGTTTTCCCGGCACGCCGGGGTATTTTTTTTAATCTTCCCTTCGGTTACGGCACCTGGGAAGTCCGGGGAACGGGCATCGCGTCATTTGAAACGCGTGAATTATCATCGCTTCTCGCCTATTAGTCTTCTTACGTGTGGGCAGTTCTGGCCCAGCAGTTGGAAATAAGAAATCCAAGGGATGCTGAGGGACGGTCTCGCTGGGAAAAACAAAATGACTTGCAAGGGTGGCTGTCCCGCTGTCACTCGTTCACTGTCTCCCGTCACGCTTTCACAGTGGTATATGATATAATGAGATCGAAACGCATCTAGTCACGGAAACATACACGCATACAGATACCCCGAGCTTCACATACCTAAAGACACAGAGATGGACACGAAGAAGTATATGGACATGGGGCGTCCCTGACAATGACAGACATACATTAAACAGGGAAACAGAGAGATCGGTTTAGAGAAACAGAGGCAGAAACCGAGATTCTCGGGCCCCGGGGACACGGGGGAGGTCCCGGAGTTGACGTGACTGTGTCAGAGATGTCAATAGAGATGTTAGAGCCTCTCTTACATCTTCCTGAGGACGTATAAGATCGCCGCCCTAGGCGACGTCCTGACCGTGGTGTCTTATGGGCAGGGAATGTGTCCCTTAGAACAGTGCTTTGCACACAGTGAGCGTCCAGTAAATACCATAGATGGATTGATCGACTGGGGTGCCGGGAGAGGCTGATATGAGGAAGAGGGCAGGAGTGCTTGTGGACAACGGTATTTGGAAGCAGCGTGGCTCAGTGGAAAGGGCACGGGCTCGGGAGTCAGAGGTCATGGGTTCCAATCCCGGCTCCACTGTCAGCTGTGTGACTTTGGACGAGTCACTTAACTTCTCTGAGCCTCAGTTACTTCATCTGTAAAATGGGGATGAAGACTGTGAGCTCCACGTGGGATTACCTTGTATCTATCCCAGTGCTTAGAACAGTGCCAGGCACCTAGTAAATACTTGATAAATACCATCATCACCATCATTATTATCAATCACCTTTCTCCTGGAATGGATAACAGCGGCACTGAACCCATATTCTCTCCCCAGTCCTTTCCTCCACCTAACTGTCCCACCACAGTTAATGACACAGCCAATCCACCGCCGGGTCTCTCGGGCATTATCCTCGACTCTTCCCTCTCTTTCAACTCCCACGTTTAGTCTGTTGCCAGATTCCCTCGGTTCTTCCTCCACAATATCTCTGAGAATCCACCCCTTCCTCTCCATTCAATCTTCTACTACGCCGATCCACTCACGTGTCATTTCCTGTCTCGACTGCTGCATCAGCCGCCTCGCTGACTTTCCCGCCTCTGCTGTCCAGATCATTTTCCCTAAACATCATTCTGCACATGTACCACCAATCCTCAAAGACCTTCAGTGATTGTCCATGAATAATAATTATGATTACGGTATTTATTAAGCGCTTACTATCTTCCAGGCACTGTACTAAGCACTGGGGTGGATACAGGCACTCAGTCTGCTCTGTCCCTCCCAATTATTCATTCCATTTTCTTATTAATAACAATAAGGTTGGTACTTGTTAAGCGCTTACTACGTGCAGAGCACTGTTTTAAGCGCTGGGGGAGATACAGGGTCATCAGGTTGTCCCACGTGAGGCTCACAGTCTTAATCCCCATTTTACAGATGAGGAAACTGAGGCCCAGAGAGGTGAAGTGACTTGCCCACGGTCACACAGCTGACAAGTGGCAAAGCCAGGCTTCGAACTCACGACCTCTGACTCCCAAGCCCACGCTCTTTCCACTGAGCCACGCTGCTTCTCTATCACACCCCATTCCTCCTTCTTTGTTCCTCTCAAGCTAACCTACTCGCCGTGCTCTGTTCTGTTCTACTCCCTCTGCCAATCTCATATTCACATCCTCCCCACTGCCTGGAACTCCCTCCTGCTTCACTTTCAACAGGATTCAGCTTTCCTTGTTTTATAGCCCTTCTGAAATCACCATATCCTCCAGAAGGCCTTCCCTGATTCATTTCTAAACTCCCCACTTTTCTCAGTGGAAAGAGCGCGGGCTTGGGAGTCAGAGGTCATGGGTTCGAATCCTAGATCTGCCACTTGGCAGCTTAACTTCTCTGTGCCTCAGTGTCCTTATCTGTAAAATGGGGAGGAAGACTGCGAGCCGCACGTGGGACAACCTGATTACCCTGTATCTCCCCCAAGCGCTTAGAACAGTGCTCGGCACATAGCAAGCGCTTAACAAATACCAACATTATTATATCCCTCACTGGCAGATCAGCACTTTCGTGTCACCTAAACGGTTAGTGCTCAAAAACTGTCTGTAGAGCTTCTGTACGGCTCTTATAATCCTCTGTTACTTCTTCCTACCTTTAATATAGTTTAGTGTCTGTCTCCTCTTTTAGACTGTAAGCTCCTTGAAGGCAGAGATCATTTCTGTCATTTACACTGTACTTTCCCGAGTGCCTAGTACGGCGTTCTGCACACAGTAGGTGTTCGGTAAATAACGACCGATTGGTTATCCCGGGGGCAGGCACCAGGGCCAAAGGGTCAAAGATATATATATGTGTATATATTGCACATGTACATATATATATCCCACAGACTGGTATGAGAGTTGGAAGGCACGAGTTAGGGGCACTGGAGGAGTGCTTAGTACAGTGTTCCGCACACAGGTGCCTAAATAAATATTGATTTTTTTAAATGGTACTTGTTAAGAGTTTACTAGGTGTCAAGCACTGTACTAAGCGCTGGGATACATAAAAGACGGTCACCGTCTCTGCCCACGCGGGCCACACAGTCTCAGGAGGAGGAACAGGTGTCGAATCCCCGTTTCAGGAAACCGAGGCACAGAGAAGTGAAGTGACTTGCCCAAGGTCACACAGCAGACAAGTGGAGCAGCCAGGATTGGGAGTCAGGTCCCCTGACAGCCATGCTCCTTCCACTAGGTCATGCCGATTGACCAGGGCCAAGGCCATCCCTGAACCGGGCACTTCCTGGTCCATTCACTTGCACATCCCTGCCTGCCAGCAAAGCTAGGAAAAGGAGCATTTGTCTTGCAGGGGCTGGGGGTGGGAAGGTTGGCGGCGGGGAGGGGAAGGAGGCGGGGGCGGAAACGAGAGTCCAGAGCAGGGAGAGGAGTGAGTTCGAGTTCAAGCGAAGCAGGGTTTAGGAATTGATAAAGCTTCCGGAAGCCTGGAGCCACCAAGCGCCACATCGGGGTCTAGTCTGCCATGAGGGGACGCTGGTGACGATATCTCACTGGGGCGATCTCAGGGAGAAGACCTTGAGGAGCGGTTGTGTGGGTAAGGAAAACTAGAGAATCAGGAAGGAATTCCCCTCCTTACACACACTCTCTCCCCCTCTCTCACAGCACCGCACTGCTTTATCTAGCAGCCCTATGGCGGGGGGCAGAATGGACCAGGAAGTGGAGGGGTCGGGGGGACTGGGGGCACCCAAGACTGGAAAATATCAAGAGCTGGTCCTGGGCTCAGCTTATCTGTGAGTCCAGTTCTCAGCTTTCATCCCCCCAGTGAAGCGGCTTCATAAATTCCACGCCGAGCCTTCACGGGCAGAGCATTCTCCGGCTGAATAGGCGTTAGACTCGGCCCCGAGAGCGCTCGAAGTCTGCCTCGCAATAGGTGCTGGCCAAATCCCTCAAACGGTCTGGTCAAGCGGGACTGGTACACTCCGGCCAGCATTTACAACTGCCGACTGTTATTCTGTACAACGATCAGGTTGACAAAACGACGACGGATTTGGTGTTTTGGATTCGGACGAAGGGAAAAGCCCCCAGATCTTTACGGTTGGCCCAGGAGTTGTTCGGTCATCTCTTCAAGCAGTCGATCATATTTAATGAGAACTTACTGTGTGCAGAGCACTGTACTGAGCGTTTGGGAGAGTACGATATAAGAGAGTCGGTAGCCACTGCCCACGACGAGCTTACGGCCTAGAGCGTTAAGCCCTTCTCCCGAGCCCACCGTTTTCAGGGAGGCCTAATGTTGGAATTGAGATGAGCTCTTTTTGGCTCACTGGCCGAGAGGATTGTCCTATAGATGCAGTCTGGATGACGAGGGAAAATTATTTCTCTCTCCAGCCCTGTCGCAGGTCGTGAACGTAGCCCGCTTCGGGCAGGACGGTCCGCTGGAAAGAAGGCAGGACACGTGGCCGAGGTATGTTCTGTGTCTGTTCTGTAATCGGTACGTAAGTGTGCGAGCCTTTGACTCCCAGTTGTCACTTCTGCTGGGGAGATTTTATCCGTGCGTGAGTGGGTCTGGAACATGGATACGTGAACAATCGCTTCCCTCGTTCTCCTCATGCGGAGTGAATCCTCTTCTCGGCTGCTGCAGTTCTTATCCGCGAGGTCTGGTGCTGTTTCCGTTTCCCCCTCCTGCTCTCACAGTCTGTCCAGTGATAATTCGGTTGTACTGTCCTCTCCCACGCGCTCAGTCCAGTGCTCTGCACATAGCGAGAGCTCCATAAATACCATCGATGGATTGAACGTAGAAAGAACCGGACGGTCCTTCTCCTGAGTCAGCATCTTTGCTGAAAGTTCTCCCTCACGGGACTTAGGGCAGACTTGCAAACAGGCGGCATCTTATGTTTTCCCGAGCCATTTAAAACGAAGGGTGTCAAAATGCTCAGTGTGAAACTTCCTTCTTCAAACTTTTTCTTTCTGCAAATATTTCCTGTCCCTCCAAGCCAGCTTTTATAAAGACTCTGAAACTGCTAGAAACACAAGCAAAGCCTCGTGAAGAAGCAAACAGATGAGAAAATTGGTATTTTGAGAGCTTGGATTCCTCTTAAAGGCAAATGCACTTTCTATTTTTATCACCGTACTGGTGTCTTAGACCCCATTTATATACACAGCAGTGAAAGGAAACCACATTAGGCTCTCTTCTTAGCTTGGCTAAAAATGATTCTCCCTGGGTGTCAGCTGAATATTGAATCAGATTCAGCTCAACTTTGGATGAAATGACCTCATTTGCCTTGTGGCGTATCCTTTGGCCCTCAGTGCTCCGTGGGTAATTTTTCTTCCCCAGGCCAAGTTTATCAAATCCTAAATTTTCCACCATTTTGATGTCGGTCAATAATAATAACAGCGATGATAATCATGGCTTTCTTTGCGCCAAATGCTGTATTATGTAATCGCTGGGGTTGATACGAGATAATCAGGTCTGTCGGTCAGTCAGTCGTATTCACTGAGCACTTACTGTGTGCAGAGCACTGTACTAAGCGTTTGGGAGAGTACAATGTAACAGTACAACAGACACTTTCCCTGTCCACAGTGAGCTTACAGTCTAGAGGCTGGGACTCGCAGTGCACAGGGGAGGGAGAATCCCCATTATACAGATGAGGAAACTGAGGCCCAGAGAAGTTAGGTGACTAGCCCAAGGACACACAGTCCGCAAGTAGCAGAGCCGGAATTCGAACCAGGTCCTCTGACTCCCAGGCCCTCGTTCTTTCCACTAGGGCACGCTGCTTGCGGACGTTGTTGAGACATTAACCTTGCAAAAAATGAACGAATAAATCTGAAAACGGGGATCTTTTTTCCATCTTAGGATAAGATAATGTGGGAATACAAGCGTATTTGTTCCAATGCATCAAATAAGGCAACGAAACTCTCACAGTGTGACCTAGTATGGAAGTTGTAATTTATAATATGCAAACAGCTGCCAGGTTTCGGGCCTAGGAACTCATCAGATAATCTGTGCCTCCTATTAGATACTTTTGCTTCTCCTTTTCTTGGCCCAAAGCAGCAATTTACCTTGCGTGGCATAATTTATTTGTTACAGGGAGAAGATCATAAGCGGGCCCAATTTAGACTCCTTCTGATTTACTTTGAAAGCATTTCTTCTGGCTCCCTCAAAAAATGCTGTGAGAAAAGTAAATGGAAGACAAAAATAATCACTCACAATCGTAAAAAAAAGCTAGAGTCACTGACTTGAAATGAAATAGAATTTGGTGGTGATAATGGATATTAATACTTGTGAAAGGGGTCACAGATGCAGCCTTAAGCCAGAGTTTGGGAAACAAGAGTTTTAGAGCGCCGAATGGGGAGCTGGAAAATCTTAGCTGTATTTCCAGTTCATCCACTGACTTTTTTTTTTACGAGCTTGGAGCACATTTCCTCCCCGAGCTCGTCAGTAGACTGGGGACGAGGAAACCCTTGTCTTTTGGTGATGCTCTCAGTGTTTCTGTGAAGCACTTGAAGCTCCGCAAGAACTCTTTCAACAGAATACACCCGAGTAAACCAAGGGAAAACCCTTTTGATGAAATAGAAGCCACTAATTTTGGAAGAATAGCAACCTGGGAGTTTCGTCTGAAGGTTTCTTAAACAAGCTTTCTAGAATCTCAGGCTGTTGCACATGACAGCATGACGGGAAGCAGCGGGACCTAGTGGAAAAAACCCAGGGCCTGGACGTCAGGAAACCTGGGTTCTAATGCCGGCTCGGCCACTTGCCTGGGTTCTTGAGGAGTGGGAGACACGGACTAGAGAAAAATGATCCAGGCAGCAGAGTGAAGTCTAGACTGGACGGGGGAGAGACAGAAGGCGGGCAGGTCAGCAAGGAGGCGGATGCGGTAGTTAAAGTGGGATGGATAAGTCCTTGGATCAGTATAGTAGCAGTCTGAATGGAGGGGAAAGAGCGGATTTTAGCAATGCTGCATGGCTGAACTGACAGGATGTGGTGACATACAGACACCGTCGACTTCAAAGCAGTCGATCGCCTTGGCCCCTCCTACCTCACCTCGCTACTCTCTTCCTACAACCCAGCCCACACGCTTCGTTCCTCTACTGCTAACCCTCTCACTGTATCTCAATCTCATCTATCTCATCTCCGACCTGTTGCCCATAGCCCATCTCTGCCCTGGAACCCCCTCCCTCCTTACATGAGTCAGACAACTGTTCTCCCCCACTTCAAAGCCTTATTGAAGGCCCGTCTCCTCCAAGAGGCCTTCCCTGACTAAGCCCTCCTTTCGTCTTTTCCCACTCCTTTCTGCATCACCCTGACTTGCCTTCATTCATCCTCCCATCCCCACAGCATATATGAGTATATCCGTAATTTATTTATTTATACAGTGCTCTGCACATAGTAAGCGCTCAATCAGTACGATTGAATGAATTTATTTAATCACGTATATTAACGTCTGTCTCCCCCTCTAGACTGTGAGCTCACTGTGAGCGGGGAATGTGTCTGTTGGTTGTTCTACCGTACTCGTCCAAGTGCTTAGTACAGTGCTTTGCACCCAGTATATGCAAAATAAATACTGTTGAATGAACCAACGAATATGTCGAATGAATGAGAGAGATGAGTCCGAGGATAATGCCAAGGTTCCGGGCTCGGGAGACAGGGAGAATGGTGATGGGAAAATCACGGGGAAGATTGGGTGGGAAGATGAAGAGGTCTGTTTTGAACACATTAGGTTTGTGGTGTCGGTAGGACATCCGAGTACAGACGTCCTGAAGGCGGGAGGAAATTCAAGACCGGAGAAAAGGAGAGAGATCAGGGCTGGAGATGTAGATGAGGGAATCTTCTGAATAGAGATGGCAGTTGCAGCCATGAGAGCCAAGGAGTTCTCCGGGTTAGGGGGTGTAGATGGAGAACAGAATAGTAATAATGGCATTTGTTAAGCGCTTATTATGTGCAAAGCACTGTTCTAAGTGCCGGGGAAGATACAGGGTGATCAGGTTGGTCCCACGTGGGGCTCACAGTTTTAATTCCCATTTTACAGATGAGGTAACGGAGGCACAGAGAAGTTGTGACTTGCCCAAAGTCACACAGCCGACAAGCGGCGGAGCCGGTATTAGAACCCGCGACCTCTGACTCCTAAGCCCGGGCTCTTCGCGCTGAGCCACACTGCTTCTCAAGAGGACCCTGAACTGAGGCTCGGAGGACCCCCTCTCGTCAGAGGAAGAGACCAGGAAAGAGACCGAGACTGAGAAGGGCCAGAGAAATAGGAGGAGAAGCCAGAGAAGACAGTGTGAGTGAATGTTTCCGGGGGCACGGGGTGGTTGACAGTGTCGAAGACAGCTGAGCGGTCGAGGAGAGTGACGATGGAGAAGAAGCCATCGGATTTGGCAAGAAGGAGATGATAATGTCGGTATTTGTTAAGCGCTTACTATGTGCAGAGCACTGTTCTAAGCACTGGGGTAGATACAGGATAATCAGGTTGTCCCACATGAGGCTCACGGTCTTAGTCCCCATTTGACAGATGAGGGAACTGAGGCACAGAGAAGTTAAGCGACTCGCCCACAGTCACCCGGCTGACGAGTGGCAGAGCCGGCATTCGAACTCAGGACCTCTGACTCCCAAGCCCGGGCTCTTTCCACTGAGCCACGCTGACGGTCGGTGACCTTTGAGAGGGCGGTTTCCGTGGAGCGAAGGGGGCAGAAGCCAGGTTGGAGGGAGTCAAGGAGAGAATTGGAGGGGAGGAGCCGGAGGCAGCGGATGTAGACGACTCTCTCAAGGAGTTTGGAGAGGGATAGACGGGAGACGGGCTGATAACTGGAGTGGGCTGTGGGATCGACGGAGGCTTTTTTAAGGACGGGGGATTCATGAGCACGTTTGACAGCACTGTACATTGCAGACACTCTACTAAACGCTGGGGTAGATACAAGTTCGAATCCCGTTTCTGGCACTCGTCTGCTGTGTCAACTTGGGCAAGTCACTTCGGTCAGAGAAGAACAGAGAAGGCTCAGTTACTTCATCTGTACAGTGGGGATCAAGACCGTGAGCCTCAAGTGGAACACGGAGTAGGTCCAGCGTGATTAGCTTGTATCTACCCCAGCGCTTACAACAGTGCCTGGTACATAGTAAGTGCTTGACGAATACCACGAAGAAAAAGATGATGAGGTTGGACACAGCCCAGTCAGTCTAAGTAAAATGGAGGAGGATATAATCCCCAGTTGACAGGTGAGAGAACTGAGGCACAGAGAAGTGAAGTAACTTGCCCAAGTTCACACAGCGGACAAGTGGCGGAGCCGGGAATAGGAGCCAGGTGCTTCTGACTCTCAGGCTCGTGCTCTTTGCGAAGTTATTTGTATACGTGAACCAGACTCCTGTCAGATACCCCCCGCAGCCCTCAAAATGGATATTCCTATTCTCGTGTGTCCATTCCCCCCGCCCTCAAAATTCCTATTGCCGTGCTAGCCGAAGAGCATTCTCCTGCTATGACTCCCTGTCTCTTTTTGGCCGGGGGCTGGATCATTTTTTCGAAGTATGTTTTCAAAATATCCAGATCATAACATGTGAATGGGCGCTACCTTTCAAAAACGCCTCTCTGAATCCGTCTAGAGACAGGGCGATGAAGCAAGTGGGACAGTCTCCTACGC
The DNA here is from genome assembly GCF_004115215.2 of Ornithorhynchus anatinus. Lineage (NCBI taxonomy): Eukaryota > Metazoa > Chordata > Mammalia > Monotremata > Ornithorhynchidae > Ornithorhynchus > Ornithorhynchus anatinus. Next base: position 40,195,820 of record NC_041739.1, read on the forward strand.
GGGAATGGGGAAGGCGGAGTATCGGCAGGAGGAGGTTGCATGAATTGGGGCAAAAGGGCCCACCGAGGGAAGCTGTGGAAGCGTGAACGGGCTTTGGAAACTGTCGATCAGAATGAGGTTTTTGAGCGACACGGCGCTTTAGCCTGGGCGATAATAATAATAATGATTATAAGCACTTTATCTAAGCACTGGGGTAGATACAAGTTAATCAGGTTGGACACAGTCCCTGTCCCACGTGGGGCTCACACTCTTAATCCCTTTCTTTCTTTCTCTTAATCCCTTTCTTTCTTTCTTTCTTTAGAGAAGCAGCATGGCGCAGTGGAAAGAGCACGGGCTTTGGAGTCAGAGTTCATGAGTTCGCATCCCAGCTCTGACACTTGTCAGCTGTGTGACTGTGGGCGAGTCACTTAACTTCTCTGTGCCTCAGTTCCCTCATCTGTAAAATGGGGATTAAGACTGTGAGCCCCACGTGGGACAACCTGATTCCCCTGTGTTTACCCCAGCGCTTAGAACAGTGCTCTGCACATAGTAAGCGCTTAACAAATACCAACATTATTATTTCTTCCTCTTTCATTCACTTATTCCTTGAGAAGCTCCTTGAGAAGCAGCGTGGCTCAGTGGAAAGAGCCCGGGCTGGGGAGTCAGAGGTCTTGGGTTCTAATGCCGACTCCGCCGCTTGTCAGCTGTGGGATTTTGGGTACGTCACTTCTCTGTGCCTCAGTTCCCTCATCTGTAAAATGGGGATGAAGACTGTGAGCCCCACGTGGGACAACCTGATTCCCCTGTGTCTCCCCCCGGCGCTTAGAACGGCGCTCTGCATATAGTAAGCGCTTAACGAATACCAACATTATTATTATTATTATGGGGTCACACGGCAGACATGTGGCGGAGTGGGATTCGAACCCAGGTCCTGGTGACTCTCAGGCCCATGGTCTATCTACTACGGATCAGGCCACGGCCGACGGCTTTATCCACTACACTGTAAGCTCCTTGAGGGCAGGGCATCGTGTCTATCAACTCCATTATATGGTTCTCTTCCAAGTGGTCAGTAAGTACTCCGCACCCAGTGGGCACTCGATAAACGATCAGCGGCTGACAGAGCCCAGTTAAGGTAAACCCCGTCCGATGCTTCGTCCAATCACTGCAGCAGTGTGGCCTAGTGGACGGAGCACGGGCCTGGGAGCCGGAAGACGTGGGTTCTGATCCCGGCTCTGCCAGGTGCTTGCTGTGTGACTTGGGGCAAGTCGCTAAACTTGTCAGCTGTGTGACTGTGGGCAAGTCACTTCACTTCTCTGTGCCTCAGTTACCTCATCTGTAAAATGGGGATTAAGACTGTGAGCCTCATGTGGGACAACCTGATTACCCTGTATACCCCAGCGCTTAGAACAGTGCTCTGCACATAGTAAGCGCTTAATAAATACCAACATTATTATCATTATTATTATTACTAATCTTCTCTGTGCCTCAGTTCTGCTCTCTCTCCTACTGAGATCGTGAGCCTCATGAGGGACAGGGACTGTGTCCAACCTGTTTCGCTCACACCTATCCCAGCGCTTAGAACGGTATTTGACGCAACCTAATTGTACCCATCCCAGTGCTTAGGACAGTGTTTGACACGTAGTGCTTAGCAAATACCACGAAAAGAAAAGAAAAGAAAATACCATCCATTAACTGATTCCCTTCTCCTCACGTATGAGTTGCTCCTAAGCGGGTCCCATCATTGAGACCGTGAGCCCAACGTTGGGCAGGGATTGTCTCTATCTGTTGCTGAATTGCACGTTCCAAGCGCTTAGTACAGTCCTCTGCACATAGTGAGCGCTCAATAAATACGACTGAATAACTGAATGAATTTCCACCCTCAGAATTGTAAAACTAGTCCTGCCCAACCTACCATGATAAAAAGCTGCCCGACTTAGTGGAGAGAGCATGGGTCTGGGAGTCAGAGAACCTGGGTTCGAATCCCGCTCTGCGACTTGTTTGCCACGTGAACTTGGGCAAATCACTCAGCATCTCAATGTCCCAGTTTCCTCATCTGTTACATGGAGATTAAATCCTCCTCCCTCCCACATAGACTGTGAGCCTCACGTGGGTCAGGGACTGTGTCTACTTTGTATCTACCAAAGTGCTTAACAGAAACCAAAACGAAATAAAATGATTTTCACACCGCAATGGCCGATCTGAGAATTTTTTCTTTTCCCGGAACTAAATTCTGGCATGTTCTGGTTGATTTCCAAGCCTGCTCTTGAACGCGGATAAACCTAAAGATAGCGTGACTCTCCACAGTCACCGCGAGCCATTCGTTCTGGATATTTATCACCGGAAATAAGAATTTCTACGAATGACCATAAATGGCACAAACCCAGGGATCTGAAATGAAAGCAACTAGAATGGAGTTAATAGCTCAAATTGGGGCTGACCAAGCAGAATCTTATATCATCTGGGCTTTGAGGGGGGGAGGTCAGTGCAGAGAGAAGAATTAGTGACCTGTGTGCTCCAGAAGGAAAGGGAAGGGACAACTAAGATTCCTTCTTGTTTCCCACCAAGTTTTGGATACATTTGATCCCACTTCCCAGGAAGTTCACCTTGAAAAATGTATTTATGTTCATCTTCCTAAATTATCCAGAGCAGGCCTACCAATTTTGAGATTCTGATGAATTTTCAACCTTCAGCACTGGGGACCACAGTTAAACGGCATTATTTACAGATCTTGTTCACTCATTCATTCATTCGATCGTATTTATTGAGTGCTTACTGCGTGCAGAGCACTGTATTAAGCGCTTGGGAGAGTGCAATGCAACAATAAGCTGACACTGCCCACAGTGAGCATCTTCTAATCTTGATTGATCGATGTCTGTTCCTAGCGCTTAACAAATATCAACATTATCATTCTGAAGTCCCTTCCCTTTCATGTGGCTGTGGTGAGCTTTATAATTTCCCTCTGGAGGGACTTAAAGAGTTTGAACAATTTGACTGGAATGATAATAATGATAGTGTTATTATTGATAATCATAATAATATACGTTAAGCACTTACTATATGCTAAGCAGATGAGGAAAGCGAGGGACAGAGAAGTTAAGAGTCTCGCTCAAGTTTACGCAGCCCTAAGTGGCGGAGCTGGGAACAGAACCTCGGTCCTCTGGCTCCCAGGAACCAGGCTCTTTTTTTACCTCCTCTTCTGTGCCCCCAACGCTTAATGGCGGGGGTCCCTCGGGGCTCAGTTCTGCGTCCTCTTTTAGCCTCCATCTACACCATCTCCCTTGGGGAGCTCATCCACTGCCATCAGGTTACCTACCACCTCCAAGCTTCCGACGCCCAAATCTCTCTCCCTCCCCCCGACCGGTCTCCTTCTCTGCGATCCGGCGGGAGTTCCCGCCTCCAAGACATCGCTACTTCAAGCTCAGTAGGTCCCAAACTAGACTCTCCTGTTCCTTCCCGAATCCTCTCCCCCTCCCAACTTGTCCGTCACAGTCGACGACATCACCATCCTCTCTGGCTCTCAAGCCCAAAGCCTCGCCGCCGCCCTCTCTTTCAGTGCAGTCTGTCACCCAGTCCAGGGATTTAATCCCCATTTAACAGATGAGGGAACCGAGGCAGAGAAAAAGATGAGCGACTTGCCCAAGGTCACACAACAGGCAAGTGGTGGAGCCGGGATTAGAACCCCAAGTTTTCTGACTCTCAGTATTGTGCTCTCTCCACTAAACCACTCAACTTTTCAACCCAGCGCATCTCCTCCAAGAGACCTTCCCTAAACCCTCACTTCCTCTTCTCCCACCCCCTTCTGCATCACTCTTATACTTGGATTTATATTCACCCCGTCCTCGGCCCCACACCACTCACGGACGTATCCCTAATCTATTTATTTGTATTGATATCTGTCTCCCGCTCCAGACCGTAAGCTCTCTGTGGGCAGGGAATGGGTCTACCATAGTTATATTGTACTTTCCCAACTACAGCGCTCTGCACACAGTAAGTACTCAATAAATACCACTGATTGATTGATTATAACCATTAATCCTCTAACCAGACTGAGCTCCCCTTTTCTCTCTGCTCCCTCTACCCCTCCCCTGCACCTCTCCGCAGCTAAACCCTCTTCCCCTCCCCCTCTCCCGTCCCATCCCCTCAGCACTGTACTCATCCGCTCAACTGTATCTATCTTCATCACCCTATTTATTTTGTTTAATGAGATGTACATCACCCTGATTCTATTTATTTGCCATTGTTTTAATGAGAGGTTCGTCCCCTCGACTCTATTTATCGCCATCGTTCTCGTCTGCCCGTCTCCCCCGATCAGACTGTGAGCCCGTCAAAGGGCAGGGACCGTCTCTATCTGTTGCCGATTTGTACATTCCAAGCGCTTAGTACAGTGCTCTGCACATAGTAAGCGCTCAGTAAATACTATTGAATGAATGAATTGATAACCCATTAATTCCCATGAGATTTTCCCATAATGTGAAGTTCCTCAAGAACATAACCGCCCCCCACCCCATGTTATAGGAGAGTTGGATGAATGTGCAATGAAAACTTTAGTGGTCGTAAGACGACTCGGGTGGATGAACGAAAGGGTAGGCCAGTTTGCCTCTGTATCTTTTGCAAGATGAAAAGGATTTAGTTCAAGAACGCACCAACTCCGAGTTGAATTGAAATCATACGCCTCCACTGTGTTGAGAAACCACTTCTTACCACACCATAGCAAGCATCATTCCTCACTGATATTTTCCGAACCAAGTTTCACAGCTCGTTTGCAAGCTGCCCACAAGATGGAAACGAAACAAATGCCACACAGAGCTTTGAAGGACAATACGGGAAACATCAGTTAGAGGCTGTTCGACCATTTTTCCCTCCTCCCCAAAGCGTAATACTTTAGCAGTTTTCCTAAAAGAAAAGAATAAGCTGATCCAGGCATACTGGACCAAATTATTTCCAAACTTATTTTTAGTAAAATCAGTAAGCTGTAAATGATCCTTAGATTTTGGTTGAGATTTCCTTAAATACAACACTTACTCCAAAAACGTTATTGCTCCCTGCAAGTAATAACAATAATGGTAATTTTGAAGCACTTATATGTGCTAAACGCTGCAGTAGATGTAAAATGATCACATCAGAACTAATCCCTGTCCTATATGGGGCCCACAGTCTGTCTTATCTCCACTTTAGAGATGAGAAAGCTAAGTGATTCGCCCAAAGTCACAGCAGAACTGTGACAATCAATCATATTTGAGTGATTTTTTTGCACCCAGAGCACTATAATAATAATAATGATAAAAGTGGCATTTATTAAACACTTACTGTGTGCCAAGCACAAGCACTGAACTAAACGCTGGGGTAGACACAAGCAAATTGGGTTAGACACAGCCCCCGTCTCACATAATAATAATGTTGGTATTTGTTAAGCGCTTACTATGTGCAGAGCACTGTTCTAAGCCCTGGGGGAGATACAGGGTCATCAGGTTGTCCCACGTGAGGCTCACAGTCTTCATCCCCATTTTACAGATGAGGGAACTGGGGCACCGAGAAGTGAAGTGACTTGCCCACAGTCACACAGCTGACAAGTGGCAGAGCCGGGATTCGAACCCATGACCTCTGGCTCCCAAGCCCGGGCCCTTTCCACCGAGCCACGCAGCTTAATCTAAAAATTTTCAGTCAGTCAATCGTATTTTTTAAGTGCTCACTGTCCACAGAGCACCGTATCAGAACTTGGGCGACTACAATATAACAAATAGAACTGACACGTTCCATGATCACAAAGAGCCTGCAGTCCAGAGACAGTCATTAATATAAATAAATAAAATGACAGATCTGTACCTAAGTGCTGTGGGGTTGGGAGTGGGGGATGAATAAAGGGAACAAGGCAGGGTGACGCAAAAGGGAGCTGAAGACAAGGAAAAGAGGGGTTAGTCAGGGGAGGCCTCTTGGAGGTGATGCGCTTTCAATTAGATTTTGAAGGGAGGGAGAGTCACTGCCTATCAGATTTGAGGGGGGAGGGCGTTCCAGGCCAGAGGAAGGATATGGGTGAGATGTTGGCGGCGAGATGGACGAGACTGAGGTAAAGAGCAATGCGTGCAGGCTGGTTGTTGTAGTGGGAGAGTGGCGAGGTGAGGTAGGTGGGGGCAAGGTGACTGAGTGCTTTAAAGCCAACGGTGAAGAGTTTCTGTTTGATGATAATAATAATAATAATAATAACGTTGGGATTTGTTAAGCGCTTACTATGTGCCGAGCACTGTTCTAAGCGCTGGGGGAGATACAAGGGAATTAGGTTGTCCCACGTGGGGCTCACAGTCTTCATCCTCATTTTACAGATGAGGGAACTGAGGCACCGAGAAGTGAAGTGACTCGCCCACAGTCACGCAGCCGACAAGTGGCAGAGCCGGGAGTCGAACTCATGACCTCTGACTCCGAAGCCCAGGCTCCTTCCACTGAGCCACGCTGGTGGGTGGGCAACCAGCAGAGGTTCTTGAGGAGAGGGAAACACGGACTGAACGTTTTTGTCGAAAAATAATCCAGAGTGAATAATAATGATGATAATGTTGGTATTTTTTAAGCGCTATGTGCGGAGCACTGTTCTAAGCGCTGGGGGAGATACAGGGTAATCAGGTCGTCCCCCGTGAGGCTCACGGTTAATCCCCATTTTCCAGATGAGGGAACTGAGGCACAGAGAAGTGAAGTGACTCGCCCGCAGTCACCCAGCCGACAAGCGGCAGAGCCGGGAGCCGAACCCATGACCCCTGACTCCGAAGCCCGGGCTCTTTCCACGGAGCCACGCTGCTTCCCCCACAGAAGGAGTCAGGTGTCCCAGCTTTCGGCATGGCAGTATCCCGGCCAGAGAGAGAGAGAGGGGGAAAGAAAGGGGAGAGATTGCGGGGGAGAGAGAGAGAACCAGGTCGGAAGAGGCAGAAACTCTCGGGTTCAATGGGGCACGACGCCTTGGACTGAGGGAGAAGGCCTTCTGGCTGTCAGCTTCCTTGCCCGAAGAGGGGCAGACGGCCACAGCGACCTGCCCTCTGCGGCTACAGGTAGCCGGGGATGTCTGCTGTTTCCTGCCTGGACTTAACCAAATCCAGACACTGAATGGCGATGAAATTTGCTGAAAACACTGGAATTTCAGAATCAGAGCCAGTCAAAGCCCTAACGGCCAAAGATTTGACTGAATCTTGTCTTAGGCTCTGTCGAGTCGTATCCGACCCGCAGCGATTCCACGGACACGTCTCTCCCAGAGAGCCCCACCTCCATCTGCAATCGTTCCGGGAGTGTAGCCATAGAGTTTTCTTGGTAAGAATACGGAAGCGGTCTACCACCGCCTCCTTCCCCGTGAAAACTGAGTCTCCGCCCTCGACTCTCTCCCATGCCGCTGCTGCCCAACATGGGCGAGCTCTGACTCGTAGCAGACGGGCCTTCCACTCGCTAGCCACCGGCCAAGCTGGGAACGGAACGGACAGGCCTCTGCTTGACTCTCCCTCCGACAGACGAGACTGGTAGAGGGCCGGAAACTGTCCAGGTGCCATCCTGAGAGGGGATTTGACCGAGTAGCCGAGGTGAAATACGAAAGGGCTCGGGAGGGCCCTTCAAACTGAGAGGCGGCATGGCGTAGGGGCTGGAGCACAGGCCTGGGAGCCCAAGGTCACGGGTTCTAATCCCGGCTCTGGCGCTTGTCTGCTGTGTGGCCTTGGGCAAGTCACTTCACTTCTCGGCGTCACGGTTACCTCATCTGTGAAATGGGGATTGGGACTGTGAGCAGCAGGTGGGACAGGGGCTGTGTCCAACCCGATTTGCTTGTATTCACCCCGGTGCTTAGTACAGTGCATGGCAAATAGTAAGCGCTTAACAGGCACCACAATAATTACCATTAACTTGTTCCTCCCAGAGACTATACCTGGGTGTGTGTAACAGTAGCGTGGATCTTCCTAATAATAATAATTATGGTATTTGTTAAGTGCTCACTATGCGCAAGGTACTGTACTAAGCGCTGGGATAGATACAAGCAGATTGGGTTGGACACAGTCCCTGCGCCACATGGGGCTCACAGTCTTAATCCCCATTTTACAGATGAGGCAACTGAGGCCCAGAGAAGTGAAGCGACTTCTGATGAGTGGCAGAGCCGGAATTAGAACCCACAGCCTCTGACTCCCAAGCCCGGGCTCTAAGCCACGCTGCTTCTCGTGGTCTGTCGCTCGGGGGTTCACTGTCTAAGAGGGGGATGGAGAAGACGAAACCCCACTTTACGGATGAGGAGCCTGGGGCACAGAAAAGTCGAAAGACTCGTCCAAGATGACACAGCAGGCAATCGACCGGGACAGGATTAGAATTCGGATCTCCCGGCTCCCGATCCTGGGATCTGTCCACTAGGCAAGTTTTCCCTCAGTCGCCCCAATCTGAGAGAGTTCTGCTCTGGTCCAGCCAGGCCCCGTCCACTCCAGCCTCCACTTCAAATAGTAGCTGATCATCTGATCATCTTTTTCGCAGCCAAGGATAAAGGCAAACTTCACTATGTCCGGGGATCCTGTGAGGCGGCACAGCGGGTGATACAGGAAGCTTTTCTTCCTCTGCGCCTGAGGATGGGAAATCTAGTTTGACTCCGGTCGGTACCTATCTAGGGCTATTCTTTTATTAAGCCACAGGCCCCGCTCAGTACAAAGCATCAACCAACCAAGTCATTAATTAGGTCTTATTTATTAGGTGCTTTGATGAGGTTGCCGATTAAGACCGTCAGCTCCGGATCTGTAAATAAATACTCTGCCTGCTCCAGGAAAACTTACTCGACTGTGGTGGAGCTATGACAGGGAACAGCCCATCAGTCAATTAGAGGCTAATTGGGAGAAAAATGTAATCGGAGGCAAATCGAGGGAAAAAATATAGGAAATATAGATCACAGCAGGACAGGCTACTGTTTCAATTATATTACTGAGCGCTTACCGTGTGCGGAACGCTGTACTAAGTACTCGGAAAGTACAATTTAGCAATAAAGATACAAGTATATAATGACGGCTAAATCCCGCCTGCTATTTCTAACCACAGAGGTTTGCTTGGAATGTAGAAAACATGGTCCTTTGAAAAGTACTGAATTGTCCCGAGAGCGAGTATATCCGGCATTTGCAATCTGAAGCTGTCTTGCTACCGGCGGAAAACAAAAACATCAAGTTGACTGCATCACCAGAAATGGAACTTTAAATCAGGACTTTCCCCAAATTCCAAGGCAACTGGACTGGGCCCCGCAAAGGAAGATTCTTGTCTGAAGGCTAAACCCCGGCTTGGATTTCTGAGAATCTTATCCGTTTTGGGAGGCAACCTGACTTAACGAAAAGAGCCCGGAACTGGAAGTCAAGAAATATAACTCCAGCACTTGTCTGCTTGGGTGACCTTGGCCAAGTCCCTTGATTTCTGTGTGCTTCAGTTTCCTTATCTGTAAAATGGGGTTGAAATGCCTCTTTTCCCTCTCTCAGACTGGGATCGCTCTGTGGGACGGACACTATCTGATCTGATACTCGTCCCATCTACTCCAGTGCTTAGCCCAATAAGTGCTTAATACCAGCATTGTTATTAATCTCCCTTAAGGGCAAACGAGGATGCCTGGAAAAGCCCAGCCTGGACCTGGTGAGATTCAGATGGAGATATAGGAGTTTCTACGGTTCGCAGAACCCACATCCCAATTCACCTATCCTAACCCACCAGGTGGGCATCTCCTACTCAGACCCGATCCCTGACATGCTGTAGGCTTTTCCTTCTAGCCCTCAGTCTGCACTTTCCATATCCAGTTCTCTAAAACACAGAGAGGAAAGAGGCCTCTCGTAATTCCCCGCGGGGCTTGATTTTAATTTTGCGAATGTCAGCTATCCTCTTACTGTAAAATGAACACAATAAAGCCAGCATTTTCCTTCCTCCTTCTTAACTAACGTGAACCAGGTGGATTTTCTAAGTGACACATGGGAGCATCAGTAGAAATGACTGAGCATTAAATCAATGCTTCCCCACCTTACAGATGAGGAGGTTCTAGATTCTGCATTATTACCATTTATTAAAGCACCCGGCACTTTCACTTCTAATGCAAGAAACACGAGCGATGAATTACCGTCTGGGGACATAACTGTCTTGGGATGCCGTATATTAGAAATTACATCCAAGACTATCAGGTTTAGTAGTAAGAAGCGGTTAAACTCTAAATTAGCCAAGATTTCCTCAAGTGGGTGCTACGAACAACGGATCCATTGGTAAACTCTAGGGTGGGAATAGATGGGTGGCTTAAATTGGGGTGACTCTCACAAAAACATATAAAAGAAGCTTAGTACAGTGCTCTGCTCACGGTAAGCGCTCAATAAATACGACTGAGTGAATGAAAGAGAAGGAAAATAAAGTTATGGATGTTATGAGCCTTCAAACCCTCTAGACCGTAAGCTTCTTGTGGGCAGGGTTGGTGTCTACTAATTCTAGGAGAAACAGCATGGTCTAGTGGCTAGAGCGCGGGCCTGGAAGTCCAAAGGACCTGGGTTCTAATCCCGCCTCTGCCACTTGCCTGCTCTGTGGCCTTGGGCAACTCATTTAACTTCCCTGCGCCTCTGTTACCTCATCTAGAATGAGGATTAAGCCTCGGAGCCCCACGTGGGACATGGACAGCGTCTAACTTGATTAGCTTTTTCTCTCCAGGGCCTGCCACATGGTAAGTGCTTAACAACTACCATATTTTTTTAAAAAAGTCAAATTACAATACTACATTTCCCCATTCTTTCACCATGGCAGGGATGAAATAGCATGAATGTAGCTGCCCAAACCACTCGCACGATAATCTATTCTCACTTGTGCAGATTCTTGACCGGTTCTAAGTTCCGGAGACCGAGGCTTCTGCAATGCTCCTGAAGGGAGACTTCACCCGAATTGTACATTACAGCAGAAATGACCGGACTTAAGTCTAATTGAAAGCAAGAACGTTCTTGGACTGTACCTTCCCAAACGCTTAGTACAGCGCTCTGCGCATAGTAAGCGTTCGATAGATACGACCGATCGAGCCAGATGCTTCCTCTGCCTGCCTGCGAATAAGTGAGGAACTTTTGAAAGTTTTCTGAGTTCTTCTAGGACTTTAAAAGTGGTGGATTGAAAACTAGTCAGAATAAAAATAATAATGACAGCCAAGTCTGGGTACCAGCAACCAGTAAAGCCCGGCAGACCACCAAGGAGCTTAACGCAGCCACAGGGTTGAATGCTCTCATTGAGTTCTGTTATCAAGCAGCATATTGTCTAATAATAATAATAATAATGGTGGTATTCGTTAAGCGCTTACCATGTGCAAAGCACTGTTCTAAGCGCTGGGGGATACAAGGTGATCATGTCCCACGTGGGGCTCACAGTCTTAATCCCCATTTTACAGATGAGGGAACTGAGGCCCAGAGCAGTGAAGAGACTTGCCACAGTCACACAGCTGGCAAGGGGCAGAGTGGGGATTCGAACCCGTGACCTCTGACTCCCAAGCCCGGGGTCTTGCCACTGAGCCCCGCTGCTTCTCTACTGATAGTTAAGCTAAAACTGATAACGGCATTCGTTAAATGCTCACCATATGCCAAGCGCTAACCTGAGCACTGGGCTAGATACAAGAAAATCAGGTCAGACACAGTCCTTGTCCCACATGGGGCTTTCGGTCCAAGTAGGAAGGAAAACAGGTAATTAGTTCCCACCTTCCAGATGAGGAAACGGAGGCCCAGGAAAGTTAAGTGACTTGCCCAGTGACAGAAAAGTGAAGCAAAGAAACCAACCTACCTGAACAGCAGTCTGCTTGTCAGTCGTGTCATCTTGGGCAAGTGACTTATCTTCTCTGTGCCTCAGTTACCTCAGTGGGAGAATGGGGATTAAGACCGTGAGCCCCACGTCGGACACGGACTGTGTCCGGATTGATTGCCCTGTATCTACCCCAGTGCTCGGAACAGTGTAAACGCTTAACTGATATAATAATCACTAATTATTATTATTAATTATCACGATGTGGTATTTGTTCAGCAATTCTTCCGGGGGTAGATACAAGATAAACAGGTTCCACACGGGGCCCGCGGTCTAAGCAGGAGGGAGAACGGCTGTTGAATCCCTGTTTTGCAAATGAGAGACCTGATACTCCGACAGGTGAACTGGCTTGCCCAGGGTCACACGGCAAACAAGCGGCAGAGCCCACCTCCGCTGGCTCCCAAGGCCGCGCGCTTTCCACTAGGCCGCACTGCCTGTCCAGTGGGAGGCTGAATGACAGGGCCGGGCACCGACGTGGCGTTGTCGGGTAGGGATGTCTCTATTTGCTGCCGACCTGTACTTTCCAAGCGCTCAGTACAGTGCTCTGCACAGAGTAAGCGCTCAATGAATACGACCCAATGAACTTCTGACTTCCAACCCGACTGCAGGGCAACGGTGCCATCCAACGGCCTCTAGCCTGGAGGACCCGGTCTACGTGCAGGACCCAGGAAATGTGCCCGTTACATTGTTACCTTATACTCTCCCAAGTGCTTAGTGCAGGGCTCTGCACGCTTTAGGCGCTCAATAAATAGGACTGAGCGTCCGACCCACTTCCGACCCCTGGAGTAGGTCCAGTAGCGCCACCTAGAGGCCAGGGTTGAAACCGAGTGGCAAAACGGGTCACAAAAAGGGGGACGAAGCAGCATTAATGATCCCCAAATCAATCACCATCTCCCACCTCCCCCAAATCATCACCCCCGCATTTCTTTCTGCCCAATCCTTCTTCTCTGACTCACTCCCTCGTTCCCTCCTTTCTCCTCAGCTCTGCCCCGTAGACTGTTTCTCCTCAGTTCCCCCTCCCCGTCGCCCCGACTCGCTCCCTTCGCTCTAACCCCCTCTCCCTGCCCCACAGCACTGGCCTTATATATGTGCATATCTGTAATTCTATTTATTTATATTAATTCCTCTTCGCTTGTTTCACTGTGTATATATATATCTCTGATTCTATCTATTTATATTGATGCCGGTTTACTCGTTTTGATCCCTGTCTCCCACCTTCTAGACTGTAATAATAATAATGTTGGTATCTGTTAAGCGCTTACTATGCGCCAAGCACTGTTCTACGCGCTGGGGTAGATAGAAGGGAATCAGGTTGTCCCACGTGGGGCTCACAGTTTTAATCCCCGTTTTACAGATGAGGGAACTGAGGCATCGAGAAGTTAAGTGTAAGCCCGGTGTGGGCAGGGGCTGTCCCTCTCTATTGCTGAATTGTACTTTCCAAGCGCTCAGAACAGTGCTCGGCACACAGCTGTTGCCTCGTGCTGTTGAGTCGAGTCCAACCACGGACACACAGCGTGGCTCGGTGGAAAAAGCACGGGCTTTGGGGTCAGAGGGCATGGGTTCGGATCCCAGCTCTGCCCCTTGTCAGCTGTGTGACTGTGGGCGAGTCACTTCACTTCTCTGGGCCTCAGTTACCTCATCTGTAAAATGGGGATGAAGACTGTGAGCCCCACGTGGGACAACCTGATCCCCCTGTGTCTACCCCAGCGCTTAGAACGGTGCTCTGCACAGAGTAAGCGCTTAACAGATACCAACATTATTATCAGAGAAGCAGCAGGGCTCAGTGGAAAGAGCCCGGGCTTGGGAGTCAGAGGTCATGGGTTCGAATCCCTGCTCTGCCACTTGTCAGCTGTGTGACTGTGGGCAAGTCACTTCACTTCTCTGTGCTTCAGTTCCCTCATCTGTAAAAAGGGGGATGAAGACTGTGAGCCTCACGTGGGACAACCCGATGACCCCGTATCCCCCCCAAAGTGCTTAGAACGGTGCTCTGCACATAGGAAGCGCTTAACAAATACAAAAACCAACATCTGACCCAGAACGCCCCACCTCCATCTGCAACCGTTCCAGCGGTGGATCCTTAAGAGATTTCTTGGTAAAAATACGGAAGCGGTTTCCCACGGCCGCCTTCCGCTCAGTAAGGCTTGAGTCTCCGCCCTCGACCCTCTCCCGGGCCGCTGCTGCCCAGCACAGGGGAGTTTTGACTCGTAGCAGACGGCCTTCCGCTCGCTAGCCGCCGGTCCAGCTAGGAATGGAGTGGATAGGCCTCCGTTTGACTCTCCCTCCCGTAGTCGAGACTGGCGGAGGACTGGAAACTCTCCAGGTGGGACCCTGTGAGGTTCTGCGCACAGTAAGCGCTCAATAAACCCAACTGAATGAATAAGCCTCTTGTGGGCAGGGAACGTGTCTTCCAACTCTCCCAAGCGCTCAGTACAGTACTCCATACATATTAAGCCCTCAATAAATACCAATCAAAGGGAAGTACCATTGAGTGATCGATCAATCTTTTGCTGGATGGGACCTGTGAGGAGAATGGAGAACCACCTTCATTCACTCATTCAATAGTATTTATTCATTCATTCATTCAATCGCATTTATTGAGCGCTTACTGTGAGCAGAGCACTAAACTAAGCACTTGGGAAGTACAATTGGGCCACAAATAGAGACGATCCCTGCCCACAATGTGCTCACAGTCTAGAAGGGATTCACTGAGCGCTTACTGGGTGCAGAGCACTGTACTAAACGTTTGGAAAGGGCAATACAGAAATAAAGAGAGACAATCCCCGCCCACAACGGGCTCACAGTTTGGGGGGGGGGGTGAGGGAGGGTTGAGGGTAAGTTTTCAATAAATACCATCGATCGATCGCTCGAGCGGTGACAGGAAGAGGGATGCCGTAACCACGGAGCACAGATCAAACATACAGTTACGTAAGCCCTCAATAAATACCACTGATGGATTGATTAAATGGTGACCGGAAGAAGGGATGCCATAACCAAGGAGCACAGACGGAACATACGATTACACGTGTGGCAAATTACTGGCAGCTGGGAGACAGCAGACCAGCCTGACACGGTAACACTCGGAAACATACGGAGACACGCTTAAAAACAGATTCTCTTGAGAAGGGTCTTGATCCCAGAGCAGCGTTAAACACGATGCAGCCCCTTTAGGCAGAAAGTCAAATGAAGTTAGGACCGTCCGCCAGCTCGTCAACTGATTAAGAAAATTTTGGGTCTATCTGCAGCTTGACGTGTCTGTCCCTTGATACAAAATAATAATAATAATAATAATCACGTTTGTTAAGCGCTTGCTCTGTGCCAAGCACCGTTCTAAGAGTTGGGATAGATACAAGCTGATCAGGTTGGACCCGGACCCTGTCCCACGTGGGGCTCACAGTCTTTGTCCCCGTTTTACAGTTGAGGGAACCGAGGCACGGAGAAGTGAAGTGACTTGCCTGAGGTCACACAGCAGACAAGTGGTGGAGCAGAGACACAGAGAAAGAAATGGAGAGGGGTGATAGGGATAAAGAGAAAAGAGGAAGAGACTGAGTCAATCGATCAATCAGATTGGATGAACACTGTGCGCAGAACACTGAACTACGCACTTGGGAGAATATGCTTTAACATCATCATTCATTCATTCATTCATTTGATCATATTTATCGAGTGCTTCCCGTGTGCAGGACACTGTACTAAGCACTTGGGAGAGGACAACAATTAACCGACACATTCCCTCCCCACAACGAGCTTAGAGTCAAGACTGAGTGAGAAGATCTAACACTTGCTCCAAATGGAGTTTTTAAGCAATTTTAGCCTAAAAGTGGAATTCCAAGCTACAATTTCTTATTAAAAATAAGGGCTCAGGGGCTGTTGACCAAATTCAGGAGCTGGAAATACTGCCCTTCTCAAACACAATAGGTGAGCTTTGGGAAATCAAATTTTGCCTCTATATTTTAGTACAGTTCCAGTCTTCTAATCCCCGCATGACCCACTTTGGCTCAGCGCTGAAAGGGGCACATTGTTTAATCTGGATATTAGCCTTTAAGTAGATTAGCTCCCAGGAAAAGGAAGGTATTTTGCATTTTAAGAACGAAGGCCCTATACATTTTCAGAGCTAGTCAGCTCATAATCTTACGGGCAGAGGAGAAAATGTCTGAACAACATTAAAACACTTTTGAAAATCGAGGTATAATTTTAACGGCAGAGATCAACAGTGGCAGAGAAATCCTTTTCTTCTGATAAGCAGCACTGCCTAGTAGGAAGAGCGCGAGACTGGGAGTCAGAGGACCTGGGTTCTCATTCTAGCTCCGCTCCTTGTCTGCTGTGTTACCTTGGGCAAGTCGCCTAACCTCTCTGTGCCTCAGTTACCTCATCCACAAAATGGGGATTAAGACAGTGAGCCCTAGTGGGATAATCCAGCCTATCTTCTATCTACCCCAGTGCTTAGTACAGCGCCTGGCACATAGCAAGTGCTTAAAATATCACAACTAGTATTATTAACTGAGGGAGATAAAATATTTGAAAAGAGAATGAATATATTTTCAAATCCAAAAAGTTTGGAGAGAACCTCACAAACCTTTATCTAACCAATTCAATTATTTACAAAACTGATAGGAAAATGGACAGAATTTTCCCTTTAATCTCTCAGAGTAACTTGAGAAGCAGCGTGGCTCAGTGGAAAGAGCACGGGCTTGGGAGTCGGAGGTCGTGGGTTCGAATCCCTGCTCTGCCCCTTGGCAGCTGTGTGACTGTGGGCAAGTCACTTCACTTCTCTGTGCCTCAGTTCCCTCATCTGTAAAATGGGGATTAACTGTGAGCCTCACGGGGGACAACCTGATTATCCTGTATCTACCCCAGCGCTTAGACCAGTGCTCTGCACACAGTAAGCGCTTAACAAATACCAACATTATCATTATTATTAATTTGCCTTGAATTATTGCAGATGGTTTAAAATGGAAATGTAAAGGGAGATTCCGGTCTTTCCTTAATCTTCAAGCGATTCCAACTACTTCCAGAAACTTGATGACTGTGTACCTGTTCTTAGGAGAAAAAATGTAAAATCCCTAAATTAGAAGACGAATGAATGAATGCATGATTCTTCATGACAGTAGATGATTCCACTGAAATGAGGAGTGATCCTGAAATGCACGCTACTTGGATCATTTTTCTAAAAATACCCACATTCAGTCCACGTTTCCCCACTCGAGAACCTCCAGCGGATGTCTCATCCACCTCCTCATCAAACAGAAACTCCTTCTTACCGTCGGCTTTAAGGAACTCAAAGCTCCCTACCCTCTCACTGACTTTCTACTACAACCCAGCCCGTACAAACCGCCCCACTAACCCCGACCTACTCACTGTACCTCGATCTCGTCCATCTCAACGTCGATCCTTTTTCCACGTCCTCCCTCTAGCCTGGGCCTCCCTCCCACTTTATATACGACAGACTACTTTCAAATTAAAAATCACATCTCCTCCAATAGGCCTTCCCCCGGCTACCCCTTCATCCCCCCTTCCCCTTCCCCCTTCTCCGTCGCTCTCCATCTTGAAGCTGAACCTTTTAAGGGCTTGGTAATCACCTATCTTCAATCCCATAGCATTCATGTACATATCCATAATTTAATTTTAACGTCTGTCTTCTCCTCTGAACACTAAGCTCCTTCTGGGGGAAGGAACGTGTTTTCCACCTCCACTATTTAGTACGCTCCCAAGTGCTTAGTACGGCACTCTTCAAACAGTAAGTGCTCAGTAAATACCACGGATGGATCCATTTTAACTAGTTTTGAAAACGATGTGCAAATGAAACATTTCCACCTGGCGAAGAACAGCACTAGGGTTTTCTCCAATACCCGCAATTACCGTCTGGCTTCACTCAGTCGATTCTCAGTTATACACGGAAATAGGAGATGGAAAAAATGAAATCCACAAATAAGCCTCCCACTCTATTTTAGTCATTAGTTTAATCTTCTCCAGCCCCAAACTTTCACAAGATTACCAATTAGCAAAAATGATGGGTTTTGACTGTTCCTCTTCTTCTGGCTTGGAGACAAATACTTAAAAGTTAGGTGGAGAGAGGAAGCGGAGAATTAAGTAGTGATGGTTTTCGTTAAGTGCTTACTATGTGCCAGGCACTGTGCTAAGAGCTGGGATGGGCACCAACAGATTTTCATTTTCATTCATTCAATCGTATTTATTGAGCGCTTTCTACGTGCAGAGCACTGTACTCATTTCTTCGAATGTACAATTCGGCAACAGATCGAGACGATCCCTGCCCAGTGACGGGCTCACAGTCTAATCCGGGGAGACGGAAACCAAATCGGGTTGGACAGTCCCTGTCCGACATGGGGCTCACGGTCTTAATCCCCATTTTACAGATGAGGGAACTGAGGCCAGAGAAGTGAAGTGACCAGCACATGGTGACGCAGCAGAGAAGCGGTGGAGCCGGGATTAGAACCCATGACCTTCTGACTCCCAAGCCCGCGATCTATCCACTACGCAGCATGGGAAGTGCCCAAACTGATTTTAATCTGGGCCAAAACACCCAGCAGTTGGCTCTAACTGGACTGGCAGAGAAAGCGTAATTATTGCCGTTTCCTGAGGGCCTTCCTTCTACCTGGATTTCCGAGCTGGTGCGGTGACCTCCAAGAAAAACTGCCAAATAGAGATCTGATTTTTAGCTCTAATTCCTATTTTTCTGCTTTACTTTCCTTATTGGTTTTTAGTAAGTGCTCATGGTATACAGAGCGCTCTACTAAGTGATCGGGATAGGGCAATAAAATCGTGTTGGTAAACGCAAGGAGCTTATATTTTACAGGGATGGAGAGGACATGCCACGGAACCATTCACATACATATTTTACTCAGCATTTGACACCTAGTAAGAACAGGAGGATTTTTTTCTCATCTGATAAATAACGGTGATGATGGTATTAATGATAATAACTGTGGGGTTTTTTAAGTGTTTACTATGTGTCGAGCACTTGTATAGAGTTTAGAGAGGGTTAAAAACGTTTGATCCTGAACTCTGTCAGGTCAATATCCACCTAGGTGCCTTGTTCTTGTCCCTCTTGCTCTCCCCCTTCCTTCTTCCTGGAAATCTCTTCCCGCCTGTTCACATCTGGCAGCCCCCTGCTCTCCACACGTTCAAAGCCCTTCTAAAATCACGTCTCCTCCCACAACTTCACGCGGATGGCTCCCAGACCTATCCCGCAACTGCTCACCTCTTCCCATTCTACAATCTCACATCTCCTCCTGCGCCGGGATGTCTCCACAAATGTCCCATTGGTACCTCCGACTCACCATGTCCAAAACCGACCTACTCGCTTTTCCTCCCAAATGCTCTTTTCCACCTAATTTCCCCATCACAGTTGACAACACCACCATCCTTCCAGCCTCCGAAGCCTGCAACCGTGGCATAATCCTTGATTCCTCTCTTTCACTCAATTTTCTATCAAGTCCGTTGCTAAATCCTGCAGTTTCGATCTCCACGTTCCCCGGATCGACCCTTTCCTCGCCCTCCAAACGGTCCCCACCCTGGCCCAAGAGCTTGCCATACCGTCCTCCTTAGCGCTCTCCCAAACATCTGATCACTACGTCAGCCTCCTCATGGGTCTCACACTCTCCAGGATATACTTTGCTACGCTCCTCACTCCCTCATCAACAACGGTGTTGACCGAACGCTTACTGGCAGCGGCGACAAGGGAAAGAGTCAAAGGTGGACGATCGAGTGATCGAAACGTGGATCAAAGACGAAGGAAGAGACTCGAGTTTTTACCGTGCGGAAGAAGGCAACGGTAAACCACTTCTGCCTTTGTACCAAGAAAACTCTATAGACGCACATACCAGAATGACTTCATGACAGAAGATGAAACGTCTGAAGAGGGTGTGTCCACGGAGTCGCTATGGGTCGGGAATGACTTGAAAGCATCTGATGAAAAGGACGGTGCGGAGCACTGTGCCAAGCTCTTGGGAGAGTACGATCGGAGTTGGTAGACTTGTTCCTGGCCGACCACGAGCTTCCAGTTCTAGAAGGGACCATCCTTCTACATCCTATCTCATCCTTCTAGCTCTCGTCTCTCCACTCTTCAAAACTTCCAGCGGTCCCCTATTCATCTCTGTAGCGAACACACACTTGACCACTGGCTCGAAGGCGTTCCGCGGGCTCTCCGCCTCTTTCCTAGACACTTTTGTCTCCTACTATATCCGGGTTTGAACGCTTCATTCAACCCAAGCTCCCTTCCTCACGGTGCCCTGTGACATCTTGCTACTGCCCTTTTCCCTGCCTGAACTTCCTGCCTCTTCAAATCCACCGCACGTCATCTGTGTCCCCTTCTTCAGAACCCTTTTGAAATCCCTTATCCTCTAGGCCTTTGTCGATTCTACTTGTTTCGTTGCCTGTCTACTTGTTTTGTTGTCTGCCTCCCCCTTCTAGACTGTGAGTCCACTGTTGGGTAGGGATTGTCTCTATCTGAGGCCGAATTGTACTTGCCAAGCGCTTAACACGGTGCTCCGCACACTGTAAGTGCTCAATAAATACGATTCAATGAATGAATGATTCATTTTACTTCTTTCTAGATGATATCCTAGGGAGAAGCAGCATGACCTAGTGGAAATAGCACAGGCCTGGGAGGCAGGGGACTTCAATTCACTTCTCTCTGCCTCAGTTTCCTCTTCCGTAAAACTGGGACTGTGAGCCTCACGTGGGACCTGAGAAGCAGCATGGTGTAGTGGGTAGAGCACGGGCCTGGAGTCAGAAGGTCATGGGTTCTAACCCCGTCCCTGTCACTTGTCTGTTATGTGAGCTTGGGCAAGTCACTTCACTTCTCAGTGTCTCAGTTACCTCATCTGTAAAATGGGGATTAGGACTGTGAGCCCCATATGGGACAGGGACTGTATCCAATAGGATTATCTTGTGTCTACCTCTGTACTTAGAACAGTGCCTGGCCCACAGTGAGCTTAACAAATAAGAGTTATAATAAAATAAAATAAGAGCTTAACAGATACCATTAAAAAAGAGAGAGAGCGGGCTGAGCGGAGTCGGTCCATCTCCTTGCCCTCGCCCCTTCTTACTATATTCAGCCCAGCCAGACTCACCCTACAGTAGCGGGCTCCATCCGACCGGCCAGATAAGCTACAGGCTTTGGGGTCATTTCTTTATTGAGGCAGGAAAATGTGCAGCACTGTGAGATTGTGGCTAAAAAACTGGCAACAGGTGGCCCAGGACGTCCTAGGACAAATCGAAAAGATGACGAAGCAATATAAGAAAGCAGAACTCCGGGATTCTGGTGTTCAACCTCCGTGGAAGTTGAGTGCTACGGACCATCAGCTGTAGACCTAAGTCATCCTCGCGACAAGCTTTCCGTCAGCCGGGGACAGGCTGGGATAAGAGGAGAAGGTGTTGTCCTCTTCACGAAAGAGCAATCACCCAGAAGAACACAGCTCCGATTCACAGTCTGGCTCTACGTAGGTTAAGTTTGGGAAATCGTGACGGAGGGAAAAGACAGGCTGCAGTTGGGATTGAAAAAGCAGCTGTGTTCACTACATGGATCTTTTCCTTCACCTTCCATCGCCACCCTACCTTCCCCCGTTCCTCTGTCAACTGAGCTGGTAGCAAGTGACGTACGAGGTGTAATGCGGTAGAGCGATAAATCCACGGATTGAGGATTAATATGAGATTCACGAGTGGTCAGGTTTCACATGAGTTGGGTTGCTAATAATCGCTAGCTGTTTGCCTAATACTCGGTGCAATTGGATACGGTACGATTCTATTTTTCAAATCTCACAAATTGGCTTTCGTTTTGTTTTTAAATGCTTACACTGGTGGACTTCTTTGATTAAAGTTTTCTTGTACAGTTCCGGTAGGATCACCTAGATTTAAACACCTGAACTTTAAAATTCCATTACTAACTTTGAACCTTTTGAGAGGATAACGGTGAACAGTTTAGAGGTTCTACCCACGTGATACCTTATTCTCCACTAGCGGCACAGCCTGGAGAAAAGAGCGCAGGGCTGGGAGTCAGAGACCTGGGTTCAATCCCAGCTCCGCCATCTGCCAACTTATGTGATCTTGGGGAAATCGGCTAACTTCTCTTTGCCTCAGTTTCCTCAACTGTAAAATGGGGTTTAAATCTTACTCCCTCCCAGATGTGAGCCCCATCTGAGACAGGGACTGTGGCCAACCGGACGAGCTTGTAAGCACACCGGCATCTAGGACGGGGCTTGGCACATTGAAAATACTTAATATATACCCTGATGAAATGAATAAAATAGTTAGAATCGATCTTGTTGGGCAGCCATTTAATTTTTCTGGAATAAAGGCCTACTTCCGGTTTGGAATGGGCCCGATATGTGAAATCCGGAGACACATCCTCCGCTGATCGCTGGCACGGCTCAGGATCTGTAAACCCCACCTGACACTGCATCCAATCACTGTTGGAAAAAACAAGATCCTTCGTGCTCCCTCCACCCCCGGCGCAGTTCGGTTCCGGCTCCGCTCCGTTCTGAGCTGGTTTCCTCCTCTGCCCTGTGCTGGGCAGGTTTCCTCCCGCTCCGGACTCCTGTCCCAGAATTTTCCTCAGCTGTTTCCTCACATACACTGAATTGATTTATGATAGAAGACGAAACGTCTAACACCACCACCTGGTCGGGAGCAGGGAAGAGAAAAGCATCTCCTCGGCCTCCTCGGATGACAAAATAGCTCAGCATTTGGACTGCCTTAGAAAAGAAAGGCAACTGAAGATTTGGGGTGGGGGGGAATGGGTATGGGTATCATATTTAAGGTGTGCGAAGCCAGCAGAGGTATTTCTGAACCATTATTGTAGAGGATTAATAAGGATTAAAATACTTTCGAAGAAGCTAATTGTCTATATACTTCTAAATCCCCAGAGCGTAAACAAACGTGTCTTTTCTTGACGTGAAAGCAAAGGAGACTCATCCCTCTGCATTCAAAATTAGTCCACAAACACACTTGGAGGGGAACATAATGTAAGTTCACAGAATTTTTCACAGTCAAACTAATCCTGATAATGAAGAAGTGAAAAATCACCAGCATGTGAGTTCCCAAGACTCGGGTTTGACGCCGCTAGAATTTCAGGGCACTCCCTACCTCGCTACAGCTAATCCAGTTTCAAAAAGAGCACTACCCACTTGCACAGCCCAGCTTTCTCAGGGTGGGCCTTGCCTCTACTCGACTAAATCGATGAAGACCGAAAATGCTGAGACCTCCACTGACCCCCTACACAGCCTTTGGGATAGCGGTGAGATCAGGAACAAAGAAAAAGGAAAGTTCCTTTGGCTCTCGAAGACGCACTGGTTTAAAGCTATAATCTGTTTGAAGAGGGGGAGAGAGAGAGGAGAAAGAGAGAGGGAAAGAGAGAGAGAAGTAAGGACCACGGGGGAGAAAGAGAAAAGAAGAGCGATAGAAGCAGCGTGGCCTAGTGAACGGAGCCCGGGCCTGCCACTTGTTCTAATCCCAGCTCTGCCACTTGTCTGCTGTGTGAATTTGGGTAAGTCACTTAACTTCTCTGGGCCTCAGTTCCCTCATCTGTAAAATGGGGACTGTCAACGCTATGGGGTTGACAATTAGCTTGTATCTGCCCCAGCGCTTAACAAAAACCACAGTTATTGTTATTAGGAAAAGAAAGAGCACAGAGAAATGAGGGGAAGAGAATAGGCAGTCGGCATACTAATGAGAATAAGGAATGGAATATCTGTTAAGTGCTTACTATTGCCAAGCGCCGGGGTAGATAGAAGCAGCGTGGACAGAGTCCCTATCCCACACGGGTTTTGTGGTCTAAGGGGGAGGGAGAACAAGCACTGAATCCCCATTTTACAGATGAGGGAGCTGAGGCTCAGAGAAGTAAAGTGACTTAATAATAATAATATTGGTATTTGTTAAGCGCTTACTACGTGCAGAGCACTGTTCTAAGCGCTGGGGTAGATTCAGGGTAATCAGGTTGTTCATTCATTCATTCATTCAATAGTATTTATTGAGCGCTTACTATGTGCAGAGCACTGTACTAAGCGCTTGGGATGAACAAGTCGGCAACAGATAGAGACAGTCCCTGCCGTTTGACAGGCTTACAGTCTAATCGGGGGAGACGGACAGACGAGAACAATGGCAATAAACAGAGTCAAGGGGAAGAACATCTCGTAAAAACCGATGGCAACTAAATAGAATCGAGGCGATGTACAATTCATTAACAAAATAAATAGGGTAACGAAAATATATACAGTTGAGCGGATGGGTACGGTGCCGTGGGGATGGGAAGGGAGAGGTGGAGGAGCAGAGGGAAAAGGGGAAAATGAGGCTTTAGCTGCGGAGAGGTGAAGGGGGGATGGCAGAGGGAGTAGAGGGGGAAGAGGAGCTCGGTCTGGGAAGGCCTCTTGGAGGAGGTGATTTTTAAGTAAGGTTTTGAAGAGGGAAAGAGAATCAGTTTGGCGGAGGTGAGGAGGGAGGGCGTTCCGGGACCGCGGGAGGACGTGACCCAGGGGTCGACGGCGGGATAGGCGAGACCGAGGGATGGCGAGGAGGTGGGCGGCAGAGGAGCGGAGCGTGCGGGGTGGGCGGTAGAAAGAGAGAAGGGAGGAGAAGGTTGTCCCACGTGAGGCTCACGGTCTTCATCCCCATTTTCCAGATGAGGGAACTGATGCCCAGAGAAGTGAAATGACTTGCCCACGGGCACACAGCTGACGAGTGGCGGAGCCATGGAATTCGAACCCATGACTTCTGACTCCCAAGCCCAGGCTCTTTCCACTGAGCCACGCTGCTTCCCTATCACCAGCCCCAGGTCAGAGAGCAGAGCTGGAATTAGAACTCAGGTCATTTGACTCTCACGTGTCTGTCTTCTCCACGGAGATATTGAAACCTTTCGGGGAGGATCCAGTGTGAACTGATTATTCTGTAATTATCCCAGGCCTTAGTACGGTACCTTAGACACTGTAAGTGCTCAATTAATAATTAGTAATAATAATAATGTTGGTATTTGTTAAGCGCTTACTATGTGCAGAGCACTGTTCTTAGCGCTGGGGGAGATACAGGGTCATCAGGGTGTCCCACGTGAGGCTCACAGTTAATCCCCACAGTAATAATGATAATAAGGACAGTGCCCAGACACTGTAAAAACTTAATTAATGTTAGTAATAGTAATGATGTTAAAAATAATACTTGAATTGATGAGGCATTAACCTATATCAAGGGAAAAAACATGGGCCCGAGAGTCAGAGGGCCTGGGTTCTAATCCCTGCTCCGCAACTTGCCTGCAGAGTGACTTCGGGCAAGTCACTTCATTCATTCATTCATTCAATAGTATTTATTGAGCGCTTACTATGCGCAGAGCACTGTACCGAGCGCTTGGAATGGACAAATCGGTAACAGATAGAGACAGTCCCTGCCGGGCTCACAGTCTAATCGGGGGAGTCGGACAGACAAGAACAATAGCAATAAACAGGATCAAGGGGATGAACATTTCATTAAAACAAAAGCAAATAAATAGAATCAAGGTGATGTACATCTCATTAACAAAATAAATAGGGTAATGAAAATATATACACTTCACTTCTCTGTGCCTCAGTTTCTTCAAATGTAACATGGATAATTAACACCTGGTCTCGCTCCTACTCAGACCGTGAGCCCCATGTGAGACAGGGACCGTCTCTGATCTGCCTGTGCTGTATTTACTCTAGCACTTAGTACAGTTCTTGACACATAGTAGACACTTAACAAATACCCACAATTAGTATTCAATCGGTTACGTATATCACGTCTTTCTAGGCTGTAAGGTCACTGCGACTCCTCCCTGTCCTTCAACCCACATATTCACCCCGTCACTAAATCCTGTCGGCCCCACCTTCACAACTTCGCTAAAATCCACCCTTTCCGCTCCATCCAAACGGCTCTCGCGTCAATACCGTCACTCGTCCTATCCCGCCTGGCTTACTGCGTCAGCATCCTTGCTCATCTCCCAGCCCGTCTCTCCCCAATCCAGTCCATACTTCACTCTGCTGCCCGGATTATTTTTCCACAAAAACACTCAGGACACGTCACCCCGCTCTTCAGAAAGCTCCAGTGGTTGGCCATCCACCTCTGCATCGAACAAAAACTCCTCACCACAGGCTTTAAAGCAGTCCACCATCTTGCCCCTCCTACCCAGCCTCGCTTCTCTCCTTCTACAACCCAGCTTGCACGCTTCGCTCCGCTAGTGCTAACCTTCTCACTGGGCCTCTATTTCTCCTGTCTCACCACCGACTCCGAGCCCACATCCCGCCCCCGGCCTGGAACACCCTCCCTCCTCAAATCTGACTGACAATGACTCTTCCCCCACTTCGAAGCCTTATACGTTCGTTCAGTAGTATTTAATGAGCGCTTACTATGCGCAGAGCACTGTACTAAGCGCTTGGAATGTACAAATCGGTAACAGATACAGTCCCTGCCCTTTGACGGGCTCACAGTCTAATCGAAGCCACATCTCCTCCAAGAAGCCTTCCCGGACTAAGCTCCCCTTTCCTCATCTCCCACTCCCTTCTGCGTCGCCCACACTCCCTCCCTTTGCTTTTATGCCCTCCCAGTCCGCTCGGCGCTCATGTACATATCTTTCATTTTACTTCTTTGCATCGGTGTCTGTCTCTCCCACTCTAGACTGGAAGCTCATCGTGAGCAGGGAACGTGTCTGTTTATTGTTGTATCGATCTCTCCCAGTGCTCGATAAATACCACTGAATGAACGCGTCTCCCGACTCTGTCGTATCGTACTTTCCCAAGTGCTTAGTACAGTGACTGAATAAATGGTTCGAATCCCGGCTCTGCCACTTGTCAGCTGGGTGACTGTGGGCAAGTCACTTCACTTCTCTGGGCTTCGGTTCCCTCATCTGGAAAATGGGGATTAACCGGGAGCCTCACGTGGGACAACCTGATGACCCTGTATCTACCCCAGCGCTTAGAACAGTGCTCTGCACATAGTAAGCGCTTAACAAATACCAACATTATTATTATTATACCATTGGTTGATTTCTTTTTGTTGCTCAGGGTGTTTTATTAAGTCATCTCAGCAAGATCTCCTGCAGCTATGCAAGATAATAACAACCAAAATGAAAATAATTTTAACAGACTCGGTGCACAGCGATTTAACCTAATTCGAAACGACGACGACAACAATGTCGCCGACTTCAGGGTTAATGATGTTAATTAATAGAAATCCAAGTAATGAGACCTGTGTCGTGACCATGTTCGATCTCCAGAACGATCCTAATCAAATTATCGAGCGAGAGCTTACCAAGCGACACTAGCTTCGGAGAGAACTGCTAGAACGAGGACTTCTTGTGAAAGCGTTGGCCTAGTTTAGATATTTCCCGCAAGAAGACAGACCAGTAAATGAGGGTCCCTCGTTCTCTCGCTACGTAAGATGCCCGGACTGGGGTCCGGGGCCACTGTGGGAGAAGGTGACAAAAACTGGAGATCTGGGGGCCTCGTTACCGGCTCCACCACTCCAAGCTGTCACCGCGGCCGAAGATGTCACGACCACCTCGCCCTGAGGTGTTAGATCGGCCCTCGGAACGGTGGCCGTTGGGCAAATCACTTCACTTTTCTGGGCCTCAGTTACCTCATCTGTAAAATGGGGATTGAGAGACCGTGAGCCCCATGTGGGACAGGGACCGTGTCCAACCCGACTTGCTTGCATCCACCCCAGCGCTTAGTACGGTGCCTGATGCGTAGTAGGCACTTAACGAATACCACGAGGTGTTCCGTTACTTTTTTTTAACAGTACTTGTTAAGTGCTAATTACGTGCCAGACATTGTACTGAGCACTGGGGCAGAAAGAAGCTAATCGTGTCGGACACGGTCCACGTTGCACAAGAGGCTCACGGTCTCAATCCCCTTTTTGCAGATGAGGCGACCGAGGCCCAGAGAAGTAAAGTCTCTTGTCCAAGGTCACACCGCAGACGAGTGGCAGAGCCGGGATTAGAACCCAGGTACTTCTGACCCAGGCCCGCGCTCTAAGCGTGGCTTAGTGGAAAGAGCACGGACTTGGGAGTCGGAGGTCGTGGGTTCTAATCCTGGCTCTGCCACTTGTCCGCTGTGTGACCTTGGACAAGTGACTTCACTTCTCTGTGCCTCAGTTATCTCGTCTGTAAAACGGGGTGGGAAGGCCGGATTACCTTGTATCTACCCCAGCGCTTAGAACGGTGCTTGGCACGTAGTAAGCGTTTAATAGATACCATATCGCTTTTTCTATCTACTAGGTCACGCTGTTGCGGATAATCATATTTCCTACTTTCTACTATTCATTCATTCATTCATTCAATAGTAGCAGCAGCGTGGCTCAGTGGGAAGACCACGGGCTTTGGAGTCAGAGGCCATGAGTTCGAATCCCTGCTCCGCCACTGGTCAGCTTTGTGACTGTGGGCAAGTCGCTTAACTTCTCTGTGCCTCAGTTACCTCATCTGTAAAATGGGGATTAAGACTGTGAGCCCCACGTGGGACAACCTGATTCCCTGGTGTCTACCCCAGCGCTTAGAACAGTGCTCGGCACATAGTAAGCGCTTAACAGATACCAACATTATTAGTAGTAGTAGTAGTATTTATTGAGCACTTACTATGTGCAGAGCACTGTACTAAGCGCTTGGAATGTACAATTCGGCAACAGATCGAGACAGTCCCTGCCCAGTGACGGGTTCACAGTCTAAATCGGGGGAGACAGAAACCAAATCTATTAATTCTTCCAAATACTACCACTAATAATGATAATTATGGTACTTTTTAAGCATTTACTACGTCAGGCACTGTTCTGAGCACTGGGGTAGATTCAAGTTGATCAGATTGGACGCAGTACTTCACCACACTGTTCTGATCGAAATTTTAACAAGTTCCGATTTGAACGGGACTTCCTCTGGCACCCTTCCAGAGCAGGGACATTGATGCACTTTGCTGGGATCTGATCCCGGACTTTCCAAGCGATACTACAAAAGGAATCAACGACGGAGCCATGATCAAACTGAAAGTTTAGAGACCATCCCGGTCCCGGCCAGGGGGATTTTCCCGGCTCCGGCTGAGCCTCGGGATCAAGGTTCATTCAGTTGTATTTATCGAGCACTTACTGCGTGCAGAACACTGTATTAAGCGCTTGGAGAGTGCAATTCGGCAACAGATAGAGTCAATCCCTACTCAACAATGGGCTCGCAGTCTATCGAAGGCCAGGGGCGTCCTTGTTCGGGACTAAAGAGGAAGATGGATGGGAAGTGGGGCATGGCATTGGGAAGGTATTCCGGACCTTTGCTTTCTGTGGGAAAACACTGGCAGGAGGTTTCCGTGGTGAACTAAGAAAGGCAGATCGGAACAAAAAAGTCCGCAACCGGGAAGAAAGGGAGTCATTAGCTAGCCGGCCCGTGGGAAACCTCCAGACTAACTGACGGCAAGCGGAGAAGAAGGGCAGACAGAGGAAGTTTAGTCCGCCTCTCGCTTGCTGGCAGGAGGGGCCCTGTCGGGATACTTACGCCTGGGGATCGAGGCGGATGGTCAGGGAACGGACTGGAACCAGACTGATGCACGAGGAGCTCAAGGTTTTTGAGGCTCATATATCGATCCCGGGGGTCAGGCTTTCATGGGTGAATGCATACTACTTCATAACTTGAGATAGTTGTGGCATTTCTTAAGCGCTTACTATATCCAAGCACTGTATTAAGCGCTGGGTTGGAGACAAGCAAATCGGGTTGGACACAATCCTTGTCTCACGTGAGGCTCAGAGTCTCAAGCCCCATTTTAGAGATGCGGTAACTGAGGCACAGAGAAGTGAAGTGACTTGCCCAAGGACACAGAGCAGGCAAGTGATGGAGTCGGGATTAGAACTCTTGACCTCCTGGTTTCCAGGCCCGGGCCTCTATCTGCTACGCCATCCTGCTTCTCATAAAATGATTCTAATTCACTCCTGTTCTGGACTGTTGGAGATACTGGGGTTATAATGGGGGGTAAATTGCCATAGAAAGGGAGTGGGGAGGGGGTATATTATTATACATGATAGGATGTATAATAATAATAATAATAATGTTGGTATTTGTTAAGCGCTTACTATGTGCCAAGCACTTTTCTAAGCACTGGGGTAGATACAAGGTCATCAGGTTGTCCCACGAAGGGCTCACAGTCTTCATCCCCATTTTCCAGATGAGGGAACTGAGGCCCAGAGAAGTTAAGTGACTTGACCAAAGTCACACAGCTGACAAGCCGTGGAGCCGGGATTAGAACCCACGACCTCTGACTCCCAAGCCCGGGCTCTTTCCACTAAGCCACGCTGCTTCTCTAACCTCGTATCAGTACCTGCTAGGTTTTCGGGGCATCCAAACCAAAATTATTGGTCTGACCCCGCGTATGACTCTAGGCCCTGACATCATTCAGGTAAAAGAAATTAGACAGTTCGCCAGCCCTGCAGATCATGCGATCCTGTTTCCTGCAAAATATCTTCCAGCACTGATCAGTTCTTGGAATTTACTGAGGAGCAGCGTGGCCCGGTGGGCCTGGGAGTCAGAAGGACCTGGTTCTAATCCCGGCTCTGCTGCGGGACCTCGGGCAAGTCACTTGATCTCTCTGTGCCTCAATCACCTCACCTATAAAATGAGGATTGAGAATGTGAGCTCCAGGTGGGACGCAGATGTGTCCAACCTGATTAGCTTGTATCTACCACAGCGCTTAGTAGAGTGCCCGGCACGAAGCAAGTGCTTAACAAATACCACAAAAAAACTGTGTGTAGAGCACTGTACAGCACTTGGGAGAGCACAACAGAGATGGAAGACCTGAAGCCTGCCCTCAAGGAGCTGACAATCTTGTTGGGGCAAGGGGGCTTAAGAGGGTCTCACACCCAGAAGATGCTGCTTGAGAACTGTGGGGGAAGGACGGAAAGGAGATGGGAAATGTGGTGGTTGTGAGACACTAAATCAGAAACAGGAGGGAAGGAGAAGCAGGGGGGAAGATTTTACCCTGGGGATGGAAACAGAGCAGGAAACAGGGCCCAGAGAGAAGCCGGGCTCTTACTCCCCTGAAGGTGGGAGGTGGGGATGGGTAGATTTTGCAGAGTTGTACAGTTAGCAATCAGACAGATCCGGGCTGGAGCCGTCCAACCTAAGGCTACCCCAATTATGCGCCTTCCGCTAGCGGGTGCCGGTGTTCTTTCTTGCCCTCAGCCTGATTTCTTTAAGGCCTGTTCCAATTTTCTTCAGGGCCCCTGCTGGATGTTAACTTTCCCGACTGGAGCCTTTCAATAATAATAATGTTGGTATTCGTTAAGCGCTTACTATGTGCAATGCACTGTTTTAAGTGCTGGGGGAGATACAGGGTGATCAGGTTGTCCCTCAAGGGGCTCACAGTCTTCATCCCCATTTTACAGATGAGGTAACTGAGGCCCAGAGAAGGTAAGTGACTTGCCCAAAGTCACACTGCGGACAAGTGGCAGAGCGGCAGGGCCTTTCAACCTAAGGCTACCCCAATTATGCACCTTCCGCTAGCGGGTGCCGGGGTTCTTTCTTGCCCTCAGCCTGATTTCTTTAAGGTCTGTTCCAATTTTCTTCAGGGCCCCTGCTGGATGTTAACTTTCCTGCCTGGAGCCTTCCAACCTAAGGCTACCCCAATTATGCACCTTCCGCTAGCGGGTGCCGGCGTTCTTTCTTGCCCTCAGCCTGATTTCTTTAAGGTCTGTTCCAATTTTCTTCAGGGCCCCTGCTGGATGTTAACTTTCCTGCCTGGAGCCCTCTCAGAAAAAACGGAGCCACAGGGGCGGTCCTACCACAGAGCACGCAGAAAGCAAACACACGCTCCACAGAATTTCATAACTCCAGCGATGAACTCCTGACATTAGGGAAAAAAACAACGGTTCGGAGAGAGGGCAGCGAGCAGGCCTTAGTCAGCTCCATGAGGTCTCAAAGGTACCGCATGTGACTCGCTCTTCTGCAGTCTTGTTGGCTCTGAGGTACTGGAAGCCACAAAAGATGTGGGGCGAAGAAATTGTTTCCTGAGTCTTTTTAAGTCATTTACCTTTCCCCCTCCAGGAAACCAGGAATAATCTATCTCACTTGAGTGAATCTTTTCTGATATTCGATTGGAAAACATTTCCTCCAAGAGTTTACTGTCAATTCGTAAAGAAGGACCCTTAGGAAACACATCGGATGTGTTTTAGAATGCTAGGCAGATCGAAAATATAGTTTTAGGCTCAAAAGAGGTTAAAAACCCCTCCCACAATCAATTCGGACAAGTGGCGGAGCTGGGCACATACACACCCACCCTAACACCCTCCCCTTCTCTGCTGCCGTCATGCTTGTTTTGATGGTATTTTTTAAGCACTTACAATGTGTCAGACACACAGCCGGCAGCGAGGCCAAGTGGATAGAGTACAGGCCTGGGACAGAAGGACCTGGGTTCTAATCCCGACTCGGCCACTCGTCCGCGGCGTGACCTTGGGCAACTCGCTTCGCTCCTCTGTGCTTCGGCTACTTCATCTGTCAACTGGGCAACTGAGACTGTGTTCCCCATGTGGGACAGGCACTGTGTCCAACCTGATTAGCTTGTATTTAACCCAGCACTTACCAGTGCCTGGCACATAATAAGCACTTAACAAGTACCGCTAAAAAAACGCGTCGAACTAAGTGCTGAGGTAGATATGAACTAATTAGGTTGGACACAGTCCATGTCCCACATGGGGTTCACAGTCTTAACCCCTATTTTACAGGCGACATAACTGAGGCACAGAGAAGTGAAGGTCACAGAGCAGACAAGTGGCAGATCTGGGATTAGAACCCAGGTCCTTCTGATTCCCAGGCCCCTGCTCTATCCGCTAGGCCACGTTGCCGCTCACAGAACCTACCAGAGGAGGGAAGAAATGGCAGCAGAAGATCGCAGCCACCTCCCTTTTAGAGTTCCCATCTCTAGTCATCTTGGTTGGAGTGGGCGGGCAGTTCTCTCTTTTTTTTTGCCCCTACAAAAACATTCAGTACGTGTTTCCCCACTCCTGAAGAAACTCTAACGGTTGCACGTTCACCTCGCATCGAACAAGAACTCCTCACCAAGGGCTTTAAAGTACTTGATCACCTTGTCCCCCCCTCCAACTCACCTCACTACTCTCCTACAACAACCCAGCCCACACACTTTGCTTCTCTAATGCCAACCTTCTCGCTATGCCTCCATCTCATCTACCTCACCGCAGACGTCCTGCCTCTGGCCTGGAACATCCTTCCTCCTCGTATCTGTCAGACGAATACTCTCTCCCACATCAAAGCCTTGTTTTGAAGACGCCTCTCCTCCGGGAGGCCTTCCCTAAGACTCCTTTCCTCTTCTCCCCCTCCCTTCTGTGTCACCCTGACTCGGTCCCTTTATTCACCCCCTTCTGCAGCCCCATGGCACTTTCGAACGTACCTTTAATTTATTTATTTATATGGATGTCTCCCTCTCTAGATCGTAAGCTCGTCGTGGGCAGGGAACGTGTCTGTTTATTGATGTATTGTACTCTCCCAAGCGCTTAGTACAGAGCTCTGCATACAGTAAGCCTTCAAGAAATAGGATTTAAATACGACTGAATTCTCTCGGGCTCCCAAAGAGGCTACGATAGAGGTGGGAACTGTAGAAGCCGGAGGCTCCGGCTGCCTCTCTCCCCTGCCGTCTCAACTTAATTCGCCTGACTGCTGCCCAGTGGCTTGTTGGAGATCTGGTTCTTCCTTGCCACGCTACCCGGGGAGCCCCGCTCGAAAAGTGGGGCTTGTGGTGGGCAGTAGAGTCACGGGACACCACATGCTACTGTCCAGTCCCAAGCAGCTCCTGTGGTCACGTTACATATTCAGAAAACCCTTGCCCCTTTTTAGCATGCCAAAAAAAAAAAAAAAAAAATTGGAAAGGAAAGAAAAGTGTGGGTTACATTACCGCAGATATCAACAAAAATACTCCCAAAAACATGGTTTAAATTTTGTTTATGCAGCACTGACAAGACGCATTTAGGCTAACCTCTGAGGATGGCTTTTGATTGATTTCATGCTAAAGCTGTTTCTAGTTAATTTTTACCGGATAAAAAATCCTACTGCTAAATTCTAGAATCAAGGAAAAGCTTAATGAGCAGAAAAATGCCACAGGAAGGGGATAAACAGTACACTGAGTTTCTATGAGACATTCCAAATAACAGTTTATCATTTTCCAAGCAGGTTGTTGGAACGGATATTAACCGTGATGGGAGATTACTATTTAGAATCGAGTTGATGTCTGCTAGGCTGCGAGTTCATTTATACCCTCTGAAGCGATTCCTTTTGATTTCTCCGTTGACGGTACGTGGCGTGAACCAACGAGGCAAGGGCTTCATTAGGCAGAGAAATGGTTTGAAGCTGCTCAGGAAATCATTTCCGTAGCCCACCAAAATTTCCAGCACACCACCCAGTTCCCAAGCTTCCTCTCTCCAACCCAGCTAAACGTGCTGTCCTCCCATTTCATAAGCCGTAAAAGGCATTATGAGAAGAAACGCAAAGATCTGCACGATCCTTTTTGGGCACATCGCAGCAACGAACTCCACCGATGCCCAGAGCGGAATCGTCGAGAACCTCTCCCAAATCCCCTCCTTCAGCTGTCCGTTTTGCTCGCCTTCTACATCCTCTCCACGGCTTCTACTCATCAGAGTCCTGGCTCTTCCCGGCCTTTAGAAAGCCGCGCCACCACAGTGGGATGGTCCTGTACCTAATGACAATGAACGGCAGTGGGCCCAGAACGGTAGAGTGCCGGGATTCTGCTGGGAAAACTTAACCAGAAAAGCTGGGATAAAAACCACCTCGGCAAGGGGGATTGTTGTCGGTCCTTGCTTAACCACCCTAAAATGGCCCCCGACCACAGACCGGGGAACTGACCACGCTGGCAGAGTAATAATAATGTTGGCATTTGTTAAGTGCTTACTATGTGCAGAGCACTGTCCTAAGCGCTGCGGGAGATACAGGGTAATCGGGTCGTCCCACGTGAGGCTCACGGTTAATCCCCATTTTCCAGATGAGGGAACTGAGGCCCAGAGAAGTGAAGCGACTCGCCCACAGTCACACAGCTGACAAGTGGCAGAGCCGGGAGTCGAACCCATGACCTCTGACTCCGAAACCCAGGCTCTTTCCACTGAGCCACGGTGCAGAGCAGGTCATCCGATCGGCCCCCAAAATTGTTATTTCAAGTGACGTATCCTCCCAAGCCGCGACCACCTCCATTTTTGCCTTCCCAAGGAATCTGCAGTCACTCTGGGTGACCCAAGAGAGCTGTTATCTTCCAGAACTATTATAAAGCCGAAGTGTACTTTCCAATTGCTTCGTACAGTGCCTTGCACACAGTAAGCGCTCACCCGCCGATTAGACCGTGAGCCCGTCAAACGGCAGGGACCGTCTCTATCTGTTGCCGACTTGTTCATTCCAAGTGCTTAGTACAGTGCTCTGCACATAGTAAGCGCTCAATAAATACTATTGAATGAATAAATACGATTGAACGAATAAAGAAATCTGTTGTAAAGAGTTGGCATTTTGGGCCCACGCCACGCTCAGCGTTCTAGGCTGACTGTATTGCGAGGAGAGACCAGGTACCAGCCCTGCCTAAAGACCCAGGAGTCTGGTCAGGATTGCTGAGATTTCGGGGGGGTTCCAGGACTCGGTCCTTGATTTCTGGCAAACGTCGGTGGTAAAGTTGGAACTTGATTCGGAGGCCCCGGAATTGTGACGTGCATCTATCTCTTCCCGGCCTGTCCTACCGCTTGCTCTCTTCTAGTGCCCACTCACCCGGTCTCGTGTGAGGGCAGTAGTAGAAGGAGAAAGAAGGGGAAGGTGGGGAGGAGGAGCGAGAGGAAGAGCAGTAATCAGCATTTCATTCATTCATTCAATAGCATTTATCGAGCGCTTACTATGTGCAGTGCACTGTACTAAGCGCTTGGAATGTACAATTCGGCAACAGATAGAGACAATCCTTGCCCACTGACGGGCTCCCGGTCTAATCGGGGGAGACAGGCGGACAAAAACAAGACAACCTAATCATGATAAATAGAATCACGGGGATGTACACCTCATTAAGAAAATAAATCGGGTAACAGAAATATAAGCAAAACACCGTATTAAGAGACAGAAAAGAAGCGTGGCCTAGTGGAGAGAATACGGGCCGGGGAGTCAGAAGGACCTGGGTTCTAATCCCGGACCTGCCAACTGCATGCTGGGTGACCTTGGGCAAGTCACTTAACTTCTTGTGCCTCGATTTCCTCAACTGAAAAATGGGAATACCTGTTCTCCTTCCCGCTTAGACTGTGAGCCCCAGTGGAGACAGGGACTGCGTCCAACCTAATTAATTTGTATCTACCCCAGCGTTGGACACGTAGTAAGCACTTAACAAATACCATGAAAAAAAACTGCTTTAAAGTTATTTACCATTAAAAATAGAACAAAACAAAGAAGCGCATTCGGCTGCATTGTACTCTGCCAAGCATTTACTACAGTGCTCTGCACAGAGTTAGTGCTAAATAAATACAATTGATTGATTGACTGAACTGACACATTCCCTGCCGACTAGGAATTTGCACTCTAATGGGGGAGACCGGATGCAAAATATTCATTTGAAACAACAAAAGAAAAGAGGAAAGTCACCAGCAACTGTGACTAGGTAAGCATGCAAAAAGCTGGCTGGATCATATGGCTCTAGTCCTTGCCCGAAGGAAACAGAAACAATTTGTGTTAGGGCAGAGGGGAAGGGAAAGTTCAAAACAGGTGTCAAGGTGCAGGGACATGGCCCTGCATCTACATAAGCTGCAATGTATTTCTTTCTCAATGATTAAAATGCCTGCAGAACTTCGTAATCAATGGTGTTTATCGAGTTCTCACTGTGTGCAGAGCACAGGGATGGTGAACAGGAAAAAGGATTGGAAAATCATGTCAAGTACAGAGGCCGAATCAAATATCTCACATCCTAAGTCCCCAATAAGTGGGGACATTTGGGTCTATAGGAAGGACACTGGGTTTGGGGGGCGGAGAGGGAGGGAGGGGAGTGGAGAGTTCTTGTGAATTACTATTATCATAGTAATACGTAGTATTATATGTATGTATACTGTGTATAGTATTACGATTACTACGTGTGAATCAGTGGTATCTTTTGAGCGCTTGCAGAGCGCCATAGTGAGCACTTGGGAGAGCACAATATAACAGATCTTCATTCGTATGTGAGTTTTGATTTTTCAGTACGGATTGCAGTGATGTCACATGACCGGCACAAGGACAAGAGACCTGAAGCGTTAATCAGAATGCATTTCTTTCAAAATTTCCATCAGGATCAGAGCGTCGGGTGCTTGAGAGGAGCAGAGAATGCACGTCGGGGAGAAGTAGGTTAAGAGAGTTGAGCTGTAAGATGAAGAGAGCTGGTGGACAGCCTCGAGGTCAATAATACGAACTTGCGGCTTGATGCAGAAGGAAACAGGCAATCGGTGGAGGTTTGGGGGCTGACCAATAAATCAGTCGATGGTATTTATCGAGCGCTTAGTGAACGAAGAGCTCTGGACTAAGCGCTTTGGAGATATCCTCCAATAGAGGTGATAGATCCCTGCCCACGAGGAGCTTTCGGTCCGGAGGGGGAGAGTCAAGCTGAAATAAGATGCTTCGAGCAGCAGCAGGGGGGATGATGGATTTCAGGCAGGAGAGGCTGAGCTGAGGACATTGATTTTGAATCTAATCTTGATCTGACCAGATGCTATAGAGAAAGAATTAGCAAGTTTTAGCAGCAGAGTGGATATCAGGGCTGAAGGGCCGTAAGGAGTCATAAATGATGCCGGGCTCTGGGGACAGGGAAGATGGTGATGCTATCATGAGAGAAGGGAAAATTAGGAAGAGGAGTGGTTAGAAAAACTAAGAATTTAGGAATGACAATGTCTGAAAATCTGAACTGTCATCTTGGAGAATCTCACCGCGGAAGTCAGGGAAACAAAGAGTTTATTTTAGCTCTTTCTTTCCTTGGCAGATGGAAACATCACTCTTAATTCACACTGGTTGTTTTATTTTCTATTTTAATTTGGCTGCAGAAAATTCCTCAAGAATGCTAATGATTCCAGGATTAAAACGAAGGCATGGTTTTCTGGCGGAGAGGGAGGAAATCTGAATTCCTGCCATAAATTCAAGAGGGCTTCCAAGGACACACATCTCAGAATAAAGCAATAAATGGGGAAGTGTTACATAAAAGATCCTCGATGTATCTTCCATGCGCAGTCACCGACATGCTAACACTATCCAGATTGCTGGGAATAGATCAAGAAGGAAAGCAAATGCACGAGTTGAAACAACAGCTGAAAAAAGCACCGGGAAGAGAATGATTACTTGCCCCCTTTTTGGACACTGGATCCAGAACCTTGCCCGTCCCCTTTGAATTTTGTACGCACGCCTACAAACCTACTATAATCGCCTCCTGCCAAACTTTACTGTGCACTGCATCATTTGAACCTAACAAAATAGAACATGGTTTTAAAACAATAATGCCCAAAAAGGCCCGGACTCAAGTTAACTAATGAGTGTTCCTCTACCAAAAACTTGGCATTGCAAAAAGGATTGAATCAGATGCCTCTGAAATGGTAAAACTCTCTTCTCATTCCGCTATCATAATCTGCCTCTCCAGGAAAGGTGCGCTTCCTTGGAAAGCATCCAATCGTTTCATCCATCTCCTCCTTGTTTTTTTAAAACGTTTCCCAGACATCTTGTCCCCAGCAGGATCAGAACCTGGCAGGGATTCTGCGAAGCTGTGGGCTTCCTGGTTGCTAGCCAGACACGGTAGCCCAGACGCTAATTTAGCCAGGACCGATTTTCTGGAGCCTGAGGAAGGGAGGGCTGAGGAATAGTGATGTGCTGATTAAAAGGCAGTTTTACCCTAGTTAGTGGAACACAGAATCACCTCCCTGCAGAGATCGTCAATTTGATGCCTCATCAATTCTCACCACAGGCTGCTGCTCATAAGCAAAGGGTAGAGAGGCAGCACGGCTCCGTGGAGTCGTGGAGCACGGGCTTGGGAGTCATACGTCGTAATTCTAATCCCGGCTCCGCCACTTGTCAGCTGTGTGACTTTGGGCAAGTCACTTAACTTCTCTGTGCCCCAGTTACCTCATCCGTAAAAATGGGAATTAAGACAGTGGGAATTAAGACTGTGAGGCCCACGCATATAACTCAGGGCTCAGAACGGTGCTTGGCACATAGTAAGACCTTAACAAATATCATTATTATTATTATTATTACTTTCACCCCTGCAACAGCCTTCTGTCTTCTGAGCATCACAGAAAAAGAATGAAACCCACAGAACTCATTCCTTCTTGGTCTTGGCTTGATTTTTCCTTATCGGAATGTCGGCTCATTTATTATTGGGTTAGATGACCCGACCGGATGAAATCATCGCACGACGAATTAAGTATTCAGTCAACATTGAAGATTCTTTTCCAGGGGAGAAAATAGGCTATGAAATGGAGAAGAAATAGGTCTGAAGTCTGTGGACTGCTTCTAGTTTGGGGGCTGCCTTCATTTTAATCCTTGAAGGAAACATAAAAGACCTTCCGTGCCTCTTCCACGGGCAGTCACCAACACATTAACACTATCCAGATTGCCGGGACTAGATCGAGAAGGAAAACAAACGCACAAGTTGAAAGAACAGCTGAAAGAAGCATCGGGAAGAGAATGGTTATTTCCCCTCTGTTTGGATATTTGATCCAGAACCTTGGCTTACCTTGGAATGCCTTTAATATGGGCACAACAGGTCGTTCAATCAATTCCAAGATGTCCAAGATGGGACAGAGCAGAGACTGTTGGAGGGGCTGCATTATGGTCAATCTCGAGTCATCCAAAAGATCCCATTGAAGTTTGGCAAGGGAACGGGAATAATAATGATGATGATGTTGGTATTTGTTAAGCACTCACTATGTGCCGAGCACTGTTCTACGCGCTGGGGTAGATACAAGTTAACAGGCTGTCCCACGTGGGGCTCACAGTCCTCATCTGCATTTTACAAATGAGGGAACTGAGGCCCAGAGAAGTCAAGTGACTTGCCCCAAGTCACACAGCCGACAAGTGGTGGAGTCGGGATTCAAATCGGTGACCTTCTGACTCCCAAGCCCGGACTCTCTCCACTAAGCCACGCTGCGGATACAGAACGGGCCTGGGAGTCAGGACCTAGTTTCTAATCCCAAGCTCCGCCACTCATCTGCTGTGTGA
The DNA here is from genome assembly GCF_004115215.2 of Ornithorhynchus anatinus. NCBI lineage: Eukaryota > Metazoa > Chordata > Mammalia > Monotremata > Ornithorhynchidae > Ornithorhynchus > Ornithorhynchus anatinus. The sequence continues at coordinate 40,235,757 of NC_041739.1, forward strand.
CCTTGGCCAAGTCACTGCACTTTTCTGTGCCTCAGTTACCTCATCTATAAAATGGGGATTAAGATCGCGAGCCCCATGTGGGACGTAGACTATGTCCCGTCTGATGACCTCGTATCTACCTCGGTGCTTAGAACAATATCTGGTACACAGTAAGCAGTTAACAAATACATTTTTTGAAAAATGGTAGAGAAGAAACAGAAAATCTTCAGGAAGAAAATGAGCTGGCTCATAATCTCTTTGTACCAGGGGACAGGCCTAGGAGGTCTTAAGTGAAGCCGAGCCCTTGCTCTGTCTCCTGTCTCTGCTTGCCTACCAATCCCCAAATCTGTTAGCCTCCCTTCCTTATGATTTGGGCAGGAAAGCGTCAGAGGTGTCAGTGAAAATTGTGTATTTTTTTAACTTATAGAAGCTAGATTTTAAAAATCTAGGGAGGTGACGATCTAATTATTCACCTACAATACACCAGTCATTCCGTCAGTCAGTCAGACAGTCAATCGTATATACTGAGCACTTACTATGTGCAGAGGACTGTACTAAGCACTCGGGAGACAACAGTCACATTCCCTGACCACAATGAGCTTACAGTCTAGAGGTGGGGACGGACATTAATGGAAATAAATAAATGACGGATCCGTACATAAGCGCTGTGGGGACGGGAAGGGGGGATGAATAAAGGGAGCAAGTCAAGGTGACGCAGAAGGGAGTGGGAGAAGTGGAAAGGAGGGCTTAGTGAGGGAGGGCCTCTCGGAGGAGATGTGCTTTCAAGAAGGCTTTAAACGGGGGGAGAGTAACTGTCTGAAGGATACAAAGAGGGAAGGCGTTCCAGGCCAGAGGCTGGACGTGGGCGAGGGGTCGGCGGCGAGATCGGGGTGCGGTGAGGTCGGCATTAGGAGGGACGACAACAACTAGTGACTTTTAGTAAAACAGTTAAAGCAGAAAAGAACTTTTCTTCACAACTGTTCAACTGCCTTCTAAAATTCCTTTAACCTTTGGACCTTTTATCCCGGCATGCCCAATTACTAAGTGATGCCAGGAAGAACCCCAGTGTCATGGCCTCATCAAAAAAACAGCGTTGTCTGAGAACCTACTGCCTGCAAAACCTCGAAGTCCTCAGGAAGGAGACCGTATATTCTAGGCTTCCAACTTGAAAAAAGGGCCCACGTAGAGTCAAATTGCTTTAAATAGGTTTGCTTCACACCTTGCCCTTTTAGAAAATATAATCTAAAATTGCCCTCTCCCAATCTGAGATGTCTTGAAGGCAGTTGGAAATACAGGAAGTCCTCGACTTATGAGGCTTTAATATAAGACATATGGCATTCATTCATTCGCTCACTCATTCTTTCAGTCGTATTTATTGAGTGTTTACCGTGTGCAGACCCCTGTACTAAGCACTTGGGAGAGAATAACGCAACAATAAACGGGCACATTCCCTGCCCACAGTGAACTTACAGCCTAGAGGTGGGGAAACTGACATGAATAGAAATAAAATTACAGATATGTACATAAGTGCTGTAGGGCTGTGGGGGGAAGCAAAGGAAACACGTCAGGGTGATGCAGAAGGGAGTGGGAGATGAGGAGAGGTGGTGCTTAGCCTGGGAAGGCCTCTTGGAGGAGATGGGCCTTCAGGAAGGCTTTGAAGGGGGGGGGATGGCACTTTCAACATGTCTAACTGTACAGCGTTTTATCCTCCTTTATGGCATTAGCTCTGGGAGGGGTGGGAGGCAGAAAGGTAAGCACAAGAATTGCAGGGAAATGGGGAAGTAATTTAAAAAGTCATGATTGTGTGTAGGGGGGAACTGGAGAAAGTATGAGAAGATCTGAGGAGGGCAGAGAAGTGAGCAATGAAGACAGAGCAGGAGAATTATCTGCCTGCCCCATCTAGACTATAAGCTCGCTGTGGGCAGGGAACGTGTCTGTCGATTGCTATATTGAACTCTCCCAAACGCTTAGTACAGTACTCTGCACACAGAAAGTAATCGATCAATATGATTGACTGACTGACTCGCCCTCTGGTGTCATTAGGCTCCACACACCCATTATTCTTTGATGAAGTCAAACCTGGTGTCCGGCACGTAGCAAGCGCATAACAAATAACACTATAAAAGAATGATCCGGGCAGCGGAGCGGAGTTTGGGCTGGAATGGGGAGAGACAGGAAAGCGGAGAGGTCAGCGAGGAGGCTAGAGCGGTAGTCAAGGTGGGTTAGGATACGTGTTCAGAATCAGCAGACTAGCAGTTTGGATGGAGAGGAAAGGGCGGATTTTAGTAGCGGGAAAGTTGAACCGACAAGATTTGGTGACATGCCGAACATGTGGGTTGAATGAGAGTGACGAATCGAGAGCGGTGGCACAGAGAGGGGCTTGTGAGATAGAGTGGGAGGGTAGTGGTATTGTTTACAGTGACGGAAAATTCAGGGCAAGGACGGGATTTGGATGGGGAGACAAGGAGATCTGTTTTAAACACATTTAATTTGGGGTGTCAGTGGGCCATCCAGGTAGAAATGTCCCGAAGGCAGAAGGAAATGAGAGACTGCAGAGGGAAAAGATCAGGGCTGGAGATGCAGATTTGGGAAGCATCCTCCTAGAGACAGCGGTTGAAGCCACGGGAAAGGATGAGTTCTCCGCGGGAAGGGGTATAGATGGAGGATAGAAAGGAACCCAGAATTGAGCCTTGCAGGACCCCCACTGTCAGAAGGGTGGGAGGCAGGGGAGGAGTCTGCGAAAAAGACCGAGAAGTGGTCAGAGATAAGAGGCGACGAACTTCCGACCTCCACCTTTCAGAGACCGTATATTCTAGGCTTCCGACTTGAAAAAAGGGCCCACGTAGAGTCAAATTGCTTTAAATAGGTTTGTTTCACACCTTGCCCTTTTAGAAAATATAATCTAAAATTGCCCTCTCCCAATCTGAGATGTCTTAAAGGCAGTTGGAAATACCTATCCCAAAGCAAAACACCTAAAAATAAAGCAACTCCATTGCAATTTTAGTCCATCCGGTTCACGACAAGAAAAATAGATGAAGAAATCTCCTGGGATCCTGCCGGCGTGAAACTCGTTTGTCTCACTGGGGGTATTCCAAATGATAATACCTTGTATTCCATTAGGAAGTCGATGAACCAGGATGGCAGAGGTCAGGGGAAAAACCAAGCAAGGAACCAAAGTCTACCTGGTTAAATGACCGGGGCAGAAATCTGTTTTAAATCCCTAGATCAATAATTCAAACGGATAGGCTACTGAGAATTCCGGTTGGGTATATAATGTCCCAGCTTTTCTCTCAAACAAAATGATAGAATTTTATCCCTCACTCTCACCCATGAAGGAAACTCGAGAGGGGATATGCTTTCTGATTAACGCTTTCAGTTCTCTTCTTCTTTTACCAGGTACGTGACATCAACTGCAATTAATACTGAGAAATCAAAACAACTCACGTACGAAGGACCATCTGTTACACTCCCAGGGCTTAGTACGATGCTCTGCCTACTTTAAGCGCTCAATAGATAGCACTGATTGATTAATCTGCTAAACTCATTATGGGCAGGGAATGTGTCCGTTTATTGTTATACCGTACTCGCCCAAGCGCTTGGTACAGTGCTTTGCACACAGTCAGTGCTCGGTAAATGCGATTGAATGAATGATGTGGAATGCCACGGGAAAGTCACTCGATAAGGAAATCGTGGAACCCTGAGAAGCAGCTGAACTGCAGTGTCAATTCACAAAATAAGGTTTAAAAATCTTCAATTTGGGAAGAGCTAAATCAGGACCCATATCTGCTCTATGGTACTCTTGTACAATTTTTACTCTCTTATGCTCTTCCAAGTGCCCTGTACAAGTAGACACTCAGTAAATGCCAATGACAGACTGATTGATTTCCTTCGATGAGGTCGTTTCCAACAGAAAAGTTATATTAACGGCACTAAAAACGGATAAGGCGGCTCATTTTTGTCCCACACCTTCGTACGATATGTAGAAAAGTGGTCAGTTGCCAGTCAACCACTAAGGTAAACTGTGTAATTAAAAGCAACGCTCTAGATTTTTCCAGAAATGTCAGCGTAAATAACTCCACCTTAAACAGAAAGGCCTTATTATCAGCTTTGAGACCCTCAATCAGCTATCTCCCTTCTTACCTTCCCGATCTACTCCAGCCCAGCCTTCACACTTCTCTCTTCTAAAATCGACCCAATCTCCGTACCGCAAGCTCGTCTGTCTCACCACCGACCCCGTGCCCGGATCCTTCCTCGGCCTCGGCACCCCCTCCCCGTTCATATCTAATCTCAGCTCTGCCGCTTATCCACTGTGTGACCCTGGGGAAGCTGCTTAACTTCTCTGTGCCTCAGTTATCTCATCCGGAAACTGGGGATTAAGACCGTGAGCCCCACATGGGACAACCTGATTACCCTCTATTTACCTCAGTGCTTAGAACAGTGCATGACACATAGTAAGCGCTTAATCAATATCATTACTATTATTATATACAAAAGTCCATCACTCTCCTCACCTTCAAAACTCTCCTAGAATCATACCTCCCGCCAGGGGCCTTCCCTAAGCCCACCTTTCCCTTATTTTCGCTCCACTCTGTGTCGACTATGCCCTGGCCTGTGTATCCCTCGAGTACTTTGACATTCACCCCAACCCCATAGCACTTTATTACATATAAGGATCCTTACACTCTACCATTTCCTATATCCGTAATTAATTTTCACGTCTTGCTTCCCTTGTAGACTGTAAACTCCTGGTGGCCAGTGATTGACTGGTTGATTGACTATTTCAATCAATGAATCAGTTGTAATGATTGGGCAGGGGCAGAGGACAGAACGTTCTGGAGAAAGAATATCCACGGAGTCGCTATGAATCGGAAACGACTCGGCCGGCACTCAGTGATAATAATCATCGAGCACTTACTTTACGCACGGTACTGTACGAAGATCTTAGGATAATACAACAGACTTAGTAGACACCATTCCTGCCCAGGAGTTTATAGTCTAGAGCGGGAGATGGAAATAAATATAAATAATTTAAAGATATGTACCCAAGGGCTGCGGGGCTGTGGGTGGTGTGAATATCAATTGTCCAAAGGCCGCTCATCCAAGGGAATATCGGAATATGTGAATAAGGGAGAGTGAATCGGGGAAAAGGCGGTTTAATTGGGGAAGATCTCTTGGAGGAGAAGTGACTTTAACGCGACTTTGAAGGTGGGAAGGTCTCTAGGATATGAAGGGGGAGGGAGTCCAGGCCCGGGGAGGATGCGGGAAAGGGGTTGGCGGTGAGATAGACAAGATCGAGGTAGAGTGAACGAGCTGGAGTGGCGTGAAACGTCCAGGTTGGGCTGCAGTAGGACATCAGTGAGGTAAGGTAGGAGGGGGTGAGCGGACCGAGTGGTTTAAAGACCATGGTAAGGGGTTCCTGCTTGATGTGGAGGTGGACGGAAGACCGCTGGGGCCCGTGAGGAGTGGGGAGACATGGACTGAACAATTTTTTTCTTCAGAAAACTGATCCAAGCCAAAAAATGAAGTATGGACTGAAGAGGGGAGAGACAGGAGGCAGGGAGGTCAGCAAGGAGGCCGATGCAATCGTCCGGGCAGGAGAGGACGAGTGCCTGGATCAGTATAGTAGCGGTTGGGATGGAGAGGATTTTAGCTACCCTGTGAAGGCTGAACCGACAGGATTTAGCGACAGATTGAATACGTGGGTTGGATGGGAGAGACGAGTCGAGGATGACGCCAAGGGAAAAGACTCGTGAGATAGGGAGGAGAGTGGTATTGCCTACAGGGATGGGAAAGACAAGGGGAGGACTGGGTTCGGGTGGAAAGACACAGAGCTCCGTTGAAAACGAACTGCATTACCGTAGGCTGGATGACCTCAGAAAGTCTCTAGATGACACTGCTTGGTACAGTGCCTGGACATAGTAAGCGCTTAACGAATACCATCGTTACTCTGACTTACGTGGTTTCCTCATCTTACCAATGAGGACCTGAGCTTCCGTACCGCCAAGCTAATCAAGCACCATCTGATTTAGATGGATCAATCCATCAATCAGTGGTATCTACCGAACGCTTACGGTACGCAGAGTGTCGACTAAGTGCTTGAGAGGGAACAATAAAACAAGCGTCGGTAGACACATTCCCTAGATGCCTGGTTCTGACTGTTGGGCGGTCTCTTCGATCAATCGGTGTTATTTACTGAGCGCTTCCTGGGTGCAGAGACTGGACTGAACTTTACCCAGCTTTTAAACTGGGCATATTCATTATTTTTTTTAACTTCATTCATATTTAAGCAGCTCATCTCCTGAAGTCCGTCAATCGACGGTATTTATCGAGCGTCTACTGTGCGCAGAGCGCGGTACTAAGCGCTTGGGAGAGTACGATATACCAGAGTCAGTAGAACTCTTCACTTTTTATTTCTTACCGCCGACACAAAAATCAATCTAATACATCCTTCTTGAAACTACCCAACCTAGGAGTTTTTATGTAAGAAGGGCATTTCATTACAAACAGGACTTATTTCTTTCCACTTTTACAGTAAAGAAAAAATATTAAGCAGACTGTCTGAGGTGGAATTTACTATGAAAGTACTTGGAAGAAAGTCAGAAATTACAAAGATTAATAACTAGATTTTCAGTGCGACTCCAGGGATGCTTAAGGCCTTCAGATAATAAAATCACTACATACGTTGTCATTAACTTCTGCTTTAGGAAGAAAGCTAGACAGCAATCCAACATAATTCTTTAAAATGATATTTATTTTTGTCACCACCAACTCAGTGAAAAATGATACGCCAACCGAGAGACTTACACGAACCTAAAAAGACCCACGGCAATGTTGAAATATAATGGATTCTGATTATTTGAAGGATGATCTCCTCCAACTCAGAAAACTGAAAACTTCAGAAACACTCCCTCACACTTTTCCGAGTGCTTTTATCAATCTAACCTATGACTCGTAGAGGGAGTATTTACGTTTCTGCCTGGCCATATGATATTTTTGTTATCTAACGTACAAATTTCATAGGATTCTTTAAAACTATACATAATTAAAAACTGAAGACTCTTTTCTCCAGACAAGAAACTTCATACACCACTTGCATTTTAGGAAGATATTAGGAGCGGCAGAGTGAGGCACAGCCTGCAGGAGAGTAGAGGCTGGAGGCAGGGAGATCAGCGAGGAGGCCGATACAGTAGTCAAGCTGGGGTAAGGCAAACACCTGGGAAAGCTTGGCGGCTCCTTGACTGGAAAGGAAGAGGTGGACTGGGGAAATGTGGAGGACAAAACTGACGAGATTTAGCACCACGCTAAATATCAGGGTCGAAACAGCATGGCCCGGCAGTCAGAAGGACCTGGGTTTTAGTCCTGACTCTGCCTCTCGTCTGCTTGGTTGACCTTGGACAAGGCCCTTCACTTCTCTGTGCCTCGGTTACCTCCTCTGTAAAATGGGGATTAAGACTGTGAGCCCCATGAGGTCAAGTGGCTGTGCCCAACCTGATAATCCTGTATCTACCCCAGCGCCTAGAACAGCGGCTGGCACATAGTAAGCCCTTAACAAATACCATTAAAAGAAAACAAAATGGCCTAGGGAAGTGGGAGGAAAATCAGGAGAAAACCTTGTCGGTGAAACCAAGGTTAGATGCGATTATGGATTAATTAAGATTAGATGCAGGAAGGGAGAGAGGACCAGGGCATCAGAGGTGGCTGAGAGGTCAAGGATTCGGACAGAGTATCAGGCAGCAGTGTCACAGGCCTGGCAGGTCAATCTTTTTCTTTTTTTTTTAAAAAAAAATGGTAACTGTTATGCATTTACAGTGTGTTAGAGCGCTGTTCTAAGTGCTGGGATAGGTACAAATCAATCTGGTCGGACACAGTCCCTGTCCCACATGGGGCTCACTGTCAAAGCGGGAGGGAGAACAGGTACTGAATCCTCATTTTACAACTGAGGAAATTTAGGCACCGAGAAGTTAAGTGATTCGTACGAGGTCACACAGCAGGCAAGGGACAGTGCTGGGATTAGAAGCCAAGTCCTCTGACTCCCAAGCCCAAGCTTTTCCCCAGCCAACAGTGGGAAAGTTCCATTTCATCCAGGGAGGGGAGATAGCGGGGTGTTGCTGAGCTCAACTGAGGGCAGAGCAAATGGAAATCCGGAGGTGGGGAGCTTCCAATTGACCGTGAGGTGCTGTACGATTATTTGTCGAAGCTGGTCAAAAAAGATCTTGATGTGGTAGATTTATTTCTCTCTACCTAAGCTATATCGGGGGCGAATAAGAAGCTAGAGGGGCATAATTTGGTGATTGCCTTTATCTGTGGGATGTTTAGACTAAAATCCATTCTCGGCCTTTTCCCCCAGTGAAGTTTTCATGCGGGCCATACGACCGAACCACATGGTCGAGAGAAGCAGCGCGGCTCGGTGGAAAGAGCACGGGCCTGGGAGTCGGCGGTCATGGGTTCGAATCCCGGCTCTGCCACTCGTCAGCTGTGTGACTGTGGGCAAGTCACTTAACTTCTCTGTGCCTCAGTTACCTCATCTGTAAAATGGGGATTGACCGTGAGGCCCATGGGAGACTTGATTACCCTGTAACCACCCCAGTGCTTAGAACAGTGCTCCGCACATAGTAAGCGCTTAACATATACCAACATCAGTATTATTATTATGGTCGTCAGATCCTCAGCTTGGTTCAGAGAGTCTTAAATTTCAATGGCTGTAAATCTCACCTCGCAAAATCTTGACTTTGGTATTTTCTGTTGTGATTTTTTTTTTTTTCCAATTGGTTAGTAATTAAATCCCGACTTCGCTTTCATCCGGTTGGGGAATCTCCTTCCAGTGTGGTCACTGGATCCTCCGGGGAACTTTCACCTGGATCCGGAATGGGGTTCCTAAGAAGTTGGCCTGGCGCCTCTGAGGGTGAAGTGCAGGAGTGGAGGAAGGGACCGACGGAGGTCAGCGGGGCTGGAGGTAGCCGGTATGAGACTCACAGAGAGATACAGCAGTGAGGGAGTTAGGTTTCGGGGGAGGAGGAGTGGAGTTAAGGACACGAATTTGCACATGAAGGGGGCCCCCTCTCGGGGTGGCACCTGGACAGATTCCAGTCCTCTACCGGTCTCGACTACGGGAGGGAGAGTCAAGCAGAGGCCTGTCCAATCCATTCCTGGCAGTGGCTAGCGAGCGGCAGGCCATCTGCTACAAGTCAACACTCACCTGAGCTGGGCGGCAGCAGCACGGGAGAGAGTCAGAGGCAGAAGGTCGAGTCTACTGCACGGAAGGAGGTAACGGTAAACCGCTTCCGGATTTTTACTCAAGAAAACTCTACGGATCCACTGCCAGAATGACGGCAGACGGAGGTGGGGCTTTCTGGGAGAGATGTGTCCGTGGCGCCGCCGTGGGTCGGAGACGACTCGATGGCATAAGACAAGACATCAAGGCGGACGGGGAGGGTAGGGAGTCTAGGTGGGCTGCAATAGCTTGGGATAAGAGAAGGGAGTCTAAAGATCGGAGGTCTCTGCAGGGAGGGAAAACAGAAGGAAGACTACGCTCTGAAAAGGCTGAGGGGCAGGAAGAAATGGAACCTCCGCACGAAACAAAAACTTCTCACTCTGGGCTTCAAGGCTCCATCCCCTTGCTCCCTCCTCCCTCTCGTCCCTTCTCTCTCTCCACCGCCCACCCCACAAGCTCCGCTCCTCCGCCGCCCACCTCCTCACCGTCCCCCGTTCTCGCCCGTCCCGCCGTCGACCCCCGGGCCACGCCCTCCCCCCTCACCTCCGCCGAACTGACTCTCTTCCCCTCTTCAAAGCCCTACTGAGAGCTCACCTCCTCCGAGAGGCCTTCCAAGACTGAGCTTCCCCTTTTCCCTCTGCTCCTTCTCTGCCCCCGTTCACCTCCCCCCCAGTTAAGCCCCCTTTAGCCCTTTTCCCTCTGCTCCTCCCCCTCTCCCTTCCCCTCCCTTCAGCACTGTGCTCATTTGTCTATATTTTTATTGCCTTATTTATTTTGTTAATGAGGTGTCCATCCCCTTGATTCTATTTATTGCGACTAAGTTGTCTTGTTTCTGTCCATCTGTCTTCCCCGAGTAGACTGTGAGCCCGTCAGTGGGCAGGGATCGTCTCTATCTGTTGCCGAATTGTACATTCCCAAGCGCTTAGTACAGTGCTCTGCACATAGTAAGCGCTCGATAAATACTACTGAACGAATGAAATGGGTAGCGCATGCTTAATCTAGGTCTGGTTCCCGGGTGTTAACACTCTATACGTTCATTCATTCAGCTGGATCCTGAATAAGGTTCCTAAGAAGTTGGCCTGGTGATCTGAGGGAGAACTGTTTTATTTATTGAGCGTCTTCTGTGAGCAGAGGACTATACTAAGCGCTCGGGAGAGTACAGTACAACAATAAACAGACACATTCCCTGTCCACAATGAACTTACAGTCTTGGGGAGGGTCGGGGGTTGACCTATCACGTTGTATCGCGTTGGACCTAATCAATCGATTAATGGTATCGATTGAGCATTTACTATGTGCAGAGCATTAAGTGCTTGGAAAAGTACAATGGACTCGAATATGTTTTTTGTCTGTCCGTCTCCCCCGATTAGACCGTAAGCCCGTCAATGGGCAGGGACCGTCTCTATCTGTTGCCGATTTGTACATTCAAAGCGCTTAGTACAGTGCTCTGCACATAGTAACCGCTCAATAAATACTACTGAATGAATGAATGAATATGCCCTCAAGAAGCTTAATCTACAGAGCAACTGAGCCATGCCCATCGGCTTCATTCCTATTATTGAAAAGTTTTATATATAGGAAATGCCTTATCTAATAATAATAATAAGGACAATAATAATTGGTGGTATTTGTTAAGTTCTTACTACGTGCCAGGCCCTGTACTTTTCACTAGTGCGGATACAAGCAAATCGGGTTGGACACGGTCCCTGTCCCACATGGGGCTCACAGTCTCAATCCCCATTTTACAGATGAGGTAACTGAGGCACAGGGAAGTTAAGTGACTTGCCCAAGGCCAAACATCAGACAAGTGGTGGACGTGGGATTAGAACATAAGACCTTCTGATTCCCAGGTCCGGACTCTATCCATTACGCCCTGCTGGGTACATTTAATTCTGTTTTCAATCAGTCTGCAAGCCCGTCGTGGGCAGAGATTTTTTTTTTTTTTTTTTAGGGTTTTTGCTAAAAGATTACTACACACCATGAAACCGTACTAAGCACTGGGGTAGAAAAAGACGAGCTAATCATGTTGGACGCAGTCCAAGTCCCACACGGGGCTCACGGTCTTCATCCCCATTATACAGATGAAGTGACCGAGGCACAGAGAAGTCCCAAGGTCACACAGCAGACGAGTGGCAGAGCGGGGATTAGAACCCGGGTCCTTCTGACTCCCAGGCCTGTGCTCTATCTACTAGGCCACGCTCCTTTTCCCTGTGGGGCAGGGCACACGTCTATCAACTCTGTTACACCGGACTCTCCCAAGCACTTAATACCGTGCCCTGAATACGGTAAGCGCCCAAATACGATCGACTGATGTTTCCCGGCAACGTTTCGCTTTCGCCCTGCAGGTATCGGACCCACGGCTAGCTCTGCCCAGGGCCCATTTAGGTCCCAAGAGGAAGTTTCCACTAGGAAGTCAACACCCTCAAAAATGACAGCTAAAGCAGATAATAATAGTAATATTAATGTTGGTATTTGTTAAGCGCTTTCTATGGGCAGAGCACTGCTGTAAGCGCTGGGGGGAGATACAGAGTCGTCGGGTTGTCCCACGTGGGGCTCACGGTCTTAATCCCCATTTTACGACGAGGGAACTGAGGCACAGAGAAGTGAAGTGACTTGCCCACAGTCACACAGCTGACAATAATAATACTAATGTTGGTATTTGTTAAGCGCTTACTATGTGCCGAGGACCGTTCTTAGCGCTGGGGTAGACACAGGGGAATCGGGATGTCCCACGTGGGGCTCACAGTCTTAATCCCCATTTTACAGATGAGGTAAGTGAGGCACAGAGAAGTGAAGTGACTTGCCCACAGTCACACAGCTGACAAGTGGCAGAGCCGGGAGTCGGACTCATGACCTCCGACTCCCAAGCCCGGGCTCTTTCCGCTGAGCCACGCTGCTTCTCTGTAACTGCTCCTGCAGACTGTAAACTCCTCCTGGGAGGGGATGCGTCTACCAACTCCGTCGACTGTGCTCTCCCATGCGCTCGGCGCAGTGCTCTGCACACGGTAATAGCTCAATAAATGCCACTGATTGTGACTGATTAGTACCCGGAGGTAACTATCCTGGGGCCGGCTTTCTGACCGTATAATGGGCTCGGAACCTAACCACGCAAGGCAGCCGGAAACCGTTACTCTAACTTTCCACGATAAAAAATAAAGGCAGGTGGAAGCGAGGCGAAGGCTAAGGGGAAGCGGTCCTTCACATTCATTTTGAGTCCGTCTTGGATCCGCTACTCATGTGTCTCACAGAACCGTCTGATACGGGAAATCAGGTGCAGAGAAAGGATCGGGTTCGGCCTTCGGGATTCTGGAGAAGGCAGAGAGAACCAGTAAATCCATAAAAACAGACTCTCGAGGCCCTTCAAGAAGCTCCAAGAGGATGGGAAGGGGGATCAGAAACTTTCAAGCCCTCCTTTTGACACTTTCTTCTCCGTGTCTTAAAAGAATAAATGTCTGCCTGGATCTTGTTTCAGGAACATTAATGCCCCGTTTCGCTATCCTAAGGGAAAACCCTCACATCTGTAAGCCCGTGATTAGACCGCGAGCCCGTCAATGGGCAGGGACCGTCTCTATCTGTTGCCGAATTGTACGTTCCAAGCGCTCAGTACAGTGCTCTGCACACAGTAAGCGCTCACTAAATACTATTGAACGAATGAATATTACAATAGTTTATTTTGTAAAAGAACCTGAATTACTTATGAATCTCAGAATACTTTCATTTTCTATCCTCAAGCAGTCCCTGAGGACTTCCTCCTGCCTAGCTGGATCCGGAGACAATGCCAGACCCATTTCAATCCGTCACTCAATCACATTCGCTGAGTGCTTTCTGTCTGCAGAGCATCGGGCTAAGTGTTTGGGCGAGTACAGCGAGAAGGCAGATGATATAGTAGACAAGGCACAGGCCCGGGAGTCAGAGGACGCGGGTTCTCATCCCGGATCTGCCACTTGTCTGCTCTGTGTCCTCGGGTGAGCCATTTCATTTCTCTGTGTTTCCGTTTCCTCATCTGTAATAGGGGGATTCAATCAATCCCACTCTCCCTCCCACTCCGACTGTGAGGCCCGTGTGGGACAGGGACTTTGTCTGACCTGCACGCGGTAACGGCTCAATAAACGGGCCCGAATGATTAAATAATGTGAACCGCTGCTATTTTTTTTTCCACTCAATGCCCATTTGTAAAGTCGTTAGGAGAACACAGACCTTGATGGCAGAATCTGGGGGCTTTTAAAGTGATCTCCAGTGGCGACGTACCTGAGAAGGAGGTGACCTGATAGAAAGAGCGCCAGCCTGGGAGTCGGGCGGGCCTAATGTGACTCCTTGGACAAGTTACTGAATTGTACATTCCAAGCGCTTAGTACAGTGCTCTGCACATAGTAAGCGCTCAATAAATACTATTGAATGAATGAACTTCACTGTGCCTCCGTTTCCTCATCTGTAAAATGGGAATTAAATGCCCGTCCTCCCTCCCCACTTAGTCCGTGACGGGGACTGCGTCTGATTTGATTACTCTAAATCTACTCCAGGGTTTGGTAAATAGTAAGTGCTTAACAAAAAGCACAAATATTACTATTATTATTAATAATAATAATAATAATATATGAGCATCGGTGTTTTACAAGGGCTATTATCTCTTAGTTATAATTAGGACGTTCTGGGAACTGGAGTACTAACTGTAACCATCAGGTAGAGGCTCCGATCCCACGAGATGTTTTTTCTCCCATAACGGGAGAGGAAAGAAACAGGGTTTTTCTCATCAAGTCCTCCAAGCCAATAGTACAGCTACAAAATCAGTATCTCACCCACGATACTCCTTTATGTAGCTGAGGATCAATGATAACCAACATATTCAAGTGTGTTTTTAATCAATGCCGACGGTGCTGCATAAAATGTTGTTAAATACCACGATCGTATTGAGATTTAATGAGATGAGAGATTAACACTGAGCTTCACTGAAAGGAGGCTTAACTAATATACTTTTCTGGAAACAAAACGACACCTTCCTTTCGGTAATATCCGAGTCCATTTAATCTAAGAAAGAACCGGTTTCACCGGCAATCAGCTTGATTAGTTAAACGCCGATCCACATGCTTAGAAGACAATTTTCTAATGTATTATCTTTACCTCTTAGACCGCGAATCCCATGCTAGACAGGCAATTCCGACTGAACTGCATCCATCTGAGCGTTAAGCACAGCGCCCGGCCCTTTAAATGCTTCACAAATAATAATGATAATAATGGTGTTTGTTAAGCGCTAAGCGCTGTTCTAAGCACTTGGGCAGATACGAGGTAATCAGGTTGTCGCACGTGGGGGCTCCCAGTCTTAATCCCCATTTTACAGATGAGGGAACTGAGGCACCGAAAAATGAAGTGACTTGCCCAAAGTCACACGGCAGAGCGGCGAGCCGGAATTAGAACCCATGACCCCTGACTCCCAAGCCCGGGCTCTTTCCACTGAGCCACACCGCTCCTCCATACCATACCTCTGTTGTGATTATTTCTGCCATCATGACGTTGGAGTCTCCTTGACCAAGCTGGGCGGAGGAAGCCATAATGTTCTCCCAAGACCACGGAACTACCCGATCAACTTGCCCTTTGACCAAGCAAGGTCTCGCACCATCCACCGTCCAGAAAAAGCCATAAACTCTTGTAGCCATATCAGGTCGAACCCTGTGGAATCCTCACCCAGGGGTAGTGGATGCTTCAACACTGGTAATTATGATGGTATTTATTAAATGCTTACTAGTCGTTCATTCAATCGTATTTACTGAGTGCGCAGAGCACGGTACTAAGCACTTGGGAGAGTACGATTCAGCAACAGAGAGAGACGAACCCTGCCCAAACGGGCTCGCAGTCCAGAAGGGAGACAGACATAAAAAAAAGTAAACAGGCAATGTGTCAAACACTGTTCTAAGCGCTGTGGTAGATAGGAGCTAATCAGGTTGGACCACATGGGGCTCCCAGTCTTAATGTCCAAGAGGATTCTCTTCAACCCAAGGGGGAAATCCACTAAAATGAACTTTAAATTGAGCAGAGAAAGCTGGGATTCCTCTCCTCTCCCGGAATCACAGAATGCAGATCTCCAGAGTCCAAGTGCTGACTGATCATTTCACCCGTGATAACTGCTTCTGAGAATCGTTCGTCTCAGTTTTCATTCTTGGATTCCTGGGTGTCTGGTCGATCTGAGGTCACATTTTGATGTCTGCACTAAAGAACTGGCCGGGAGTTCAGAGATTCGGATAGGTTTTCCACAGTTCTCTACCTGAATTGCCAATTAATCACATTTAATCAGCGCTTAGAAAATTCCCATCTTATAGAAGATGAGACAGTCTCCCGTAAGTGGTGAGGCAAAAATAGACAACTGTCTTGGTGGTGAATTGTTTCTCAACGCGTACCTCGTAAAACCAATGTCTGACCGTGCTTGAGGGGAGGAATTGTGTCTTTCGTACTGTATTTTCCTAAGCACTTAACAGAGTGCCCTGCACACAAAAAGTGTTCAATAAATACCACTGATCGATGGAATTTCTTCCACATCATTATCCATACAAAAGAGTTCCCTTGCTGTCTTCGTTACCTACAGTAGCAGTAAATATGATTGAAAGTAGCAGATGCCATTTTACCTCTCAGTATTACGATCTTCCCCAAGTCTCTGCTCCAAGACAAAATTATCCTATTTCTGACTGCTACGAGCCGAGCTGTCCCACTTCCTCGGCCTTCCTCCAACTATCCGTCTGCTGTGCCCCATCATTTGAAGCTTTGCTCAGCTGTCTATTTGAAATTTTTCTTCTATTTGTGGTTATCCTGCCTTGGCTCGCCATAGAACAATTGTTTGGATATCCTGTTGTCATTCAATATTGGTTCCTTCTCTTAGACCGTGAGCCCTACGTGGGCCAGGGACTGCATCCGACCAGATTTTCTTGTAACAGTCCCAGCACTTCCGATTGTCATGATCTTTGTTTTCTTGACATTCAAAGTTTTAACTTTGAATTGGAGTTTAAATTTGAATTGGAAGTCTTAACACATTTACAGGAGACGGAGAGAAGATTGAAATAGCTGACGATTTTCTCTCCTGGGATCGATAATCAACAATACAGGAACTAGTAGTTAAGAAATACGCCAAGGATTAACGTTAGGAAGCTGTGTTATGAAGAACCTGGAAAAAATCATGAAACGTGCCGATGTGATGCTTGCCACAAAAATACCAACTGTCGATTCTATGGTGTTTCCAGTGACAATATATGGATCCGAATGCTGGACGGTGAAAAAACAGGATAGAAAAAGCATCGATTCTTTTGAAATGCGGTGTTAGAGAAGACTTAAGTGAATATCATGGACTGCCCGAAAAACAAACAAATGAGGTCTGGAGCAAATTGAGCCCATTTGGTCTTTGGAAAGCCAAAGGACTCGATGTAAATTAGCATATTTTAGACACATCATCAGGAGGACTAATTCCCTGAAGAAGACACTAATCCTAGGAAAATTCCAGGAAAAATGTGGAAGAGGCAAACCAACAGCTAGAGGGATAGAAACCAGAAGCAGCGTGGCTTAGTGGAAAGAGCACGGGTTTGGGAGTCAGAGGTCATGGGTTCTAATCCCGGCCCCGCCACTTGTCAGCTGTGTGACTTTGGGCAAATCACTTAAGTTCTGTGGGCCTCGGTTACAAAATGGGGATTAAGACTGTAATCCCCACCTGATTAGCGTGTACCTACCCCAGCGCTGGGCAGATAGTAAGCGCTTAACAAATACCATCATCATCATCGTAACAACAATAACGGAAGAACCATTAGCAAGGTTATGGATTATGGCAGAAGATACGACGTTCTGGAGAAAATACATCCACAGACTCGCTATGAATCGGAAGTGGCTCGACAGTAACGGGAAAGTCAGGGGATGGACAGGATTTGGGTGGGAAGATAAGGAGCGCCGTTTTGGACATGTTAAGTTCGAGGAGACAGAAAGACATCCAAGAAATAATAATAATAATGATAATGTTGGTATTTGTTAAGCGCTTACTACGTGCCGAGCACTGTTCTAAGTGCTGGGGGAGATACAGGGTAACCAGGTTGTCCCATGTGAGGCTCACAGTCTTAATCCCCATTTTACAGATGAGATAACTGAGTCACAGAGAAGTGAAGTGACTTGCCCACAGTCACACAGCTGCCAAGTGGCTGAGCTGGGATAAGTAGAGGTGTCTTGTTGGCAGGAGGAGATGCGAGACTGGAGAGAGGGAGAGAGAGATGTAGATTTGGGTATCTTCTGCGTAGAAATGATAGTTGAAACCATGGGAGCGAATGAGCTACCCAAGGGAGTGGATTTAGATAGACAATAGAAGGGGACCCAGAACTGAACCTTGAAGGACCCCCACAGTGAGGGGGTGGGAGGCAGGGGAGGAACCCGCGAAGGACACTGAGAATGAAACGGACGGAGAGATAAGAGGAGTGCCAGGAGAGGATGCCAGGAGAGGACAGAGTCAGTGAAGCCAAGGTTGGATAACCTTTCCACTGTGGAGGGGTCTACAGTGTCGCAGGCAGCTGAGAGGTGGAGGAGGACTAGGATGGAGAGGCCATTGGATTTGGCAAGGAGATCACTGGTAACTTTTGAGAGGGAGGTTTCTGTGGAGTGAAGAGGACAGAAGGGGGACAAGGAGAGAACCGGAGAAGAGGAATTTGAGACAGCAGGTGTCGAAAACTCGCTCAAGAAGTTCGGAGAGGAACGGTAGGAGGGAGAAGGGGTGATAACTGGAGGGAGCCGTGGGGTCGGGGACATTTTTTTTTTTTAAGATGGGGAAACATGGGCATGTTTGATAGCAGTGGGGAAGAGGCCACTGGAGATAGAACGGTTGAAGATGGCTCCTAGGGAGGGAAGAAAAGGAGGGGGAGAGAGTTTTGATGCAGTGCAAAGGGATGGAGTCCGATGCACATGTGGAGGGGGTGGTTTTGAGAGGAGGCAGGAGATCTCCTCTAGAGAAACTGCTGGGAAGGATGGGAGAGCTGAAGAAGGGGATGCAAGGGGGGGCGGGACTGAGATGGGCCAGGGGCGATTTTAGGGAGCTCACACCCGACGGTGTCTATTTTCTTAATAAAGTTGGCGGCCAGGTCACTGGGGGCAAGGCGGAGGGGTAGGGAGCCGGAGGAGGGAGTTAAATACCTGGAACAACTGGCGAGGGTGATGGACATGGGTGTCAATAAAGGTAGAGAAATCATTTTGCCGGGCAGAGGCGAGGGCAGAGTTAAAGCACGCGAGGATAAATTGAAAACGGACAGAGTCGACCGTATCTAGAGCGACGGCTGCTGTTCATGTTACCTCAGCGTTTCTTTCCGTGCACCAACTGTTTTCTTCATCAAAAATGGGTGCGTTTTCATTTCCTGGCCACGCACCCGAGCACACGCACCCAGTATGTGCATAATTGGCCGGGCGGCTGGCTTCACCTTTCTCTCCCACGGTCAGGGCAATCTTTCCTTTCCCCCAAACCTGGCCCACTCCCTTTCCGAAGGCACCACGCCAGCACAGTCTGTTAGCCATCGCTGTTTCCCATTTTCAGTGTTGAGTGAAAATTTCATGGCTTCAGGTAGTGCTTCAGTGCGAGACACAATTACATCAAAATCGTGCAAGGTTTAGGATGCCAGGAGGGATGTGAGCTAAATGCTGAATTAAATGAAATGGATGGTTGGGCCGATCCTAATCATAATTGTCTACGGTAACAAAGGGCATTGCAATTCAAACAAATGATGACTAATTAGCACGGTCCCATTAGCAGAAAACGATCATGAGTCTTTCCTCTAAAGTCTAGTTCGGTAAACATTTAGAATCCATACTTTAGAGTTTCCGGTGATTATAAACCGAGGAGTTTACTCGCGTGGCTACAGGTCACTTTGAAAACGTACAGGACAGGGTCACGGAGAAGAGGCAGCACACCCTGTTTTGGGGTCTGCACGGCAATCGCTTTGCAGTTTCCTAACGTGATTGTCCACGCATTTTTAATAATAGTAATACGCATAATAACGGTATTTTTTAAGCGCTTTCTATGCGCCAATCACTGTTCAAAATGCTGGGGTAGATATAAGCTAATCACGTTGAACAGTGCCTGTCCCACATGGGCCTCACGGTCTTAAACCCTGATTTTATTTACAGATGCGGTAACTGAGACCCAGAGAAGTAATTTGCCCAAGGTCACATAGCAGACAAGTGGTGGAGCTGGGATTAGAATCCAGTTCCGTGATAATAATAATAATAATGCTGGTATTTGTTAAGCACTTACCACGTGCCAAAGCACTCTTCTAAGCGCTAGGGTAGATACAGGGTAATCAGGTTGTCCCACATGAGGCTCACAGTCTTAATCCCCGTTTTCCAGATGAAGTAACTGAGACACAGAGAAGTGAAGTGGCGGACCCGGGATTGGATTTTACATCTCCTGACTCCCAGGTCCGTGTTTCAGCCACTGAGTCATGCTGCTTCCCTCTGACTCTTCAGTAGGCATAACTGAGAACGGTGCGACGTCAAAACACATTTTCAACGGTCGTAATCTGGCTAAAATCAAGCCACACACCTGGAGCAGAACCCTTCCGTGGGGGTGGGGGGGGGGGGGGGGGGTGGGAGCATAATGGTCGAGGTCATTCATTCAATAGTATTTATTGAGCGCTTACTATGTGCAGAGCACTGGACTAAGCGCTTGAGATGTACAAGTCGGTAACAGATAGAGACAGTCCCTGCCCTCTGACGGATTTACAGTCTAATCGACGGGTTTACAGGTCTCGCACATGTCCCCTACCCGCCTCTGAACCAGGCCTGCCTCAATCCAGTTCACAACACATCCTCAACTTTGTTTCGGAAGGAGTAGCTGAAAACAAGATGACGCTACTCTTTAGTGGGTTTGAGTGGGTTTACTCACCTTGAGAAAACCCCACCCAAGGGGCGTGGACGTCCATTCTGATGCATTTACACTGTAAGTCCATCGATTTAGAATAATAATAATAATAATGATGTCGGTATTTGTTAAGCGCTTACTACGTGCAGAGCGCCGTTCTAAGCGCTGGGGTAGACACAGGGGAATCAGGTTGGCCCACGTGGGGCTCGCGGCCTCAATCCCCATTTTACAGATGAGGTCACCGAGGTCCAGAGAAGTGAAGTGACTTGCCCACAGTCACACAGCTGACAAGTGGCTGAGCCAGGATTCGAACCCGTGCCCTCTGACTCCAAAGCCCGGGCTCTTTCCACTGAGCCACGCTGTAAGCTCATCAGTGGGCAGGGACCGTCTCTATCTGCTGCCGATTTGTCCGTTCCAAGCGCTCAGTACAGTGCTCTGCACATAGTAAGCGCTCAATAAATACCACTGAATGAATGACTTTATCCTTTATTGTACTTTGATTAAGTTAGATGCTGTAGTGTTTACACCCAGCTGGCCTGGAGTAGCAGGGGGAATCTCTGCTGCTCAATTCCTCTCCCTTGATAAAAACTTGTCTGAATTCAACGGAGTCTGTGAAGTTTTTCTTCGACAGGGGATAGCTTGCTCAGAAATACCACTTCCTCCTCGTCCCCCATCTTTTCCTGGGTGCCAACCAACGGCGCGCGGCTCGGTGGAAAGAACGCGGGCTCGGGAGTCAGAGGCCACGGGTTCTAATCCCGGCTCCGCCACTTGCCAGCTGTGTGACTTTGGGCAAATCACCGAACTGCTCTGGGCCTCGGTTACCTCGTCTGTAAAAACCGGGGATTAAAACCGTGAGCCCCACGTGGGACGACCTGATCACCTGCTATGCCCCAGGGCTTAGAACAGTGCTTTGCACATAGTAAGCGCTTAGCAAATACCACAATTTATTTATTTTATTTACTTCCCCCCTCTTCAAAGCCCTACCGAAGGCACACCTCCTCCAGGAGGCCTTCCCAGACTAAGCCCCCCTTTTCCTCAGCTCCCCTTTTCCCCCCTCACCCTTTGCTCTACCCACCGCGTCCCACCGCACTTGTGCATATCTATACATATCTATAATTCTATTTATTTATATTAATGCCTGATTCCTTGTTCTGATGTATATACACAGGTCTACTTCTACTTATTTATGTGGACGCTATTGATTCCCGTCTCCGCCCTTCGAGACCGTGAGCCCGTTGTGGGCAGGGATTGTCTCTCTCGGTTGCTGAATTGTATTTTCCAAGAGCTTAGTCCAGTGCTCTGCACACAGCAAGCGCTCAATAAATACGATCGAAGGAAGGAAGGGATGACTCCTGAGCCACCGTGAGCCTTCTCCACCGACGGAAACAGCCATTTCATCGAAACCATCCCTTTTCTCCAGTCTTACAGTCGAAAAGCCGACACGTTTCTTCTTCTTATTACATTATTATTACCACATTATTCATAGTTAATATGGTAACAGTTATCTCCGGGGCATCTGAGAGAGGGAAAATCCTCTACTGAACGGTCTGCTTTTAGAGTCCCTACAGATCTCCAGGTCATTCGTTCATTCATTCAATAGTATTTACTGAGCGCTTACTAGGTGCAGAGCACTGTACCAAGCGCCTGGAACGTACAAATCGGCGACAGATAGACACAGTCCCTGCCCTCTGACGGGCTTACAGTCTAATCTAATGAACGCTACGCGAAGTGCACCTCATCGAAAGGTCAGAATCACGTCATGGCTGAAGAAGTGCCTCAGAAGTTCTCACAGGGAAAGGTCGGAAGGAATTAAGGGCGACCCGCGGCCTGGGAAATTCCAGCAGCAATTGAGAAGGGATTAGAACCCCTGGCTTGGGTTGATAGGGAGAAGTATTTTACTACTGACCCTTTCTGTCACCCTGAAAAATAGTTAATGCAAAAGGTCTATGCAGTTTCTGATAATAACGACAGAGTCCAAAGAAACATCTTTGACGGTATTTGTTAAGCACTTCCTAGGTGTCAGGCACCGAAATAATAATAATAATAACAACAATAATAACGATAATAGTAATGTTGGTATTCGTTAAGCATTTACTAGGTGACAGGCACTGTAATAACGATAATAACGTGGCATTCGTTAAGCGCTTGCTATGTGCCGAGCACTGTTCTAAACACTGGGGTAGATACAAGGTAAGCAGGTTGTCCCACGCGGGGCTCACAAGTCTCCCCATTTCACAGACGAGGTAACTGAGGCCCAGAGAAGTGAAGTGGCTTGCCCAAGGTCGCACAGCAGGCAGGTGGCGGATCCGGGATTAGAACCCACATCCTCTGACTCCCAAGCCCGTGCTTTGGCCTCGAAACCACGCTAATAATAATTATGGTACTTGTTAAGCGTTCACTAGGTGCCGAGCACTGTTCTAAGCGCTGGGGGAGATACAAGTTAGGTTGGACACAGTCCCCGTCCCGCGTAGGGCTCACAGTCTTGATCCCCGTTTTCGGATGAGTTAACCGAGGCCGAGAAGCGAAGCGACTGGCCCAGGATCACCCGACGGACATGTGGAGGAGCTGAGATTAGAACCCATGACCTTCTGACTCCCAAGCCCGTGTTGTATCCACTAAGCGCCGCTGCTTCCAATATGCAGCTCTGATACTTTCCCCCCCATGTCTTTATTCATTCAATAGTATTTATTGAGCGCTTACTATGTGCAGAGCACCGTACCAAGCGCTTGGAATGGCCAAATCTGCAACAGATACAGTCCCTGCCCGATGACGGGCTCACAGTCTCCCTTACGGATAAGTGACTTCAGTCTCTTTTGGAAAACCACTGGAGACTCTTTATAAGCTTCGATTAATCGATCGGTCCTATTTACTGAGTACTTACTGAGTGCAGAGCACTGTACTAAGCACTTGGGAGAGTACGAGATAACAAATAACAGACACATTCCCTGCCTTAGCAGAGAGTCACCTTCTGGGAAACCGCGGTTCGGGTTGCAAAGGAAATTACCGTTGTATGGGATGCAAAAATCGTGTTTGAACACCTATAACGGATATGCAGTTATACGGTAAAAATAGAGTGATATAGTATAGCTATTTTAGTACCGAGGCAGCAATAGACATTAACAGAGAAGCAGCGTGGCTCAGTGTTGGTATTCGTTAAGCGCTTACTATGTGCCGAGCACCGTTCTAAGCGCTGGGGTAGACACGGGGAGTCAGGTTGTCCCACTTGGGGCTCACAGTCTTCATCCCCATTTTCCAGATGAGGTAACTGAGGCACCGAGAAGTGAAGTGACTTGCCCAAAGTCACAAAGCTGACAAGTGGCCGAGCCGGGATTCGAACCCATGAGCTCTGACTCCCAAGCCCTTGCTCTTTCCACTGAGCCACGCTGCTTCTCTTGCACGTGGGGCAACGTGATGAGCCTGTGTATCTCCCCCAGTACTTAGAACAGTGCTCGGCACATAGTAAGCGCTTAATAAATACCAACATTATTATTATAGAGCTCTGTAGAGGATTGTTACCCTTCCCTTTCAGTAACAAAACCCGGAGACCCAAAGACGTTAATCGCAAAGTCACATAAGCAATTAAGGAACAGAATTCGATCAGGAGGGAGAACAGGAACGTCTTCTTTACTATGAAATTCCCGTGAGCTCCCCTTCTCCCTCTACTCCCTCTACCACCCCCCCCCCGCACCTCTCCGCAGCTAAACCCTCTTTCCCCCCATCTCCCTCCGCTCCTCCCCCTCTCCCTTCCCGTCCCCTCGGCACCGTACCCGTCCGCTCGACTGTATATATTTTCGTCACCCTATTTATTTTGTTAATGAAATGTACATCGGCTCGATTCTATTTAGTCGCCATCGGTTTTTACGAGACGTTCTTCCCCTCGACTCTATTTATCGCCGTCGTCCTCGTCCGCCCGTCAGACGGCGGGGACCGTCTCTATCCGTTGCCGACCTGTTCGTCCCAAGCGCTTAGTACGGTGCTCTGCACATAGTAAGCGCTCAATAAATACTATTGAATGAACGAAGGAATGAACAACGCCCTCAATTCGCCTGTACTCTGAAAGGCATTCAGGTAAACGGGGTTCTGCGAGACAAAGGAATCGCCGAGTAAAAGCCAGGGGTTACTTTCGTGCGATCACCCGGTGTAACCTGACGAAGAGATTAATGCATTCTTCGAAAAACCGGAGAACCAGGTGAAAAATCCTACGTGTCACATCAGTCATTTCGAAGTTTGGTTTTTGAATTTCACGGTGACGATGTGGAAACTTGGGATTTGGCCGGGCCGCTCGTTTTATTCACTCTAACCGAAATAAATGAGTCCACTTCCCCGAGAATGAGCCAGGTAACAATCCGAGCCGGAAAAACCTCAACTGCTACTAATAATCAACCTTTCTCATTTGCCTGCTAAGCTTACCGCTGGTCGTGAAGAAGACAGATCGTAGATCGGCTATTCGATCTCTCTAATCGCTCTCTCCCAACCCCTACCCCCATGTAATTCCCTCCCTTCAGCACCGCTTGCGTCCGTATCCGCTAAGCACCGAGATACTCAGTGCACCCTCTCGCAGCATTTATGGAGCTGCTCTTCATCCCCATTTGGCAGGCGAGGTAACTGAGGCCCAGAGAAGCGAAGTGACCCGTCCAAGGTCACGCAGCAGACAAGAGGAGGAGCCGGGATTAGAACCCATGACCTTTTGACTCTCAAGGCCCCAAACCTTTCTATCTGATCGCCTCCCCTACCGGTAACGTCTGACTCCTCCATTAGACTGTAAAATCATTAGACTGGGGGCAGGGATCGTGGCTGGAACTTTCCCAAGTCTTCAGTGGCGTGCGGTGTCCACAGTAAGCTTTCGATGAATAGCACTGATCGATTAAAATAGCAGCAATAATCATAGTGATGATAATGACGATTGTGATACTTAAGCGCTTACTATGTGCTAGGCGCTTTACTAATCACTGGGTAGATACAAGATACACATAATCAGCTTCTGCATCACCTATGAATTTAGATCTTTGAATATTTACTATCCGCCCCACCCGACCCCATACTCCAACAAGCAGCGTGGCCTGGGAGCCCGAAGGACCTGGGTTCTGATCCCGGCTCAGCCACCTGTCTGCTGCGGGACCTTGGGCGAGTCGCTTCGCTTCTCTGGGCCTCATCTGTTAAATGGGGATTAAGATCATGAGCCCCGTGTGGGACGGGGACTGTGTCTAACGCGATTAGCCTGTACGCACCCCAGCGCCTAGAACAGTGCTTGACCCACAGTCAGCGCTTAATAAATACCATCGTCATCACCCTCAGCCCCACGGCACTTAGGTACATATCCGTAATTTCTTCATTTCTATTCCCCTTCCCCTCCCCTCAGCGCTGTGCTCATTTGTATATATTTTTATTACCCTATTTATTTTGCTAATGAGGTGTACATCCCCTTGATTCTACTTATTGCTATTGTTTCTGCCCGTCTCCCCCGATTAGACCGTGAGCCCGTCAATGGGCAGGGACGGTCTCTACCTGTTGCCGAACCGTCCATTCCAAGCGCTTAGTTCAGTGCTCTGCACAGGGTAAGCGCTCAATAAGCACTACTGAAGGAATGAATGAATGATGTCTGCCTTCCCCTCTATTCATTCAATAGTATTTATTGAGCGCTTACTACGTGCAGAGCGCTGTACTAAGCGCTTGGAATGGACAGATCGGTAACAGATAGAGACAGTCCCTGCCCTTCGACGGGCTTACGGTCTAATCGAGACCGTAAGCTCCTCGTGGGCAGGGAATCGGTCTACATTCTGCTGTACTGTACTCTCCCAACCTCTTAGAACAGTGCTCTCGCACACGGTAAGTGGTCAAATCCCACCGATTGATGGATAAGTGATAATGTTGTGTCCCTCCCACTCGGCTGTAAATTCCCAGAGGGCAGAGAGCAAGTACTCTCCCTCTCTTGCATTCTCCAAACTAAAGCGCACCGCGCAGAGGAGGCCCTTAATATCTATCACTGATCGATGGACTGCGGGAAAGAAATCCTCTCTCTCCCTCTCTCCTTTGTGTTTAAATGCTAAATGGGTAGAAAGGAAGTCGCCCGAAGGAAAACCTCCGAATCCAAACCCTTTGTTTTTCCAGGGGCCAAATCTACTCCAGCGGGCCTCTTTTTCAACTTAAAAAGCAATAACTCTGTCCTGCTTGACCCAGAGACAGAATGTAGGCCGCCAGGCGTTTTGGCATTTCGTGAGGAAGTACGAAAGGAAAAAGGTTTCTCCCACAAAAACGTTCAGACCGTTTTCCCCCACTCCCCGAGAAACTCTACGAGTAGCCCGTCCAACGCCGCGTCCAACGCCACCTCCTCACCATTGGCTTTAGAGCACTCCGTCGCCTCGCCCTCTCCCACCGCGCCTCGCTACTCTACTCCAACACCAGCCATCTCACAGCGGGGTTCAGTGGAAAGAGCCCGGGCTGGGGAGTCAGAGGTCACGGGTTCGAATGCCGGCTCCGCCACCCCGTCGGCTGTGTGACTGTGGGCGAGTCACTTCGCTTCTCTGGGCCTCAGTGACCTCATCTGGAAAATGGGGATTAATAATAATAATAATAATAATAATAATGTTGGTATCTGTTAAGCGCTTACTATGTGCGGAGCACTGTTCTAAGCGCTGGGGTAGACACAGGGGAATCAGGCTGTCCCACGTGGGGCTCACAGTCTTAATCCCCACTTTACAGATGAGGGAACTGAGGCACAGAGAAGCCAAGTGACTCGGCCACAGTCACACAGCTGACGAGTGGCAGAGCCGGGATTCGAACTCGTGACCTCCGACTCCAAAGCCCGTGCTCCTTCCACTGAGCCACGCTGCTTCTCCCAAGATTAAGATTAAGACTGGGAGCCTCACGTGGGGCGACCTGATCACCCTGGATCTACCCCAGCGCTGAGAACAGTGCTCTGCACAAAGTAAGCGCTTAACAAATACCAGCATTTATGAACATCATCAGTACCGTACCGCGATCTCGTCTAACTCACCGGCGGCCTCTCGCCCGCGTCCTACCTCCGGCCTGGAATGCTTTCCCTCCTCAAATTAGACAGACGACTGCTCTCCCCCACTTCGAAGCCGTATTGAATTGAAGGCTCATCTCCTCCAAGACGCCTTCCCTGACTACGCCCCGCTCTCCTCTCCTCCCACTCCCTTCTGCGCCGCTCTTACTCGTTCCTTCATTCATCCTCCCTCCCATCCTCACGGCACATTTCATCCCCTTGATTCTATTTATTGCCATCGTTCTCGTCTGTCCGTCTCCCCCGATTAGACTGTGAGCCCGTCAGAGGGCAGTACAAGCGCTCCGCGCGTAATGAGCGTTCAATAAATACCGTTGAATGAATGAATGAAATATAGAACACTTTCATTAATGAATCAGTTGGCTGTCCTGCTGTAATGATAATAACAATAATGGTGATATTTGTTAAGCGCTTACTATGTGCAAAGCACTGTTCTAAGTGCCGGGGGGATACAAGGTAATCAGGTGGTCCCACGTGGGGCTCAGAGGTTTTCATCCCCATTTTACAGATGAGGCAACTGAGGCCCAGAGACGTGAAGTGACCTGCCCACAGTCACGCAACTGACAAGTGGCGGAGCGGGGATTCGAACCCATGACCTCTGACTCCCAAGCCCGGACACTTTACACTGAGCCAGGCTGCCCCAAGCGCTTAGTACAGTGTTTTGCACGCAGTAAGCACTCGATGAATACGATCCAATGAGTGAAGGAAGGGGTCCCGCCGCTTGGAAAAATTCTGAAACCGAATTTATGAAGCACTAAAGTTTAATGCGTAGGTTAGGGCAGAAGGGAGAGGGAGGGGTGGGAAAAATAAAGTAACCTGGATTGTATTAAGATGCCCTTAATCATCTTTAGAGGAAGGCGAGGTTGACACAATTTCGACAGAATGCAATGCGGTAACGTGAAGGAAACCTGTACGGTCTCTCCTTCACTTCGATGCGTGGCGTAGTGGACAGGGGACAGGCCTGGGAGTCCGGAGGTCATGGATTCGAATCCCGGCCCCGCCACTCTTCCGTTGCGTGACCTCGGGCAAGTTGATCTGTTCGTTAGCTGGAATTTAAAAGGTAAACCAAACCAAGCCTTCCCTTGCCAGAGACGTCCGTTTCCACCGCTCTGACATTCTGAATAGTAATGCGAGGGACGGGACTCTTCTTCCCCAATTTATGGGTGTAATCTGGAGCACGAGTCAGAATCACATGACTGAAATAATCATGATGACGGTTTTCGTTAAGCGACCACTATGTGCCGGGGTAGCCGGGGGTGGATTCAAGGAGATCAGGGCGTCCCACGTGGGGCTCCCAGTCTTAATCCCCATTTGCCGCCTCCGTTCATTCAATAGTATTTATTGAGCGCTTACTATGCGCAGAGCGCCGTACTAAGCGCTTCCAAATCGGTAACGGATGGAGACAGTCCCTGCCCTCTGACGGGCTTACGGCCTCTAGACCGTAAGCTCACTGTGGGCACGGAATAATGATGATAATTATGGTATTCGTTAAACGCTTACTAGGTGCCCAGCACTGTTCCAAGCACTGGGGCAGATACGAGGTCATCAGGCTGTCCCACGTGGGGCTCCCAGTCTTCATCCCCATTTTGCAGACGAGGCAACCGAGGCACAGAGAAGTGACTTGCCCGAGGTCACACGGCCGACAAGCGGCGGAGCCGGGATTGGAACCCGTGATCTCTGACTCCCGAGCCCGGGCTCCTTCCACTGAGCCACGCTGCTTCTCTAATGAATTGAGTTATAGATACATACACATCAGAAACCAGAAGGAAACCCGTTCAGAAATGTCATGCGAGAACTGCACGGGATCGCACTGTGTCAGAAAAAGAACCGCAAAAGGGAAAAAGAAAAACGCTTACCCTCCTCAGGGCTCACAGCTGCGGGTAGGCTGCTCCAATCTAGGGTCCAGTTAGGGCAGGGATGAGGAGAGAACTTTGCCTCAATGCCTCTTTCCTGTAAAGGGAGACGCGTGAGCTTCTTTCCGGATCACAGAAACGTACCCAGACGCGAGCACGCGGGCCCACACGTACAGCAGCGTGGCTCAGTGGAAAGAGCAAGGGCTTTGGAGTCAGAGGTCACGGGTTCGAATCCCCGCCCTACCACTTGTCAGCCGTGTGACTGCGGGCAAGTCACTTTACTTCTCTGGGCCTCGGTTCCCTCATCTGTAAAATGGGGATGAAAACTGTGAGCCTTACCTGATTACCCTGTATCTACCCCGGCGCTCAGAACGGTGCTCGGCACATAGCAAGCGCTTAACAAATACCGACATCGTTATCATCGTCGCACTGTTCCGAACGTTTCGGGTGCCTCGATACTCCCAGCCTCTCGATCGATGTCTGCCGATCTCTTTCCTCCCCACCGCAAAAGAGCTAAGGTACAAATAAAGTACATTTGACATAACTGTTCCTGCCTTTCGTCGCGTGCAAGAAGGCAGAAGACGATTACAAAACCGAGGATTTTGATTTAAAAAAAAAAAAAAACCAACCCAAATTTCTGAATGAACAAGACTGATCACATTTTTACCCAAATGATATATGGAAATTTCAGTTCATTTCCACTCTTAAGCAATACTCACATACCCATTTTAAAACCAAAATTCGGGTGTTTCAGAGGGTTGTTCGGTAACACGGGCACAGAAAGGAAATTTAACTTCCGTGTGCCCGACTTCTAAAACGGGTCTCGTACTAATGTAAAGGATGGCTAAGTTGGCTCTTTTTGACTTTAAGACGTCTACGTGAGTGAGTTTTAATTGGAAAAATAGAAATTAGTACTTAAACCCAAGGAACACTTTCCGTAAGAGCCCGAACCAGAATCCTATTACCGTTTCTTCCCAAATCATTAAGACCACAGTGCAGCTCAGTATAATATCAGTACCAGGATCCTTCTGCCCTGTACTCCATCCAAAACAATAATTTGCTATAAATAAACTAAATGTTGGCGTCTGTTAAGCGCTCACTATGGGCCGAGCACCGTTCTGAGCGCTGGGGTAGACGCAGGGGAATCACGTTGTCCCACGTGGGGGGGGGTCCCGGTCTTCATCCCCATTTTACAGATGTGGTCACTGAGGCGCCGAGAAGCGAAGCGACTTGCCCACAGTCACGCAGCTGACAAGTGATTCGAACCCATGACCTCTGTCTCCAAAGCCCGTGCTCTTTCCACCGAGCCACGCTGTATCTGCTATCTAGGTATATACATACATTCGCACACATATACAAAGATATACGCTATCTGTGTCTTCACACATATTCACGCACATATACAAAAGCCTCAGACTGATTTATACATTTCTTTACTATATATTAATATATTTGTGTGTCCTTCTAAAGTCAGGGTGGCACCTGGAGAGCTTCCAGGCCTCTACCGGTCTCCGCTACGGGAGGGAGAGTCAAGCGGAGGCCCGTCCGCTCCATCCCCAGTTTGGGCAGCGGCTAGCCAGCGGAAGGCCGTCGGCTACGAGTCAAAACTCCCCGGTGCTGGGCGGCGGCGGCCCGGGAGAGAGTCGAGGGCGGAGACTCGGGTTTACCGAGCGGAAGGAGGCACTGGTGAACCGCTTCCGTGTTTTTAGCGGGAAAACTCTACGGATCCGCCACCGGAACGACTGCAGACGGAGGGGGGGGGCCTTCCGGGAGAGATGTATCCGCGGCGTCGCTGCGGGTCGGAGACGACTCGACAGCACAGGACCTGTACGTATATACTTAAGCCCCGTTTAAAAGTCCCATTTGGCTCTATGTGGAAGCCTCAGTCTGAAACACTTTCTTCATGTATATATACGAGAAGCTGCGGGGCTCAGTGGAAAGAGCCCGGGCTTGGGAGTCAGAGGTCATGGGTTCGAATGCCGGCTCTGCCACTTGGCAGCTGGGTGACTGTGGGCAAGTCACTTCGCTTCTCGGTGCCTCAGTGACTTCATCTGTAAAATGGGGATTAACTGTGAGCCTCACGTGGGACACCCTGATTACCCTGTATCTACCCCAGCGCTTAGAACGGTGGTCTGCATATAGTAAGCACTTAAATACCAACATTATATATAAACACAAACATATATATATATGTGTGTATATATATATAGATGTAAGCCCTATTTAACGGATGAGAGAACTGAGGCACAGGTGATTCAAATGACTTGCCCAAGGTCACGCAATAGTTCAAGTCACTAACGTTCAAGACTGTCAAGGCCAAATTCATAATCTCTGCACCCCGGGTGGACGGGGACTGCGTCCAACCTGATTAAGCAGTGTGGCTCAGTGGAAAGAGCCCGGGCTTGGGAGCCAGAGGTCATGGGTTCTAATCCCCGCTCCGCCACTCGTCAGCTGGGTGACGGTGGGCAAGTCACTTCACTTCTCGGGGGCCTCATTCACCTCATCTGGAAAAAGGAGATTAAGACTGGGAGCCCTGGGTGGGACAACCTGATAACCTTGGATCCACCCCAGCGCTTAGAACGGTGTTCGGCACACAGTAAGTGCTTAACAAATGCCATCATTATTATTATTATTACTATTATCCCCTTGATTCTATTTATTGCTTGTCTATTCATTGCAGTTCTTGTCTGTCCGTCTCCCCCGATTAGACTGTAAGCCCGCTGAAATGCAGGGACTGTCTCTATCTGTTACCGATCTGTCCATTCCAACCGCTTAATACAGTGCTCTGCACATAGTAAGCGCTCAATAAATACTATTGAATGAATGAATGAATGAATGATCATCAATACGTACACTCCACTGCCGTCTTGTGTATCTATTTTCAGGTCTTCTGCAGCCAGATCTCTCTTCTTGAATGAAGAATGACGCTCGCTGTCCCAGATGCGCGCCCCCTTCCCCTCCCCACAGCACCGTGCATATTTGGATATATTATTTATTACTCTATTTATTTTGTTAATGATGATTCTATTTATCTTGATGATAGTCACGCCAGACTACTTGTTTTGTTTTGCTGTCTGTCTCCCCCGTTTAGACTGCGAGCCCGTTATGGGAAAGGGATTGACTCTGTCCGTTGCCCAACTGTCCATTCCAAGCGCTTAGAACAGTGCGCTGCACCTCGGAAGCGCTCAATAGATACGATTGAATGAATGAATGAATTCTCTATCACACTGGGTCCTCGCCAATGCTTTTTTTTTTATAGTATTTGTGAAGCGCCTCCTATGTGTCAGGCACTCGCTAAACGCTAGGGAAGAGACAAGCTAATCGGGCTCGACACGGACCCCGTCCCACATGGGGCTCACCCTCTTAATCCCCCTGTTGCAAGTGAGGTAACTGAGGCACAGAGCAGCTGGGTGGCTCGCTCGAGGTCACCCAGCAGACGTGTGGCGGAGGCAGCATTAGAACCCGGGTCCTCCTGACTCCCTGGCCTGTGTTCTATCCACTAGGCCGTGCCGCCTCTCGCCGCCTGCCCCCTGAAGGCTGCGGCAGGTGCCGGGGGGCAGGGATCCCCATCAGACGAGGGACACGCAGTTGCCGGCTGAAAGGGAGTGGTCCGGAAAACGTTTACTTACCATTAACTTGGACATGGTCGGTCTTGGGCCTCCTACGAACCGTGGGTCACTGGGAACCGGCTCGGCCTCAAAAAGCGCGCCCGACTTTGGCAGCTGTTCCTCTGTGGAGGTGCCTAACTGGGGGAACTGGAGAAACTGGATTCCACAGTTCTGAGCCGCCTTCTTCACTCCAGGTACCTCCTGAACCCTCCGATACCAAGAGGCGATCAGCGGAAGTTCGTCCAGAAATTTACTCTGCTTCTTGCGGGCCAAAACCTTGGGGGGGGGGGAAAGGGAAAACCAATATTCGGTATCATTTTACTTCCCTCTCAGGGTGGCACCTGGGGAGTTTCCAGTCCTCTACCAGTCTCGCTATGTGGAGGGTCAGGCAGAGGCCCGCCCGTCCCGTCCCTAGCTTGGCCAGCGGCTGGCGAGCGGAAGGCCGTCTCCTGCGAGTCAAAACCCGTCCGTGCTGGGCGTTAGCGGCCCGGGAGAGAGTCGAGGGCGGAGACTCGAGTTTACCGCGCGGAAGGAGGCGACGGCGAACCATTTCCGTATCTTTATCGAGAAAACTCTACGGATCCACTACCGATCGCTGACGGAGAGCGGGGCGTTCTGGGAGAGGTGCATCCGTGGTGTCGCTACGGGTCGGAAACGACTCGACGGCATAAGACAAGATTTTCCTCCGCGTTCTGAAAAGCGGACGAGTTCATAATGACAATCCAAGCCTTCTAGCAAGAACTAAGTCTGCGGTGGTGTTGCCGGGCACCGTACCGAACGCTGGGGTAGACGCAAGCTAATCAGGTTGAACACAGTCCCTGTCCCACAGGGGGCTCACAGTCTTAATCCCCGTTTTACAGATGAGGCATCTGAAGCTCAGAGAAGTGAAGTGACTTGCCCCAGGTCACACAGCGGACAAGCGACAGAGCCGGGATTAGAACTCAGGTCCTCCTGACTCCCGGCCTCGTGATTTAGCCGCTAGGCCCACGCCGCCGGGCTGTCGGGGGGAGGAGAAATACATGAGTCTTTTGCGATCAAACAGAAGTTAAAGAATAACTAGGTACCCTGTTTTCTCTGCCCTTCAATCGCATTTTTAAACGTCAGGTCTTCTTTCCCTTTATTCATTCAATAGTATTTACCGAGCGCTTACTACGTGCAGAGCACTGTACTAAGCGCTTGGAATGGACAAATCGGCAACAGATAGAGACAGTTCCTGCCCTCTGACGGGCTTACGGTCTAATCGGGGGAGACGGACAGACGAGAACGATGGCGATAAATAGAGTCGAGGGAAAGAACGTCTCGTAAAAACGATGGCAACTAAATAGAATCAGGATGATGTACATCTCATTAAACAAAATAAATAGGATGATGAAGATATATACAGTCGAGCGGACGAGTACGGCGCGGGGGGGGGGGGGGGGGGCGGGGGGGGGGGCGGCGGAGAGGGAAAGGGGGGAGAAGAGGGTTTAGCTGCGGAGAGGTGAAGGGGGGGGGTAGAGGGAGCAGAGGGAGAAAGGGGAGAGCTCAGTCTGGGAAGGCCTCTCGGAGGAGGTGACCTTTAAGTAGGGATTCGAA
This sequence comes from Ornithorhynchus anatinus, assembly GCF_004115215.2. NCBI lineage: Eukaryota > Metazoa > Chordata > Mammalia > Monotremata > Ornithorhynchidae > Ornithorhynchus > Ornithorhynchus anatinus. Next base: position 40,269,865 of record NC_041739.1, read on the forward strand.
GAGGGGAAGAGAATGAGTTTGGCGGAGGTGAGGAGGCAGGGCGTTCCGGGACCGCGGGAGGACGCGGCCCGGGGGCCGACGGCGGGACGGGCGAGAACGGGGGACGGCGAGGAGGTGGGCGGCGGAGGAGCGGAGCGCGCGGGGTGGGCGGCGGAGAGAGAGAAGGGAGGAGAGGTAGGAAGGGGCGAGGTGACGGACAGCCTCGAAGCCTAGAGTGAGGAGTTTTTGTTTTGATCAGAGGTCGACAGGCAACCACTGGAGGTGTTTAAGAAGGGGAGTGACACGCCCAGAGCGTTTCTGCGGGAAGATGAGCCGGGCAGCGGAGTGAAGAACAGACCGGAGCGGGGCGAGCGAGGTGGAAGGGAGATCGGAGAGCAGGCTGACACGGTAATCTAGCCGGGATATAACGAGAGCCCGTAGCTGTAAGGTAGCCGTCTGGGTGGAGAGGAAAGGGCGGATCTTGGCGATATCGTAAAGGTGAGACCGGCAGGTCTCGGTGACGGATCGGATGTGGGGGGTGAACGAGAGACGAGTCAAAGATGACTCTGAGGTCGCGGGCCCGAGAGGCGGGAAGGACGGTGGTACCATCCACGGTGATAGGGAAGTCTGGGAGGGGACCGGGCTCGGGAGGGAAGATGAGGAGCTCGGTCTTGCTCACGCTGAGTTTTAGGTGGCGGGCCCACATCCAGGTGGAGACGTCCCGGAGGGGGAGAGGACAGGGACGGAGATGTAGATCTGCGTGTCATCTGCGTAGAGATGGCAGTCGAAGCCGTGAGAGCGAATGAGTTCACCGAGGGAGTGAGTGTAGGTGGAGAACAGAAGAGGGCCCAGAACTGCCCCCTGAGGAACTCCAACAGTCGTCCCTAACGGCCACAGAGGTAACGGGCTAAATCCCGTCACAGTCTGCGCTAAACCGCAACCGTCACCGCCGGACTGTGACGAGAGGCTGTTGAACTGCAACTTGGGGCTTCCGGGGGAATTAACTGGGGAAGGCAGTTTGAAGCAGGTGGCACGGAAGGATAAGAGGACCTAGAGTCTGGTGGAGCGGAAGGGCGAGGCGGCCGCAGGGAAGAGCGGCAGCGGGAACCGGGGGTTGGAAGCGGGAGAGTTGGGAGGGCGAAAGGGTTTCCTCGGGAGGGACGCAGAGCGCAAGCTGGCGAGCGGCGGGGCAAGGGAGTTGAGACGTAAGTTGGAGAAATCTCGGGGACTTCCGGCACACGGCACTTCTGTCGCCCGTGGAGGGAGAGGGAAGCCGTCGGTGTTCTCTGAGTTGGGGGGATCCAACGAGCACTCGCCGGTATCAACCGGGCGCTTACGGCGTGCCGAGCACCGTACCAGGTGCTCGGGAGAGAACGATACGGTAGGGTGGTAGACGTGCTCTCTGCCCACGAGCAACTCACGGTCTGTAGCGAGAGGCAGACGTGAAAATCAATTACCGAGGGGGAACGGGAACGTGGCACTTCAGCGCCGCTGGGATGGGGGTGAGGTGACGATCACGTTTTTAAGGGGTAGAGTTAGGGAAGGAGAGGGGGAAGGGAAGCCAGGGAAGGGACTGGGAAGGAAAAATGGGAAGGGTAGGAAGAGAACCAGAGGCTACCACTTTGGCGTGACAGTGCTTTCAGGAGGGAATCGTCAAGCGTGGGAGCGGCAGAGAAGTCGAGGAGGATCTGGACCAGGTGACGCGGAAGAACGCGATCTCAGGGGAGCGAATGGGGTGGAAAACCGATCGCAGAGGATAACGGCAATCGTGGAATTCGTTCAAGTGCGCCACACGCGTCAGACGCTGTACCGCGCCCCCGGAAGAGAGAAACCGCAATCAGGCCGGACGCAGTTCCTAATGGGTCTCGCCGTCAAAGACGGAAGGAGATCGCGTATTTGATTCCCGTTTAGCGGGTAACGATCAGTTGATCGGTGGATCTAGACTGTGAGCTGGTTGTGGGGAGGCGGATGACTAGAAATAGATCGGATTCACGGAATGTACAAAGGAACGCACAAAGGGCAATACAGAAGGGAGTGGGAGAAGAGGAGACGAAAGCTCAGTTGGGGAAGGCCTCTCGGAGGAGACGTGATTTTACCAACGTTCAAATGAGCCACGAAACTCCCCGGCTTCCCCTCGCTTTCCCAAGACGACGCTAGAAACGGCGAAGCGCAGTCAGCTCCAGCCCCCTAAAAGGGGGGGGGGGGAGGGGAGGGGGGGGCAACGCTCTTTCCCGGGCTCCCAAAACCGTACACTCAGCTGGAGGAAAAGGCGGCTCTTTTCAGATCCGGCGGAAAGTGAATGGGAAAACGGCTTTTCCACGCGAGATTCCGCAGGGGCAAAGAAACAGATTGTAAAGCAACCCTCTGAAGATCAGGTGGTCAACTCATCGGCGTTCAAGGAGAGCGGGGAAGAAGGGCGCTCTCCCCTCCGCCCGATCCAAATTAACATCATCTTCTTTCCGTTGCCGAGAGGCTCGTCTCCCGCCGCCTCCCGATGCTTCAGTTTATCCAAATTAGGCGGTCAACGCTTCCGTGCGAGGCGCCGTTGCCGTTGCCCCGGCAACGGCTATGGTGTCACAAACCGGAGATTGAGACTTACGATGACCAACGGAGAGGGGCGGGAAGGTCAGGCCAGAGACAATCTCCGGACTCACGGCTGCCTGGCAGTTATCGGCGCAGGAGGAAGAGCCCAGAATACCGAATCACGAAATTCGCCCTCGCAGCCTCGGTGGTTGAATTTTCTCCACCTCGTCGGATCCCGACTGGCATTAGGGTTAAGTAATCACCACAGAGACCCTGGAGAAACGGCAGTAAATCCGCCCCCGTACCTGCGTCGCACGTCATTCTTATTCTCCAGCGAGGGCCGCGGCTTCCATCGGCCCTGTTTCACCCGGCCCGGTTCGGCGGCACTTCTTACCGTCTCCCGAACTCCTCCTCCCCGGCCCTTCTTCCTCTGAAACGGCCCACGTTCCCCCGCTCCTCAAGAACCTCCAGCGGCTGCCCGCCCGTCTCGGCATCAAAGAGAAAGTCCTCGTCGGCTTTAGAGCGCTCGGTCCCCTTGCCCCCGCCCGCCTCACCTCGCGGCTTTCCTAAAATAGCCCGGCCCACGCACCTCACTCCTCTAACGGCCACCCGCTCGCTGTACCTCCATTTCACCTGTCTCACCCCGCCGAGCCCTCCGTCGTCCCGCCTCCGCCTGGGAACGCTCTCCCTCTTCACATCCGACAGCCGAGCGCTCTCCCCGCCTCTTAAACCTTATTGAAAGCCCATCATCTCCTCTACGAGGCCTTCCCCACCGAGCCCTCGCTTTCCCTTCTCCCACTCCCTTCTGCATCGCCCTCGCACTTGGATCAGCACCCTTAATTCACCCCTCCAACGTTCATGTGCACGTCTGTAGATATTAATCAATAATGTGGGTGTCTGTTAAGCGCTTACTATGTGCACTGTTCTAAGCGCTGGGGTAGACACAGGGTCATCGGGTTGTCCCACGTGAGGCTCCCGGTTAATCCCCATTTTCCAGATGAGGGAACTGAGGCGCAGAGAAGTGAAGTGACTTGCCCGCAGTCACACGGTTGATGAGTGGCAGAACTGGGATTCCAACCCGTGACCTCTGACTCCCGAGCCCGGGCTCTTTCCACCGAGCCACGCTGCTTCTCAATTATTGATAATTATTGATATTAACGTCCGTCCCCCTCCTCTAGACTGTGAGTCCGTTGTGGGCGGGGCGCGCGTCTACTGACCGCGTCGTACTCTCCCAAGTGGTCGGTACGCTGCTCGGCGCGTCGTAAGCGCTCAATAAATACAACCGAGCGATTGAAACTCCCCCGGGGGATGAGCTCCTTGCCAGCTGGACTTCCAGGTCCCTCTCAGAGTCCACCTTCTGAGCCTCCGGAAGGGGTCTTCCGATCCAGTCTTGGGGGCCAAACGACAACGGGTGAGACGACCGATCGGCGGCTCGAGGGGATTTCTTGAGAGCCTACTGGTCGCAGCGCGCCGCGCTAAGCGTTTGGGAGGGCACGGTACCACGGGGGGGGTCGGTAAACACCGCCCACGAGGAGCTGACAGTCTAGGAGCGGCGCGGGCTAGCGGGGAGAGCTCAGGCCCGGGATCGGGGGAGCCGGGGTCTAATCCCGGCTCCGCCGCCTGCCCGCTGCACGACCTCAGGGGAGTCTCCGCGCTTCCGTTTCCCCGTCTGGAAAACGGGGGTGAAATCCCGGCTTTCCCTCCCCCTTAGACTGTGAGCCGCACGTGGGGACAGGGATCGCGGCCGACCTTATCATCTTCTACCCAGCCCAGCGCTCAGTACGGGGATACCCTAATTACTATTATTTTCTAAAAATCTTGCTGCATATTTATCCCCCGCCTCCCAACGCTTACCCATCCCCGCCTTAAGGAGAAACGCCTGACCGTCGATCGGCTCGCTCCCTTCTCCCTATCCACGCCCGACTCCCACTACACCCCAGCTCGCGCTCTGCATTCTTCTCCAGCTAACCTCCCTCTCTTTGCCTCCTTCTTGTTCCTCTGGCCCCGACCTCTTGCTTACGCTGCCTCCTCTGCCCGGGTCTCCCCCCCCCGCCCGCCGTCCACTTCTACAGGACCCTCCTCTCCCTATTTTCAAAGTCCTTCTGAAATCAGAGGCCGCCCGGCAGACCTCCCCTAAATTAATCTCTCTTCCATCCGGTTCACTTCATCCTTATCGGCCGCTTCTAAGCCACCTAAGCATTTGTATTCTCAAATCACTTACGTAACTTTCCTAAACCCCCGGACCCCTTTAGACCGTAAGCTCGCTGCGGGCAGGGAACGCGTCTACCAACTCCGTTATCCGGCACCCTCCCGAGTGCTCAGTACGGTGCTCTGCACACGCTCGGTAGGCGCTCGGTAGATGCCATTAATTGATCGAGCCATCGGTGATCCATTTAGCGTCTTTCCCTCAAGACCGTGAGATCCTCAAGGCCGGGGAGCGTGTCTACTTAATAATAACGGCGATGGCATTTGTTAAGCGCTCGCTCTGTGCCGAGCACCCTTCTAAGCGCTGGGGGAGATACGGGGTCATCAGGTTGTCCCACGTGGGGCTCGTGCTTTTAATCCCCATTTTCGAGACGAGGTCACTGAGGCACAGAGAAGTTAAGCGGCTTGCCCGAAGTCCCACAGCAGACAAGCGGCGGAGATGGGATCGGAACCCACGCCCTCGGACTCCCAAGCCCCGGCTCTTCCCACTAAGCCGCCCCGCTTCTCTGATTACCCTACTGAACTTGCCCAAGCACTTAGCACGGTGCTCCGCACACAGTAGCTGCTTAAAATACTACAGATTGGATGATGGTTGCCTGCCGTTGAGACCTTGTTTTTTTTTAATACGGTCCCGTCCCCGTTCCCCACCCTCGGAGTTCTTCGCGTGGATTGATGATGTTGGCGTTTGTTAAGCAATTACTATGCAGACAGCACCGTTCTAAGCGCTGGGGGAGATACGGGGTCATCGGGTTGCCCCACGCGAGGCTCGCAGTCTTAATCCCCAGTAGAGATGAGGTAACTGAGGCACGGAGAAGTGAAGTGACTCGCCCACAGTCACCCAGCCTGACAAGCGACAGAGCCGGGAGTCGAACTCACGACCTCTGACTCCGAAGCCCGGACTCTTTCCACTGAGCCACGCTGCTTCCCCATAACGTTGGTATTTGTTAAGCACCACGTGCGGAGCACCGTTCTAAGCGCTGGGGCAGATACGGGGAAATCAGGTTGTCCCAGGTGAGGCTCCCGGTTAATCCCCATTTTCCAGATGAGGTAACTGAGGCCCAGAGAAGCGAAGCGTCTTGCCCACAGTCCCACAGCTGACAAGCGGCAGAGCCGGGAGTCGAACCCATGACCTCTGACTCCCGAGCCCGGGCTCTTTCCACTGAGCCACACTGTTCCTAAAGGATTACGTCCCTTTATCCTTGCAACATCCCCGCCAGTCGGCAAGAGGCAGGGGGAACGACGCTCACTTCCCAGAGGGGTCACGCGACTGCGGCCGGGGCGGACCCGGGTTCAGAACCCGGGTCTCCCGACTCCCGGGGCCCGCGATCTGCCCGCTGCGCCCCCCGCGGCCTCCGTCCCGTCCCTGCTAGATACTGTGAACCGGAGACTCCTAGCTCCTTTCGGGCGGGCTGCGTGGCCGCCGGCTCGATTCCCCCGCCCGGGCTTGGGAATCAGAGGTCATGCGTTCGAATCCCGGCTCTGCCGCTCGGCAGCGGTGTGACTGTGGGCAAGTCACTTCACTTCTCTGGGCCTCGGTTCCCCCACCTGGAAAATGGGCACCAAGATTGTGAGCCCCACGTGGGACCGACCACCTGAAGACCCTGTATCTACCCCAGCGCTCAGAACGGTGCTCTGCGCACGGTAAGCGCTTAACAGGCACCACCATTATCATCACTCCATCGTACCCTCCCACGCGCTCAGGCAGCGCTCGATCGACTCCGCTGACGGATCGACCGATCGATCGGCCGGCCTTCCGGCTGGCGTCGTCAGCTTCGGGGGGCAGCCCGGAGAGGGGGCCGGTGAGCCCAGGAAATTATCGTCCTTCACGCCCCCATCACTTCTGGGGCCTCGGGGGAGCGGACTGGGGTGTCTCGCCCGTGACGACGACGACGACGACGACGGTATCCGTCAGGCCCTTCCTACGTACTAAGCGCCGGGGTAGACGCAAGCGGGTCGGGTTAGACGCGGCCCCCGTCCCACGTGGGGCTCCCCCGTCTTCATCGCCGCCTCACAGACGGGCTCGCCGAGGCGCAGAGAGGTGAGGTGCCTTTGCCCGAGGTCACCCGGCGGACAAGGGGTGGAGCCGGGATTAGAACCCGCGTCCTTCCCAAGCCCAGGCCCGTGCCCTAGCCGCTTGGGCGGACTGCTTCCCTCGGATATAAACAGAACTTGGCGTTCCGCATACCTAACCACGCTAAGGACGCCGCCGTCTCGAGCCATACATCCATTCAACAGTATTTATCGAGCGCTTACTACGGGCAGAGCACCGTACTAGGCACTTGGAACGTACAAATCGCTAACAAACCAAGCCACGCAAGGAGGCGGTCGCGTGCGGGCGTGAGACTGGAAGATGAGACGGTCTGAAATCCTCCGGCGTTGAAAAACGCGGGCGACTGTCAGGGCCCCCAGCCGATCCCAAGAGGGAAAGGATGGGGGTACGTGCCAGCCTGTTATTTATTTAGTGTGTTTATTTTATCATCATCATGGTTGTCATGCGTTTACTCGAGAAGCAGCATGGCGGAGCGGGTAGAGCCCGGGGCTGGGAGGTCACGGGTTCTAATCCGGGCTCCGCCACGTGCCCGCGGTGTGACCTTGGGCCAGTCACTTCTCTGGGCCTCATCTGTGAAAAGGGGATTGAGACCGGGAGCCCCATTTGGGACGGGGACCGTTTCCAACCTGCTTTGCTTGTATCTAAGCTGTATGATAACAATAATAGCAACGGTGGTATTTATTAAGCGCTTACTCTGCGCCGAGCACCGTTCTGAGCGCTGGGGGAGACACCGGGGAATCAGGTCGTCCCACGTGGGGGCTCACGGTCTTCATCCCCATTTTCCAGATGAGGTCACGGAGGCCCAGAGAAGTGAAGTGACTCGCCCACGGTCACACGGCTGACGAGCGGCGGAGCCGGGATTCGAACTCATGACCTCTGACTCCAAAGCCCGTGCTCTTCCCGCCGAGCCACGCTGTATCTACCCCAGCATTTAGTATAGTGTCTCGCGCTTAACAAGTACCATAATTATTGGAGAAGCAGCGTGGCTAGTGGCAAGAGGACGGGCTCGGGAGTCAGAGGATGTGGGAGCGGATCCCGGCTCCGCGCCGCTTATCCGCTGCGTGACCCTGGGCAAACCGCTTAACTCCTCTGTGCCTCAGTGACCTCGTCTGTAAAATGGGGATGAAGACCGCGAGCCCCACGTGGGACAACCGGATTTCCCCGTCTCGATCCCAGCGCTTAGAACAGTGCTTGGCCCATAGTAAGCGCTTAACAAATACCGTTATCATTCATTCATTCATTCATTCATTCGTCCAATAGTATTTACTGAGCGCTCACCATGTGCAGAGCACCGTACTCAGCGCTTGGAACGGACAAATCGCTAACAGATAGAGACGGTCCCGGCCCTATTAATGATAATAACGATAATAATGATAGTGTTGGTATTTGTTAAGCGCCTACTATGTGCCGAGCACTGTTCTAAGCGCTGGAGTCGACACGGGGTCATCGGGTTGCCCCACGTGGGGTTCGCGGTCTTAATCCCCATTTTACAGACGAGGGAACGGAGGCCCAGAGACGTTAAGTGACTTGCCCAAAGTGACAAGTGGCCGAGCCGGGATCTGAACCCATGACCTCTGACTCCAAAGCCCGTGCTCCTTCCACCGAGCCACTGACGGGCTCACAGTCTCACCGGGGGAGACGGACGGACAAGAACAGTGGCGGCGAGTGGAATCGAGGGGACGAACATCTCATTCAGACATTATTATTACTGTTATTTGGCCGGCACCCTGATGATAGGCGTTCCGCGCTCGGGCCAGGGCGGCTCCTTGAGGACGGGGGACTGTTGTACTCTCCCGAGCGCTCAAGAAATACGACGGCCTGATCTGGAGCAAAACCCAGCACTCTCGCCAGAGACCACTCGCGTCGGGTCAAACTCACCCCGCGGGTCGAAAGTCAGAAATGACAGCGGATCTAATACCAGTCTAGGCTGTCAATCCCATTTTCGAATAGCAGATGCCGTTCTACCCGTCCGCCCAACGGCGATCAACCTCTACCTCCGGGGGAATGCTTTTCATTAACTTAAAAGCGGGGAAGATATTAACCTCGTTCCCATCGCGACTTCAACAGGAGCAGCAAACCTGCATCCTTATCGAAATCGAAACGGGGAGCGGCGTGTTCTAGTGGAAAAAAGCAGGGGTCTGGGAGGCGGGGGACCTGGGTTCCAATCCGGGCGCCGCCGCTTCCTGGCGGCGTGACCTTAGACAAGTCCCTTCGTTTCTCTGCCACTTGTCAGCTGTGTGACCGTGGGCAAGTCACTTCACTTCTCTGTGCCTCAGTCACCTCATCTGTAAAATGGGGATGAAGACCGTGAGCCCCGCGTGGGACGACCCGACTCCCCCGTGTCTACGCCAGCGCTTACAACGGTGCTCTGCACATAGTAAGCGCTCAACAAATACCAACATTCTTCTTCTTCTTCTTCTTCTTCTTCTTCTTCTTCTTCTTCTTCTTCTCTGTGCTTCGGCGTCCCTCACCTGTAAAATTGGGATTCGCGCCCGTTCTCCCTCCCACTCAATAATCCTAACGTTGGGATTTGTTAAGCGCTCACTACGCGCAGAGCACCGTTCTAAGCGCCGGGGGAGATACGGGGTCATCGGGTGGCCCCACGTGAGGCTCACAGTTAATCCCCACTTTCCAGATGAGGGAACTGAGGCCCGGAGAAGCGAAGTGACTCGCCCACAGTCACCCAGCTGTCACACGGCAGAGCCGGGAGTCGAGCCCGCGACCTCTGACTCCGAAGCCCGGGCCCCTGCCACCGAGCCACGGCCGCCTGCGGGACAGGGAGCGCGTCCCGCCTGATCCACCTTACCTATTTCGGGGCACAGGAAAAAAGGCCCGTCAAATAGCCGGGCGCTGAACGGATACCGTAACGGAAGCAAAATGACGAGTAGCTCCGTCTAGCCAGGAAACGGAGCGTGGAAAATCCAACGGGAGAAGCCTCCGTGAATAGGACGAGGCCCGCCCCATCCCTCCCATCCTTCTTCCTGCCGCAGAGAACCAGATCTTCACGCAGGCGTCACTCGGCTGCCGTTTCTCCTTTCCACGGTCGCCTCCGGGGGCTTCCCGTCGCCTCTGCCTTCGAGCAGAACCTCCTCGAGCGGCAGGGCCCAGGGCCAAGGGCCGCCCCGAAGCGGATGACGACGTTAACCGGGAGGGCGGCCGGATCGATCGGGCGCTCAGCGCAGAGCGCTGGCTGGGCGCGTGGGAGACGCGATCGATTCGAGCTGGCGGCCCCGCAGCCCGCTCAGAAGGAGCTCAGAGTCCCCGGTTCGCAGTCCAGCAGAGACGGGTCGGGGCCCGCGGCGGCGCAGCGGGGAGAGCCCGGGCCCGGCAGTCAGGAGACCCGGGTTCTAAACCCGCGCCCGCCCCGACCTCGCCCGTGCGCCCTCGGCCAAGTCGACTGACCTCTCTGGCGTCGGCGGGGGTGGTGGCGGAGCTAGGAATCGAACCCAGGTCCTTCCCCGGCCCGTGCTCTATTCACTAGGTCGCACCGGGTCTCCGCACGCCTTGGGGATTCGGGGATTCCGGAAAGGTGACGGAGGGGCAGCAGGCCGGCCCCACCGCTCTTCTGCCACGTGACCTTGGGTAACAATTCATTCGATAGTATTTACCGAGCGCCTGCTACGGGCAGGGCACTGTACTTGAGCGCTTGGGATGAACAGGTCGCCAACAGATAGAGACGGTCCCTGCCGTCCGGCGGGCTTACGGTCTAATCGTAACAAGTAGCGACGATGATGATAATGTCGGCATTTGTTGAGCGCTCACTATGTGCCAAGCGCCGTTCTAAGCGCTGGGGCAGATACGGGGGAATCGGGTCGTCCCACGGGAGGCTCACGGTCTTAATCCCCATTTTACAGATGAGGGAACTGAGGCACCGAGAAGTTGAGCGGCTCGCCCGAAGTCACCCAGCTGACAGGTGGCAGAGCCGGGATTAGAACCCGTGACCTCTGACCTCTAAGCCCAGCCTCTTCGGGCACGCCTGGAGAAGCGGCGTGGCCCAGTGGAAAGAGCCCGGGCTTGGGAGTCAGAGGTCACGGGTTCGAATCTCGGCTCTGCCGCTTCTCGGCTGCGTGACTCTGGGCGAGTCGCTCTAACTTCTCTGGGCCTCAGTCACCTCATCTGGAAAACGGGATTAACTGTGAGCCTCACGGGGGACGACCCGATGACCCGGTCTCTACCCCAGCGCTTAGAACAGGGCTCTGCCCATAGTAAGCGCTTAACAAATACCAACATCATCATCATCATCATCATCATTATTATTATGATGCCACTTCACCTCTCCGGGTCACGGTCACCTCATCTGTAAAACGGGGTCTAAGGCCGGCCCTGGGGCCCGCGGACTGCGTCCAACTCGATCAGCCTGTATCTACTCCGGCGCCCGCTACGGCGCCCGGCACCTTGGTAGGCGCTTAGATATCATCAACAAAAAAATAAAAGAACGAAGAGCGTCTGGCTCTCTTTTCCGGATAACGCCCCCGCGCGCTGAATTTTACGAATATAAATATCATTCACAGACTTTCCCAGGGGCCCCGTCTGGCCCGGAACAATCTTCCCCATCCCTATGCTGAGAGGCAGCACAGCGTAGCGGACAGAGCACGGACCTGGGAGTCGGAGGTCGCGGGGCCTAACCCCGGCTCTGCCGCTTGTCGGCTGCGTGACTCCGGGCGAGTCACTTCACTTCTCTGGGCCTCAGTCGCCTCAACTGTAAAATGGGAATTACAACCGCGAGCCCCACGTGGGACAACCCGATGAACCTTGTATCCACCCCAGCGCTCGGGAACAGTGCCTGGCACACAGTAAGCGCCTAACGAGTATCGTGATTATCATCATCATATACCCCGGAACTCGTTGGGGTCACATCTCCTCCGAGGGGCCTTTCCCTATTAAACCCTCTTTTCCATGACTCCCCGTCCCTTCTGCATCTCCTATAAACTTGGATCTGACCCCGTTGGGCACCGGGTGATCACCCCACCCTCAGCCCCACAGCAGAGCGTTAATTATTCATTTATATTACTATCTATTTCCCCCTCTAGACTCTAAGCCGGCTGCAGGTAGGGAACGTGTCTACCGGTTCTGTCACGTCGTACTCTCCCAGGCGCTTTGAACCGTCTTCCGCCCTCGGTAAACACGGCAAAAGCTGAATAAATAGCACGGATCGACCGACTGAAGAACCACTGGGAAATTAAGGGGGGGGGGGGGGGGCACAGTGCAATCTCATTAGATATTTATACCAACCGTCTCTGCATTTGGCTTCAAGGCCCTCCATCCCCTGGCCCCCTCCTACCTCTCCTCCCTTCTCTCTCTCCACCGGCCGCCCCGCCCGCCTCCTCGCCGTCCCCCGTCCTCGCCCGTCCCGCCGTCGACCCCCGGCCCGCGGCCTCCCGCTGTCCCGGAACGCCCTCCCTCCTCGCCTCCGCCAGACTGACTCTCCTCCCCTCTTCGAAACCCTACTGAGGGCTCACCTCCTCCAGGAGGCCTTCCCACACTGAGCTTCCCCCTTTCCCTCTGCTCCCTCTCTGCTGCCCCTCCGCCCCCCGCTCCTTCCCCTTCCCCTCCCCTCCACTAAGTCCCCTTTCCCTCCGCTCCCCCCCCCCCTCCCCTCGGCACCGTGCTCGTTTGTATACAGTTTTTATTACCCTCTTCATTTTGTTAACCAAGTGTACATCCCCTCGATTCTACCCGTCGTGATAACGTCGTCTTGTTTTAGTTTCGTCCCGTTTCGCTCTGCCGTCCGTCTCCCCCGATTAGGCCGCGAGCCCGTCGTCCCTACGTGTGGCCAAACTGTCCATTCCAAGCGCTTGGTACAGTGCTCCGCACAGAGTAAGCGCTCAATAAATACCGTCGGATGAATGGATGCGTCGCCCTGCCTTACTCCCTCTGCTCTGCCCCCTCTCCCCGCAGCGCTTAGGTATACATCTGCCACTTTATTTATTTCTACTGATGCCCGTTTCTCTGCATGGATGTCCGACTCCCCCGCTCTGGACGGTGAGCCCACCGTGAGCGGGGACTGCCTCTCTCTATTGCCGTACTGTACTTTGCCAAGCGCTCAGCACAGAGCTCTGCACGCGGGAAGCGCTCGATAAGTACCACCGACTGAAGGGGCGCTCGAGTTTACCGAGAGAGTCTCTTAAATCGGGACATTACCCGTCCCCGGCTTTCACACGTCCGACCGTCCGACCTGTCGGGGGGCGTTTATCGCCGTACTAAGCGCTCGGCAGGGGACGCTACGGACAGGCTGGTGGACGCCATCCCTGCCCCCTCCTCCCTTCTCTCTCTCCGCCGCCCGCCCCGCCGGCTCCGCTCCTCCGCCGCCGCCCGCCTCCTGGCCGTCCCCCGGCCTCGCCCGGCCCGCCGTCGACCCCCGGGCCGCGTCCTCCCGCGGTCCCGGGACGCCGTCCCTCCTCGCCTCCGCCGATCTGATCCTCTTCCCCTCTTCGAATCCCTACTTAGAGCTCACCTCCTCCGAGAGGCCTTCCCAGACTGAGCTCCCCCTCACTTTTTCCCTCCGCTCCCTCTACCCCCCCGCCCCCCCTTCACCTCTCCGCAGCGAAACCCTCTTCTCCCCGCTTTCCCTCTCCTCCTCCCCCTCTCCCGTCCCACCCCCCCGGCGCCGTACTCGTCCGCTCGACCGTGTAGATCTTCATCGCCCTGTTTATTTTGTCTAACGAGATGTACGTCGCCCCGATTCTATCTATCTGCCGTTGTTTTCACGAGACGTCCTTCCCCTCGACTCTACCCATCGCCATCGTCCTCGTCCGCCCGCCTCCCCCGATCAGACCGTCGGCCCGGCGGACGGCGGGGACCGTCTCCAATCTGTCGCCGACCCGTACGTTCCAAGCGCTCGGTACAGTGCTCTGCACACGGCAAACGCTCAATAAATACTATCGAGCGAACGAAGCTCAGGGTCCGGGGGAGGTTACGACGAGACGGAGCGAGAGCGCCTCGCTCCGGCCCGCACCTTGAGCCGCCGGCCCTCGGAGATTTTCTCCGGTCCACGATCTAAGCGTCCCCGAGGCCATCTTTTCCGGGTCTGCCCGTCGCATCAGGCTTCCCCCGTTCCGGAACTTACCCAAAAGGGATGGATGCAGGGCAGAAGGACCAGGTCGGCGAGGGTGAAATAGAGCCCCTCGGCGAACACGTGATCCAGAGGGGGAAGCGCGGCGCTCTTCACCTTCCCGACGTGAGACGGCTCCCCGTCGGTCGGCGCCGGGACCTCCCGGAGAGCCAGCTTCGAGAGGGCCACCTCCAGTTCCAGATTTGCGGACGGGGGCCCCCGGCTTCCCTCGACGGCCTTCTGCTGCTTCAGCTTGAGCCTACGGACCTTGTCGTCGTTGTGCACCCTGACCGGCTCGCCGAGCTTTCTCTCCAGCTGCTGGATCTCCGGGGGGATGGGTGCGGCGTCCTCTCCGGGCCGCCTCAGGAATCTCTCCACGGCGACGGGGATGCTAAGCTCACAGAGTCGGGTCCACTGACTGACCTGCAACAGGCGTGAGAAGGGCAAGATGGGGACGGAATCCTTCTATCGACTACGCTACCCTCTTTTACCACCAAGTAAAGAAACGGACGTCGGTACGAATAAATAAAATGACAGACATGTTCCCGTCACTCGTCCGGGGAAGCGGCGCGGCTCAGTGGGAAAGAGCCCGGGCTCCGGAGTCCGAGGTCACGGGTTCGGCTCCCGGCTCCGCCGCCCGTCAGCTGTGTGACCGTGGGCGAGTCGCTTCACTTCTCTGGGCCTCGGTTCCCTCGTCGGGGAAATGGGGATTAAGACCGTGAGCCCCGCGTGGGACGACCCGATTCCCCCGTGTCGACCCCAGCGCTTACAACGGTGCTCTGCGCCGAGTAAGCGCTTAACACCAACGTTATTATTAAACAGACGTCGGTATAAATAGGACGACGGATGTATACCTAAGTGCTGCGGGGCGAGGAGAGGGGGAGGAAGAGCAAAGGGGGTAAGGCAGGGCGACGCAGAAACTGTCGGTGTAAATATCCGACGAGGCTGCACCACGCCGCGCCCCCCCCCCCCCCCCCCAATTTCCTAGCGATTTTTCAGGTCGGTCGATCAGCGATATTTGCCCACTCCAAGCGCTCAGTACCGTGCTCTGCACATAGTAAGCGCTCAATAAATACCACTGACTGACCGACTGATTCCTTCTTCCCCGAGTCCTCTCGCTTTCTCAGATTAATCACAACGAGCCAGCCAGAGGCATCACCGAGAACCTTTGAAAGTGAAAAGAGAGTGTTGAAACCGGTCCTTTATTCTTCCCGATCACACCGGGGCACTTTGGAGGCGGCTGTGAAATTTTCCTACGGAAGACTGAAGGAAGGGGACAAACTTTAAAACCCGGGTCAAAATCGTCCGGAAGTTCAGAAGCTTAGAGGGGAAGCAGCGCGGTACAGGGGACAGAGCACGGGCCTGGGAGTCAGGGGGTCGTGGGTTCTAATCCCGGCTCCGCCACGGGTCTGCCGGGTGACCTTGGGTAAATCATTTCCCTTCTCTGAGCCTCAGTTATCTCATCTGTAAAATGGGGATCGAGACGGCGAGCCCCCACGTGGGAAGGGGACTGCGTCCAACACAGTTTGCCTGGATCCACCCCGGCGCTTAGAACAGTGCCTGGCGCTCAGTAAGCGCTTACCGAATAGCGCTATTATTATTATTATTATTATTATTAAAAATTTCAACTGCGGATAACAGGGCAAAGTCTGAACTGCAGCGTGGCACAGTCTGGGGACAAAACGCAGCGACGCAGCGGTGAGAGACGGAGCAGCCCAAGATGAGGTAATGTGATGTCACAGATTACGCCTCGATCCGTGGGATAGGGGCCGCGTTCGATCTGATCCCACCTTTTATCCGTCTCCATCGGCCCTTAGCACAGAGCCTCGCACAGAGTAAGTGCTCCATCGATGGTTCCCATTTATTGAGGGGCCTGTTCTGCGCAGAGCCCCGTAATAACTTGGGAACGATCGGGAAGCGGCGCGGCGGAAAGAGCCCGGGCTCCGGAGTCCGAGGTCACGGGTTCGGCTCCCGGCTCCGCCGCCCGTCAGCTGTGTGACCGTGGGCGAGTCGCTTCACTTCTCTGGGCCTCGGTTCCCTCGTCGGGGAAATGGGGATTAAGACCGTGAGCCCCGCGTGGGACGACCCGATTCCCCCGTGTCGACCCCAGCGCTTACAACGGTGCTCTGCGCCGAGTAAGCGCTTCCCAAATGCCGACATTATTATAATTCCAATTTCGACGGTGGAGTCGACTAGATGAACCTGGGTCCCGAGGCTCCGGGGTGAAGAACCCACGCACGGGACGGGACTCTCTGTCTATCCACCCCAGTGCTCAGTGCAGTGCCTGCCACGTGGCACTTAAACACTATCATCGTCACTGTTACTGGAGAAGCAGCGTGGCTCAGTGGGGAGAGCCCGGGCTTCGGAGTCAGAGGTCACGGGTTCGAATCCCGGCCCGGCCACTTGTCAGCTGGGTGACTCCGGGCGAGTCGCTTAACTTCTCGGTGCCTCAGTTACCTCGCCTGGGAAGCGGGGATTACGACCGTGAGCCCCACCTGGGACGACCCGATTCCCCCGTGTCTACCCCAGGGCTCAGAACGGTGCTCGGCACATAGTAAGCGCTTGACAGATACCAACATTATTATTATTATTAGACGCAGAGGCCGGCAGGCAGGAATCCTCACAATCCTCGGGCTCTGAACCGGAAGCCCGCTGGCCGGCCGGCTCATTACGTGTCTGCCGATTCTGTTCTATTGTACTGTCCCAAGCGCTTAGTAGTAATAATAATAATAATAATAATAACGACGATAATGATAATAATGATGCTGGTATCCGTCAAGCGCTTACCATGAGCAAAGCGCTGGGGCGGGGGGGGGGGGGATACCAGGTGATCAGGTTGCCCCACGTGGAGCTCACAGTCTCAATCCCCATTTTCCGGATGAGGTGACCGAGGCACAGGGCGGTGGCGACTTGCCCAAGGTGGCACAGCCGACAGGTGGCGGAGCCGGGATTAGAACCCGTGACCTCTGACTCCCAAGCCCGGGTTCTTTCCACTATGCCACGAGTAAGCGCTCGGCGAACACCATCAGCGGCGATGACGATCGCCTCGGCGAAGCAGCACGGTTTAGTGGACGGGGCCCGGGCCGGGGAGTCGGAAGGACCTGGGTTCCAATCCCGGCTCCGCCACGTCTCCTGGGCGACCGGAGCACCGCACTAGTCGTTTGGGAGCACGGCGCAACGCAGCAGCATCAGCGGATGCGAGCCAGCGGACCCGGGCTCCGATTCCGCCGGGGCCCATCCCCGGCCGTGTGCCCCGAGGCAAGACCCTTAACCTCTGCGCGCCTCACTCTCCTCATCTCCCCTCCTCGATTCCCGCGAATCCCGAGTCGGACCGGGACCGCGTCCAACCCGATTATCTTGCTGCTACCCCAGCGCTCGGTCCTCGCAACGGAGCAGGCGCGTGAGGCACGCCACGGTTATCGTCGTCGTCGTCGCCGCCACCCCCGTCCCTTCGGCCCTGACCCCCGGCAGCCACGCGTCAAGATGACTGCGGGTACTTCCTCTCCCCGCGGCCTCGATCTCCTCCCCGCCTACGCAGGCCGTGATTTCCGCCGCGCCCCGAGGGCAACCCCGCCAACCCCGGAACGGAATAACGCCGGAGAGGGAGGCCGGATCGGCGACGGGGGATTAAGCGGCCCGCGGCCGAAGCCTCGGCCCGTCGGCCCCGCGGCGGCGGGCGCGACGGAGGGCGATGGGAAGACGTCGCATCTGAGTTGCGGTCACCATTTTGGATCCCCGTTTCCTCGCGGCACGATCCGGGCCCCCCGGCCTCCCGCCTCTGCCCTGAAATTTCAACTCTTCCTATCCCGGATCAGCTCCGGGTGCTCCGCTCTCTGCCGCTGCGAAGTATGCGTTTGAATTCGGAGGCAACCCGCCGCGAAGCTAGGGGGCCGGGCGCGTCATTCGCTTCGTCTTTCTCCCGCCCTCCCCCCCCCCCCCCCAGAAGCCACGGTAGAGAGGAAAGGCGCACTCACTTCGGCACAAGCCTTCAGGCAAGTCTTTTTAAAGCCCAGAAGTTCCAAGACGTCCTTCCTGGACGGGTCCGCGGCGAACGCTTTCTCTATCACGTGTCTCAGGACCACGGAAAGCCCCGCCCGGCAGAGGTTTCCCGCTCCCTCCGCCACGGCGGGCAGGCGGCAGTTTCCAACGGCCAAGGGGAGCTCCCGTCTCGGAACGATCTGGATTTCCAAGTCGCCGACGAGCCCGGGGTTCCCAACGGGGGCGTCGGTGCTCCCGCCGGTGGGGACTAAGAAAATCTTGAATATTTTGCAGTCGCAGTAAGACAGCAGAAACAGCGAGATCGACGTGTGGAGCGGGAAAATACCCTCCTCCGACCGGTGAGAAAACTCCAGATACAGGTGCTCTTCTGTGACGCTCGCCCCGTCGCCTTTCATTTTCCCCGTCGGTGGCAAAACCTGAAGGGGAAAGGAGAATTGAGATTAACGACGCCGGCGTCTGTCGGGCGCTTACTAGGTGCAAAGCGCTGTCGTAAGCGCCGGAGGATACGAGGCCATCGGGTTGTCCCGCGTAGGGCTCCCGGTCTTCGTCCCCGTTTGACAGACGAGGGAACCGAGGCTCGGAGAAGTTAAGCGGCCCGCCCCAAGTCACACAGCTGCCAGGCGGAAGAACTGGGATTCGAACCCAAGACCCCCGACTCCCAACCCCGGGCTCTTTCCACTGAGCCACGCTGCCTGAAAAGCGACGCCGGGTTCGGGAAACCGCGGCTGTTTTTCTCGTCGTCGTTCCTCTCTCACGGAGCTCCGTCGGCTCTCACGCAGTCTTGTCTCTGTTGGGTTTTTTAAAAAAAAACGGCATCTGGCAAGTACTCGGTACGAGCCGGGGACCGTACGAAGCACCGGGATAGAGACAGGCTAACGGGTCTGTACGCGATCGAGGTTCACGGCCGACGGACGAGGCGACTGAGGCACTGAGAAGGTAAGTGACTTGCCCGAGGCGTGGCCGAGTGGAAAGAGCCCGGGGCCCGGGTGTCAGAAGACGCGGGTTCTAATCCCGGCTCCGTCACCTGTCCGCCGTGTGCCCTGGGACGGGCCGCCTGGCTTCTCCGGGCCCCAGTGAGTGACCTCGTCCGTAAACTGGGGACGGAGACTGCGAGCCCCACGCGGGGCAACCCGGACTGCCCACTACCCCGCGCTTAGGACGGGGCTCGGCACGTAACGGACGCCATAATCACAACAGTCACCATTATCGTCATCGTCGTCGTCCCCGTCCCCCCCCCCCCCCCCCGGCCCCGGCCCCACGGCACTTACGTACCCATCTGTAATTTATTTATTTACATCAATGTCCGTCACCCCTTCGAGACCGTAAGCTCGTGGTGGGCGGGGAACGTGCCTATTTAGCGTCGTACCGTAATGATAACGTTGGTGTCCGCTGAGCGCCCGCTACGCGCAGAGCACCGTTCCGAGCGCCGGGGGGAGATCCGGGGCGATCGGGTCGTCCCGCGTGGGGCTCGCGGTCTTCATCCCCGTTTTCAGATGAGGGAACCGAGGCCCAGAGAAGCGAAGGGGCTGGCCCCCGGTGACACAGCGGACGAGTGGCAGGGGAGGGATGCGAACCCGTGACCTCGGACTCCAAAGCCCGGGCTCTTTCCACTGAGCCTTCCATTAATGTCCGTCACCCCTCTGAGACCGTAAGCTCGCTGTGGGCGGGGAACGTGCCTATTTACTGTTCTACCGTAAAACGCGGTGGCATCTGTTAAGCGCCTACTACGTGCGGAGCACCGTCCTAAGCGGTGGGGGGATACGGAGAGTGATCAGGCTGTCCCACGCGGGGCTCACGGTTTGAAACCCCATTTTACAGATGAGATAACCGAGGCACAGAGAAGCGACTCGCCCGAAGTCACGCAGCTGGCGAGCGACGGAGCCGGAATTCGAACCCCGGACCTCCGACCCCCAAGCCCGGGCTCTTGCCACGGCGCCCTGCCGCTCCGCTCCGCGCCCAGTAAGTCCTCAATGAGCACGACTGACTGCCCGACGAGGGGCGGGGGCCAGGACTCGAACCCAGGTCCTCGCCCCCGGGCCCGCGCGCTCTCCACTAGAAGCAGCGTGGCTCGGTGGCGAGAGCCCGGGCTCGGGAGTCGGAGGCCGGGGGTCGGAATGCCGGCTCTGCCCCTCGGCCGCCGCGTGACCGCGGGCGAGTCACTTCGCTTCTCCGGGCCTCGGTTCCCCCGTCTGTCGAACGGGGATTAGCCGCGGGCCTCGCGTGGGCCAACCCCCATCGCCCCGTATCTCCCCCGGCGCTTAGGACGGTGCCCGGCACGGGGTGAGCGCTTAACAGATCCCAACGTCGTTATCGTCGTCGTCATTACGCCACGCCGCTTCTCCGGGACTGGGCGGTGACCACCGGATCCCAGGGGTCGGAGCGCGCGTCGCACCCCGGAGACGAGCAGCTCGCCCCGGGCTGCCTACCGGCCACGGGAACGCCGAGGCCGAAACGGCGGGTGGCCGCAGACGTCCCGTTCCGGGAACAGGCGGGACCCCACGGCGGTTTCGCGCCGCGGTGGAGCACGAGCCCGTCCGCAGACGCCGACGAGGAACCCCGGGCTCGGCCGCGACCCCGCAGTTCTTAGAAACCCTTTTGGATCGGAGAGCACCTCGCCGGCCCAATCCCGGATCCGACGGGTGACCCGGGGGACGTTAGCTCTCGGCCGGGGGGGGGGCTCACCGGCGAGCGGGTCTACGCGCGAGACCGGAGTCGGATTCTTCCCGAACCCCCTACGCGACGGTAGCGGACACGGTCGGATCCTCACAGGGCCGGGCTCGCGTCTACCGATTCTACCGTATGGACACGTAGTACACCTACAGTATACGACGACGATGATGTCGGTACCCGTTAAGCGCTCCCCGGGCGCCGAGCACCGTTCCGAGCGCCGGGGGAGATCCGGGGTCATCGGGTCGTCCCACGTGAGGCTCACGGTCTTCATCCCCGTTTTACAGATGGGGCCCGGAGACGCGAAGCGGCCCCGCCCACGGTCACCCAGCCGACGGGGGGGGCCGAGCCGGCATTCGAACCCAAGACCTCTGACTCCCAAGCCCGGGCCCTCGCCACCGAGCCAGGCTGCCTCTCTCTATTTGATAACAACGTCGGCATCTGTTAAGCGCTTACTGTGCGCCGAGCAGCGTTGCGAGCGCCGGGGGGGGATCCGGGGCGATCGGGTGGTCCCACGTGGGGCTCGCGGTCTCCATCCCCGTTTTCCGGATGAGGGAACCGAGGCCCAGAGAAGTGAAGTGACTCGCCCGCGGCCACGCGGCTGCCGAGCCGGGATTCAAACCCACGGCCCCCGACGCCCAAGGCCGGGCCCCCTCCGCTGAGCCGCGCCGCTTCCCCGCAGGTTTGCGCTCTGTACTCGCCGAGTCCTTAACCGCGGAATACCGACGCCCGTTGGCTCCCTTCGCCGGCGCGGGCGCGGGCCGTCTCTCTCTCTCGCCGAGCTGTGCTTTCCAAGAGGTCGGCAGGGCGCCCCGCCCGCAGTAAGCGCCCGGCGGATAGCAACGAGCGAATCGCCGGAAGGCCGGAACGGACGGAGATCTAGCGGAGGGACGAGCCGCCGTCCCAGGAGCTTCACGTACGGTTCGGCGGAAAGGGCCCGGGCTCAGGGGTCGGAGGTCGCGGGTCCGACTCCCGGCTCTGCCACTCGATACCGTCGGCATCCGTCGGGCGCTCGCTACGTGCCGAGCACCGTTCTGAGCGCCGGGGGAGACACGGGGGGGAATGGGCCTGTCCCACGTGGGGCTCACGGTCTTCGTCCCCCGTTTTCCGGACGGGGGAAACCGAGGCACCGGGAAGCGAAGCGCTCCTCCAGTCGGCTGTGCGACCGCGGGCGCGGTGACTCGACCGCGGGCCCGGGAGTCGTCCCAAGGTCACGGGCTCCCGGCTCCGCCACGTGCGCGCCGCCCGACCCCGGGCAGGTCGCTTCGCGTCTCCGGGCCTCGGTTCCCTCGGCCGCAAACGGGGACGGAGACCGCGAGCCCCGCGAGCCCCGCGGGGGACGGGGACCGGGTCCCACCCCGTTCGCCCGCATCCGCCCCGGGGGCTTAACGGAGAGCTGGGCACGCGGTCAGCGCTCGACGGGTACCTTCATCGTTATTATCGCGGAGGAGCCGGGATGAGAACGCAGACCCTCCTGACGCTCGGGCCGTCCCCTCTGTCGAGCGCCAGAGGGGACGGAGACGTGGCGAAGCGGGGGGGGGGGGGGGAGGACCGGGACCGCGGCCCGTGGCGGCCCCGCCGCCCACGTCCTCCTCCCTCCGGGCAGCCGGGGGGCCGGCGGGGCCGGGCCGGGGCCCGTCCGCGTTCGACGCGCGCGCCGCCGCGAGATTCCGAACCCGGCGGGGCGCCAGGCCTCCCGCGCGGCTGGAGGCTGCCCCCCCCCCCCCCCCCGATCCGGTCACCCGCGCCGATTCCTCAATCGGCGGAGCCGACCGAGAACGAGCTTCGCGGGGAAGGGCGGCGTTCAAAAAGGCCGCCCCTCTCTCCTCTCTTTACCGGAAGGACTGCGCGTTCTTCTCGGGGATCGAAGGGAATGCCCAGTCGGGGATTACGGTCTGGGGATGAATAACTTACCTAGAGAAGCGGCGTGGCTCGGCGGAAAGGGCCCGGGCTCGGGGGTCCCGGGTCCCGGGTCCCGACCCCGGCTCCGCCGCTCGTCAGCCGTGGGACAGCGGGCGAGTCGCTTCGCTTCTCTGGGCCTCGGCGACCTCGTCTGGAAAACGGGGCTTAAGAGCGGGAGCCTCACGTGGGACGGGCTGATCGCCCCGTATCCCCCCCGGCGCTTAGAACGGCGCTCTGCCCATAGTAAGGGCTTGAAACCTACCGACGTTATCATTATCATTACTTGCTCTGTACGATGGGGTTCTTTATATCTGTCACTCTGTCTCAGCCCGAATCTCAGCCTTGACGAATCCCGCGCCTCTTTTCCCGGCTCGTTCTCCCTACCGCATTAACTCTAATACCGTTGGTCTTCTGTGAGCGCCCGCTATGTGCCAGGCACCGTTCTGAGCGCTGGGGTAGACGCAAGGGAATCCCGGTCGTCCCACGTGGGGCTCACGGTCTTCGTCCCCATTTTACAGGTGAGGGAACTGAGGCTCCGAGAAGTGAAGCGACTTGCCCGAGGTCACACGGCTGAGGAGTGACAGAGGGGAGATTCGAACCCATGACCTCCGCCGCCCAGCCCGGGCTCCTTCCACTAAGCCGTGCCGCTTCTGTGCGCTTTGACCTATGACCTCTGAACCCTTGGTAATTCACTGTGGTATCCGTTTATCGATGATGACAACGACGATGGCATCTGCTCGGCGCTTACAAGGTGCCCAGCACTGTACTAAGCGCTGGGGTAGATTCGAGCCAATCGGGTTGGACACAGTTCCCGTCCCACTTGGGGCTCGCGGGCCTCACTCCCCATTTTACAGATGAGCGAGCTGAGGCGCAGAGAAGTGAAGCGACCCGCCCAGGGTCACAGAGCTGAGACGTGGCGGGGGCCGGGATTAGAACCCGGACCCCACCCCCGACCCCAGAGCGCTTACTTATGCACGTGTCTGTGAATTACGTATCAACAGCGGTAGTAATAATGACGTCGGCGTTTGTTAAGCGCTTACCAGGCGCAGGGCACCGCTCTAAGCGCTGGGGCAGATCCAGGGTCGTCAGGTTGTCCCACGTGAGGCTCACGGTCAATCTCCATTTTTCAGATGAGGCCACTGAGGCACGGAGAGGTGCAGTGACTTGCCCACGGTCACGCAGCTGACAAGCGGCAGAGCCGGGATTGTACATTTCGTATTCATATTAACGGTAACGATGAGGACGATGACGGTATTTGTTAAGGGCTTACTAGGCGCGAAGCACTGTTCCAAGCGTTGGGGAGGGCGTACGAGGTGACCAGGTTGTCCCATGCGGGGCACACGGTCTTATTCCCCCCTTTTCCAGATGAGGTAACCGAGGCACAGAGAGGTCAAGTGACTTGCCCAAAGTCACACAGCTGACAAGCGGCGGGGCCGGGATTCGAACCCACGACCCCCGACCCCCAAGCCCGAGGCTCTTGCCACTGAGCCACGCTGCTTCTCTAGTGTCCGTCTCCCCCTCGCGACGGGCGGGGAACGTGGCTGTTAATTCCGTCGTACTGTACGCTCCAAAGTGCTCGGTACGGTGCTCGGCACAGAGTAAATCCTCAATAAACACAATCGATTCACTGAAGGATCACAGAGGGCGCTCACCGAATGCTACATACGCATAAAACACCGACAAGAAGCAACTCTACGATGGGGACATCCAAGAGTAACGCGCGGCTCGGTGGAAAGAGTCCGGGCTTGGGAGTCCGAGGTCATGGGTTCGACTCCCGGCTCTGCCGCCGGTCAGCTGCGCGGCTGTGGGCGAGTCACTTCGCTTCTCTGGGCCTCGGTGCCCTCATCTGCAAAACGGGGATTCAGACCGTGAGCCTCACGTGGGACGACCTGATGACCGACCCCGTATCCGCCCCAGCGCTTAGACCGGTGCTCGGCACATAGTAAGCGCTTAACAGATACCAACATTATTATTATTATCAGGGAAATGTCTTGAGTGTAAATTCGAAAGCTGTTGGGTTTTGATTATTTGCCTTTTTAACACACGGTAGCTTTATATCTTTTCAAAATCCCCGGGTGTCGAATTTATTATTTCGTTTAGAAACGTGCGCGCACACACAGGCGACCTCCCCCCCACCGTTCGCGAACACACACGTTACGCACGAAAAAATCGACAATCGAAGAAACGGAAAAATGTCTCCGGCCAACCGAGGCGCTATTAAGATCACGCGCAACATCCCGCTTGAAACCTTGGCAGCATCTTTGGTCTGGTCTGTGTGTTGGCAGCCTTGACTTTCCAAATAAGAAATGGGAGTTTCTGCTCCAAGTCGGCAAATCGCACAAGCCCATTCTACCCATTTTTTTTTTTTTTTTTTTTTTGGTTTTCTCCCATCCTCCCCCGTGGAATCACGCAGTCCGTTCACTCTCTTGGCCCGGAGGGGTGGAAAAAGGGCCAAAAAGGACGCGCCGAAGCCGGAAGGAGCTGCAAAAACGGCCGTCCGTTCCCGGTCCGGCCCGTTCTCCAGAGAATTCCCGCTGAGGGACAGAGACGGCGCGCCAGAGGAACGCGCCTCGGATCCGCACGGCTCAGCGGAAAGAGCACGGGGCCGGGAGTCGGGAGTCACGGGTTCCAGTCCCGGCCCCGCCACCCGTCAGCTGGGTGACTTCGGGCCAGTCGTTCCGCTTCTCCGGGCCTCAGTGACCTCATCTGTCGAATGGGGATCAAGACCGCGAGCCCCACGTGGGACGACCCGATCGCCGCCGGCGCTTAGGAGAGTGCCTGGCACACAGCGAGCGCTTCAACGGATATCGTCATTTATTACCTGGAACGGCCAGGGGAGGACGGCAGGGCCGCCGGGGTCTTCTATCTTAGCTCCGGTCGGACTCCGGGTTCGACGCTCTCGGCAAAGCGAACGACGCAGCGGGCACGCCGAAGGCGGAAAGCCCAACGACCGCGCGAGGGGAAAGGAGGTGGACTTCATACGTCGTCGCCTCTGCGGACGGGCCGGCCCCCGGGCGGAACGCGGCGCCTCGAGGGGCCGCGGAAGGAGAAACCGACGGGGTCAGTCGCGGACCGACGAGACCCTGTCGGACAGGGTCTGCCGGGAACCAGGGGCGACGGGTCGGGATACGGGGTCCGGACGGGGGTGGGGCGAGGACGAGCCTGCTCCGAAAAGGTGAGGACGGGTAGAAGCGGCCACGGCCCGGTGGCTGGAACACGGGCCTGGGAGTCAGAATCGGACTCCTCGCCATTGGCTTGAGATCCCTTCGCCGCCTCTCCCCCTCCTACCTCACCCCGCTCCCCGCCTACGCCAACCCGGCCCGCACGCTTCCTTCCTCGCTTTTATTACCCTATTCGTTCTGGTAATTCACTAGTATCGATTCCAGAGTATTTATCGAGCGCTTACCGTGTGCAGAGCACCCTACTAAAGCGCTTGGAATGGACAGATCGGTAACGGACAGAGACGGTCCCCGCCCTCCGACGGGCTCGCGGTCTAACCGGGGGAGACGGACGGGCGGGACGGAGAGAATCGAGGGGACGGACGTCTCCTTCAAACAACGGCAGAGAAACAGAATCGGGGCGACGTACATCTCGTTAACAAAATAAACAGGGCGATGAAGACCTATACGGTCGAGCGGACGGGCACGGCGCCGAGGGGGTGGGACGGGAGAGGGGGAGGGGCGGAGGGAGAGGGGGGAGAAGAGAGGGAGGAGCAGGGTTTCGCCGCGGAGAGGCGAAGGGGGGGAGGTGAATGAGGCGTCCATCCCCTCGATTCTGTTCATCGCGATGAAGTCGTCTTGCCTCTGTCCGTCCGTCTCCCCCGATTAGACCGCGAGCCCGTCGATGGGCAGGGACGGTCTCTATCTGTTGCCCAACTGTCCACTCCAAGCGCTCAGTCCAGTGCCGTGCACATAGTAAGCGCGCAGGAAATACTACCGAATGAACGATGCCGACCTTCTCACCGAACCTCCACCCCGTCCGTCTCGCCGCCGACCTCTCGGCCACATCCTCCCTCTGGCCCGGAATTCCCTTCCCCCTCACGTCGGACGGATCCCCGCTCTCCCCCGCGTCGAAACCTTATCGCAGGCCCGTCTCCTCCGGGAGGCCTTCCCCGACTGAGCCCTCCTCTCCTCCCCCTCCCTCCCGCGCCGCTCTCACTCGCTCCTTCGTCCAGCCTCCCTCCCGTCCCCCCGGCACACACGTACGCACCCGTCTCTATCTGTAATTTATTTCTATTAACGTCCGTCTGGACCGTGAGCTCGCCGTAGGGCAGGACCGGGGGGTCTGTCTGTCGTCGTATCGTACCCTCCGAAGCGCCGAGCGCCTGGCGCGCGCGAGGCGCTCAATAAATACGATCGCATGAACCGAGAGGGGAGCGCAGCGGCGTCGAGGGTGCCGTCTACCGTCTCCGCCGTATCGGACTCTCCCAGGCGCTCAGTTCGGTGCTCCGCGCACAGCAAGCGGTGAAGGGCGCCTGGCACAGGGTAAGCGCTTAACAAATAGCACAGTTATTATTACTATGGTTATTATTATTACAATAGGGACCCCCTCAGTCCAGGGAAAAGACCAATCACCGGGTTCGAATACGGACGCTCTGAGCTCTCTAGGGAACGGTGAGAGAACGTCACGTCTGAAACGGTCCACGCCGTAAGCTCGTTTCTACGCCGTAGATCGCGACGGGCAGGGAAGGCACCCGTGAGTTCGGCCGCGCCGTGCTCTCCCGAGCGCTTGGCACAATGCCCCGCGCCCGCTAGGCGCTCGGCACCATCGACGGATTGACACGGGGTGACGGCGACGGCGTCTCCCGCTGAGAAGACGGAGGAGAGCCCATTTATCGAGAGCGCTCCGTAAATACGCTCGAATGGGTGAACTTACATCATCTCGACGAGAACTAATCACAAATGAGACCGCTTCTGGGGGGGGGGGGAGACGTGAACATCTAAGTGGCAACCGGGGAGTCCCGTCCCGGGAGGGTCAGGGAAGAAGCCTGTTATCACGGAAGGAAATAAAAACGCGTGGGTTTGTGGAGCTCCTAACGAACACGGAGCCGGGTGAGACCACCAGGCCTCACCCGGCAACCTCGGCCGGTCCGACGAGCATCGGCCTGACTGCTCGAGGATTCACTCATTCACTCGGGCCGCGGTTACCGAGCGGTCACCGTGCGCGGAGGACTATACTAATGACGATAATAATGCCGGTATTCGTTAAGCGCTTACTAGGCGCAGAGCACCGTTCTAAGCGCTGGGGGAGATCCAGGGTCATCGGGTCGTCCCACGGGAGGCTCACAGTGAATCCCCATTTTACGGACGAGGGAACTGAGGCAGAGAGAAGTTAGATGACTTACTAGGCACTTAATGAGGTGTACCTCCCCTTGATTCTATCTGCCGTGATGACGTCGTCTGGTTTTTGTCCGTCTGTCTCCCCCGATTAGACCGCGAGCCCGTCACCGGGCGGGGATCATCTCTCTCTGCTGCCGAACTGTACAGTCATTCGTTCATTCGATAGTATTTACTGAGCGTCTCCTAGGTGCAGAGCACCGGACTAAGCGCTTGGAATGGACAATTCGGCAACGGATAGAGACCATCCCTGCCCACTGACGGGCTCACGGTCTAATCGGGGGGGGGGGACGGACGGACGGACGGACGGACAAAAACGGTAGCAGTAAATAGAATCGAGGGGATGTACATCTCATTAACAAAATAAATAGGGTAATAAAAATCTATACAAATGAGCGGACGAGCACAGTGTTGAGGGGAAGGGAGAGGTGGAGGGGCGGGGGCGGGGGAAGGGGGCTTAGGTGAGTCCAGTGCTCCGCACATAGTAAGCGCTCAATAAATACCACTGAATGAACGAGAGTCCGATACAGCAAAACAGGGACATTCCCTGCCCACACGAAGCTCGCAGTCTAGACATCAAGGCAGGTAAATAAAATTCAGAAATGCCCCAGAGTGCCTTGGGGCCGGGAGCGGGGAATAAAGCGATATACACGTACATAAGCACTTCCCTCGCCCCCGGGGGCTTCGTGGGCCGCGGGTCGAGCGGCGAAGCCGCCTGCGAGCCCGCCCAGTCTGACGTCCGGTTCGATATCCAGAGTCCGGCTTCCGAGCGCACCGAAACGAGCGGTCCGATCCGCAGACGTCTCGATTGGTTTTCACCCCCGTATTCCGGGTATCGATCCCGTGTCGAAAAGCTCTAATGATCAGCCTGGAGTGAAAAGGCATTCGTCAAGAACCCGCTCTACGACCAGCCCCGCTCTAAGCGCTGGGCAGAAAGAACTAATCGGGTTGGACACGGTCCTCGCCCCACATAATAACGTTGGTATCTGTTAAGCGCTCACTACGTGCGCAGCGCTGTTCTAAGCGCCGGGGGGGATGCGGGGTCGTCAGGCGGTCCCCCGTGAGGCTCACGGTCTTCATCCCCATTTTCCAGATGAGGTCACCGAGGCCCAGAGAGGCCGAGTGACTTGCCCGCAGGCACACAGCTGACGGGCGGCAGAGCCGGCATTCGAACCCACGACCTCCGACTCCCGAGCCCGGGCTCTTGCCACTGAGCCACGCTGCCTCCGTCCCCGTTTGGCAGACGAGGTCGCCGAGGCGCAGAGGGGCGAAGTGACTTGTCCGAGGTCGCGCGGCGGGCAGGTGGCGGAGCCGGGACCGGAACCCAGGTCCTCTGACTCCCAGGCCTGTGCTCTTTCCTCCACGCCACACGACCCGGGAGTAATCGGGGGATTATACGAGGGCAGCCCACGATTTTATCATCCTCGAGGACGGAGGTGCCCCACCGCTGACGTCCGCTGATCCTCTAGAACCCGAGTCCGCCGGTTTTGAACCCACAGTCTCGCCACGCTGCTGTCTTTCTTAAAAAAAAAAAAGGTTCGCTTCATTTTCGTTCATTCAGTCGAATTTCCTGGGCGCCGACTGTGTGCAGAACACTGAACTGCGCGCTTGGGAGAGCACAGTACAACAGACAGACTCGTTCCTGCCTACGACGAGCTCACAGTCTGGATGGGGGGGGAGACAAACATTAATGTAGATAGATAGATGATGACGTTGGTATCTGTTAAGCGCTTACTCTGTGCCGAGCGCCGTTCTAAGCGCTGGGGGAGATACGGGGTCATCGGGTTGTCTCGGGTGAGGCTCCCAGTTAATCCCCATTTTCCCGACGAGGGAACTGAGGCCCAGAGAAGTGAAGCGACTCGCCCACGGTCACGCAGCTGACGAGCGGCGGAGCCGGGCGTCCAACTCCTGACCCCCGACTCGGAAGCCCGGGCTCTTTCCCCCGAGCCACGCGTCACCGATCTACGCAGATACGTACCTATCCGTTCAATCCGTCTCCCCGCGATTAGACCGCGAGCCCGTCAGCGGGCGGGGACCGTCTCTATCTGTCGCCGACTTGTCCGTTCCAAGCGCTCAGTCCGGTGCTCTGCACACGGTGAGCGCTCGATAAATACTATCGAATGAATGAACGAATTCAACCGTATCTATCGAGGACTTACTGTGCGCAGGGCACTGTAGTGAGCGCTCGGGAGAGTACGGTCTAACAACAGACACGATCCTGCCCGCGACGAGCGCTGTGGGGATGGGAGGGAGGATGAACGAAGGAGCGAGCACGGGCTCCTACCTCCCCACTTCTCAAAAAACCCCAGTGATTGTCCCTCCGCCTCCATATCCAACAGGGACTCCTCAGAAGAGAAGCAGCGTGGCTTTCGTGGAAAAGGCCCGGGCCTGGGAGTCAGAGGCCGCGGGTTCTAATCCCGGCTCCGCCGCTTGTCCGCTGCGCGACCTTGGGGGAGTCGCTTCACTTCTCTGGGCCTCAGTTCCCTCATCTGGAAAACGGGGATTAAGACTGTGAACCTCAGTTCCCTCATCCGTAGAATGGGGACGAAGACCGTGAGCCCCACGCGGGACAACCCGCCTACTTTGAATCGACTGCAGTGCTTAGAACGGTGCTCGGCACACAGTAGGCATTTAACAAATACCAACACTACCATATAAGTATACAAATAGTTTATATAAAGTATATCAGTCGTTTATAAATATATCAATATATATTTAAGAAGAGTTTTTTTCCCTCTTTCTATATATATATATATATAGAAAGAGGAAAAAAACCTCTTCTCTTAAAATGAAAATTTGTTAACGTATAACCTCTGAAGCACGATCATTAAAGGTCATATTTTCCCCCAAATGTCAGATATTACATATATCTATCTATCTATCTATCTATCTGACATTCATAAAGGGATCTATATATCTACAGATCCCTTTACGAAGTATTCCTTCAGCTGTGTGACACAAAAAATGCTCAAATCAGGAACCTGCGTAGGATTATTTCCGAGGCAGACCGTCTATAACACAGAAATTAAATTTTACGCCGCAGCCCAAACAACGCCCAAATTCGTTTTAAATTTTAAATCCACGACTCGCACCTTTCCGGACATTTGGTTAAGGGTCGCGAAAAGCCATATTCTACCCCTTTTTGCCCTTTCTTTTTTTAGACGAAACGAAAGCACCAAAGATCGTTTCTTTCCTGATCTGTGAGTTGTGTCGAGCAGCGGGGTGGGCTCCGATCTCCGACGTCCACCCGGGCCCCCCGGCTGCCAAGCAGAGTTCAGCTCGGTCACACTCCTAGGCCGTCACGTGTGACGTCGGCCACCCGTCGGCGGTATTTATCGAACGCTTACGGTTTCGCGACAGTAATCATCAGGGTATCTATTAAGCGCTTACCGTACGCCAAGCACCGTTCTAAGCGCTGGGGTAGAGACGAGGTTATCGGGTTGTCCCACGTGGGGCTCGCGCTCTTCATCCCCATCTGACAGACGGGGGAACTGAGGCACAGAGCAGTCCGTCTTGCCGGGCCCCGTCCTAAATCCCCGGGAGGGCACAATTCAACGGAGTCGATCGACGGGACCCCGCGACTAAAAGACGACGTGAACCAAACCGAGGATCGACTTTTCCCCGATCAAACCCACCGCAATCGCTAATCTGCTCCGCCGCCTGCGGTTTGGCAGGGTTTTCTTTTTTAACGAATCCCCACGTTTCAGATCACGAGAGACCGTCCGGCGCGTAGCTGCGCGTGGCGGAGGAATCCGGTCCGATCTTCTCTCTCCAAAAATGACACCGAAAGAAGACGGTCAACCCGGCATCCCGTCGGGTCCATCTCATCTACCGCCCCCGTTCGTAGGTTTAACGATTTTGCGGATATTCGCCGCGTCCCGTCTCGGCTTCACTCCTCAGTCATTTGGAACTTCCCTTCTCCGAACGCTTCCCCGATCTGTCCGTCATTTGCGCCTCTTTCCAAACCTCACTCGGGGACCCGCTCTCCCCCGCGTCACCCAAACCGCTCTCTCGCCCCTACTTATCCACTCTCTTTCCCACCGCACCCCGGCTCGCCCTCTTCGTTCCCCTCCGGCTAAACCACTCACCGAGCCCTGTTCTCATTTCTCCGCCAAACCCGACAGACGCCTGCGAGATCCCAAGCGACCGTATTCGATTAACTTTTCACCTCCCCCGCTTATATCACCTCTACTGTCTCTCTGGCACCTCTGGAATAATAATGTCGGTATTTGTTAAGCGCTCACTATGCGCAGAGCACTGTTCTAATCAGGTTGTCCCACGTGAGGCCGACAGTCAATCCCCATTTTCCAGATGAAGGAACCGAGGCCCAGAGAAGCGAAGTGACTCGCCCGCAGTCACGCGGCCGACGAGTGGCAGAGCCACGGATCGAACCCGTGACCCCTGACTCTGAAGCCCGGGCTCTTTCCACCGAGCCACGCCGCCTCCCCTAATATTCTGTACGCCTGGGGATGATTCAAATAATCCTATTTTGGGGGAATCTTACCGTGAGGAGAGCCTGGGGAATTAGGCGCCCGGGAGACCGTAATAAGAAGTACAGCCGTCGATCAGACCGTGAGCCCGTCGAGGGGCAGGGATCGTCTCTATCTGGCGCCGAACCGTCCATTCCAGGCGCTCAGCCCAGCGCTCCGCACACAGTAAGCGCTCGATAAATACTATCGAACCAAGCGTAATGAGCAGCAGCCAGGCCTGGGGATGGAACACGGGCCCGGGAGTAAGAAGGCCACGGGTTCGATCGTTCACCGAACCGTAGTCATTGAGCGCTCACTCAGTTCCCTCATCTGGAAAACGGGGACGAAGCTTGTGAGCCTCACCGGGGGACAATCTGATGACCCCGTATCTCTCCCAGCGCTTAGAACAGTGCCCTGCCCGTCGTAAGCCCTTAAATACCGACGTCATCGTCATCACCGCGACGCAACGGTAAACGGACACGTTCCCTACCCACAACGGGCTTACGGTCCGGGGGGGGGGGGCGGACAGATCTCCAAACAGGTACGCGGGCATCAGTATACACAGAATTACAGACACGTACACATCGAAGCAAGCAAACGGCCATCGACGTAGAAAAACAGAATTACAGGCGTATACTCGTCAAAACGAGGAAGCAGGCATCGATATAAAGAAACGGAATTATAGATATAGACCCATCAAAGCACGGAAACGGGCATCAATATCAACAGAACTATAAATATTACACTATAGATAATTATATGATTAGAACGTATATGTGATATATATATATATAAATCTAATTCTGCAGAATTCCCTCTCCCCAGGTGCGTGTGTACATATACGTACACACGCGATGTCGGGCAGGGAAGAGGAGGTAGGTTCTGATCCCGGCTCCGCCACTTGCTTGCTCTGTGACCTTGGGCAAGTCACTTCACTTCTCTGGGCCTCGGTCTCCTCATCTGTAAAACGGGGATTAAGACCGCGAGCCCCGTACGGGACGGGGACCGCGTCCAACCCGGCTATCTCGCATCCGCCCCGGCGCTCAGGACGGCGTGGGCAGGGCCCGTCCCTCTTTACGGCCGAACCGTACTTCCCAAGCGCTTAGAACGGTGCCCGGCACACGGTGAGCGCTCAACCAACACGAGCGAATGAATGGTGTCTGGCACACGGTAAGCGCTCAACAGATGATATCATCATCACACAACAGGGTGGGTAGGCGAATTCCCTGCCGCCGGGCCGCCGCTGTTCTGCAGGCTGCTCCTCCGGACGGCACTCGTTCATCCGATGGTATTCACCGAGCGCCTCCCGTGTGCAGAGCACCGTACTAAGCGCCCGGGAGAGTACGATCGAACCGTCAACAGATACCTTCCCCGCCCGAAAGCAGCTGGCAGGGGCTTCAGGCGAGCTGAAGCGGGGCTTGGGAACAATGACGATGCCGCCATCTGTCAAGCCCTCACCGAGAGAAGCGGCAAGACCGGGTGGAGAGAGCCCGGCTCGGGAGTCGGGGGTCGGGGGTCGGAATCCCGGCTCCGCCGCTTATCGGCTGTGCGACTTTGGGCCGGTCGCTTCCCCTCTCTGGGCCTCAGTCACCCCATCTGTAAAATGGGGATCAAGACCGTGACTCCCGCGCGGGACGACCCGACGATGTCGTACCTACCCCGGTGTCCGGGACAGTGCTTGGCGCGTAGGAAGCGCTTAGCAGGTCCCACCGTTCTTAATGTCACCTGCCCGGAACCGTACCGGGCGCCGGGGCGGATACGAGCGCGTCGA
The DNA here is from genome assembly GCF_004115215.2 of Ornithorhynchus anatinus. NCBI lineage: Eukaryota > Metazoa > Chordata > Mammalia > Monotremata > Ornithorhynchidae > Ornithorhynchus > Ornithorhynchus anatinus. The sequence goes on from NC_041739.1 coordinate 40,303,817, forward strand.
GTCGGGCGCGTTCTCTGTCCCGCGTGGGGCTCCCCCCGTTTCACGGGCGAGGGAACCGAGGCCCAGGGAAGCGGAAGGACCGGCCCCAGGTCACGCAGCAGACAGGCGGAGGGGTCAAGATCAGAAGCCGTAATCAAAACAATAATAACGCTAGCACCCGCTGAGCTCTCACTATGTGCCCGACGCCGTTCGAAGCGCCGGGGGCGGGGGGAATACGGAGCGATCGGGTGGTCTCACGCGGGGCTCACGGTGCCCGTTTTCCGGACGAGGGAACCGAGGCCCAGAGGAGCCGAGGGACTGGCCCGCCGTCACCCGGCTGACCTTCTGCCTCAGGGCCACTAATCTTAACGACGACGGCATCCGTTGAGCGCCCGCCGGTGTGCCGGGCACCGTTCGGAGCGCCCCGTCCACCAGGCCGCGCACGACCCCCGGCCGGGGCGGTCCTCCCGGCCTCGGGGCTCTGGGGTTTCCGGGCCCCCACTCCGTGAGAGGCGACGCGGCTCGGCGGCCAGGGCCCGGGCCCGGGCGTCGGCGGTCGCGGGTCCCGATCCCGGCTCCGCCGCCTGCCAGCTGCGCGGCTCCGGGCAAGTCGCCTCCACTTCTCTGGGCCCCATCTGTAAAACGGGGACGAAAACCGTGAGCCCCACGCGGGACAACCCGATCGCCTTGCGCCCGCCCCCCGCGCCCAGAAGGGTGCCGGACACGTGGCGAGCGCTTAACGAACGCCACCGCGATCAGCATCCCCCGTGCCGCGGTCCTCTCCTCCGTCAGATGGGGACGGGGCCCGGGAGCCCCCGGTGGGGGCCACCCGATGACCCCCGTAACGTCCCCCGGCGCTTAGACCGGTGCCGGGCGCATCGGAGGCGCTTACCCAATACGACCCCGCTCCTCATTCTCCGCGTCCCGGCTCTCTTCCTCCGTCAGATGGGGACGGGGCCCGGGAACCACCCGGTGACTCCGTACGCATCCCAGCGCTCAGGACGCCGCCGGGCACGTGGCGAGCGCTCACCAACCAAACAGGACGGCTTTTCTTCTTCTCCGTGCCACGGCCCTCCGCCCTGTCAGATGGGGACGAGGCCCGGGGGCCACCCGATGGCCTCCCGGGTCCCCCAGCGCTCAGAACAGTGCCGGGCACGCAGTAGGCGCTTAACTCCTCTGTGCCTCAGTTCCCTCATCTGTAAAATGGGGATTTAACTGTGAGCCCCCCCCCCCCCCCGCCGCGGGACGACCCGACTCCCCCGTCTCTCCCGCAGCGCTTAGAACGGCGCCCTGCACCTAGTAAGCGCTTAACGGACACCGACATTACCATTAACAAATACCACCACGATTCCTATTCTCTCCGCTACGATGCCGTCCTCTGCCGAAGGGGGACGGGGCCCGGGAGCCAACTGACGACCCTGTATGGCCCCCAGCGCTTAGAACAGTGCTGGGCACATCGTAAGCGCTGATGGCGGGCGAACAGCGGCACGCTCATCATTAGTAGTAGTAGCAGCAGTGTTTCCGGATTCCCCCAGCTGGGTCCCGCCCGGAGGGCTTCGAGGAGGAGGAGGCGCTCAGGGAGCTGGGGCGGCGGCGGCCGCTGCTGCTGCAGGAGGGCCCGGGCCGCGCCTGCGCACTGGCTCCCCGCTCCCCCCCGGCCCCCCCCTCACCCGGCTCCGGCCGCCGCAGCCTCGCTCTGGCCCCCGCAGCCTCGCTCTGGCCCCCGCAGCCTCGCTCTGGCCCCCGCAGCCTCGCTCTGGCCCCGCAGCCTCGCTCTGGCCCCCGCCGGCTCGGCGGAAGTGGGGGGGGGGCGACGACGTCACTTCCGGCCGGTGCTCCCGCCTAACCCGGCCGGCCGCCGGCCGCCCTGGGGCCGGAACCTTCGGGCGCCGCCCGGCGGGGGCGGAAGGGACCCGGACCCCCGAGGACGCAACACCGGCAGCGGCGGCGGCGGCGGCGGCGGCGGCGGCGGCGGCGGCAGGTCAGACGCTTCCCACCCCTCTTTCCCCCTCCAATCGATCCGGATTGACTCTCCTATCGATCAGATCGATCTGGTTTAGACGTCGAGCCCGGCGTCGGGCGGGGATGGTCCGTCTCTCGCTGACTGTTCTGTCCCAACCGCGCAGGCCGGGGCTCCGCACCCGGGAAGCGCTCAGGAGATGCCCTCGCCTGCATGAATGTCGCCCGAGTGTCCGTTCCCGGCGCTGAGTTCAGGGTCCGCACCCGGGAAGCGCTCAGGAGATGCCCTCGCCTGCATGAATGTTGCCCGAGTGGTACGTTCCAAGCGCGTAGTTCAGTGCTCTGCACCCGGGAAGCGCTCAAAAAATACCCTTGAATGCATGAATAGTAATAATCATGTTGGTATCTGTTAAGCGCTTACTATGTGCCGAGCACTGTTCCAAGCGCCGGGGTAGACACAGGGGAATCGGGTCGTCCCACGTGGGGCTCCCGGTCTTCATCCCCATTTTCCAGATGAGGGAACTGAGGCACGGAGAAGTGAAGTGACTCGCCCACAGTCACACAGCCGACAAGGGGCAGAGCCGGGATTCGAACCCATGAGCCCTGACTCCAAAGCCCGTGCTCTTTCCACCGAGCCACGCTGCTTCTCCGATGAATGTCGCCCAAGTGTCCGTCCGTCCCCGGCGCTCGGCCCGGCGTCCCGCACCCGGGCGGCGCTTAAGAAATGCCACCGAACGCACGCTGTCTTGTCCTTGTCCGTCCGGCGCCCCCGATTGGACTGTGAGCCCGTCCTTGGGCAGGGATCGTCTCTACCCGTTGCCCGGCGGTCCGTTCCAAGCGCTCGGTACGGCGCCCCGGTGAGCGCCCGATAGGTACCGTCGAATGAACGGATGCCGCCGAACTGTCCGTTCCCAACGCTCGATCCGGCGTTCCGCACCCGGGAAGCGCTCGAGAGAGACCCCTGGATGCGCCAGTGCTGCCGAATTGGCCGGCTCCAGCGCTCAGGCCGGTGTTCCGGGCCGGGGCTCCGCGCCTCGCGACGCTCGGGGAGTACCACCGAACGCGCCAGCGTCGCTCGGGTGTCCGTTCCGAGCGCTCCGCCCGGGGCTCCGCACCCGGGAGGCGCTCGGGAAAGACCGTCCAGATCTAGAATTCCGCTTCCCCGTCCTGACGGTAACGACGGGGATGACGTCCGTTAAGCGCCTACCGTGTGCAGAGCACCGGGTGGTAGCGATGGCCGTGTCTCCCCGTTTGGTTTTGCCGTCCGACTTCCCCCGACTCCGGAGTGTGAGCCCGTGGTTGGGCGGGGGGCCCTCTCCCCGTTGCTGAACTTGTACTGTCCGAAGCGCTTAGTCCGGCGCTCCGCGCCCGGTCGGGACGGGCGAATGAATGAACGTCGCCGGATCGGACCTCCCGAGCGCCTGGTACGGTGTTCCTTGCCACCGATGGCCTCCTCCCGCTTCGGTTTTGCCGCCTCCCCCCTTCTAGACTGCCGTCGGGCGGGGCCGGTCTCTGTCCGCCGCCGAATCGCCCTGTCCCAAGCGCTTAGGCCAGCGCTCCGCACCCGGGAAGCGCCCGGTCGACGGGAATGAACGAATGTCGCCGAGTCGGACTTCCCGAGCGCTCGGTACGGTGCTCGCTGCTGTTGATGGCCGTCTCCCCGCTTCTAGACCCCGAGCCCGTCGTCGGGCAAGGGTGGTCTCTACCCGTTGCCGAGTCGGACTTTCCAGGCCCCCTTAGCGCGGTGCCCCGCACGTAGCGAGCGCTCGGTGGATACGACCGAATGAGTGGATCGACGCCCGACTCCTCGTTTCGCGGTCTCCCTCCCCCTTCTGGACCGTGAGCCCGTTGTCGGGCGGGGATCGTCTCTCTCTGCCGCCGGATTGGGCTTCCCGAGGGCTCAGTAGAGCGCCGCGCCCACAGCGAGCGCTCGATAAACACGATTAGGTGAAAGAACGAGCAAGGAGAAATGGGGCTGCCCGTCCCACCCTCCTCCACCTCCCCACTGTTGATCGCCAAGGGCTGACCGTGTGCCAAGCACCATCCCCAAGCGCCGGGGGAGATGACGGTAATGTCGGTCTCTGTTAAGCGCTCGCTAGGTGCCGAGCGCCGTTCTGAGCGCTGGGATAGACACGGGGGAATCGGGTTGTCCCCCGTGGGGCTCGCGGTCCTGGTCCCCATTTTACGGGTGAGGGGACGGCGGCACAGAGAAGTGAGGCGGCCTGCCCGGGGTGACGCAGCGGACGAGCGGCGGAGCCGGGACTAGAACCCACGCGGCCTCTGACCGGCGAGCCCCGGCGCTTTCCGCCGCGCCGCGCCGCGCCGCTGCTGCTTTGGATGAGCGAGTCCGCTTTTTCAAAGCGGGCGCGGGGTTTCTCGATCCCGGAGACGTTCCTGGGGGCCGAGCAGCCTCCGTCTCCTCTCCCCTCCGCCTCCCCGCCGTATGGCCCGGCGCCCCGCTCCCTCTCTCTGCCTTCTGCCCCGACCGCGGCGACCGCCGAGGAGGTCGCGATGATAACCGTGGCGTTTGCTAAATGCCTGCTCGTGTGCCGGCCGCTCCGCTCGGCACAAGGGCGGATACGAGCCAGTCGGGATGGACGCGGTCGCTGGCCCGCGTGGGGCTCGCGGCCCCGGTCCCCGTTCTGCAGACGGGGGAACTGAGGCTCGGAGAGGGAACCGATCTGCCCGAGGTCTCACGGCAGACTCATTCATTCATTCAATAGTATTTATTGAGCGCTTACTATGCGCAGAGCACTGTACTAAGCCCTTGGGATGAACAAGTCGGCAACAGATAGAGACGGTCCCTGCCGTTTGACGGGCTCACGGTCTGATCGGGGGAGACGGACGGACGAGAACGATGGCACTAAACAGCGTCGAGGGGAAGAACGTCTCGTAAAAACCGATGGCGACTAAATAGAATCGAGGCGATGTACAATTCATTAACAAAATAAATAGGGTAACGAAAATACATACAGTCGAGCGGACGGGTACGGTGCCGTGGGGATGGGAAGGGAGAGGTGGAGGAGCAGAGGGAAAAGGGGAAAATGAGGCTTTAGCTGCGGAGAGGTAAAGGGACGGGGTGGCAGAGGGAGTAGAGGGGGAAGAGGAGCTCAGTCTGGGAACGCCTCTCGGAGGAGGTGATTTTTAAGTAAGGTTTTGAAGAGGGAAAGAGAATCAGTTTGGCGGAGGCGAGGAGGGAGGGCGTTCCGGGACCGCGGGAGGACGCGACCCGGGGGTCGACGGCGGGACGGGCGAGACCGAGGGACGGCGAGGAGGCGGGCGGAGGAGGAGCGGAGCGTGCGGGGTGGGCGGTGGAAAGAGAGAAGGGAGGAGAGGTAGGAAGGGGCGAGGTGACGGAGAGCCTCCAAGCCTAGAGTGAGGAGTTTCTGTTTGGAGCGGAGGTCGACGGGCAACCGCTGGAGTTGTTTAAGAAGGGGAGTGACACGCCCAGATCGTCTCTGCGGGAAGATGAGCCGGGCGGCGGAGTGAAGAATAGACCGGAGCGGGGCGAGAGAGGAGGAAGGGAGGTCAGAGAGAAGGCTGACACGGTAGTCTAGCCGGGATATAACGAGAGCCCGTAATAGTAAGGTAGCCGTCTGGGTGGAGAGGAAAGGGCGGATCTTGGCGATATCGTAGAGGTGAAACCGGCAGGTCTCGGTAACGGATAGGATGCGTGGGGTGAACGAGAGGGACGAGTCAAGGATGACACCGAGATCGCGGGCCCGCGGGACGGGAAGGACGGTCGTGCCATCCACGGTGACGGAGAAGTCTGGGAGCGGACCGGGCTTGGGAGGGAAGATGAGGAGCTCAGTCTCGCTCACGTTGAGTTTTAGGCGGCGGGCCGACATCCAGGTGGAGACGTCCCGGAGGCGGGAGGAGATGCGAGCCTGAAGGGAGGGGGAGAGGACAGGGGCGGATGAGCGGCGGGGTCGGGATTAATGACGTCAGTATCTGTTAAGCGCTTACTATGTGCAGAGCACCGCTCTGAGCGCCTGGGGAGCCACGGGAATCAGGTCGTCCCACGTGAGGCTCGCGATCTTCATCCCCATCTTGCAGATGAGGGGACCGAGGCCCGGAGAAGTGAAGCGACTCGCCCACGGTCACGCAGCTGACGAGCGGCAGAGCTGGGATTTGAACTCCTGACCTCTGACTCCCGAGCCCGGCCCGTTTCCGCTCAGCCACGCTGCTTCTCTGACGTACCCCGGGGGGGGGGGGGGGGGGGGGGGGGTGCTTATGTCCCGAGAGTCCCCTGCCAGAGAAAAGCCTGCAGTTGAAGGAACCGCGGAGTTGGTCCCTTTCCGGCCGATCCGGATCCGGTTGTGCCGCTCCCGTGCGAGGCCCGCCCTCCCCTCGCCGTGATAATGTTGGTGTCTGTTTTAAGCGCTCGCTATGTGCCGAGCACCGTTCTAAGCGCTGGGGGAGATGCGGGGTCATCGCGTGGTCCCCCGTGAGGCTCGCGGTCCTCACCCCCCCCCGTTTTACGGATGAGGGAGCCGAGGCACAGAGAAGTGAAGTGACTTGCCCACGGTCACACGGCCGACGGGTGGCAGAGCTGGGATTCGATCCAGGCTGCCACGGTGCCGATCCGAGCGCTCGTCCCCTCCCGCCGTCACGCCGACCGTGCCTCTCCCCGCTGCCCCGATGGTCTCCGTCCCCCCGAACCCCGCCCGGGCCGCGTCTCCCCCTCAGCCCGTGTCGGGTCTCTGGCCCGGGACTCCCTCCCGCTTCACCTCCGCCGGGCCGTGACTCTCCCCGCCGGCAGAGCCGCGCTGAAGTCACGTCGCCTGCGACGGCTCTGCCCCGGAGATCCCAAAGTCCCCCGGACGAACGTGTGCGCGGGGGCGACCGAGGCCATTTGAGAGACTGTTCGATTCCTGGCTCTCGGTGGATCCCGGGCGACAGGAAAAGATGACGGAGAAGCGGCGTGGCTCGGTGGCAAGAGCCCGGGCTTGGGAGTCGGAGGGCGAGGGTTCGAATCCCGGCTCCGCCGCGCGGCAGCCGGGTGACCGCGGGCGAGTCGCTTCGCTTCGCTTCTCTGGGCCTCGGTGACCTCCTCTGTAAAATGGGGATTGACCGTGAGCCTCACGAGGGACAACCTGGCTACCCTGTGTCTCCCCCAGCGCTCGGCACGGTGCTCCGCACGTAGCAAGCGCCCGACGGCCACCGGCACCGTCGTCCCGGTGATGACGTGGCGTCGTCGGGTCCGTCGTTCTCAGCGCCGGGGGGGTGGGATGGAAGGCGATCGGGCCGTCCCACCCGGGGCTCACGGTCGCGGTCCCCATTTCCCAGATGAGGTGACCGAGGCCCGGCCAAGTCAACCGACCCGCCCGAGGTCACACAGCAGACACGCGGCGAAGCCCGGATTAGAACCCGCGACCTCCGGCGCCCGTGCCCTTTCCCCCGAGCCGCGCCGCTTCTCGATCCGTGCTCGGCGCGCGGCAGGCGCTTAACGAACACCGTCGTCGTTACTACAGTTACTGAAAATTCTAGCCGTCTCTCAGAATCGCCCGTTCTCCTCCCCTAGCCGATCGGGGGATTCCGCGGGCCCGACCTCCTGGGGACAGAGCGCGCCCTCGGTGCGGAAGCCGCCTCTTCACTTTCCTTCCCCTTCTTGCTCTCTCACGAGCCCGCCTCCCTCGGGCGCGACGCCTCTCGCGTCCTGGGCCTCCGCAGACGCGCGTCCTCTCGGCTGGCTTTCGGCCGGCGGCCCCGTTTCCGACAGAGGATCGATCGTCGGCGGCCTCCGCCCCCGTCGTGACGCCGGGTGGCGGGATCTGGCGGGGTGACGTCGCAGCCCGTATCTCTGCTTCTCTGAAACGACGAGATGATCAAGGAGGGCCGGGCGCTCTCTCGTCCGGGAGGACGAAAGCAGTCATTTTCGGGCCGGGCCCCCTCGTGCCGGGTTTCGGGGTAGAGCTCGTCGTAACGGCATTAAACCCCGGAAGATGGGGGGTTGTCCTGGAGATGATATCGGTATCCGTTAAGCGCTTGCTGCGGGCCCAGCGCCGTTCTGAGCGCCGGGGTAGATACGCGGGAGCGAGGCGGGCCCCCGTGGGGCTCCCGGTCTCGGTCCCCGTTTTACGGATGAGGGAACTGAGGCCCAGAGGAGTGCAGCGACTCGCCCGAGGTCACCCGGCTGACAGGTAGCGGCGGAGGCGGGATCGGGACCCACGACCTCTGACTCAGCCCAGAGGATCGAACGCAGACGCCGGGTTCTTCTTTTAACGCTTCCTCGCCAGTAGAGACGCGCGGGACGGGGGCTGCGTCTGACCGGACGATCCGGCATCCGCCCCGGCGCTCGGTACGGCGTTTGACCCGCGGTGCGCGCCTGAGAGGTCCCGGCGCTTAACGAGGAGCGGTGTGGTCGGGCGGGTAGAGCCCGGGCCCGGGAGGCGGGGGGACCTGGGTTCCGGTCCCGGCCCCGCCCCCCGCCCCCCCGTCCGCTCCGCCACGCGGGGCGCGTCGCTCCGCCCCTCCGTGCCTCGGTCCCCTCGGCTGTCGAACGGGAATTAAGGCCCGTGAGCCCCCGGTGGGCCGGGGACCGTCCAACGCGATGCGCCCGTGGCCGCCCCGGCGCTCGGCGCGGTGCCCGGCGCGCGGTGAGCGCTTAAATACCTCGGCCGCTATCAGTGTCATTTCCACGACCGCTACCGTTATCCTGACGTCGGCACCGTGCCCCGTCCGGACGGGCCGGCGTCGGCGAAGTCGGCGCGGTCCACGGTGACTGTCGCGTGCCGATTAAGTTCCCGCTGTGCGGAGGGCACTGTACCGAACACCCTGCCTGGTCTGTTGCGTCTCCTTGGGCGAGTCGCTTCGTCGCTCCGGGCCTCAGTTCCCTCATCTGTACAATGGGGATCGAGGCCGCGAGCCCCGCGTGGGACAGGGACTGCGTCCGCGTCCGTCCCAGCGCTCGGTACGGTGCTTCGCTCGTGGTAAGGGCGTAACGGATACCGTGATTATCCGTGCCGTTCGTTCATTCAGCTGTATTTACTGAGCGCCTACCGGGTGCGGAGCACTGTACCGAGCGCTTGGAATGGACAGATCGGCTACGGGTAGAGACGGTCCCCGCCCTCTGACGGGCTCGCGGTCTGGTCGGGGGAGACGGACGGACGAGGACGACGGCGACGGATAGAATCGAGGGGACGTTCTCCGTTAGAACAACAGCAGATAAATAGAAGCGGGGCCACGTGCGTCTCGGTAGCAGAATAAATAGGGCGATGAAGATCTCTACGGTCGAGCGGACGGGTACGGCGCCGAGGGGAGGGGAGGGGCGGAGGGGGAGGGGGGAGAAGAGGGTTTAGCTGCGGAGAGGTGAAGGGGGTGGGGCAGAGGGAGCAGAGGGAGAAGGGGAGCTCGGTCAGGGAAGGCCTCTCGGAGGAGGTGAGCTCCGAGTAGGGTTTCGAAGAGGGGAAGAGAATGAGTCCGGCGGAGGCGAGGAGGGAGGGCGGCCCGGGACCGCGGGAGGGCGCGGCCCGGGGGTCGACGGCGGGACGGGCGAGGACGGGGGACGGCCAGGAGGCGGGCGGCCGAGGAGCGGAGCGGGCGGGGTGGGCGGTGGAGAGAGAGAAGGGAGGAGAGGTAGGAGGGGGCCAGGGGGTGGAGAGCCTCGAAGCCTTGGGAGAGTACAGTAGCGTTAGAAGTCATCGTCCCTTCCCTCAAGAGCTTACGGGCCAGAGGGAGAACAGTTCCTAATCCCCCCCCCCCCCGTCCCGTTTTAGCCAAAACGGGTGGCGAAGATATGGATTCCGTCCGACCCGAGCGCGCCGTTTGCCGACTAGAGGCTCCCGTCGGCTGCCGGATCCGAGGGGCTCCCCTTGGGATCGGAGGCGGCTCTTCCGTGGACCGTATCCCTCGAGCGCTTAACCGTGCGCGGGTCGCCGCGCCGAGGGCTTCCGCTCCGGAGCGGCGCCGTCCCCCTGCGGACCGCGTGCCCCGAAGGCGACGCCGACCGCTTCGCCCCGGGCAGGGAGGCGGGCGGCCGGGCCCACCCGCTCCCCCGGGCCGCAGAGGGGCCGAGGGGAGGCGGCTCGCTGGATGCCGGGACGGACCGGAGGCGCTCCCGTCTCCCGCCGCCCTCGGGCCTGGCTCTGGGGAGCGGTAGGGGATTCGCGTTTGGGGTGCACGGGGTCGGGGGATTAGAAACGCCTCCGGGGACCGGCGGGGAGCGGGGGTTTTTAAACCCTTGGGTTCGGCCGAACGACCGGGGCCGCTTCCGGAACGGGGCCCGACTTACCGCGCGCCCTCGGATCCCGCCCCTGACGGTCCGGCCACGTTTTGGAGGAAGGTGCGGCGGACTCCTCACGGGGGTCGGGGGCTTCGCGCCGAGATACTCGGTTGACCCCGCGGAGGAGAGGGGGTCGGGAGAGGTGAGCAGGAAATGAGTGAAATGAGCCGCGGCGCCCGGAGGCTTCTCCCGCGGCACGGAGCTCGGGTTCTTCGACGTCTCCGCGGGAAGGAAGGCTCACGTTCTGACGCGACGGGCTCAGACGGCCTCGCCTTCAGACCGGAGAGACGCGCGGCCTGTCCCGAATGTCCGGTCAGGGCCCGTTCCCTGTCCGGGACCTCCCGGGCCTTAGCTCTCGGCAGCGGAGATGCCCGGGCCGGGGATTTAAGATCAGGGACCGTGTCGTAGCCGCCGGCCCGGGTGGGCGTACGGAGAGCCCGACCGCATCCGGGAGATGCGGTCTGCCCCCGCTCCCCACGCGGCGTGCGTCGGAGAAGGGAGCACGGCTGGGAATTCACAGCCGGGGAGACCGAAGCGGCTTGCCCCGGGCCACGCGGGGGACGGGGGTCGGAGCCGGGGCTCGAACCCGGGACCCCCGGCTTCGGCGGCCCTCCCGGCGCGCCGCGCTGCCTCCCCGAGAGGCGGCCGGCACGACCCGCGGAGGAGAGGCGATCCGCCGGGGCGGCGGCGGGGGGGATCGAACCAGGTCCCCGTCCCTTCTCACGGTCTAAGAATGGAGGCCGTAAACTCCGGGCGAGGATCCTGAGCGGCGCCCCCGAGAGCAGGCGGGTGGAGAAGAGACTCTCGCGCCGGTGCCGGTAAGCGATCCCGTTGTTGCGGACCGGGATCGAGGGAGGGTGAAGTCAGAGCTAGGGCGGCAAGTCTTACGGCGGCTGTGAGCGTGGACGAAGGATCCGGGGGCACGTCGGGGTAGAAACCCGTCGCTGAAGCGAGCGGAGCAGGTGCCAGCCAAGAGCCCCGCAGTCGAAGGTTCCCGGAGGGGGCGGATACCGGCCCCCCTCTGCTACGGCCGAGGTCCGAGAGGGCGGCGGGCGGGAAGGCGGGCGGCGGAGTCAGGCGTAACCGAGGGATCGCGGGAGGAGGGTTGTTTACGAAGAAAGGGCCGTCGGATCTGGGACGCCGTAGACGATAAATGCCGGCGGTTGAACGGTAGGTCTCCGGTGCCCCTCGGGGAGGGCGGTTTCTCGGAGGACCCGGGGTGGAAGCCAAGCCGGAGGGCATCCGAGGTGATGATGATGGTATTGTGCGCTTACTGCGTGCCGAGCGCCGATCCCAGCGCCGGAGGAAGTGAGGCATTTGCAGCGAGAGAAAACGGCTCGGTCGACGCTCCGTCGCGCTGTTCTCCGTCTTACGAGGACGAATTCATTTTAAGCGCCTCCGGGTCTTTTGACTGATAAATACGTCCGGGGTGGGAAGTGACAGAACGGCTCCCCGGGAATTCGTGAGAAGCGGGAGTCGACAAGAGGAAAGAACCACGGGATCCTTCCGCCGCCCGGGTCGGTCTTCCGGAGTCTGATGTGAAGCGTTTAAATGCCGTCGTCTCCAAGCGGTTTACGGCTTTAGAGGCCCGAGGCCGGACGGTCACCGGTCTCCGTTAGCGCCCGAGAGACGCGGTCGCCGCTGACGTTCCTCCCTCAGGTCCCGTTGCGTGTGCGCGCGTGTAGCTCCCCTCTCCTCACCGCCGCCCCCCCGGCCGCCTCCCTCCTGCCGAGTCCCGTCCGCGGCGGGGCCGGGGGCCGGAGAGGAGCCGGCCGGGCCGTGGGGCGTTGAGAGGGCCGTGGCGAGTCGGCCGCCGGGAGCCGGCGGGGGGCCGGCCGCCGCCCAGCCGAGCCCACCCGGCCCCCCGGGGCAGAGACCCCCCTCGCCACCGGGACCGAGGGGGCGCCGACCTCCCCCCGGCCCGCCGAATCCCGCAGGAGCGGAGCCCGCCCGCCCGGCCTGGCCAGGTCGGGTGGGACTGCGCACGTAGTCAGCGCTCGGTAAATACGACCGAATGAGCGAAACGACCGGCCGCGAAGCGAAAAGCAAGGGGCGCTTCAGAAGAGGTTCTCGACGCCCTTCGTACCTCTCTGCCGGGTTCAATCGATTTCGGTTTTTTTTTTTCATCTTAAGGAACCTTGTTACAGTTCACTGCTGGGTGATCTCGGTAGCGGACTTCTCTTTCAAAAGTCCAGCGTGATATCAGACTTCTCGAAGACTTTTCGCAGCAGGGAAGCGTCGGCTCGTTGGCAGCAGGACACTGTAAATCCCCTTTCCACAGTTGGCAAAACCGAGGCGCCGAGGAGTAGAGCGACCTGCCCAAGGTCGCACAGCGGGCAAGGGGCGGAGTTGGGATTAGAAGCCGGGCCCTCTGCCTCCCGGGCCCGCGCTCTTTCCCCGAGGGCCGTTTCCCCGAGCGGCTGAGCACTCCGTCTCCCTCCCACCGGACGGTCTTTCGCGGATTCGTCCGACGCCGTCAGTGATTTTACGTTTAGCTTATCTTCACCGTGTCCGCGTGCTATTCTGGTATTCTTCGGTTAGGCGCGTGGGCTTTCCCCGCTTAGACGGTAGTCCCCTAGTGGGACTCGGCCTCAATTTGGCCACCTCCATCAGAGCGCCTTGTCCGTGGCGAGTACTAAATCAGTAGCGTTTACAAGACTCGTTTCTCCCTTTCTTCCCTCTCCTCGCGTGACGCTCTGAGTCCCTCGCGGGCCGGAGGCCACACCTGCAGTCGTATCGATGGGTTCTAATGCTTAGGCCTGCACTCCGCATAAGGAAAGTCCTCAGTACCTCTTGTTGCCGATCACCACGCTGTCGTACGGGAACTCAGAAACGAGAACGGAAAAAGGAGCAGCCAGCGCGCTCCGCCTATCCGTCGGACGGGTCCGGGTCCCGAGGAGTGCTCAGAAATCAAGAAACGGCAGGAGCCGCGGCTTTGTGGGCGGGGAAGGCGTCCGCTGATTCTGCTGCATCCTCCCAAGCGTTCGGTACGGCGCGCTTCCCGCAGGAAGCGCCCAGTGTACGCTACCGATCGATCGGTTGACGTTCGAAAGGAGAATCGCTGAGATGAGGCCTCGGCTCAGATTGTCTGGGTCTTAGAGGTGGAAGCCGTGTGACCGCAGCCCCACCTTTCCCTCTGCTCCTCCTCCCCTCCCCCCCCCCCCCCGCCCTGTGTTCTTCCCCCTTCGTATAAATTATCCATCACCCTATTCGTCTTGTTAATGAGGTGTCTAGCTCCACGATTCCGTTTATCCTGACGACGTTGTTTTGTTCTGTTTCGCCCTGCCGTCCGTCTCCCCCGTTTAGACCGTGAGCCCGTCGCCGGGCAGGGACGGTCTCTCCCCGCTGCCCGATTGTCGACTCCGAGCGCTTCGTCCAGTGCTCTGCACGTGGTGAGCGCTCGATAAATACGCCTGACCGAGTGAAACGACCGGCTGCGAAGCGAAAAGCAGGGGACGTTTCAGAAGAGGTTCTCGACGCCCTTCGTACCTCTCTGCCGAGTTCAGTCGATTTCGTTTCTTTTTTAATCTGAAGGAACCTTGTTACAGTTCACTACCCGGTGATCCCGGTAACGGACTCCTCTTTCAAAGGTCCAGCGTGATGTCAGACTTCCCGAAGACTTTCCGCAGCAGCGAAGCGTTGGCTTGTGGGCAGCAGAACACTATAAAGCCCAGCGGAGGGTGACCGTCGTCGGTTATCCTCAGTTTGCCGGGCGCCTTAGGAAACCCTTTAGATTTTCCCGGCCTGGATCTGTTCTCCGGCCTGGAGAGGTGTTAAGGTGTGGAATTTTAAGGGGAAGAATTTTTTTTTGCCCCCGCCCCCAAAAACCGTGTAGGGTGGATGAAGATGTTTATGCAGTATTCACTGATTTGTCAGTATGTGTCTTGCAGGCTGGGAGAGACAGAAATCCGCCCCTAAAAACCACGCGGTCCAATGTTAGAAAAACACACGGCTACGTTGCAAGCTCAAGAGGGCAGGGAGGATGTTTACTAACTCTTGTCCTCTCCTAAATGCTCATAGGGTGCCGTCCCGAAAAGCAGCGTGGCTCGGTGGCAAGGGCCCGGGCTTGGGAGTCAGAGGTCACGGGTTCGAATCCCGCCCCCGCCCCGTGTCGGCCGTGTGACCGTGGGCGAGTCACTTCACTTCTCCGTGCCTCAGTTCCCTCGTCTGGAAAATGGGGGTGAAGACTGTGAGCCTCACGTGAGGCAACCTCATTCCCCTGCGTCTACCCCAGCGCTTAGAACGGTGCTCTGCACGTAGTAAGCGCTTAACAGATCCCAACGTCACGTCACTTAACTTCTCTGTGCCTCGGTTACCTCATCTGTAAAATGGGGATGGAGACTGTGAGCCCCACGTCCCCCCCAGCGCACGTGGTAAGCGCTTAACAGATGCCACCGTTATCATTTTATTGCCGAGTGTTTGGATCATTCGTGGAAAAAATGAATCCAGACCACCGTCGTACCCTCTGGGAGACCGCGCGGGGTTTAAGACCTGACTGAAAGAAGAGAAAAGTAGCGCGTTCTCCTCTCGGTAGAGCCGTGAGAAACGGCAGTCGCAGCAAATTATGTCGGAGCGGTTCCGTTGTCGTCCCCCACTAAGCCGTTTTTCACCCGTAGGTGAACATCGTGGCGCGAAGGCCCGCTTTATTTAATATCGTCATCGGGGGTACCGAGCGCTTACCGTGCGCAGAGCCCTGTACCGAGCGCTGGGGAGAGTTCAGCGCAGCGGAGTTGCCCGCCACGTCTCCCGCCCGCAACAGGACTACGGCCCAGAGCGGGGAGACGGACGTTCCCGGGCCGTGCGGGCGTCGGCTCGAGACCCGGCGTCACGAGCCCGGAACTGAGCTCGGCTGATGAGGAACGTGGCGGCCCTCCCAAGATGGGAGCCTTGAGAAGGTTGTGATTTTCAGAAACGGAACGGAGAATGGCCCTCGGCGCCGCGGGTGGCCGATACCTCGGGGGACGGGACGGTCGCCGACCGCACAGAACGGGAAGGCCGTTATAAGCCACACGGGCAGACGTGACTCGGACGGTGTCGTGCTCTCACCGAGCCGCTGTGCGAGTGTCCTCTCGTGCCCTCTGGGTTTTTAAAAGAGTGGTAGCCTTGGCGTGTGCGGGGGGGGGGGGCGGGGCGGTTTGTGGGATGGGGGAGACGGTGGCCGGGCTGTGTATTTGTGTGCACGCACCCACTTGCCGTGGGGTCTCCTCTGTTCGACGCTCAAGGATTTGGGGGAGCGACCGTTCGTTCGTCTGGGCGTCCAACACTTCTGAGGAAGTAGCCTTTCGATTGTCGAGCACCCGTGAAGTCCGTCCAGCGGCGATCTTTGCGTCCAAGTCATCTCGTAGGAATTGGCTTCTGAGAGGTAGGTCTCGTGGACTCATTTCCCACGAGTTAAAATGGCCAGATGGCGAAGTAAACGCCTCCCCGTCCCGTTTCCCGGAAGGATAATGATGATAACGTTGGTATTTGTTAAGCGCTTACTATGTGCCGAGCGCCGTTCTAAGCGCTGGGTGGATACAAGGTGATCAGGCTGTCCCACGCGGGGCTCACGGTCTCTGTCCCCATTTTACGGAGGAGGGCTCCGAGGCGCGGAAGTTAGGTGACTCGCCCAAGGTCACACAGCTGACGGGTGGCGGAGCCGGGACGGTGCCCGAAGCGTCCAAGTGAATATTTGCTGCGTCCATATTTTAAGGTCCTTGCCCGGGTCGGACTCGGTCCGGTCCCCTTGACCTCCGAACGAGCTTCCCGGGTTGGTCATCTTTCCCTCCGACCGTTGGGTTATTGCGTCCGTTCCATCTTAGCCGGGTTCTTGTAGAGTTTGGGTTAGCGACCTCGATCTGACTTCATTTCCTGGTTTCTCGTGCCTTGCCGCGTTTATTTTCCTTGAAATGTAAATGGGTTAAAAAGCCAGAAATCTCTCCCCGTCGGGGCCGGAAAATATGATCTTTCCCTAATCCGCAGCGGAAAATGTAGCAGTTCATTTTGTTTAAAGCCTTGGCATAAATTCCTCCTTATTGTGGCTGTCGCGATAATTTGCAGATTCCTTCCGTCGGAGAGTTCGCCTTCAACCGTCGGATTCCTAATTTTGGGTGCCTTCCCTATCTGGCCATTCGTTCTCAGTCTCTCCTGCCGACTCTTCTTCTGCCTCAAATCTCCGAGCCGAGGACGTCCCACCGGGCTGCGTTTCGGCCCCGTTCTACGCTTATTCCCGCGGGACGCTCCCGTGGCGTGAACATCCACCCTAGGAGGATGGTCCCGAATCTACCTCCCGACCCCGGCCTCTTTCCCCTCTCGGGTCTCTCGTATCCTCTCCCGTTCATCCGGATACTCCCGCGCCTCAGATTTGCCTTGGTTTCCGGCGCCGAGGTGTCCCCGGGTGCCACCCTGAGAGGGGAACCTCAAATTTAGTATTTCGGCAGTTGGGCTTCTCGGCTTCCTTTCGAAACTCACTCCTCCTGCCATTCCCATCTGTCACGGCGGTCAGCCGGCGGTCTCGACCGAGCACTTGGTGCGTCCGGGGCGCCGTACGGACCGCTCGAGAGACGCGGTCCCGGCCCACGTGGAGCTTACGGCGCAGAGGGGGGAGACGGACGTTAAAATGAGTTACAGAGAGGGACTCTCCCAGGTGCTCGGTACAGCGCTCTGCACACGGACCCGATAAGTACCACTGACTGACCGGGAAAATGGCAGAGGGTGAGGATCTGTCCGGGAGTACGGCGGGGTCGGGGGCGGCGTGAGCATCGGGGTGTTTACGGGCTACGGAAGCCTACAATCTTGGGGTTATCCTTGACCCCTCACTGTCTCCTCGCCACTGCTCTCACGTTAGCCAGTCGCCAAATCCTGCTGGTTATGAGTTACGGTATCGTTACCGTAGCTCAGTCTAGTGTTATGCGCAAGGAGGCGTTCCACAGATATAGTGAGCGCTTACTGTGTGCCAGGCACCGTTCTAAACGCTGGGATAATAATAATAATAATAATAATGTTGGTATTTGTTAAGCGCTTACTATGTGCAGAGCGCTGTTCCGAGCGCCGGGGTAGACACGAGGGAATCAGGTTGTCCCCCGTGGGGCTCGCAGTCTTAATCCCCATTTTACAGACGGGGTTACTGAGGCGCAGAGACGTGAAGTGACCCGCCCACAGTCACACAGCTGGCAAGTGGCGGAGCCGGGGTTCGAACCCATGCCCTCCGGCTCCAAAGCCCGGGCCCTTTCCACTGAGCCGCGCTGCTTCTACGATTACGTACAGGGGAATCAGGTGGTCCCACGCGGGGCTCACAGTCTCAGTCCCCGGTGTACAGGTGAGGTGACTGAGGCACAGAGAGGTTAAGAAGCAGCGTGGCTCAGTGGAAGGAGCGCGGGCCCGGGAGTCAGAGGTCGCGGGTTCTCATCCCGGCTCCGCCGCTAGTCAGCTGTGTGACCTTGGGCCAGTCGCTTACCTTCTCTCTGCCTCGGTTACCTCATCTGTCAAAGGGGGATTAAAACCGTGAGCCCCACGTGGGACAACCTGATCGTCTTGCATCTCCCCCAGCGCTTAAAACAGTGCTCTGCACATAGTAAGCGCTTAACAAATACCACCGTTCATCTATTCATTTCAAGGGACTCGCCCAGAGTCGCTTTGCGGAAGAGCTTGGGATTGGAACACCCCCCCCCCCCCCCGACCCCCAAGCCCGGGCTCTCTCCGCTAACCCGCGCCGCTCCTCCTGTGCGGATTCCTCATCCATTTCACCTTGTCGGTCCCACCCTTGTTCCGTCTCCGCCATTAAACGGTAGGATCCGTGAGAGGCAGGGACCGTCCCTCCTGGTTTTATCGTACGCTCCCAAGCGTCTTCATCCGCTGCTCTGCGCCCAGCAGGGGCACAGATGCTGTCGATTAATTGATATCGCCCTCGAGCTCTAGCGTCCGTTCCAAGATTTGGAGATGGCTTCCGGGCGCGCTCCGTCACCGGCTTCGGGATTTTATGGCCTTCACTTGTGTCCGAACTGAAGAGTCGAATGTTTTTCAATCCCTCCCCGTAAGGCAGCTTCCTCTGAATTCCCTCAGGTTGGAGCCCGGTACGAGGCGCTGCACGTAATGGGTTCCTAAATGCCGTGGGTGACGATTGTGGTGATAAGCGGGAGTCTTCTAACTATGATAATGTTAGGCCGAAGAGATGTCTTCGCCCCTCAGAGGTAAAAACCACTATTTTCTCTCTCTCCCGTCAGGGACTGCCATGGCTGCTGCCGTGAACCTGGAACTTGATCTGGTTTTCTTGAAGGCTTTGGGCTTCCTGCATTCGAAGAGCAAGGATTCTGCGGAAAAACTGAAAGCCCTCCTCGACGAATCGTTGGCCAGAGGCGTCGACGCGAGTTACCGCCCGTCCCAGAAGGTATCTCTGAATGAAACCCCACCCCCGCGCCGCTAATCGAGACGGGGGGGGGGGGGGGGGGGAGGAAGGATTCGAGCCACTCTGATGCCCTCTGCCTCTGGCGCTCGAGACTTTAATGGCTCCTGCTGCTAAATCCTTCAATTCCCTTCCTTCTCCCCTCAAGCCAGTAAGAGGGAAGGCGGTATGGCCTAATGGAAAGAGTAAGGACCCGGGAGTCGGAGGTCCTGGGTTCTGATCCCGGCTCCGTCGCCTGCCTGCTGTGCGAGAGGAGAGCCTCGGTCTCCTCCTCTGTAAAATGGGGATTCCGTACCCGTTCTCCCTTCTACTAAGACAGGGAGCCCCGTGCGGGAGAGGGACTCTGTCCAACCGGATTATCTTGTATCTGCCCGCGCGCTGAAGCACAGGGCCTGGCACCTAGGAAGCGCCTGACGGTTATCGCCGTTATTCTTAAAGAGAACAGCAACAAGTACGGTGCTAATCGTCAACAAGAACATCGTTTTATTAACGGTAGACAGTAAGAAGAACGAGAATGGTGATAACTGGTAATAAGAACAATGTTTTTATTAACAATAAATAATAAGAATAATACAAAAGCAGGATAGGAGTCTGGAGCCTGCAGGTCGCCTAGCTTGTCGGGGTTTGTTCTGAATGTTTTCCGAGGGCCAGTGAAAAAATGAGGTTCTTGGGGTTTGTAAAAATCACCGATGTGTTCAGTAAGACATCAAGAGGAAGACACTTGAGAAGAATTATCTTTCCGGTTCCGTTTTACAGCAGTGTACTTAGACGACACCGGAAACCTTGGGCCCGGGTCCTTTTCGGCGCGGCCTTCCACCCAGAAATACGGCAGCCGTCTTTCTCACGCCCTGATTAGCTGTGGTTAGTCCTCCCTCTTTCGTAGGTGGAGCCAAAGTTTTAGGGGCACCTAAAATTGGTTCGCGCACAGAGATGCGATTTTTTCCCCGATGGGAAATCCCGTGGCGGGCCAAGGCCCGACCGCGACAAGGACTCGGCTTTTAAGAGAATAGCTAGATCGGAGAAAAATTCTGAGAGGGTCCGATTGCGCCAAATTCATCCCTAATCTCTGGGACCCGAGGAGTTAAATATAAATAGCGACTGGAATCGAAATAGCCTTCTGGGAGGATTTCAGAATCGAACGGCCGCCGCTTCATCTGAACGAAGTTACTGGCAACGCCGGTGCTCGCTAGCGATCGACCGCCTCAGGGTGGCTGGATCTTGTCGTTCCGCTGGTTCAGTCTCAACGGGGCTACGATTACTGTGACAGATGGAGAAGCCGCGAGACCTCGTGGGAAGAGTCTGGGCCCGGAGTCAAGGGGCCTGGGTTCGTTCGGATCCCGGCTCACCCAACTGCCGCTCATATAATGATGAATAAAGAATGATGGTATTGGTTGAGCGCTTACTGTGTGCCAGGCCCCGTTCTCGGCGCTGGGGTAGATACGAGGTGATCAGTTTGCCCCCCCCCCCCCCCCCCCCCCCGCCGTGGGCTCACGGTCTCGATCCCCGTCTTACACACGAGGTCACCGAGGCAAAGGGAAGTGAAGTGACTTGCCCAAAGTCACACAGCTGAGAAGCGGCGCATCCGGGACCAGAACCCCCGACCCCCGACTCCCAAGCCCGGGCTCTTCCCGCCGAGCCGCGCTGCTTCTTGGGCGGGTCACTTGGCTCCTCTGTGCCCGTCGTCCGTAAAATGTGGGTTCGGTACCCGCTCTGCCGCCTGCTCTGCGACTTTGGGCATGTCATTTGACTTCTTGAGGCCTCGGTTTCCTCCCCTGTAAAATGGGGATCCTGTTCCGTACTCATTCTCCCGTCTGTTCTGTACCTGGTCTTCCTTCTTCTCAGACTCTGAGCCCCACGTGGAGGAGGGAGCGCGTCCGATCCGCTGAGCCGGTCTCTAGCCAGGCACTTAGGGCGGTGCTGGACATACAGTAGGCGCTTAACAGATACCGCGATGATCACAGTAGAAATTTGGCGCGTGGCGATCCGTAGGCTATAGAAATAATAACCGCGGCGCTTGAGGAGTTACGTCGTCGATCTGTCAGACGGTATATGGTATTAGCTGAGTGGTCATTTTGTGCAGATCAGGCAGTTGTATTTATTGAGTCCTTGCTGTACGCCGAGCACTAGGGTGGATAGAAATGTTCCCTGCCCACGTGAGTTCAGAGGCTAGAGAGGGAGGCAGGCATCAGTAGAAATCAATTACAGATGAGTTTATAAGTGCTCTGGGGCCGAGGGAGGGGTGAGTAAAGGGCGCTCATCCCAGCGCGGAAGGGAGCGGGAGAAGAGGAAGCGAGGGCCGAGTCGGGGAAGGCCCCTCGGAGGAGACGTGCCCTTCACGAGCCTCCGGAGGCGGGGAGAGCGATCGTCTGTCGGCTGGGAAGAGGGAGGGCGATGCAGCTCGGAGGCGGGACGCGGACGATACGGACGAGACGGAGATGCGGCGAGAAGGTGAGCGTTAGAGGAACCAAGCGGGCGGGCTGGGTTGTGGTAGGAAGGCAGCGAGGTTGGATAATAATAGTAATAATAACGTTGGTGTCTGTTGAGCGCTTACTCCGTGCCGAGCACCGTTCGGAGCGCTGGGGGAGATGCAGGGCCATCGGGTCGTCCCACGTGAGGCTCGCCGTCTTAATCCCCGTTTTACAGATGAGGTCACTGAGGCACAGAGAAACGAAGTGGCTCGCCCGCAGTCACGCCGCTGACACGCGGCGGAGGCGGGATTCGAATCCATGCCCTCGGACTCCCAAGCCCGGGCTCTTTCCACTGAGCCGCGCTGCTTCTCCGGGGTAGGCGGGAGCCCGGGTGATTGAGCGCTCCGAAGCAGCCGGGAAAGAGTTTCCCTTTGATGCGGAGGTGGACGGGCAACCCCCGGCGGTTCTCGAGGAGTGGGGAAACGTGGGCCCAGCGGTTCTGTAGAGGAACGATCCGGGCAGCGGAGCGAAGCACGGACCGCGGTGGGGAGGGAAAGGAGGCCGGGAGGTCAGCGAGGAGGCCGACGCGGTAATCAAGGTGGGATAGGGCGGGCGCTGAGATTATCGGGTTCAGACGGTCGAGAGATGCCTGCAGCGTGGCTCAGTGGAAGGAGCCCGGGCTCTGGAGTCAGAGGTCATGGGTTCGACTCCCGGCTCTGCCACTTGGCAGCTGTGGGACTGTGGGCGAGTCGCTTCGCTTCTCGGGGCCTCAGTTCCCTCATCCGTAAAATGGGGATTAACCGCGAGCCTCACGTGGGACAACCAGATTCCCCTGGAGCTCCCCCAGCGCTTAGAACAGTGCTCTGCCCGTAGTAAGCGCCTAACAAATACCAACATCATTATTATCATTGCCACGAGGGTAGCCGCCGGGCCGAATTCTCGGGCGAGTGCAGTGCAGCTGGCGGGGACGATCGCCACGCTTAAGGACGGACACGGCCCCCGCCCCACATGAGGCTCACCGTCCGAGAGCGAGGGAGCGAGGTCCCCTGTCCCCGTTCTACGGACGGGGAGACGGGGCACGGAGAAGCTAAGCGACTTGCGCGCGGCCGGCAAGTGGCGGAGCCGGGGTTAGAGCCTCGGACTCCCGACTCCCGGCCCCGGCCTCTCCGTACGAGGCTTTGCTGTCTTTCTGAAAGAGCGCCTGAGCAACGATTGTGCACTGGGACTCTTTTAGCGCGGGTGAACGGGATCGCAAGTGATGGATGTTAAAACCGCTGAAGTGTGAATATCACTTCTCAGAAATGGGATACGTCGAGGACCAGCGAGACCGTCCCGGTGATCGCGTCCTTAAAATTTTTCACAGTCCTACCGAGAGAGAGAAAGAAATCGGGACGGTGATTATAGCCACTGGTTGGGTTCGGTGGTTATTGAAACCCGATAGAATTTTAGTGAGGGGTTTGGAATTGGACCTCCCTTAAAGTTTCCCGAGTCATTTATACTGAATTCTTCCCCCCCCCCCCCCCCCCCCCCCCCCGTGAAATATCTCCGCGTCTCCCTTTCCACGTGCCCACGTCTCTTTCAGTGTCTTAAAAATAGACACTTTCTTAAGTATTCCCAATCATTCATTTACGCGGGAGGCGGGGCAGATACTTCTGCGCCCGAGCACCTGCTTCTTGAAATAATCCCTGGAGTGTGCCTTATTTAATCTTGAAGCTAACTTTGCTAACCTTAAGGCACCGAACCCAAAATCTCGGTCGACCTTTAAAGGCAGAAGAAGCGGAGCAATTTCGAAGCACCTTGCCGTAAAAATTCCCTGCCGGTATTTAGCGGAGCTGTTCGGTCCTAATTTTTTGGCTAGAGATGAAGTCGCCGTGGTCATTAGGACTTGAATTCGGAAATCTCACCTGATTTCTACATGAGGAACCCAGCACCTGACGGCCTCATTGTCTTTATCAGTGCAGAAACCCTTTTCACAATGTAACTGTTACAGAACCTTTAATTCCTGAAATTCTTTATGAAGACTTCAGGCCGTTTGGAAAGCGTAAGCTAGAACTTTTTTTTTTTTTTTTTTGGGTGTCTTGACAATCCAACTAAAACTGTCAAGTCGTTCCCGTCGTGCGTCCTTGCTCCACTGCGTGAAGCCGAGCTCCACGAATGATATTTGAAGGCACTGAAATGAAATATCTAGCACTGAGCAGAGAGAACCCGTTCTGGGAGGGGGAAAAAAAAAACCGCCTTAGTTATTTAACGAGAGTTTTTCAGTTGGCTAATTTGGCCAATTTAGAAAAATACGTGGTTTAAAAAGTCTTCAGATGCGTTGGCTTAATCGCAGCACTATTAAGCTGAACGCTCCCACGGTAATCGGTACCGAGGAAGACTTGCATTGTGAGTCAGAGAAAGTGCTGGGAGACTCTCCCGATACAAAGGTTGGTTTGTTCTAAACTGATGGAAACCCACCCTACTTAATGCGAAACCTTCCGATCTCTTTCTCTCTTTTTCTAGAAAAATGCAAGCTGGGTGCGGAATAAATCTGAGAAGCGGTGTGGCCTCGTAGATGTCGTTATTATCGTTATCGCTCGTATTTACCGAGCGCTTACTGTGATTAGACCGCCGGTGGGCAGGGACCGTCTCTATCTGTTGCCGATTTGTCCATTCCGAGCGCTTAGTGCAGTGCTCTGCACGTAGTAAGCGCTCAATAAATGCTATTGAATGAATGCAAAGCGCCGTCCTAAGCGCTTGGGAGAGAACAACATAACATCGGACACATTCCCCGCCCACGGTGAGCTCGTAGTTTAGAGGGGGAGACAGGCATTAATATAAATCAACAGAAAGATAAATAAAACACTGGCCTGGGAGTCGAAAGGACCTGGGCACTCCTCTGCCGCTTGTCCGTTGCGTGACCTTAGAACAGTGCTCGGCACATAGTAAGCGCTTAACGAATACCAACGTTAGTATCATTATTAAGTCGCTTCGCTTCTCTCTGCCTCAGTTTCTTCATCTCTGAAATGGGGATTAAGACCGTGAGCCCCATCCGTGCGCGGCAGGGACTGTGCGCCGCCTGATCGGCGCTTAGTACAGTGCCTGGCACGTAGTAAGCGCTCAACAGAGACCATAAAAAAAAGCTGCCTTTTCCCGCTCCCCGCTTGAATCCGTACCGATGTGTTTGTATGATCGCAGTTCCCCCGCAACGATTGACCGTATTGTCGCCGACCATTTTGCGGTGAGAACCGACGCCCGGGAGTTGGTTCGGTAGTGTTTATCGAGCGCTCGCTATGTGCGGAGCGCTGTACCGAGCGCTTGGAATGGACAGTTCGGCAACAGATAGAGACAGTCCCCGCCCGTCGACGGGCTCACGGTCTAGTCGGGGGCGAGAAACGGATCATCGGGACCGCACTTTCCGGGCAGATTTACACGAGATGCCTTTCATTTTCATAAACTTCTACGAGACTTCCATTTCCCGAAGCCCTAATGTCGATAAAACCGTAGTCGGAGAAGTGATTGCATGATTATGTACTAAGGCCAGGGGTGCACAGAAGCGTTTTTCGTCTTACGCCGGCGTTTACGATAACGTCCCTTCCGGAGGTTACGGGGTTCTTTCGGAAAGTGCCCAGATGGATACGCGCTTAAACCCCTCTGGGGTTTCCCTCATATCAGGCGGGGTCCATCGCCGATTCTCTGGAAAGCTCACTTCTCCTGAGGTGTTTTGGTTTTTTTTTAACGGTGTTGGTTAAACGCTCAGTACGTGCCAGGCACCATTCTAAGCGCTGGCGTGAATACAAGCTTGTGAGGTTGGCCACGGTCCCTGTCCCACGTGGGACTCGCAGTCTCAATCCCCGTTTTCCAGATGAGGTAACTGAGGTCCGGAGAAGTTAAGTGACTTGCCCCGAGGTCCCACAAGCAGACGGAGTGGCAGAGTTGGGAGTAGAACCCAGATCCTTCTGGCTCCTAGGCCCGGGCTCTTTCCAGTAATGATAACGATAATGTTGGTATTTGTTAAGCGCTTACTATGTGCAGAGCACTGTTCTAAGCCCCGGGGTAGACCCAGGGGAATCAGGTTGTGCCACGTGGGGCTCCCAGTGTTAATCCCAGTTTTACAGAGGAGGGAACAGAGGCGCAGAGAAGCGAAGTGACTTGCCCACAGCCGAACAGCTGCCGAGTGGCAGAGCTGGGATTCGAACCCATGACCTCTGACTCCATAGCCCGTGCTCTTTCCACTGAGCCGCGCTGCCAGTAGGGCACGGCGCTTCTCACAGGCTCATACAAGGCTGTCATTTCACGTTCGAGCCCTGTTAAAGCCGATGAACTTCAGGTTCACCTAGGTTCCACGCACCGAAGGTAAGGAGAAACGCCGTTTTCACCCGTTATCCTCTTTGTAAAGTCGGCATTGTGGTGACTTGCTGCCGGAGAGCGCGGGACGGGAATTTTCAGACAGTAAAGCGAGATGCCGATGGTTTCTGTCGGTGTCCTAGTGTAGTGATAGATAAATTTATATCGGTGTCCTAGTGTAGTGATAAATACTGGACTGGAGCAAATCTCACTTCAGTCCTCCGTGTTATTTGAAGGGAGACGTGCCCGGGACAGGCTGGTAAATCGTTTAAATGATCAGATTTCAAAGGGTTTGGGGAGCGGGGAGGGTGTCTGTGATCCGCAAGGCGTCTTGACCGGTTTGGAAGTGGAGTTAATGCGACTCAGTTGGTACCGCGCGCCTGACGTACCGCGGCCAACCTTCGTGTCTCTGTCTTCCTCATTTTACCTCGTAGGAAGTGGAACAGCCCAAAGTGTCCATCAGCAAACCGGTTTCCCTGAAGCAGGAGCCGAAAGCCTCCTCCACCCTTCCTTCCGGCGGTGCCGGCGGCAAGACCGGTACAACGGAAAAGGTGAAAAAGGAAGTTGAGAAAAGGCCCGCTGAGAAAGTAAGACCCCTTCCTTCGGAGCGGTGTGCCGCTGATCTCAGTTATGGGAGGGAATATTCTTTTGAAAAGCCTTTATGCGGGATTCGGTCTGTCCTCTGGGGAATCACATTCCGAAAAACATACGACGAACAGTTTTTCTGACCTCCTAGTAAGTGCGGCGTCCGGGGTGGTCGCTCTTAGGGGCTCGGAGGTTGGAGTTTAGACGCGATCCATGCCTCAGGGAGCTTTCTTTCTGAAAAGGGAGTGGTCCGCTATAGAGGCAGATCATAAAAATATGCATTATGTGATGACAGTGAGCTATACATGTTGAGATTAAATGATTCAAGTCCCCTCCTAGACTGCGAGCCCGTCGTGGGCAGGGACTGTCTCTCTCTGTTGCCGAATTGTACTCTCCAAGCGGTGCCGTGCACATAGTAAGCGCTCAATAGATTCTGCTGAATGAAGGAATGAGTACAGTGCTCTGCGCCCGGTAAGCGCTCGGTAAATACGATCGAAAGACTGAGACGAGCTGCCAAATGATTTATGCCGGTTCCGAAAAGTACTCCGGCCAGAGGGTTTGAGGCCGCGATCCGAGGGCCGGCGGGGTTTCCGTTTGGTGGTGGGAATAAGTCAGTCGATGGGCGGGATTTATCGATCGCCTGATTGCGCGGAGCACTGTATTAAGCGCTCGGGTGGGTACAACGCAACTCGAGTCGGCCCTGCCCCCGTCGAGCTTACGGTCTTGAAGGAGGGAACAGTGGGCCCGGGTCGTGGGAAGCGCCCGAGCGCAGACCCGGTGCCCTCGGGAAATCGGAAGCCAGGTTTCGTATGATTGAAATGGGAGGTTTCCAACGGGAGGACCAGAGGTTGAGGGTACACCAGGTCACACGCCCAGGAGCTCCCGGGGCCACAGCCGAGAAGTCGATTTGATCCCAGTGCCCAGTGGGAGTGACTGCAGGGGGTGTGACCCGATTTAAAATCCAACGGATTCTGTCAGCACCACTCCGTGGGCTTCCTTGATTCGGGGGTCGGGGGGAAGGCGTCGGTGATAATCCAAGAAACGAGGCGGTCGGGTCAGCGGCGGGTTGACGGAGCCCAAGAGGAGGTGT
This sequence comes from Ornithorhynchus anatinus, assembly GCF_004115215.2. Classification (NCBI taxonomy): domain Eukaryota; kingdom Metazoa; phylum Chordata; class Mammalia; order Monotremata; family Ornithorhynchidae; genus Ornithorhynchus; species Ornithorhynchus anatinus. Next base: position 40,330,768 of record NC_041739.1, read on the forward strand.
GCGGGAAAAAGCCGAAAGGCGAGAGGGGCCAAGAGGTGACGGGAAGGAAATGTTAGCAGTCACGTCTAGCCCGTGAGCAAGACGGGGTGGCGTTTCTGCGGGAAGCGATGGGCCGGGAGCCGGAAGGTGCGTTTCGGGGAGGAAAACCGAGATCCTTGCCTTGGAGGAGCGCACGTCCGAATGGGAGAGGATACGCTGGCGTGGCCGACGATCCGTTGTTGCCCTAATCCTACGGCCCGCTCAACGAGCATCCTAAACTCTTTCACGCTGTGCTCCGTTTTGCCCCGGGGAATTTTTCACCCCTCCAGTCCTCGATTGTTCCTCATGAGATTTCGGTAAATCTCCAATTTGGGCATCCTCTTTTGGAAAGGGCGTCTACCGCCCAGACCGTCCCGTTCTCCCGCCATTCGTCGTATTTCTTGTCTCTTCCGGATGGGGCCACGGTTGTTGGCCGCTGGTCCGTCTTAAGACTGTGTGTGTTTTCGCAGATCAAGATCGACATCGGTGAAGGCGTTGACATTCCGAAGAAACCCAGATTGGAGAAGGCGGAGGCTCATTCCTCTCCCATTACGGTCCAGACCAGCAAGGATCTGTCCATGCCCGACTTATCCAGTTTCGATGAGACCAGCGCTGATGATTTTGCCATGGAGATGGGATTAGCCTGCGTTGTTTGTCGGTAAGTGACTGGCCCCTTGCCAAAGTTATTTTCCCCCTTCCCCTTTTGACGAGCCAGCAGCCAACCCAAATCCCAAATTTTGGAATTTTCTTTTCAATTTTTTTTGGTGGGGGGGGGGGGGGGGATGCTCTGAAGCAATACAGGAGCCGTGAGCCCGTCCTTGGGCGGGGATCGTCCCTGTCTGTTGCCGAACTGTCCTTTCCGAGCGCTCGGTACAGTGCCCTGCACGACGTAAGCGCTCCGTAAATACCAGGGAACGGAGTCAGCGGTCATGGGTTCGAATCCCGGCTCCGCCACTTGTCAGCCGTGTGACCGTGGGCGAGTCACTTCACTTCTCTGGGCCTCGGTTCCCTCATCTGTAAAATGGGGATGAAGACCGGGAGCCGCACGTGGGGACAACCTGATGACCCTTTATCTACCCCGGCGCTTAGAACAGTGCTCTGCACACAGTAAGCGCTTAACAAATACCAACGTTATTATTATTAATAGTAAGACCAAGTGGATAGGAAAGAACAGTTGTAAGCCCGTCGTGGGCAGGGACTGTCTCTCTTGATTACTGAATTGTACTTTCCAAGCGCTTGGCGCGGTGTTCCGCGCACAGTAAGCGCTCAATAAATACCAGTGAACGAATGAATCTGAGGAAGAGGGAGGACAGGTATGGAACCCCCATTTTCTTAGGTGAGGAAACGGGCCCGGAGAAGTCGAATGACTTACCCAGGGTCACGCAAGAGGCCCGTGGTGGAGCCGGAAGTAGAACCCAGCTTCCCTGACTCCCGGGCCCACGCCCCCTTCTACTAGACCACGCCGCTTTGACCCGTGTTCTTACGTCCGGGACCAGTTCCTTTCAGCCAGGGCTATCTGTTCTTCCGGAGACACGTCCTCGTATATCAAGGGGTGCGACTCTCGGAGTCCGGTTTCTGCAGCTAACGGGGGAAGAAGGCAGAGGAAAATTCACTTTTCGGGAGGGGGTCCGTTAAGCGCTTGCTTACCGTGTGCCGGGCGCGGGCTGATCGGATCGGACACGGTCACCGTCTCGCTTCCCACCTCCTACCCCTTATCTCTCCTACATTAGAAGTTACCTCGATTTCAAGAGGCGGGAGGCCGGCACCGTGTCCGAGACCGAGTGCCTCATCTCTCTTCCCGAATCCCTTCCTTCCCCTAACTTTCCCCTCACCGTCGGTTAGACCGGCATCCTCCCCGTCCGTCGAGCCCGTGATCTTCGCCTTACCCTCGACTCCTCCCTCAGCAGATTGTTGCGCCGTACTCTCCCGAGCGTTTAGTACGGTGCCCTGGACACAGTAAGCGCGCACTAGATACCACGGAGTGAACGCACGCACGTATTTAATCAGTCATCCGATCCGAGTGGCCCTTCACAACGTGTCTAGAATCCACCCCTCCCCCTCTCTCCAAACCGCCGCCCGCCCCGGCCCGAGAACTTGTATCCCCGTCGGATCTCTCCCTGCCGACCTCCTTGCCTTCCTGTTTCTCCCCGCTCCGGTCCTCACTTCACTCTGCTGCCCAGATCATTTTTCTAAACGTTCACTGTTTTCCACCCAGTTCCTCTAAAGCGGCGAACGGTTCCTCTCTCCGTCGGTGGCATTACCGAGCGCTTAGCGTATGCAGAGCACCGGCCTAGGTGATCGTGAGAGTACAGGGTAGAAAAGTTGGTAGACACGTACCCTAGCCACAGCGGATTTACAGCGTAGACGGGGAGACACGTTACTGTAAATAAATGACAGCTCGGGGGCGACGCGGAAGGGGGAGTGGGAGAAAAGGAGACGAGGGCTCAGTCAGAGAAGCGGCGTGGCTCAGCGGCAGGAGCCCGGGCTTGGGAGTCAGAGGTCATGGGTTTGAATCCCAACTCTTGCACTCGTCAGCCGCGTGACTGTGAGCAAGTCACTTCGCTTCTCTGGGCCTCAGTTCCCTCATCTGGAAGATGGGGATGAAGACCCTGAGCCTCACGTGGGACAACCCGATGACCCCGTAGCTCCCCCAGCGCTTAGAACAGTGCTCTGCACATAGTTAAGCGCTTAACGGATACCGACATCATCCTCAGTCAGGGAACCTCTTGGAGGAGATGTGCTTTTACTAAGGCACACCTCACGTGCTTCACTCCTCCCGGAGCCAATCCCTCTTGAGTCTCACCGCCGACTTCTGGCTCGTTCCCTCCCTCCTTCCTGGCGCTTCCTCTTCCTTCCCATCTGGCACGCCATTTTTTTCCCCCCCCCCCCCCCCCCGCCCCCCCATCTTCTAAGCCCTTCTAAAAGCACATCTCCTCCAGGAGGCCTCCCCTGATGAATCTCTCATCTCCACCTCCCCCGTCCCTTTCTGGCACTTTAGCTTTCCTTTGTCCCTAAGCACTTAGGTACTCACCTCTCCCACCCCCAGCATCCCAGTAGCGCTCCCAGACCACCTTCGCGCCCTCTCTCCAACCCGAAATTCATTTTCGTGTCTTCTTCCCCTACCGGACTGCAAACTCCCTGTGCGTTTGTCGTACGGTATTCGTTAAGGGCCTGCCCTGGGCCCGACACTTTTCTAAGGGCTGGGGGGAGGTGCGAGTTCGGTCGGCACGGTCCCTGTCCCGCATGAGGGCTCCCGGGCTCAAGTAGGAGGGAGAACTGGATTGGACTCCTCATTCTGCAGTCGACAGACTGAGGCGCGGAGAAGTGACCCGTCCGGGTCACACGGGGAGCAACTGGCAGGGCAGTTGACGGAGGCGGGATTAGAACCCAGCTCCTTTGCCTCCCAGGCCCTGCTCTCTCCACTGGGCCCCGCTGCTTTCTCATCAGTGAAAAACTCATCGAGCGGGAGGGGTCCTTTGTGTTAACTCTGCTGTACTCTTCCAACCGCTTTCGTAGTGCGCTGCACAGTAAGTACTTGCTAAATGCTTTTGAGAGAGCGGAGACGGGAGAGGCCTGTTTTAACCTCTCCCTTGTTAGCCGTGTTAAAATATCTTGGATTCATTCAATTCGGTCATCTTTATTGAGCCCTTGTCGTGTGCAAAGCACTGTACCAAGCACTTGGGAGAGTCAGTACAGTAGCAAACAGATCCAGCCCCTGCCCGTAACGAACTCACAGTCTAGAGGATGAATTTATTGATTTCACCCAAAATAACCAAGAGAATCGGAGCATGAAGAGGTCTGAACAGGTCGCTCCTCGTGACCCTGGGAGACATCTGTTTACCGTGTGCAAAGCACTGTACTAAGCTCTTGGGAGAGTCAGTACAATAACAAACAGATCCAGTCCCTGCCCGTAACGAACTCACAGTCTAGAGGATGAATTTATTGATCTCACCCAAAATAACCAAGAGAATCGGAGCATGAAGAGGTCTGAACAGGTCTTTCCTCTCGTGACCCTGGGAGACATCTGAGCACATACGAAACCATTTTCATCGAACATTTTGAGAAGGAATCTACAGATAATATTCCCAAGTTATATTTTACTCAGAAAGGGGTCAGAGAGAAAGCTGGGAGATGCGCAGACAGAAAGTCCAGACCTTTATTTGCCTGCCTCTGTTTCACCACCAGACGTTCACAGAGTCATTATAGATAGGTTTCCTCTCTGGATGGGCCCCGATTAGGTTCATTCCCTGGGATAGAGTGGATCGTATCCCCGCATGCGGAAGAGACGGACCAGAGAGCCGCCCCCCCCTCGTGTAAGATTTCCTTCCACGGGATTCTGGTTGGATGTTCTTGCTCAGGTAGCAGCCCTTTCGCTCCCGGGGAATCACGTCCGAAAGTCTACAGGGAACCCACCCCTCCGCATGGGAAGGAAACGTAGTCCAACTTCTTTTTCCTTCCCGTCCCCCACCTCCAACAAGAAGTTCGATCGGCCGTACTTCCTGATAATTCAGCTGTTTCCACGGTGTTAAAAAAAAAAAAAAAAAGAGTTCTCGCCCTTTCACTCTCGGAATTCGCCTAAAGGAAAATGGAATCTGCCCTGGCCTCTTCTGGGGGGGGGGAAAAAAAAGACGCACCTCTTTTGGTGGTGAATAAAATGGGTAAACTAGCTCTTAGAAGCCGAGGATGTTTTATAGGGCTTTAGTGAAAGGAATGTAGGGATTTGAAAAGCAAAGCAATATTTTGGATTTAAAAGCTGCCCGTTAAATCACCCGACAGCTACGGTTAATGGAAGTGGGAAGGCGAAAACCATCCCTTGGAATCAGGCTGAATTCACCCAGTAACACCCAGTCAGTCAGTGCCATTTATCTGTCCCAAGGCCCACAGAAGGAAAGCCTTTCAGGGGACAGAAGGGTAGCCGTATGGCTGCAGGGATCCCGATCCTTCTCCTCCGGGAAAACCCCGGCCAGCGCTTTTCCGCTCATTCCGGGATCGCGGGTCGCCACCCTGGACCCGCCCCGTAGGGGAAGCCCTCGCGTGACTCCGGGCGGCCACGCTCTCAAACCGTTCCACGTTTCTGGACGTTTGTAGTGGAAGGGGATTGGGGGGAGCAAAGGGAGAGGAAAGGAATCCGCATCCCTCGCCCCTTAACCGCAGTCGTTCATTTCCACCTCTGTATTTTCGAGCATCGAAGCCGCCGCGCGAGATGAAAGCCAGAGATGATCAGACTGGCGGGAAAGGGACTGCGGCCCGACCCGATGAGCTCGTATCTACCCCGGCGCTCCTCGACGCCTAGTAAGGGTTTATACCGTGACACCGCCGACGGTTCCCATCTACCCCCGTGCTCTCCCGTGTTAAGCACTCGATAGATATCACTGATTGATCGCTCTCTACTGGGCCACGCCCCCCAGCTGGGTCTCTGTCCCTCACATCACCGAGTTGTGAGCGGATGTCACTAGAGTCAAATCCAGCCGGAGGGAGCCGGTCCGTCAGGTTTAGGAGCAGGGAGATCACAGCATCCCTGGCGACGAGGTGTCCCACGCTACCGGCCACCCCCGAGATCGGCGCCGGCCGTCCCCTGGTGTTGGCCGGGTGGGCCCAGGGACGCCGGGTAAGAGAATGCGAATGGCCCAGTGAGAGCCCTCACCACCGTTGTCGGAAAAACACCCCCACAAGCCCGTAGTTTACCGGTGATAGGGAGATAGCGTGGCCCGGAAGAAAGCGATCGATCGGTGATATCTGCTGAGGGCCTGACGCGGGAGGGCACGGTGCGGCGGGGTTGGCAGGCGGGATCTCCGCCCCCAAGAACCGTCGGCGGGGAGAACCACGTTGCAAATGAAATGCGGCCAGGGGAAGCAGCAGGGTATCGATCCGTGCACGGTCGCTTCGGGGGTGACGGTTGGGATATCCGAGGACCGAGGGGTAAATAAACCAGTGGTGGTGTTTGTTAAGCGCTTACTACGTGCAGAGCACCGTTCTGAGCGCTGGGGGAGATGCAGGGGAATGAGGTGGTCCCACGTGAGGCTCCCAGTCTTCATCCCCATTTTGCAGATGAGGGGAGTGAGGCGCAGACCAGCGAGTGACTCGCTCAAGTTAAGGGTATGCAGACCTAACTGCGTAAATGGCACGGAGGAGAGGGTGAACGGGATCAGGAAACGAGAGGTTAGGCAAGACCACGGGGCTGGAAACTGGCAGACCTGGGTTCTAGTCCTGACCCTGCCACTTGGTGGCTGTGGGTAACCTTGGCCAAGTCACTCGACCTCTATGTGCCTCGGTTTCTTCGTCTGTAAACTGGGGGGGGGGGGAGACCCCCAGCCCTGCGGCGCAAGGTCTCTGTCTTCTCTGATTCTCCTGTATCTGGTGGCTCTGCGGGAAGAGCCCGGGCTGGGGAGTCAGGGGACGTGGCTTCTGTTCCCCGCTCCGCCACTCGTCAGCTGCGTGACCTCGGGCAAGTCACTTCACTTCTCTGGGCCTCAGTGACCTCATCTGGAAAATGGGGATTGATGATAATGTTGGTGTCGGTTAAGCGCTGACTATGTGCTGAGCACTGTTCTACGCGCTGGGGGGTAGATACAGGGTACTCGGGTTGTCCCGCGTGAACCTCACGGTCTTAATCCCCATTTTCCAGATGAGGTCGCCGAGGCACCGAGAAGTGAAGTGACTCGCCCAAAGTCGCGCAGCTGACGGGTGGAGGAGCCGGGATTAGAACCCATGACCTCTGACTCCCAAGCCCGGGCCCTTTCCACCGAGCCACGCGGCTTAAGACGGTGAGCCCCACGTGGGGCGACCTGATTACCTGGTATCTACCCCGGTGCTCAGAACAGTGCTTGGCGCATAGTAAGCGCTTACCACATACCACGATCAGCCAGGTGTCTGCGCGGCTCGGCGCATCGTAAGCATTCAGCGTCGTCGTCTGCACGGATCTTACCCATTCTCCCAATCCTAAATTGGAGTCCCGGTAAACCCAGGTAGTTACCTGTCTTATGGTCTCCCCTGACCACCTGTCAACCCCCCGTGTGCCCAGGCAGCCTGATCTAGTGATGCCGTGTTCGCCTCCAAGGGCGCGATTTTCAAGAAACTGCATTCGCGGAGGCACGTCCCGGAAAGATCATCTCACTGTCCACACCATCGTATTTAAACACAGAGGGAAGGTACAGCCTGGCCTTGATCCATTCCTTCAGGCTTCTCGGAAGACCGCCATAATAATAATGCTTATACCTGTTAAGCGCTCACTCCGTGCCGAGCACCGTTCTAAGCGCTGGGGGAGATGCAAGGTGATCGGGTTGTCCCACGTGGGGCTCACGGCCTCCGTCCCCATTTTCCAGATGAGGGGACTGAGTCACAGAGAGGTTGAGTGACTTGCCCGGGATCACGTAGCTGACAGACCCCCGTCCCGGACTCCCAGGCCCGTGCTCTTTCCACTAAGCCCCGCTGAAAGCGTGTTCATTTTACAAGAGGAAAGATAAGGCACATTTGCAGTGGAAACATGAAAAGCAGGATGGTGGATAGAGCACGGGCCTGGAAGTAGTAATAATAATAATGTCGGTATTTGTTAAGCGCTAACTATGTGCAGAGCACTGTTCTAAGCGCTGGGGTATATAGGGCAATCAGGTCGTCCCACATGAGGCTCACAGTCTTAATCCCCATTTTACAGATGAGGGAACTGAGGCACAGAGAGGTGAAGTGACTTGCCCGCAGTCACACGGCTTTCAGGTGGCAGAGCCGGGATTCGAACCCGCGGAAGTCAGAAGGACCCGGATTCTAATTCCGGCTCCGCCATTCGTCTGCTCTGTAACCTTGGGCGAGTCACTTGACTTCTCTGGGCCTCGCTTCCCCCAGCTGTAAAATGGAGATTAAGGCTGAGAGCCTCGTGTGGGAAACGGACTGTGGCCAACCTCCCTAGTTTGTGTTTTCCCGAGCGCTTAGTACAGTCCCTGGCCCATAGCAGATACCTTAAAAGAGAGACCGAGAACTATTCGAGTCCTGATTCCCAGGTTTTAAAATGGCCATGGCTGGGGTTGCCTTTCGTTTCTCTAATCCTTCTCCCTTCTATCTCCTCCACTCCCCCCCCCCCCCCCCCCCCCACCGCCCCCCGCCGACACCCGAGGGAAAAGGAGTTAAACCTGGGAAGAGGACGAGAAGGAAGTTGGCTTTGAAACATAATCCTTGAAACTTCCCAGATTTAAATTGACAACCCAAAATAGCGTAATGTAAACACCGATGTAATCCCTGGAGTGTGGCAGATAAAATAATTTCTTTATTCACTCCAAGATGATGTAATCCGTCCCGCAGAACCACTTGAAGATCTAGTTGTATCTAATATACACGCTTTTCCTCCTGAAAATGTGGGGATTTGTTGGTTCATTTCAGAGGAGTTGTTATTTTCAGAATGGATCAGGAGAACCCTAGAACACTGAAGTATTGTAAATGAACTTTAAAAAAAAAAAATTAAAGGGGTACGGTTGAAGAATAGATCCTTTTAAGAAAATATTCCAATAAAACCCATCTGGATGATTCTTTTGATTTTTACGGTCTCTCGTATATAACGGAGTAAGGTAATACACTTCCCCGCCCAGCCCAGCCACAGACGTGGTTGCTATGGTTACCTATTTACCTGCTCCCCCGGGACCTGTGGAAAGGCACTTAGCAATTATATAGCCTGATTTATCCTCCGAAAGAGCAGATCGTTAGGAAAACGCTATCCGGCTAATTCGTAGACATACATGCACTCGTGTGCTTCTCACTAATTTGGCTCCTTTCTGAGCAGCTCTTTCTTCGGAGGCCCACAGAATTCAGCTCTGAAGGCTAATCTGTCTGCCGAAAGCTGGAGATTTGATCATCTCTAAAATCGTGACCGTGTCACGGTAAAACGCGCCTAACGCTGTAGAGCTCTCGTATACCTTTTTTAAATTTCGAAGGCGATGCGGATTCATTTTTTTTACTCCCGCTTTCTCTAGGATACTTAGCGTTCCTCGGGCCTTAACTCTAAAGTCTGAATGTGTCGCTGGAAAATATATTTCTTCGGCAACCCGATAAACTGCCCGGAACAGGAGCGGTTATGCTTCTCTGCACTGCAACGCGGTATTAAAAAAATTAGCAAATGGAGATATTTAAAGGTTAAGGCCTGGTGTAGGGGAGAAAAAACAGATGCTTCCTAGCTCAGAAAATGTAGAGGAAGGAAGCCGAAAATTCTGTAGGGAGAAAATGCAGCCAGGGAGAAGAATGGGTAGAGAGGCAGGGGCCACGGAACCGGGAGGGGGCTGCGAGCGATTGTACGGAAGCTGAAAGGAAGAAGAGATGACAGGTCGAGACAGAAATATCAAACGGTGGGTAGAAGGGATTGTCAGGTGGTGGACGTGACCATTTTATGTTACCCCTCCGCCCGGTACGGTGACGCTCCAGAGCTGTCGGTGACGATCCGGGTTGGGGTTCGGGGTGTTTTTGAATAATGAACTGGATTAACCTCCGCGGTGATTTCAATAAAGTACCGATTTGAACTGGTGTGTTTCCAGGCAGATGACCGTGACATCTGGCAACCAGTTAGTAGAATGTCAAGAGTGCCATAACCTCTACCACCAGGATTGCCATAAACCCCAAGTGACGGACAAGGAGGTGAACGACCCTCGTCTTGTGTGGTACTGTGGCCGCTGTACCCGGCAGATGAAGAGGATGGTAGGAATAATCTCTTGGTCCATTCCCGAGCCTTTATGACTTTAAGAGTTCCGACCGATAACCTACCCCTTTAGCTTCCATCCGGGAACGCGACCGTCACATTTCCGTAAACAACCCGAGAAAGCGATCGACATTTTCGTACTGTTCGGTATATGTTGTTTTCAGAGTGCTCTAGCATGTAGGATCCGCGAGCAAGCGCCCCGTGAGTCTAGTCTGTTCAGTGGTAGTACACGTTCATGAGTATACTTGCGTAGGCGTATCAATACGAGTGCCACAGTCGGTCATGTTTATGGGTGCTTACTGTGTGCAGAGCACTGTCCTGAGTACTGGGGAGAGTACAATAAACAGAACTGTAAAGATGTGTATGTAAAAAGGGCAGGAACCTATACAGCCGGTGGGGTGGGGGGGGGAATGGGTGAGGAGGAGGAGGAGGCAGGGCAAGAGAAAACAGAGGGGCAGGGGCTGCAAGACAATTGGATGGGAGCAGAAAGGAAGAAATGACGGGAAAAGACAGAAAAATCAAATGGGAAAAAGGAGAATAAGGTGGTCGGCGTGGAAATGGTCAAAGGAAACCAGAAGCCAAGATACAAGAGGACAGGTGCAGACAGACAAATGGACAAAAATAGCAGAAGGGAGGACGGAGCGGACAATGGACTGACCCAACAGTGGGAAGATAGGTAGAATCTAATACGACGGACAGGCGAAAGGAGAGAAAGCGGAAAATTGCCCAGTTAAACCCTGGAAATGCACGAGTTCTTCCGCCGGTAAATATCAAGCAAAATATATACCGTCGATCATCTTGAATAATTTTATTATCTTTCTGGCATTTCCCTCTTCTAATAGCTAGCTGCAGGAAATGATCTTTATTGAAGCCTTTTACTAACCCAAAAGGTGCTGTAAATATGCCTGGCTACGTCTACTTCTCTGGCTTTTAAAAATGACAGATAATCGTAGTGACTAAGGAAGACAGCCATTTTGGTTCACATTTAGTTTCATCAGAACTTCGAAATGCGATAAAAATATTTCGCATGTGATTTGGGAATAGAGGAGCAGGTAAAACTGAACCAGGATTTTAGCGCTGTCTTTGAAGTGCTACTTCCGGAGTTGAAACAGCTGTTCTCTTCCTCATCGTTCACCCTCATTTTTCATGAGTTGTGGAGAGGTGAAACTAATTATAAAGTGGTAAATAACGATGATCACGTAGGTTATGATGGCATCGGGGTAGGTCATGGTGCCATATTTATAGTCTCGTGATTCTTGAGGGTGTTAGGTAAATTTTGATTCATTAGTAACTTAACCCTGTGGCATTTTAGTGACCGAAAGAAGGATGCCTACATTTTGGATTACAAAAAAACAATAAAACGGCGGTAACGTTTGGGTTGGGTGTGCGTTCTCCCTTAGAATTTGTGTAGCGAAGTAGGTCGGAGCGAATAAATCCCACTCTGCCGAGCTCTTTTGACTTGACCTCGAGCCCGCGTCCCCTTCTGGACCGCTCCTGCTGCCCTCCCCAGGACCCCTTCTCTCTCTGCCTCCCTCCCTCGGCCCACCCTCCCCTTTCCTTCACCTGATGTTTGGGGCAGATATTCGAGGCTTCGATGAGCCGCCTCTGAATCCCTGGCTCCCAAGCTCAGCCCTACCTCAGGGTATGATATTAAAATTGGACAGCTGCTAGAGACCGCCTTCTTCCCCACACCTAATTTCCTCAGTCCAGGGCTTCTCCATCTCCTCTGGAAACCGCTTAGGAAAAATATTTATGCCTTTAGAGGATTATCTACCTGACCCGATCTCCTTGCACTCTGGATATTAAATAAATGGATCTCACCCTCATACGTTGACTCTCCAGCAGAAATTGGAAGGAGGTTTTTAATCTTACGTTACGGTCAACTGGCCACGTTCGGGGCATTCCTCCGAATTGAGAATCTTCTGTAAAACTCAGGCCTACTTAGGTAGGCCCCTAAGGCTAGTGTTTACGGATGATGGGAGCCCACGGGACCGGCATCTAATCTGAGTGACGCATTGTCTCTGCAGGCTCAAAAGACCCAGAAGCCACCCCAGAAGCCAGCCCCTCCGGCGGTTTCTGTAGCCCCGGCGGTTAAAGATCCACTGGTCAAGAAACCTGAAGCAAAACTCAAACAGGAGACGACTTTTCTGGCGTTCAAGAGGACAGAAGTCAAGGTGCTGTACATCAAATGTTATTTTGCAACTAGGATTTTGGCCTCTTGGCTAGTGAGATTTCTTTTTTTTTTCCTTTTCAAGTGTTTTTCCAGGTTCTGCTATTTACCCTTTGAACGGTATCCCGGCTGAGAAAGAAATCTCACCACAGCACCACTCCAAAATTGGGTTAAAGTGCAAGGTCCTTTAGTATTTTCTTCACGGTGCTTGCGGAAAATTCTCCGTTAACATTTGTTTTGAAAGGCTTCTTCCCTTCATCGGTTGTCCCTCGTCTTCTCGTTTCCTTTAAAATGGATGTCTAAAAAAATCCCTTTGTCCTTTTAACTCGCCGAGTTGACGTGGTGGTGGGAAGTTGCAGAATCTTACGTTTCCCTCTCCTTTACTTGGAGTCTCTCAGTCGGTGGGATTTATTGAGGATCTACTGGGCGCAAATCACTCTACTTAGTCCTTCTTGTAACAGTCGCGGCGGTAATTGTATCCGTTAGGCGCTTATCGTGCAAAGAGCGCTGAAATGCTGGGAAAGACTGCGCAGTCGGGAAGTACAGCGGGAGCAAAAACATTTTCCATGCCTGCGAGGATTGTACAGTCTAATGAGGGAGACGGACGAACGGAACGATCGACAAATAATGGGAGCGGGAGAAAAAATAAGGGTAAACAAGGTGGTGGAGCGAATATGCCGGGACGAAACGATTTACAAATAATGGGAGCGGGAGAAAAAATAAGGGTAAAATAGGTGGTGGAGCAAATGTGCCGGGATACAGGGGTGGAAAACCCGTCAGTGGGCAGGGGTTGTCTCTATCCGTTGCCGATTTGTACATTACAAGCGCTTAGTACAGTGCTCTGCACATAGTAAGCGCTCAATAAATACTATTGAATGAATAACTCGGTATTTAACATCCCTAAGCGCAGTGTGCTCTCAATTCTTAACGTGCAGTCCCAAGGACCCAGAGTTTTGAGATCGTTTCTCAGTTCGGTTTCCAGGAAGCTAAGTGTAAGTCACCACATGTAGCGGAAAAGGAAATTGTTTTAACTGTACTAGAATCATCGTCATCAGATCATCATCAGTGGTATTTATTAATTAATAATAATAACAATTATAGCATTTGTTAACCGCTTGCTACGTGCCAAGCACTGATCTAAGCACTGGGGTAGGTGCAGGGTAATCAGGTGGTCCCACGTGGCGCTCCCAGAGAAGCAGCGTGGCTCAATGGAAAGAGCCTGGGCTTGGGAGTCAGAGGTCATGGGTTCTAATCCGGCTCCGCTGCTTGCCAGCTGTGTGACTTTGGGCAAGTCACTTAACTTCCTGTGCCTCAGTTACCTTATCTGTAAAAATGGGGCCTTAAACTGCGAGCCCCATGCGGGACTATCTGATCACCCTGTATCCCCCCCAGCGCTTAGAACAGTGCTTGGCACATAGTAAGCGCCTAACAAATACCACCATTATTATTATCGTTAAGCCCCCTTTGACGGACGAGGTAACTGAGGCACTGCGAAGTGAAGTGACTTGCCCAAGGTCACACAGCAGACAAGTGGCGGGGGCGGGATTAGAGCCCACGTCCTCTGAGTCCCAAGCCCGGGCTCTTGCGCTTGTTTTTGCTGGGGAGAGTACAGGACTCAGGCTTGGTAGACGTCTCCCCTGCCCACAGCGAGCTTACAGTCTCGAGGGGGAGACAGACATTAATATGAATACTTTATAATATGTGATTTAGAGGTTCTACTCTTGATTTTGTGGCTCTGTTAAAATGAGTCGAGAAATCGGGATCTTTTCAAGTTCATCAGTAGAAGAGTCCTTCTGTCCATACCTTGAAACGTTAAATAGTTCCAATCGATGGGATTTATTAAAAGTTTACTGGGTGCGCAGAGCGCTGAACTAAAAGCTCACTGATTGTATTTGTCCCACATATAAAAAACGTTAATTAGCGCTCGAGAAGGATGTTAGCGGCGTGGACCAGTAGGAAAAGCACGGGCCCGAGAATCAGAAAGACCTGGGTTCTAACCTTGGCTCCACCACATGTCCGGCGTGTGACCTCGGGCGAGTCCCTCAACTTCTCTGTGCCTCAGTTACCTCAACTGTAAAATAGGGATTAACTGTGAGCCCCACGGGGGCCAGTCTGATTACCCATACGGTGCTCTGCACATAGTTAGCGCTTAACAAATACCAACAAAATCGTTAAGATTGTGAGCCCCACGTGAGACGGGGACCGTGTCCAACCCGATTTGCTCGTATCGACCCCAGAGCTTAGAAGAGAGCCTGGCACGTAAAAAATGTCACAATTGGGTTAGCAGCCCAGACGATGAAGTCCTTCTATTTTCACGTCGATATAGATCGTGTACGTTTCTTTGAGAACAGATGCAGAACGTGGTTTGTGGAATCTGGGGAGAAAGAAGGCCCGTGCCTGCGGGGTCAGCCTGAGCCCCCAGTGGTCCTTCCCTCACATCGGGAAGAGCAGTCCTGGTTCAAGGAAGCGGGACTCTATTGCCCAACGGAGTCTACCGGCGGACCGCGCGGGCTACCCGGCCCAGAGAGCGGCCCGGCCTCCGAGCCCGGCCCCGCTCCCCGGCTCCGGGTTACCGTGGCAACATGGCGGCCCTATCTGGCCGTCGGCTACCCTCCCCGTCCTGTCCAGCAACAGGCCGTGGTCCACCGACCCCTTCTCCCTTAGGGTCCGAGTTCCCGGGGCCTCTTGGCTCGCCTCTGTCGGCTGACGCGAGCATCCCTGTGCCCCCTCCTCACTCCTTGGAGATCCAAGAGCTACGAACCCCGAGTGTTTAACCTCTTTCCGAGGGCAGGGGGTCAATCCAGAGTTTCACTTTAGACGGTGCTCGGGCAGAGATTTAGCAGTCAGCCTCAGATACTCGCGTCGGCGTTACTTGCGAAACCACAGAGCGGTGTTCCTTACGCGTGAGGAATTGAGGGTTTGGTCGTATTACGGAACCGCAGTTATCCTCTAGCTGCTTATGGGACTAGGCGTGGTTTTTAATAATATAATAATTACGGTATTTGTTAAGAGCTTACTATGTGCAGAGCATTCATTCATTCAGTAGTATTTATCGAGCGCTTACTATGTGCAGGGCACCGTACTAAGCGCTTGGAATGTACGATTCAGCAACAGATAGAGACAGTCCCTGCCCATTGACGGGCTCACGGTCTAATCGAGCACCGTTCTAAGCGCTGGGGTAGATACGGGGCGATCAGATTGTTCCTCGTGGGGCTCACATTTTTTAATCCCCATTTTTCCGGATGAGGTGACCGAGGCCCAGAGAAGTGAAGTGACTTGCCCGAGGTCCCACAGCAGACAGGTGGCGGAGTCAGGATTAGAACCCACGGCCGTCCGACTCCCAAGCCCGGGCTCTTGCCACTGAGCCACGCTGCTTCTCAAAAATGTTGGTATTTGTTAAGCGCTTACTATGTGCAGAGCACCGTTGTAAGCGCTGGGGGAGATACGGGGTCATCGGGTTGGCCCACGTGAGGCTCCCGGTCTTAATCCCCATTTTACAGATGAGGTAACTGAGGCACGGAGAAGTGAAGTGACCAGCCCTCGGTCACCCAGCCGACAAGGGGCAGAGCCGGCATTCGAACCCATGACCTCTGACCCCCCAAGCCCGGACTCTTTCCACTGAGCCACGCTGTTTTTCAGTCTCTGTTTGCACAGCTTGTTCTGACGGGCCTCTCGGCTTTCTCTCCGACAGACATCGAGCGCTTAAGTGTATTTCTCTGTCCCGTTCGATTCTCTGCATTTCCTCGAAGCGAAGGGCAAATCAGCACCGATCTCCTCGGTGCCTGGCTCCCGGAAGAGGGATCGGGGTACTTTTGAATCCAATCTGGAACCTTACCGTTACCCTGTCGCCTTCCCCTCAGCGTCTCGGTTCCCCTCTTCACCCTGTTCTTCCCCGTGTGTCCCTTCAGCTTCCTTCCCGCTCTCCCTCGTCTTCAGTCAGACCGCGACTCCCCGAGGGCACCGCAGAACCGGCCCCTGGAAATTCTAGCGAGTTGTTTTTTTTCCACCCCTCGGCCCCTCGCCAGGGTAGCCGTGAGGTCGAACGGAGCGATAGATGCCCCTCCTCTGCATTAAGTATCCCTCTAGGGATGTAGATGGATAAACCCGTTTTCCAGATCCATTTAGTGTTCGGTCTCTCTCCTTAAATTATGAAGGAAGATATCGGTTAATGAAAATCATGAGAGGGATACGCGTGTCATCGTTGATTTTTTTTGATATACGGCTCGGTCACTTGGAACGAGATTAAGACCGGCTAATTCTATAAAAACCGTTAGAGTCGTCAGCTGGTAACCGAATCGCCCCTAAAGCCGTACGTAGGCGTCCTTGGCGTTCGAAGGTAATGCCATCGACGGTAAGACTTCATCCAGAGAACTGAAGAGATGGATGGGTGATCCTCGATCCCTCCCACGCTGGGTGCAGACGAGGATCGTCCGAGCGGAACCCGGTGCTGTTTGCGATCTTGCTCCTTGCTTTCGTAATCGCAGACTTCGCCCGCCCCGAAACAGCCCCCCCCCCCCCCCCCCCCCTTCCCGTCCTCTGCCCCCTGATTCGAAGCGCCACGTTGGCCTCTCCGCCTCCGTTGATGTTCCCGCTCCCACGTGACGGGAGCGTTCCCGGGGACCGCGGGCCGAGATCCCGCTTCTGGGTCCTGACGGGTTCTAATCCCGGCTCCGCCACTCGTCTGCTGGGTGACCTCGGGCGAGTCACTTCACTTCCTCTGGGCCTCAGGTACCTCTCCTGTAAAATGGGGATTGAGACGGTGCGCCCCGCGCGGGACGGGGACTACGTCCACGGTGAACGGCTTGGATCCACCCCAGCGCTTAGTACAGTGCCTGGCACATAGTTAACCAATACCATAATTATTAGTATTATTATTCATAGCAGGTCTGTCCTTATCAAAGCATCCCATTCCTCCTACCCCCTCACCAGGATCCTGAAGGCAGACACCCCTCCGCCCCTCAGGACTGTGAAATTACGTCCTTTCACTAACCACCAACCCCTCCCCGTACCCGAAACGTCCCGTTTCCCCGCCGGTCTAATTCCGTGTCATTTCTGCTTGCCCTGATCCGGCCCTGAGTCCTTCCCCTCGATGGGACACACCAGCATTCGAGCCCCTGAGAAGCAGCATAGCCTGGTGGATAGAGCACTGGGCGTCGAAAGGACCTGGGTTCTAATCCCGGCTCCGCCACGGTCTGCCGTGTGACCTTGGGGAAGTCACTTCACTTCCCTGGGCCTCACTTTACCTCATCTGTAAAATGGGGATTAAGACCGGGCTCTTTCCCCTGAGCCATGCTGCTTCTCTAGATTGTATCTACCCCAGCGCTTATGGCAGTGCCTAGTACACAGTAACCACTTAACAAATACCATTTTTTTTTTAAAAAAAAAAAAAAAGCCCCAGAGCAGCACCGTTTGGCTTCTGCAGCCGTCCCGGCTGTAACGAGCTTCACCGTCCTCTGTCATGTCATTCTCTGAGCGTCTTCCCAATCATTGGGATTTTTTTTGTGGTCTTCCCCTCTCCAAAGTTCTATCGAGACCGGTTGCTAGTTTTGCCCGGCAAAACCTCGGACTCCCCTCTGGATCCCCCGAGCTTCGCGAAACACAACCGCACGGCCCTGTTGATTCGGTGCCGGGTTCCTGACGAGTGAGGCCGGTCCAGAAGCCGTCTGTACTGGATCCGTACTACGTGGACGTATCCCGATCAGAAGCCGTGGGAGAGTCCGATTCCAATCAGGCAGAGTTCAAATGGCCTCTCGCGCGCAGCCCGAGGAGTCACGGCGGTTGCCACGGGCCGTCGTAATAATCTAATTAGCGGGTCCCAAGCCTGAGAGTTGAGGAGGTCTGAGAAGCGCCCTCGCCTTTGGTAAAAACGTCACCGGTGCGGCTTGTGTTGTCGGCTTTCTTAACGCTCCCACGCCTCCTGTTCCGACTAGGGCTGCTGGCTTTGGGATTGAGCCTTTGAGTGATTTAGTGGCCATTTTCCTGCCTCATTTCGGAGCTCTGCTCCTTAATCTGTTCTTGCTAAATCCAACGGCCTCCCCGACCTCTCAGCTGCCTTCGGCGCGGTGGGCCACCCCCTTTCTCCTGGAAGCAGCGTGGCTCAGTGGGAAGAGCCCGGGCTCGGGAGTCAGAGGTCACGGGCTCGAATCCCGGCTCTGCCACTCGGCAGCTGTGTGACCGAGGGCAAGTCACTTCGCTTCTCTGGGCCTCAGTGGCCTCATCTGGAAAATGGGGATGAAGACTGTGAGCCTCACGGGGGGCAACCTAATTACCCCGTGTCTACCCCAGCGCTTAGAACGGTGCTCTGCACGTAACAAATATCAACATTATTGTTATCCAACCTCGGCTTGGCTGACACTGTCCTCTCCTGGTTCTCCTCCTGTATCCTTCTCGGTCTTTTGCAGGTGCCTCCTCTGCCTCCCATCCTCTAACGGTGGGAGTCCCTCAAGGCTCGGATAATAATGATAATAGTGGGATTTGTTAAGCGCTTACTGCGTGCCAAGCACCGTTCCAATAGATCCATCTACATCCGCTCCTTGAAGCCAATCCCGTGGCTTCAGTTACATCTAATAATAATAATTGTGGTATTTTTTAAGTGCTAGGTACCGTACTAAGCTCCGGGGTGGATAGAAGCCAACTGGGTTGGACACAGTCTCTGTCCCACGTGGGGCTCACAGTCTCAAACATCTCTACACACGCGGTTCCCCGATCCACATCTCCGGCCCTGACCTCTCTCCTTCCGCAGTCTCGCATTTCCTCCTGCCTTCGGGACATCTCCGTTTAACATAGCGAACTTAACACCTCTCAAGCGTCGCGACTCATCTCTTATTCAGTCTGTCACCGAATCCCATGTCTCAGTCATCACTCGTCGACTCATCTCTTATTCAGCCTGTCACCGAATCCCATCGGTTCAACCTTCACAACGCTGCTGAACTCTGCCCTTTCCTCTCCATCCGTGTTAATTTAAGGACTTCTCCGTCCTGCTTTGATTACTCTGTCGTCCTCCCCGCCGACCTCCCTGCCTCCTTTCTCACCTCACTGCAGTTGGTACTTTTTGTTTTATTAAGTGCTGACTATGTGCCAAGCACTGTTCTACTTCACAGTGCTGCCAAGATGATTCTCCTAAAAATAATTTCAGTCCGTATTTCCCTACTCCTGAGACACCTCCACGCCGCCACCAGATCGAACAGAGACTCCTTTCTGTTGATTACAGAGCACTCAGTCACTTTGCCCCCCCCATCTCTCCTTTCTGATTTCCTACCTTTCACCCCACTGTACTTCAGTCTCTCGCGTTGCCGACCCCTTCGCCGCATCCTCCCTCCGGTCTCGTACGCCCTCTCCTTTCATTCCCACCTTCAAGACTGTATTAAAATCACATCTTCTTCAGGAGACCATCTCCCACTAAGCTGTCGTTTCCTTTTCTCCCTCTCCCGTTGGAGCCGTCCGTGCGGTTGGCTCTGTACCCTGTAAGCATTTGAGAGTCACCCCACGCCACTTAACGTACGCGTCCAGAACTGATTTTCATGTCTGCCTCCTCCTCCGGACCGTAAGTGCCTGGCGAATCGGGTATCTGTCTCCCAACTCTGCTTAATTATGATTAATTAGGGTATTTGTTAAAGGCTTACTATACGTCCACCACTGTTCTACGCACTGGGATAGATTCAAGTTGATCGAGGCGGACGGAGTCCCTGCCCCCGTGGGGCTCACAGTCTAAGTCGGGGAGAGAAAAGATAGTGAATCTCCATTTTACAGTTGAGGAAACGGAGGCGTTCGGAAGTTGAGTGAGTTGCCCGAGGTCACCCAGCGCGCCAGTGGCAGAGCTGCGATCAGGACCCGGTCCTCTGACTTCCAGGCCCGGGCCTTTTCCACGAGGCCACGCTGCTTCTGTCGTATCGTACGCTCCCAAGCGCGTAGTAAGGTGCTGTGCACACAGTGAGAGCTCAATAAATATCGCCGTTCCATTAGTCTGTGCCGGGTGTTGGCATCAAACGTCCTGTTCTGCAGGTGCCTCACCCCACACACGCATCCTCCCAATCCCCGGGGGGGGGGGGGGGGGGGGGATCTGGGGAGTTGGGCTGACTTTGGGTACAGGAGCGGTGCCCAGATGAGCTCTCTTTGCGGTGGCCAGATCACGCGGCTGTCCTGCCCAGTTGTCCGTCCCCGAGCCAGCCGATAATAGTAATACTAATAGCATCTGTCAATAATAATAATGATGACGGTATTTGTTAAGCGCTCACTGTGTTCTAAGCGCCGGGGGAGGTACAAGGTATTCGGCTTGACTGGGGCTCACAGTCTTAATCCCCATTTTACAGCTGAGGTAACTGAGGCACAGAGAATTCATTCATTCAGTCGTATTTATTGAGCGTTTACTCTGTGCAGAGCACTATGCTAGGCTTTTGGGGAAAGTACAATATAACAATAAACGGAAACATTCCCTTCCCACAACCAGCGTGAATGTAAGTCTAGGAGGGGGGGAGACAGACATCAGTACAAATAAATCAATGACAGATAATGATAATGTAATAATGTTGGTATGTGTTAAGCGCTTACTATGTGCAGGGCACCGTTCTAAGCGCTGGGGGAGATACAGGGGAATCAGGCTGTCCCCCGTGAGGCTCACAGTCTTAATCCCCATTTTACAGATGAGGTAACCGAGGCACGGAGAAGTTAAGTGACTCGCCCACAGTCACACAGCTGACAGGCGGCAGAGTCGGGATTCGAACCCGTGACCTCTGAGTCCCAAGCCCGAGCTCTTTCCACTGAGCCACGCCGCTTATGTGCATCAGTGCCGTGGGGCTGGGAGGGGGGGAAGAACAGAGGGAGGAAGACAGGCCGACGCAGAAGGGAGTGGGAGAAAAGAGGGGGCCTGGTCTGGGAAGCCCTCTTGGAGGAGGTGTGCCTTCAATAAGGCCTTCCGGGGCGGGGAAAATCGTTGTGGTATTTGAGGGGGGACGGCGTTCCGGGCCGGAGGCGGGACGCGGGCCGGGGGTCGGCGGCGAGACCGAGGCACAGAGAGAAGGCGTGCACTGGAAGAGCGAAACGTGCGGGCTGCGTCGTAGTAGAGTAGCGGGGGTGAGGTAGGAGGGGGCGAGGTAGCGGACTGCTTTGAAACCACTGGTGAGGCGTTTTTGTTTGCTGCGGAGGGGGGCGGGCGACCGCTGCAGTGTTTTGAGAAGCGAAGCGACTTGCCCAAGGTCCCACAGCAGACAAGTGGCAGAGCCGGGATTAGAACCCAGGTCCTTCGGACTCCCAGGCCCGGGCATAGCTCCTCAAGTTGAATGTGTTCCCAAGTAATAATAATGTTGCTCTTTGTTAAGCGCTTACTATGTGCAGAGCACCGTTCGAAGCGCTGGGGTAGATACAGGGGAATCGGGTCGTCCCACCTGAGGCTCACGGTCTTGATCCCCATTTTACAGATGAGGGAACTGAGGCACGGCGAAGTTAAGTGACTTGCCCAGAGTCACACGGCTGACAGGCGGCGGAGCCGGGGTTCGAACCCATGACCTCTGACTCCCAAGCCCGGGCTCTTTCCACTGAGCCACGCTGCTTCTTGTTAGTTAACGATGAACGTGGTTGACTAAATTCAAACCTTTACACGTAGAGGATATGTAACACATTAGTGCCTCACTAAGAAACATTCACTCATACACCGGCCAAATCCAGCGAGGCCCTAAAGGGGAAAGAGCGTTTAATCCGATTTCCCGTCTCCCCGAGGCATTCTTAAATAATTCTACTGGATTTCTGAGTTTCTTTTGAGTTTCTGACACACGTGGGGAAAAGAACCCTATTTTTTTTTTACCTCCAATATTTGCATGTTTTCGTTCCCTGGGGTCTTAAGGGGGTAGAAAACCATCTGTCATCCTGTTACATGCCAATGCCTGGTAACAGCAGTTCACAAGAATAAAATGGCAACGCTGCAGTCGGAAGCGCAGGTCTTTTTCATTACTTCAAGTGGACTGTCTTTTCTCAAAGTTAGGTAGGTCATTGTGCCACGTGGTAGAATTGGGGATTTGGGTTAAAAAAAAAAAAATGGTTAGCTTTGCTTTTGATTCAAAATGAAGTTTTCTACACCCGTGCCCTTCGCTTTCTTCGGGCACATTTTCCCCCTCGTGTCGCCTGGCCGTCTGTGCCCGTGCCTGCTGGGTTTGAAGTGCCTGTTCCCTGGGATCGCCAGGGGTGTGATTTACCTCCCCTCTTCCCTCCCCCTCCAGCCTGCTGGTTTCAGTTCATCGGGCTCGTTACGTCAACCGTGTTGCTCGCGAGCAGGCGAACGGCAGGACCCTTTTAAGTAAAACTGGGTGCCTTCAGCCAGTTCCTCCGAAACGTCAGTTTTCCGAGGGAGGGGCTCTGTGGGCATCTCCGTGCGCGTTGAAAATAAAGCGGCGTTACGGAGCCGGGGGTAGGACTTCTCGAACAGAGGTAGTTTCGGTCTTCGAAGAGAGAAGCGGGTTCGCTCCGCCGGCAAGGGACCGCGAACAGGTCAGTTCCGAGCGATCCCCGTCTGTAACGGTGTCGTCTGGCCTCGGGGAGAAACGCCCTGAGCCCAGGATTGCGTGTAACTCCCGGGTGTAGCCTCTGGGTCTGCAGCGATGCCAGCCGTTCGTTTGAGGGTGCGGGTGTGGCGTCGAGAGGACGGTGGGGAGCGGGTGTAGGAGGAGGGAAGAAAAAGAGGGGAGGAGAGGAGAGGGAAGGTCGGAGGGCACTCGAGATTGTGTGCCTCGCTTACGTCGTACTTCCCCTGTGCTCTGTGCCGAGTAGGCTCACGACGAATCAGCTTGCCGCCCCCCGCCTTGCCGCAGCGCCGTCCCCCTCGTCTTCCTCCTCCTCTGGCAGCCCCCTGGGCTACAGGACTGGGCTGGACGTGGATGACTTTCTCACTTGTTCTCCCCAGGGCCGTGCCCACGAGGATGAGCCATCCAGACCTCCCCCGTGCCCCTTCTCTGCCCGCCCGCCTTCGTCAGGCGGAGGCGGCGGCCCCCCGGATGGGCCGGCTGAGTCGGAGCCGCCGTGACCCACGCCCTGAGAGCGGCTGGAGCCCCCACGGCCCGGCGCGATGGTTGGAATCCCAGGCCGCGGCCTGCCGGTGGGCCTCAAGGCGTGAGCCTCGATTCCCAGCCCCTCTCTGGCCTCAGGAGTTGGGCCACACGAGCTGTGGTGTCTGTCCTGTCCGAAGGTTGGGGGGGCCAAGCAGCTCCATCACCGCAGGGTCAAGCCCGCGACCTTAGGCTCTTGGGCCGGGCGTGTTCGAATGTGAACCTGGCCCCGGGAATTGGCCTTACGAGGGGCTCGGACTGGGGTCCCGTCCTCCCCTCCCTCCCTCCCTCTCCCTCTTTTAGGTGGTAGAGATAACAACAGCAACAACAACGTCGGTATTTGTTAAGCGCTTACTATGTGCAGGGCACTGTTCTCAGCGCTGGGGTCATCGGGGTCGTCAGGTTGTCCCACGTGAGGCTCGCAATCTAAACGCTCGTTTTACAGATGAGGTGAGTGAGGCACAGAGAAGTGAAGTGACTTGCCCACAGTCACACAGCTGACAAGTGGCAGAGGCGGGATTGGCACCCATGACCTCTGACCCCCAAGCCCGTGCTCTTTCCACTGAGCCACGCTGCTTCATCTAGAGGTGAAGGGAGGGGACTCAGGGCACGGGCCGGGGGTCGGGCGGCCCCCTGGTTCAGAACATTTGTATTAAAAAATACCTTCACGTGAACCTATTCCCGTAGGGAGAAGCAGCACGGCGTAGTGGATGGAGCCCGGGCCTGGGAGCCGGAAGGTCATCGTGAGCTTTAATCCCAGCTCTGCCGCTTGTCTGCTGTGACCTTGGGCACGTCATTTTGCTTCTCTGGGCCTCAGTTACCTCTTCTGTAAAATGGGGATTGAAACGGTGAGCCCCACGTGGGACGGGGATCGTGTCCAACCCGACTGACTTGCATCCGCCCCGGCGCTTAGCCCGGCGCGTGGTAGACGCTCAACAGACACCACAGTTATTTATCACCGTTATTACGGTTCCCTGTCTTGAAAACATCTGACGCTTCCAGTCGACCGGGGCCGAACCCGCTTTAACCTGGTGTTTTGTGTGTTTCAGCCCTCGGCAGCGGTGTCGGGGAACTCATCCTGCACCAGCGTGTCCTCTTCGGCGGCCAGCGGCCTCACGGGCTGGGCCGCTTTCGCGGCCAAAACCTCCTCGGCGGGACCGTCGACGGCCAAACTGAGTTCCACGACGCAAAACAGCAGCGGAAAGCCAGCCGCCTCCTCGGCTAGCCAGAAGCCCGTGGGCTTGACCGGACTCGTGACTTCTTCTAAAACTGGACTGAGTTCAAAAATAGGTTCAAATAGCGGCGGCGGCGGCGGCGGCGGCGGCCCCTCCGGGCCGCTGAAGCCTCCGCCGCCCCTGACCTTAGGCAAAACGGGGCTTAGCCGCTCCGTAAGTAGCGACAGCATCAGCAAGGTCGGCCTTCCCAGTCCCGGCAGCTCCGGGCCAGGCGGCGGCAACCAGCTGGGCAGCGGGAACGGAAGCGGCGGAGGAGCAGGGGCCTCGGGGAGTGCCGCCGGCAAAGCCGCTTCGGACCCTGGCAACCCGTCTCCCTCGTCCCTGAAGGGCCCCACGTCCCAGGAGTCCCAGCTCAATGCTATGAAGAGGTTACAGATGGTCAAGAAGAAAGCCGCCCAGAAGAAGCTCAAGAAGTAGCAAAGTTTACGTGTCTGGTCATCTTGTTTTGTCACTCGACAGTGATCTTTCTCACAAGAACCAGAGAATGTGAAATATTATTTGATTAAAAACACTCACGGCCTCTTACCCGAGTGCCTCTTTCTTCTTCCGCTCAACCTCGTCAGCTAACCTGGGGGACTCTAGTCTGGCTTCAGGGTAGAGAGTTTATTCCTCTGCCGTATTTAGGTGGAGGCGCAGCCCCAGGTCCCAACCGCCACAGTATGTAAAATCCAGAAAAATGAAGAGGTCGTGTCACGCGCTGATTTCCGATGGAGTCGGGGCTCCTAACGCCCCATTTGACATCGTGTCCGTTGGCTGTCGGAAAAATCCATTCTCCTCCGGCCGCCTCCCTCCCCTTGTTCAGTTCCTGCCGTGCGGGGTTCCTACCCCTCCGCACTCCTAACTTGGCCGCTCCCTCGTTTTATTAAAAACCAGTGGGGCGGTGCCTTTCTAAAGACCCCTCGCTCCCAGGCCTTGCTGGTCGGCGACAGCAGTGAGCGGGCACGGAGGCCGGGGTGTGGGCGCTCACCCCACCGAAGTGAAAGGAGGGGAATGAGGATGTTGGTCGCAATATTTGGGGTTTAGGGCTCACGGGGACAAGAGTAGGGACCCGGGGAGGTGATCGTATCGGAGCTGTGTTTTTTTGTCTTTTGGGGAACAGTTAACACCAGAGAGCAGTGAGGCAGCTAGGCCAGACAGCTCAGAGCTGGCAGCTGGGGGTTTGTCCCTAAGGAGGGGGATCCTAGTAGGATGAGAAGATCTGAGGAGACGGGAGCGGAGGCGATGGCGTTTGGGTTTCAGGGGTCAGGAAAGCTCCTAGGAATTGCAAGGATGAGTGGAGAGGTGGTGATGGGTAGGGGCGGTGGGGAGGGGGGCTCCAGAGTCAACTTCGTAATTGCCTGTAAGGCTCGGGGTATGTTGTCCGTCATCAGATCTACATCTCCTCCCCCGTCCTCTCCCCCTCCTTTCAGGCTCGTATCTCCTCCTGCCTCCAGGACGTCTCCACTTGGGTGTCTGCCCGCCGCCTACAACTCAACATGTCCAAAACTGAGCTCCTTATCTTCTCTCCCGGACCCTGTCCTCTTCCGACTTCCCTGTCACTGGGGACGGTACGACCATCCAACCCGCCTCACAGGCCCGCAACCCTGGTGCCATCCTTGACTCGGCTCTCTCATTCAATCCGTCCCCAACGCCTGCCAGTCTCACCTTTACAATATCGCCAAGATCTGCCCTTTCCTCTCCATCCAAACGGCTATCATGCCGGTACGGGCTCTCAGCCCAGCCGGATTATTGTGTCAGCCTTCTCTCCGATCTCCCTTCCTCCTGTCTCTTCCCCACTCCAGTCTATTCTTCATTCCGCTGCCCGGCTCATCTTCCGCAGAAACGCTCTGGGCGTGTCACTCCCCTCCTTAAAAACCTCCAGTGGTTGCCCATCGACCTCCGCACGCCACAAAAACTCCTCACTCTGGGCTTCGAGGCTCTCCATCACCTTGCCCCCTCCTACCTCACCTCCCTTCTCTCTTTCTACCGCCCACCCCGCACACTCCGCTCCTCCGCCGCCCACCTCCTCACCGTCCCCGTTCTCGCCTATCCCGCCGTCGATCCCTGGCCCACGTCCTCCCGCTGTCCTGGTACGCCCTCCCTCCTCACCTCCGCCGAACTAATTCTCCTCCCCTCTTCAAAGCCCTGCTGACAGCTCACCTCCAAGAGGCCTTCCCTGACTGAGCTACCCTCTTTTCCCTCTGCTCCTCCCCCTCCCCCTCCCCTCAGCTGAGCCCCCTTTCCCTCTGCTCCTCCCTCCCCCCCTTCCCCTCTCCTCAGCACTGTGCTCATTTGTATATATTATTTATTACCCTATTTATTTTGTTGATGAGGTATACATCCCCTTGATTCTATTTATCATGATGATGACGTCTCGTTTTTGTTTCCTTCTGTTTCGCGCTGCCGTCTGTCTCCCCCGATTAGACTGTGAGCCCGTCATTGGGCAGGGATGGTCTCTGTTGCCAAACTGTACGTTCCAAGAGCTTAGTCCAGTGTCTGCACGTAGTAAGCACTCAATAGATACTATTGAATGAATGAATGAATCGGGTCAGGAACGGGAAATAATAAATTGCATTTAAGTCTACGGAAAAGCGTCAGTCTCTCAGTGGTATTGAGTGTATACTGTGTGCAGAGCACTGTACCTATCCCACAATACACCCACATTTTTAAGGGACATATACGGACCCTGGGATATGCCGGTATTCAATCGATCCATCAGTGGTATTTATTGAGTGCTTATCACGGGCTGAGCAGTGTTCTGAGAGTGCTGCCTTTGAGGAGCTTACAATCTAATGGATTTAAAATTTTGTCAAACGTGCCCCTCCATTAAAAAAACAACTCCATGTTATGAAGCAGGCCATAAATGATCTCGACTGATACTTTACTGCTTTGAATAAAATCAAGAGTATATGAAACACACGTATCTGCCCATGGTTAAAAGAGCTCTCTCTACCTTTCTAGCTGGATGAATATAATTTCCATAAACTCATAAATGCACTCTAAGGAAATTATTATTGAGGTCAGCAACTCTCTTCACATGTAAATGAATAACACCATGAAATTTCAGTGAGTCCTTACCAAAATGCTATAGCCATCGATAAAGATTGCACATGCAGGACAGTGACACTTTTATACTTAGGTGAGGCTGTGCCCGCAAGGATTTCACTGCAACTGGAAACCAAAAACGAAAAAACCCAAACCACCGAGTTTCCCAGACTTCCAGCTCTTTTTTTCCTTTCAGATCTTTGCCTCAACCACATAGCAAACGAATAAATTATTTTCACTGAGTAGAAGGTTTTTCTGTCAAAGCAGAAATTTCAGCTGTTTTTATCAGTCCCGATGCTCTTTAATATGCCAATATTACTACTTCACGTAGCAATAGTAGAAAATATACCATATTGTCAAAATAGATTTTATTGATACAGCTTAATTTTTGTAATCGTCAGCCAAATGATGGAATTCACAAAAAACTTTTATTTGCTCTGCTTTTGCAGTCCATATTTAAGTAATATCAACGTGGAGTAGATTGGAGTTTGATGATTTCACCAAGGTAGAAGGGCCTCGAGAGATTGGTTAGGCTGCCTGTCAATCCTTTCCTGCCTAGCTTCTGAAATCAGGCTGAAGAACTTTGGACACGTTCTTTACATTCTAAAAGTTATAAATAGGAAACTCCTGAATGGCAAAAATGATAAACTTCTCTTCTCTCAAGAAATATTTGAGAGAAGGCCACCTCTCTTCCTGCCATCCTGAATGGAGTGCGGGTCGCCGTATCTTAGGCTACGAAGCAGCCGGAGAACGGAAGAACGGAGGCGGTCAGCCAGGTTGGATGTGGGTGGGAGGTGGAGGAATGGAGAAGCTTTTGAATGAGGACAGACTGAAAACATCAGGATTCATCGGTCTGGAGAGATTCAGGCTGAGGGAGTACATGACTAAAGTTTCCAAAATGACGTCAATGCGGAATCATTACTCCCCAACTCCTTGAGGAGGAGGAGAGCAGCACCCCTGGAAGTTGGAGGTGACAAACAAACGAACATTTCTCTAATGATAACGGTATTTGCTAAGCACTTACTATCTACCAAATTCTAAGCACCGGAATAGATACAAGGTAATCCTGTTGGACGCGGTCCCTGGCCCACATGGGGCTCACAGTTTTGATCCCCCATTTTACAGATGAGGTAACTGAGGCCCAGAGAAGTGAAGTGACTTGCCCATGGTCATACAGCAGACATGTGGCAGAGGCAGGATCAGAACCCAGGCCCTCTGACTCCCTGGCGTTGTGCTCTTTCCATTGGGGCCTCACTGCTTCTCTACCTAACAAGACCAATCTACTCTCCATCTTAAAAGACCCATATGATTTTTAGTGAGGTTGTGAGATATGGCACAGTTAAATTCTTTTTCATGCCAGCTTCATCGCCGTGCTTAACAGTATTATACTTCAGCGCCATTCAGCCAACAGTTTCAAATTAGAGAAGCGAGGCTAAGATTTTCTGAAGCGTAAGACACGTCTGTTTAAACCATTTTGATTTTTCTCTCCAAATCAAAGGAGATGAATAATCATTTTGCATCACTGGAAAAAAAAATCTGCCTTTAAAACACTTGTCCCGTAACCGTCATTTGTTTTATCCTCAATATCTTTTTCGCAAACGCAGAATTCCTCACGATGGTCTCACGACCATTATGGTTACGAAGTATAAACACTAAATCAAGTTTCGAGCAGACGCAGGTTTTATTTATTGGCTGTAAAAAAAAAAAAAAAAACTAGCAAGTCCATGAATTGCCTCATTCTTGGCAAGTACACCCAGTTCAGAGGATCTCGGCTGGACGCTGCAGTCTGCGGAAAGGGGAGCCATTAAAGCGCAAAGAAAAGGGATCAACTGGCATTAGAAAGCCAAACTGTTTCCACAACCATGTCGGTCAAGTACGGAACAAAACTTAGCCTTCATTCTTTTACCATAAGGTTTGTCTACTTCCAAATACCAGGAATAATTTCCCTCTTCGGAGCCAAGCAGAAGATGTCCGACATTAACCGAATGAAGGATCGATTCATCTTGTTTTTTGAAAAGGCTTGTAAGGGGAAAATTGAGCGTTCCATATAAAAATGAAGATTCTGTTAACTGGCAGAGGAAATATATTAATAACGTGAATCTGTTTTTTTTAATCAAACCCCGTCTTGCCGTTACGAGAGGAGGAAACCGGTAGTTAAGTGGCTTCGTCCTAAATCAGGAAGAGACCACGGGAGTGACTTCAACCAATAGGGTGGCTCTCTCTCCATTAACCTTAAAACCACAGCGTTTAGCAGAAAATGGACTATTCTTTCATAGGTAAGCATGGTTTTTTGAAAGAGATCTTTGGCAGAAAATAGTAGATTTGTTCCAATTTGTATGGGGCGAAAGACTAATGTGAATGGCGGCTGATCGTGAGGGGGGCCCGTGACCTCGCCCCAACTTTTAAGCCTGACCCAGGACCCTCGGCAAGAACTAGTGTCTGCCATTTCAAGCTTCCTCCCTCACCCAGCCCCGCCCTCTCTCTGACTCTTTTGCTGGCCTGACCGTTCCCCGGGCCCAGGGTGGCGTGGAGTGAGAGGAAGAAGGTAATGCCAGCGCAGGGGAGTCAGCACCAATCTCACCAATCTCCTCCTGCCTTATGAGCAGGAACCCCAGTGTGGTGTTTTCAAGTGTCAGTTCTGAATTGCGATAAAAAAGTCCAGTTATCCAGCCCTTTCTGTTAGCTCGAAAACAAGTCTCGTTCCGTCAGAGCCCCGAGAACAGGTAGGATAGGTTCATCCGGCTTTATCGTCATTTTTCCGCCTACTGTCATGTTTGCCCCCCGTGCAATGTCTGCGGACCGAACGTGGACTGTTAAATATGTATTCCAGCCAGCAGGGAAGCCTCAGATGGCAGATATCCTGCAGTTCTAGGATTATGGCTAATAGGAACACAGATTCAACGTGACAAACCATGGAAGGGGTAAAGGAGACTAGACTCTTTCTCCACGAACCCGCCTTCTGCAAGAGCCTCATTTCAAAATTGATACGTTGATCTCGTGCACACAGAATGAGACGAGAATTCAAGTCCAAATGTTAGAATTCCAAGACTGTCCGGGCCACACACGGTGACTCAGCACTGTTATTTGTCCGAAACCTCATTTATGTTTTTTGTTGTTTGGGCTATTTCCCTTAAGCCTTTAACACGCTGCATCTACATAAGGAACACCGGTACATTACAATCCTCAGGAAACATTCAACGGAATGATTTTCTGACAAGAGGTATTCCAGATTTGACCCCCTCATAACCTATTAGCGACGTTCTTTCTCATCTGTGTTTTTTAAAAAGGACAAGAGCGGACGGCAAGTGATACATCGCATTTGATTGAACGAGTGATCACGTAACCACAGTTCATACCCGGGAAGGACGGAGCGGTTCGAATATTCGGTCCAAAGCCTCAAGCTGATCCACCGTTTTACAGGTCTTCAAGGTCTGCCGTAACCGAAAGCCCAGAAACCGATTCTTTCCAGGTGGATGATAGGGCATATATGATCCCTATTTCTTATCCAAATTTTTCAAATCTCAAATGGGAGAATTCTTCATAATGGACTACCTATTTTACGGATCGACCAACTCTGCTGTATTCTTCTCTCTCAGGCGTCTATTACAGTTCTCTGCACACAGTAAGCGCTCAATAAATACCACTGACGGATTGATTCAAAACTCTAGTTTTAAAAGTCATTTGTGTTTTAAAATGATTTAAATTTAAAAGCACGTCCTTGAATCTCGGTAATAGACTCTTTTGTTAATCTAAAAAACTACCTAAACCTTCCTCGTGTCTTTATGAATTCCCCTCTCACGGGCCTCAACGTCCACGAAAAAAAAATCCCCCTCTAATCTCATCAGGGAATAAATCTGGGCCCTAAAACTTCAGGGGTTGAGAAATGTAAAAATGGAAGCAAGTAGAGGCTGGTATTGAAAAATACGGCGCTCAGTCAGCGTAAGGATACATCCATCCTTGTGTAAAATACAGTGCTCCTGGCAACTATATTTTACTGTCTTTGTTTTCTACAGGTGGCTATTCCAAAGGGATTCAAACTTAAACCTTACGTTTCATTAATGAAGTTGGTTGGTTGGGAGGTTCCTTTTTTTGCACTGATTTTTGACTCAGTCTCCAGCGCAGCGCACCCTGAAAGGCATTCATTAAATAATCGCGCCGGGAAGCGTGTTACTCCCCGACACCTGGCAAGACAACAGTCTCCGCAGCTCGGGAGCGGGGACTTGGCGGTTCCATCTCCCTGGCACGTGTCTTACCCGTAAGCTGCGGGGGAGAGGAATCATCTTCCTTGGTGGAAAAATAATTATCGCAAGCATAAGGCACTTCTTCACAAATCCCGGGCCCCCAGGCGCCTGTCCGGTTTAAGCGTATGTCATCTTCCCCAGGTAGTTAGCCGGCACATATCCTGTCCGTCCTTGAGCTTCTGCCAACCACCACTCCTTATTACCGCTCAAGTCGCAAAAACTCAGGATGTGAACTCGTTGGTACTCCTGCAAGCTGAGTTCCTGGTCACTCCGGGCTTGGAACGCATGGACGGCGTAGAAAATCTGGAAAGAGAACCAAGTGGCGTTATTCAAACGTCATCTGAGGGAAATGGTAGGCAGTGTGGCCTAGTGGGAAGAGCACGGGCCTGGGAGTCAGAGGACCTGGGTTCTGATCCTCGCTCTGTCACTAGCCTGCTGCGTGACCTTAGGCAGAGAAGCAGCGTGGCTTAGTGGATAGGGCACAGACCTGGGAGTCAGAAGGACCCGGGCTCTATTTCCCAGCTCGACCACATGTCTGCTGTGTGACCGTGGGAAAGTCACTTCACTTTTCTGGGCCTCTAGTTACCTCATCTGTAAAATGGGGATTAAAACCGTGAGCCCCACGTGGGACAGGGACTGCGCCCATCCTGATTAATTTGTATCTACCTCAGCGCTTAGGACAGTGCTTGGCAAGTAGTATATAGATAGATAGATAGGTAGATAGATAGATAGATAGATAAATATATATACACAAAAAGTGGTTTTTTGAGTGATATACGTATCCGTATGTATATATCTATATATATACACACATATACACACATATATATCTCACTCAAAGTCCAATTTTTTTTTTTAATAAATATCCATATCCCGGGCATTTTTCAGGTTGTTTGACTAGCCTGATCTATCCCCAGCATCGTTTCATAAGTCTCATGGGGACTCATAGAGTCTCATAGTCTCATCGTTTCATAGGGAAGCAGCGTGGCTCAGTGGAAAGAGCCTGGGCTTCGGAGTCAGAGGTCATGGGTTCGACTCCCGGCTCGGCCACTTGTCAGCTGTGTGACTATGGGCAAGTCACTTAACTTCTCTGTGCCTCAGTTACCTCATCTGTAAAATGGAGATCAAGACCGTGAGCCTCACGTGGGACAACCTGATGACCCTGTATCTACCCCAGCGCTTAGAAAGTGCTCCGCACATAGTAAGCACTTAACAAATACCGACATTATTATTATTATTAAGTCTGTCTCCTATCTTTGCAGACTCTCAAATACAGTATGTGCAGTTCAATCAGTGGTATTTATTGAGTGCTTACTCTGTTCAGATCCCTTTACTAAGCGATTGGGAAAATCCAATTTGATAGAATTGGTAGACTCGATCCCCGCCCTCAAGGAGTTTACAATCATGAAATGGGGTGTTTTTAAATCATGAAAGTTCTCTCTGCATTTTATCTAGAGAAATGCTGCAACAAGCGTAAAACTGAATTTAATGTAATCCACCTTCCTTTCACCCTCTTTCAGGTTTTCAAGGAATGTCTAGTGCTAATCATCTCACTGTGCCTCTACCTCACGTGTCTCGCCGCCGACCCCCGGCCCACGTCCTGCCTCTGGCCCGGAACGCCCTCCCTCTTCAAGTCTGCCAATGACTCTCCCCCCTTTCAAAGTCTTACTGAAGGCCCATCTCCTCCAAGAGGCCTTCCCACACTAAGCCCCACTTTTCCTCATCTCCCACTCCCTTCTGCGTCACCCTGACTTGCTCCCTTTGCTCCCCTCCCAGGCCCTCAATACTAATGTAGATAGCCGTCATTTTCCTTTTTTGTATTGACGTCTGTCTCCCCGACTCTAGACCCTGAGTCCATTGTGGGCAGGGAATGTGATTGCGGGCAGGGAATGTGACTGTTTATTGCTGGACTGTACTCTCCCAAGTGATTAGCACAGTGCTCTGCACACAGTAAATGCTCAATAAATACGGTCTAAATACCAATTTGGTTTGTCCTCAGCTCTCTGTACCCCATGAATCCACTTACTGCTTACACTCACCCCCTCCCTATGGTATTTGTATTTGTTAAGCATTTGATATTTGCCAGGGCAGTGGGGCAGATAGAAAGTAATCAGGTTGGACACGGTCCATGTCCGACATGGGGCTCACAGTCAATCCCCATTTTACAGATGAAGGTAACTGAGGCACAGAGAATAATAATAATAATGATTATGTTGGTATTTGTTAAACGCTTACTATGTGCTGAGCGCTGTTCTAAGCTCTGGGGTAGATACAGGGTAATCAGGTTGCCCCATGTGGGGCTCACACTTTTAATCCCCATTTTCCACATGAGGTCACTGAGGCACCAAGAAGTGAGGTGACTTGCCCAAAGTCACACAGCTGACAAGTGGCGGAGGTGGGATTAGAACCCATGATACCTGATTCCGAAGCCCCTGCTCTTTCCACGGAGCCACGCTGCTCAGAAGTGAAGTGACCTGTCCCAAATCATACAGCAGCCAAGTGGTTAGAGCCGGGATTAGAACCCAGAACTATCTGGCTCCCAAGCCCGTGCTCTAGCCACTGAGCCACGTTGCTTCTCTTGCTTGACAGACACCGTCGGGAAAGATGGTCTTTGAGCCCCAAACGATCAGTTCTTTTCTCCACCCCTGCAAAGTGTCACCAGAAGGGAGGAGTTCAGAGGTGTTTTTTCGAACCCACCTGCCTCCATTTCAGTGAGGGAGCTGACCATGTCTTCCTTTCTAAATCAAAAGTTCCAACTCTATGACACTGGGGTAGCTTAGATACAAAAACAAAATGGGAGATTTTCATGAGGTTGTAATTTATTTTAATTAATTATGGTACTCGTTACGCGCTTACAGTGCGCCAACCACTGTTCTAAGTGCCGGGGTAGACAGAAATAAATTAGGTTGGACACGGTCCCTGTCCCACACGGGGCTCACAGTCTAAGTAGGAGGGAGTAAGGCTTAATCCCCATTTTACAGATGAGGTAACTGAGGCACAGAGAACTAACTGGCCCAAAGTCACGCAGCAAATTGGTAGTGCCGGGATTAGAACCCAGATCCTTCTGACTCTCAGGCCTGTGCTCTATCCACAGAGCCACACTGCTTCAGTTATATATTTCAAATGCAAACTTGAAGGTACGTTCCAGGCCCCCCTAAAATCCCATCTCCAGGAAGCCTTCCTTGACTCATCTCCCCACCCTACTTTCTCTCCCTACTCCGTCACTTGAGTCCATCCCCCTAAACACTTAGGTACTCACCCCCCTCCCACATCAGTTATGTACTACTTTTATACTTAGGGGGGTGATTCTGCCTACCAACTCTATTGTACTTTCCCAAGAGCTCAGTCTATACCACTGATTGAATGACTGGTTGAACGTTTTCAAGACGAATGTTTTTCCATTTTAGTTGGTGGGCTGACCTCCTGCGTCTCCCCACTCCAACTCTGCCCTGCTGCCTGGATCATTTTTCTGAAAAAAATTCGGTCCGCGTTTCCCCACTTCTCAAGAACCTCCAGTGATCGCCCATCCACCTCCTCGTCAAACAGAAACGCTCAGTTTTTGAGCACCCAATCGCAGATTTCCCACTGTAACCCAGAATGCTCACTTTGCCCCTCTAATTCCAACTTACTCGCTGGACCTTGATCTCATCTATCTCGCCGCTGACCCAAAGCCCACGTCCTCCCTCTGGCCTGGAACTCCCTCCTCTCTCATATCCGACAGACCACCGCTCTCCCCACCTTCAACACCTTATTAAAATCACATCATCAGCCCTCCTGAGCCCTCATGTACCCTACTCCCATTCCCTCTGTGTTGCCCTCATACATGGATCTGTATCCTTTAAACACTTGATATTCACCTCCCTCTCGGCTGCTCAGCACTAATGTGCCTACCTGGACTTTATTTCAATATCTGTCTCCCCCTCTAGACTGTGAATTGGTGTGAACGAATGAAAACGAATGGATATTTACCATCTCCATTGCACTGTACTCTCCTAAGCACTTAATACAGTGCTCTGCACACGTAAGTGCTCAATAAGTACTACTGGCTGATGGATCGATTGAGCTTTATAACTTGATTAAATATAGCACCGGTTACTTCCGAAAGCTACTGGAAATGGATACTCGTTCCCAACTGAAGGGAGAAACCTACAGATGTCAGTCAAATATTTTCAAACGTATCTCAACTGATCTAGAGTTAAATCTTACTTCACTGCGTATTTTAGTTGCACTGGGCTGCACCTCTCATCCAAGGGACTGTTCATTTTATTTAACAACAGAACTGTTCTGAAATGAGGAAGTAGCACGGCCTAGTGGATATAGCACGACCCTGGGAGTCAGAAAGACCTGGGTTCTAATCCCTGCTCCGCCACTTGTCTGCTGTGTGACCTTGGGCAAGTCACTTCACTGTCCCTCACTTGCCTCATCTGTAAAATGGGGATTAAGACTGTGAGCCTCACGTGGGACAGGGACTGGAACAGTGTAAGCACTTAAATACCACTATTATTATTTTCGTTAGATACGGGTGTAAGCGCGTTGTGGGCAGGGAATGTGTCTGTTTATGGTTATACTCCCAAGCCCTTACTACAGTGCTCTGCAAATGCTCAATAAATACGATTGAATGAGTGAACATTCATTAGCTTGCTAGATTGAGAGATGCTTTCTGGCCATCCAAATCTCCACGGTCAACTCTAACCCTGGCCGGGGGGCGGCGATGCTTCAATCCCACTCTCACCGGCATGAACTTCAGACAGAGCTTTGTTATTGATCCACACCTAATTCACTCATTACCCTCCATTTTACCCACTAATTCCTTCCCTGCAGTTCTGTTTCCTGATACATAGTCCTCTATTCTATATTTGTGCATTTAATTATTTCTGCCTAAGCGAACCATATTAAATCTCTTTACTGAATCTCACGTTATTGATTTCAGCTCAGTTCTCCCATTAGCGGCACCAAACGAAAGTTTATTTTTCTCTTCCCTTCCAGAGCTTTCTGCACCTACGGAACGTTTACAATATCGAGTCCCTTTTAACCCCCGAGAAGTGACTGTGGATTCGCAGCCTCTTGGACATCACAGGAAATGCTTGGCTTCAGGAGGAGCTAGGCTTTGGTTCCTTCCCCAGAGCCAGGCACCAGACCCAAATCTCTTCCCACCATCAGATAGGGTGTTTGGGCTGGGCTTGAGAACGGAGAGGTTTACGAAAGGATTCTCCGAAGGGTCTCGGAGGAAAACACAAATACACTGAGGCTCAGTGGTCGGCTCTCCCTGCTCAGGGGGTGGACCTGTGGGTTGGTGAATCGGGCTGGGTCCGGGCTGGTAGCGCAAGGTGCTCCACTATAGTCCCAGCAGCCCTGACAGAGCTGCAGTGAGTGCCAGGCTTTGGGGGTTAGGAATCTATCCATCGATCAATGGTATTTATTGAGCGCTTACTATATGCGGAGTATTCATTCAGTTGGATTTACTGTACTAAGACCTTAGGAAAACCTACTACAACAGAATTGGCAAACGGTCTCCCTTCCTATAGGGAGCTCACAGTCTACAGGTTCCCCAGACTGTTAGGGGTAGGATGGCTAGTCACCTGATTTTATGCCAGACGGCTCAGTTTATAGCCGGCCTGTCCCTCGACTGGTTCTGATTTAGATCCAGACATTTTCATGTCCCCCAGGCGCCATTTTTTCAGCACTCTCTGCTCCGGGCAGAGCATCGTACAAAGAGCTTAAAGGCCTGTGTTTTTTAGTTTGGGTCCCGAACCTCCTTCCCCCTCCAGCTCCAGTTCACGCATTCTACAGCTCGGATGCTGCACCTGACTTCGCGTTAACCCGGAAGTGGGGGGGGAAGCAAAGGCTCCATAGCCAGTGGCGAGTTTAGAGATCCACAGAACGGCGGCTCTGGCGTGCCAAGTGTGAGGCATTTGGGAGAGCCGTCAGTGACCATCTTAGTCAGGGGCTATCTGTCTCTCACAGGATGGTTGAATGGAGCCAGTGGGGAGTGAGGGGGAGGCAGGGGTTGCCCAGTGGCTGATTTAGTATCATCGTCCCTCACGTCGCTTGCCTCAACTAAAAATAATCCTGACTAGGTCATCGAAGCAAGGGTACGAGTGGAACCGCTCGAGGTCTCCAGGGATGGTGCAGAGGGGCTGAACTCTGACTTCTTCCTCTACACAGGACTCTCCGGAGAGCCGACCTGACCCCAAGGCTTCGGGCAGTCTCTCTGCCCCTGACTGATTGATTCTTTTCCTTAAAGGGAACAGTCCCATTTCTCCCCCTCACAAACCAGTATTTGTTGAGCTGTCACGGTCCCCGTTGCAGCGTAAAGCCTGGTCGGCAGAAGGAATTATCAGACAGATAATTGCTCTCCCCCACTTCAGAGCCTTATTGAAGACACATCGCCTCCGAGAAGCCTTTCCCGACTAAGCCCTCTTCTCTTCTTTTCCCACGCCCTGCTGCGTCACCATGATTTGCTCCCTTCATTCGTCCTCCCTCCCATCCCCACAGCACACATGTATATAGCTGCAATTTATTTATTTATTTGTATATATTCATGTCTCTTGACTCCTCTAGACTGTGAGCTCACTGAGGACAGGGAATGTGGTGTTGGTTGTTGTAGTGTACTCTCCCTACCGCTTAGGACGGTGCTCTGCACACAGTGAGCTCTCAATAAATCCAACCGAATGAACGAATGGATGAACGAATGAAAGGAAACCCTTCTTGATACTCCACCAGGCAGAACCCAGGTGGAGGCCGGTACCTGGTCATCCGCTCCCTGCTCGCCCTCCGCGTCCGTCCCGTCGGTCCCCGACTTTCCGGAGAGGCCGCTCAGGGACGAGCCGTTCTCGCTCGCGCTGCCTTCCGGGGTCCGGGCGGCGCTGTCCCCGGCCGGCCGCGAAGACACGAAGAGGCTGAGGTCGTCGAAGTCGTCATCTGAGAAGCGGCTCTCGGCCTGCGCCTGCGGCACCTTGGTTGGATTGTAGGGCTTCAGAAAGGAGGAGTACACGTAGCCTCTCGTGACTAGATGGAAAACCAGAAGGGAAAATTCAAGTCGACTGGCAGTTCCGACTCCCCTCATAAGCCTGTACTCGGAGAGAAAGGGTTGACTGGGAGGAAGGACGAGGAAGGAAAAATCTCAGCCCATAGCAAACAGGAAACTTCTTAGGCATCTTCCCCCTGCCTCCTATCCTACCTCGCTGATTTCCTACTACAACCCGCATGTTCACTTTGCTCTTCTAACGCCGACCTACCCGGGGTACCTCAGTCTCGTCTATCTCATCGCCGAACGCTCTCACCCACATCTGCCTCTGACCCTGAACTCCCTTCCCCTTCGTATCCGACGGACCTTCACTCTCCCCACCTTCAAAGCCTTATTAAAATCGCATCTCCTCCAAGAGGCCTTCTCTGACTAAATTCTCATTTCTCCTTCTCCCTCTCCCTTCTGGGCCTCCCCCGTACTTGGATCTGTACCCTTTATTTGCCTCAACCTCAGCCCCGCGGCATTATGTCCATATCGCTCAGGTATTTTAATGTCTGTCATCCCCTCTAGACTGGAAGCTCGTTGAGGACAGTACTGTTATATCGTACTGCCCCAGAGGTTTAATACAGTGCTTGGGAGTTTGATTGCTTGATCGCGATCTTTACCTGGACCCGTGCCCCTAACTTACTTCCTGTATCCACCAGCCACCGGCAGGTACTTCCCAAGGGATCCTTCTTCTCCACCACAGCCACCAGGTCCCCTTCCAGGAGGTCGATGTCGAGGTCCTGGGAGGCGTTGCACTTACGCTTGGCCTGGAACAGCCCCTCGGGACTGTAGCTGGTCAGCAGCTGGCCGCGGTGGCTGTCCGTCTGGCGTGGAATTTCAGGCTGGGAGGAGAGGCGAAGAGGAGTCTCTGCTCGAATGGGTGAGCAGAGGCCTAGAGACGGACCCGATTCCTGCTTCTCCTAGCCCCTACTTTTCTCAGAGATTCAGTTTACCGTGGGCGAGGGGACGGAGATCATTTGGAAGATCCCTCCAGATGAAGTTAAATTAGACAAAGGGTAATTCCCCCTACCCCGAACCCCACTGAGTTCAGAACACATAGAAATAGATTTCTATTTTAGCAGGGAAGGCTTAGACTTAAGATTCCCAAACCCCGTGCGTCGTCAAACGTGAGAACACGCTACCAGGGGAGCTGGAGAGCCTCCTTCCTCGGATTTTCTCGGGAACCGGAGAGACGCCGATTTAGTGTGAGCCAGGCTAGTGACGGACAGAGGGACCTATTCACTCCCAAGGTCACTTCCAGCCCTGTGAGCCTGTGATTCTCTAACGAAGCAAATGTAGAACCGTGAAAGGGACTTCAGGACCCGGACCTGCCCCGTGTGCTGCAGGAGGTCCCGAAAACCTAAAAGTCCAGGGGCGATAGCCCCAGAGAGCCGACAGAACTTACCAAGGAGGGCCCAGGTTTCTTCTTTTCAAAACTCAGCTTCCTCTCGATGAAGGTGGCGCTATTGTCTTTGACAAAACTCAGCTCGTGAATCTCTTCCATCACCCGATGCTGAGCATCACAGATGCCGGAGATCAACTGTCCCTGCAAGAAAAACAAAGGTGTCGGTGGTCCAACGGCTCTGCCTGTGCCTGGGCAGACAGCGATGCCGTCGTCCAGGCGAACTTAACCCCGAGGGGCTACCGTCAGAAGGGACACGGTAAACAGATAAAATAAGCAATCGATCTTTAAGCACAGAAGAAGTGATGGGAGGGTGGGGGGATGGGGCAGGGAGATTTCCTGAGTGATGCCCTTTCCTTCAAAACACTTGCAGACCGATAGACCGCTTTGTCAAACCAAGTCACGTTTATTTAACTAGAAACAAATGGAGAGTACTAAAGGCAGAATGGGGAAGAGGCAGGTGACTCTCGAATAGTACACACCGTTTCCTTCAGGAGTGGGAACGCTCTGCTCTTTGGAGAAAGTGGAGGTCGTCCAAGAGAGAAAAGGGGAGAAGAGGGCTTCATTTGTGCATCCCTGACTCATAGAAATCAACAGGTTATTTTCCCTTAATAAAAGCTGGCGGCTCCGATTTGTTTTTTGAGAGGAGGCACACACTGGGATAGGTCAGAGCTTTCGATCCGCTGCTTCTGCCCAGTTTTAGCGGGTGCTGAGGAACGTTCCCGTAGCCCAGCATGACGTGGGCCGTGTTTCCACGGGCTGCGATTGCCAATTATCCTGAGAAGCTTGGGCACCAACTGTTCCTCTGAAAAATGCCAGTTGTGGCTATAAAGCCAAGTCAAGACAGCTGGATAAAGGCCGAGCCCCTCCTTAACTACTAGGATTTGGAGGTTCACGTTCTAGGCTTATGTATTCTCCCGCTATGAACCCCAGTGTAAAGTACTAGGGTTTGAGGAGGTCTTGTTGCCAGGCCCCTAGGGGAGAGGAGTGATGATGAGTTGGAAAATCTCATCCTTAAGAAGAGAGGGAGGATAGTAATTATAGTAATCGTGGCATTTATTAAGCACGGACACTGCGGTAGATACAGGGTACTCAGATCAGGCACATACCCCGTCCCACTTGGGCCTCACGGTCTAATGAGGAGGGAGGACGGATGTTTAATCTTTATTTTTCAAATGGGGAAACTGAGGCACAGAGAAGTGCAGCGACTTGTCCAAGGCCACACAGCAGGCTAGAGGCAGAACTGGAATCAGAATCCAGGCCTCCCGGTTCTCAGGCCCATCCATGCTCCTTCCACTAGTCCACGCTGCATGACATCAGACCCACCGGTTAAGGAACGGTGCTCTGACCCCCTTCTCAACAGGAAAGGGGAGTTGCGACTTGGCAAGCGGGGAGTGCGCTGAATGGAGATTTGAGAATTAAGTCCAGAAAAAACAGAAGGCAGAGCCCGTCTCCTCTCTGCCAAGAAACGGTTTTCTCCCGTCCCTCGGGAAGAACACAAAGGCAGAGCGCGGCTCTGTTTGACATTCATCCCAGCTCCATCCATTACCTCGAGATGGCTTTTTTGCCTCCCCAACTTAAATAGTTCTGATTAACACTTAGGCGCCGCGGCGTGTGCACGGAATACGAAACGTAAAAGGATCGACTCAAGTGGGGTCCTCTGGCAGCGCTCTTCGGGGCTGAGCCGAAGGCTCCCGAAAGCCTCCGGCTACCGAGGGAGAAAATCTCCGGGGAGAAAGGCTGATGTGAGTCACCTGGAACCTCAGAGAGAAAGTGCCGCTTGGGCTGCCCGTGAGGAGGAGAGATAAGGGGAACCGGCTGCATTCAGTGGGGCACTCACAGGTGATTATTTTGTACCAGCTACCAGCAGCCCAGAGAGAGAGGAAAGAGATGAGAGAAAGGGAGACAGGAGAGAGAAAGTGAGCATGGTTGAGATTCTGATGGCTTACTGGGAGGAGGCCGGGGGCGGGATAGGGCCGTAGCAGGAGAAGCGTCAGGTCCCTGAGCAGAGTGATGAAGCAGGCCAGGCGGTTGATCAGGATCTGCCGAGAGGCCCGGTTGAACACCTGAAGCTCCTCCACCAGCTGAGCGTTGAGGGCCTCGTAGTCCCGCTTGGCCGGGTCCGACTCGGCCCCGGCCGACCTCTGCCGGTAGCTGTTGTAGTCGAGCAGCTTGTCGTAGCGCTTCTGGATGAGCTTCTGGGGCCCCGCGAACAAGGCCTGCAGCGCGGACAGCGGGGTCACCACCTGCCTGTGAAATCGGTCCACCTGCCGGGGGAAAACAGCTCCATTAGAGGAGGTAGCACGCTTTGACACGTCCCTTTCGGCTCACCTGCTCTTCGCCCAATCCCCGCTCTCCACCAGTTAATAATCATCACCCGTATGGGTTAAGCGCTTACCACGTGCCGGGCACCGGACTAAGCATTGGAGTGGATACAAGCAAACTGGGTTGGACACAGTCCCTGTCCCACTTGGGGCTCACGCTCGCAATCCCCATTTTCCAGATGAGGGAACCGACGCCCAGAGAAGTGAAGGGACTTGCCCAAGATCACACAGCAGACAAGGGGCGGAGCCCGGATGAGAATGCATGACCTTCTGACTTCCAGGGCCGGGCTCTAGCCTCTACACCATGCTGCTTCTGAACCATCCACACCAGTTCACCGCCGTTCCCCACTCGTTCACCTCTCCACCCCTTCGGCCATTTCCCACCCGTTCGCCCACTCTCCACCCATTCACTCACTCCCCATCTAGTCATGGGCAAAAGACAGGTTGCAAAAGAAAGCAGAAAATGGAAGCGATCAGCCAGGAAGGCACAAATTGGCCAGCTCCATGTTTGCCCAATAGCCAGTGAGGCGGGAATTTGATGTTTGAAGTGTCTCCCAATCACCCTGACTACATCCCCTCTACTCCTGAAACATCACTGCACCGAGAAGGTTATTCATTCTCAAACTGCCAGATCCCTCTAATTCCACAGAAGTTTGGCTTCCTGGCTTGCTGGGGGCTTGGGGAGGGAGAGTAAGATTCATTCATTCGGTCGTATTTATTGAGTGCTTACTATGTGCAAAGCACTGTATTAAGCACTTGGGAGAGTACAATATAATAACAACCAGACGTATTCCCTGCCCACAATGAGCTCACAGTCTAGAGGATTCCTGACAAAGGTTGGGATGGAGGATGGAATGATTCCGGGGAATC
The DNA here is from genome assembly GCF_004115215.2 of Ornithorhynchus anatinus. Lineage (NCBI taxonomy): Eukaryota > Metazoa > Chordata > Mammalia > Monotremata > Ornithorhynchidae > Ornithorhynchus > Ornithorhynchus anatinus. The sequence goes on from NC_041739.1 coordinate 40,373,764, forward strand.
TGAATAATTGTCTGGTGATGAGAGTGGTGATGGGGTTAGGATATCTCTCTGAAAGAATACTCTTCCCAAAGTATAATTCTCCTTCTGTTACTACTCCGTAAGCATCTATTGTTCCTGTACCACCTCCCCCACGGAGAAATCCCAGGACTTGCCTTCCCACAGGAATGATAATAATTATAATAATATTTAAGCGCTTACTATATGCCAACCACTGTGCTAAGCAGTGGAGTAGATACAATGCCATCAGATCAAAAACGGTCCCTGTCCCACACAGTGCTTTCAGTTTGAGGGGGAGAGAGAATCGGCATTCAAACCCAATGTCACAGATAAGGAAACTGAGGTACAGAGATGTATAGTGACTTGCCCAACATCATAGAGCAGGCACATGATAGATCTGGGATTAGAATTCTTGTCTCTGGACTCTCAGGCCTGTGTTTTTTCTACTTGGCCTTGATAGTTTTCCAAAAAAAAAAAAAAGATTTAGGCATAACCTCTCCTGTGTCCTTGGGGAAAGAAAACACCTGGTTCTTCCATCAGTCCCAGATGCACAACTGAGGATCAGCCCTCCAGTGTTGCTGGAGTGGGTCTTCCTGTCAATCATTCAATCAGTCGTATCTATCGAGCACTTACCCTGTGCGGACCAGTGCGTTAGGCTCTTAGGAGAGTACACCAGAACAGAGTTGGTAGATACGTTCCCTGTCCACAACGAGTTTAAAGTCTAGAGCTCTGATTTCCACCTTGAGGAAAGACGGCCCTTTCCTCTCCAGAATCATTATGAATAGTAATAATCGTAATAACAGTAGTATTTGTTAAGCAGCAGCACGTCTGGGCTCCACAGTCAGTCACCTCAGTCTCCTGCAGTCCGGGGATCCCCTTCCTCAGCCTTCCTCCAGCTGAGGTCTGTCCGTTTGGGCAATTTAACAGTGACTCTCCTGAGAAAGACCCGCAACAGGTCACTCTATCGTCAACGGCGTCACCACGGAGTCACGGGCCGAACAGTTCGGTTTAATGTTTACGCGATGGTTTCCGACCTCACCGCTGGATTTCCCTCTTTGAGCCGGAAGCCCTCGCGGGGAGAAACCCCTGCACCGGAGGAGGTCCCTGCTACGCTTAGGAACGCTTAGGAAACCCGCTACGGCGAAGAAACTGATTTTTTTATCGGCATCGCGAGACTCCAACACAGATTAAGGTTTGATTACTAGCACAGGGGTTCTAATCAATATGCACCTTCGTGGAGTGAAATGTGTCCTCTGGCCAAGGGAGGGATTCGTGTAATTTGTCTGGGATAAATTACTGCGTTCGTGACTTGTCTGGATTCAGGAGATAATACGATTATCCTAGTATTTTCCTATCTCTTCGAGTGACCCTTGGAGGAATACGTCTGCTACGGAGAGAAACAGACAAATGATCTATCGACGAAAAGCATCGGGATTCCCTCAGAGATGGAGTCCCAGGAAGTTGTTACCGTCCTCACAGGACATCCCTGCCCCAGGAAAGGAGAGAAGCTGGAGAGCACAGATCTGAGAGACGAGGGACCTGAGTTCTAATCCCGGCTCCACCACGTGCCTGTTGTGTGACTTCGGGCAAGTTATTCAACTTTTCTGAGTCTCAGTTTCCTCATCTGTAAAATGGGGATTCAATACTGGTTCTCCTCCCCCTTAGACTGTGAGTCCATGTGGGACAGGGACCGTGCCCAGCCTGATTATCGTGTTTAATAATAATTACGGCATTTGTTAAGCGCTTACTATGTGCCAAACATTGTAATAAGTGCCGGGGTAGACTGTGAGCTGGTTGTGAGCAGGGGATTTACCTACCAACTCTGTTATATTGTGCTCTCCCAAGCGCTTAGTACAGTGTTCTGTACACTGTAAGCGCTCAATAAATACAATTGATTGACTGATCGCAAGGTAATCAAGAATCCCACAGTCTGACATGGGGCTCATATTGATTCATTCAATAGTATTTATTGAGTGCTTACTACGTGCAGAGCACTGTACTAAGCGCTTGGAATGTACAATTTGGCAACAGATAGAGACAATCCCTGCCCATTGATGGGCTTACAGTCTAATCGGGGGAGACAGACAGAAACAATAGCAATAAATAGAATCAAGGGGATGTACATCTCATTAACAAAATGAAGAGGGTAATAAAAATATATACAAATGAGCGGACGAGGACAGTGCTGAGGGGAGGGGAAGGGAGAGGGGGAGGAGCAGAGGGAAAGCGGGCGGAAAGGAGGCTTAATCAAAGGGGGAGGGAGAACAAGCTTTTATTCCCAATCCCCAGATGGGAGAAGTGAGGCACAGAGAAGTTAAATGACTTGTCCAGGGTCTCACAGAAATCAAGTGGTGGACCCAAGGATGGAACCCAGATCCTTTGACTTCCAGGCCCGGGATCTTTCCACTAGATGACCACCCTACCCCATCTCTTAATAAAATGCGTGACACAAAGTAAGCATTTTCCAAATACCACAGTTATCCTTAAGGAACACCACACAGGCAGGACCAAATGTCCTCTACAGCGAACAGCTGCAGAATCTCTCGGATTACGTCTGAGACCCGTGATGTAGAAATGAAGTTATTACTGGGGTGAGCCGAAGTGCCACCGATGTCTATTCCTTAAGCCCGGTAAAATAGCTGAAAAAAATCCACCGGCTCATAAAAATGTTCACTTGTTTTATCGAACTGGTACTCGAGGCAACAAATACTCTATATGCCACTGCAGCCTCCCACGTATCTTTAGTGAGGATGACGAGGCACGTTCTAATACTTTTAGGAAACACCAATTAGATTATAGAAGAAACTCAACTCCCCAAAGAACTGGCTGGGAAAGCATTAAATTTAGATTAAATTAACTTGATCAACTGACCACTCAAATACCTGGCCAGCCAGGCCCAATCTGTAGGTGGATGAGGGCTGTTGCTCATTTAACATCGATGGTATTTATTGAGCGCTTAAAGTGTGCAGAGCACCGTACTACGCACTCGGGAGAATATAATACGAGTTGGTAGACGCTTTCGCTGCCCGCAGTGAGTTTACCCTCTAGAGGGAGAGATAGACCCTTAGTTAAATGATTATAGTATATAATTTAGAGATATGGACGTATGTACTGTAGGGTTGAGGGTGGGGAGACTTTCAAATGCCTAAAGGTCACAGATTCAAATGCAGAGATGATGCAGAAGGAGGGAGGGAGATGGGGGAAAAGAGGGAAAAGATTAATAAATACCATCATTATTATGTATCATTGAAAGAAAACCTACATAAGGTAGGAAGGAGCAAGTTGATTGACTGTATTAAAACCGATGTAAGATGTTTCTGTTTGGTGTAGAGGTAATAATGATAATAATAATGTTGGTATTTTTTAAGCACTTCACTATGTGCCGAGCACTGTTCTAAGCGCTGCGGTAGATAGAAGGTGATCGGGTTGTCCCACGTAGGGCTCACAGTCTTAATCCCCATTTTACGGACGAGGCAACTGAGGCAAAGAGAAGTTTAGCGGCTTGGCCGAGGACACACAGCGACTAATGGCGGATAGCACTTCCAACCTAGCATGGAGTAGTGGGTAGAGCTGGGGCATGGGAGTCTGAAGGTCACGGCTTCTAATCCCCGCTCCACTACTTGTCTGTGTGACCTTGGGCAAGTCACTTAACTTCTCAGTTACCTCAACTGGCAAATGGAGATCAAGACTGTGAGGCCCAACATGGGACAGGGACTGCGTCCAACCTGATCTGCTTGTATCCACCCCAGCGTTTAGTACAGTGTCTGGAGCGTAGTAATTGCTTAACAAAATACCATAATAATAATAATCATAATAAACCAATCTGGATTTCTTGTCTATAATTTTGACACATGTAGATGGGGATGATAGCCAGCAGCTAGTCACTCTTCTATTTCACCCTCCCTCTTCCCAAAAAGCCTCCACCCAATTCCCGTCACATTCTCTCCAAGTATTTCCTGAATAATAATAATAATAATGATGGCATTCGTTAAGCGCTCACTATGTGCCGAGCACAGTTCTAAGCTCTTGGGTAGATACAAGGTAATCAGTTTGTCCCACGTGGGGTTATCCCCATTTTACAGATGAAGTAACTGGGGAACAGAGAAGTGAAGTGAGTTGCCCAGCGTCACACAGCTGACAAGTGGCGGAGCCGGGATTAGAACTCACGACCTGTGACTCCCAAGCCCGGGCTCTTTCCACTAGGCCACGCTGCTTCTCTAAGAGGTCCAAGGTGACTCGCGGACATCACTAACTTGACTTTCCATCAGCATTGCTCAACCTCCTCAACCTCCTCCCGTTATGGAGACTTGATAGTTCTTGGACCGAGTCTTCAGGCTTTACGGGTGGCAGAGGAGCAAAATGCTAGGAGATGGATTTGAATGGAAAGCCAAAAAGTCAGCTCCCTCCCTCCATTCCTCCCAACCTTAGACAACAATAAATTTCGCCGCTTAAAAGGATGGAAGGAGGAGGAGGAGGAATAGGAGTTGGGATAGGCAAGCCGAGGAGCCATATGTCAGAATGAGGAATCTTGGCTGCATATTTTAATAACCCGAAGCATTTTCGATCCTGCAAGGCGGAAGGAAAATACGCTCAGTCCTGCCATAATGCATTGCTTTCACTCCAGCTCAACGGCACGACGAAGGACAACGACGAGGACGTCTTCCAGCAACGCGGGTCTGTCCAGATGCAGCGTGACGTAGTGCCCGAGAAGGAATTTTTCACATGCGGACACGCAATCTCGTGAATGCAGCATTTTAACGCTGCGGCAGCTGCAAAGCAAGCTTTCTGTGACACAGACTTTTACAAGACCGTGACCCTTTGCGTTACAGGGGAACTGGGATGTATTTTCATTTTCCTTTTACCTGTACATACTAGGCTTGCTGCTTTTCTTTAGTTTTCCCCCCATGCCCCTGGTTCAGCGGCCGCCATTACTTCGGACTGGCCCCAGTCAAATACCGAGATGACGACGATGACGAGGAGAGTACGGTTGAAGATAAACTTACAAAGTCTTCCCAGGGATTTGGGACATTACTCAAGAGGTCCAAGTAGCCCTGGTCGTCTCGGTCGTGGGCAATATCCCGTAGCTCTGACACGTTCTGTGCAGCGAGAGATACAGCATCCTAGAAACACAGAGATGGCAAGGTGAAATCACGTTACCTCTCGGAGCACCTGGTTCCCAGAGTATCAGAATTTCGATTTCATCAGCACTCCATATTCCCATCAGCGCTTAGCAGAACAAACAGAATATTTGTAACTTTTACACTAGTTGTCCGGCTGTGTCCCCCATTGCTTTTTCCTCCAATTCTTTCTCTGTCTCATTCTCTTTTGGATTCTGTTTCCAATCCTTCCCTGGCTCTACTCCCTGATAAATTCCTTCACCCATCGTTCTCTCGGATCCTTCATGCTCCTCGTTTCCTCCCTTCCTCTGCACCCTCCACACCTCTGGAAAACATCCAACTTGGCAGAAATGCCCTAAAGAGTGGATGAGGAGCCCCTATTTCCAGAAAGAGATTTAGGTAGTAAAGAGCTCCTATCACCTGGATCTTGGATCTTTTTCGAGAAGCAATGTGACCTAGTAGAGAAAGGATGGGCCTGGGAGTTAGAAGGACCTGAGTTCTAATCCCAGCTCTGCCACTTGTCTGCTGTGTGACCTTGGACAGGTCACTTCACTTCTCTGTGCCTCAGTGTCCTCTTCTGCAAAGTGGGGATGAAGACTGTAAGCTCTATGTAGGACAGGGGCTCTATCCTACTCAGCTAACCCCGGCGTTTAGAACAGTGCCTGGCACATAGTAAGTGCTTAACAAATATAATTATCATTATTATTATTATTGTTATTGAGAGCTGAGTGGAAAGAGCACGGGCTTTGGAGTCAGAGGTCATGGGTTCGAATCCTGACTCTGCCACCTGTCAGCTGTGTGACTGTGGGCAAGTCACTTAACTTCTCTGTGCCTCAGTTATCTCATCTGTAAAATGGGAATTAAGACTGTGAGCCCCACGTGGGACAACCTGATTCCCCTGTGTCTACCCCAGCGCTTAGGACAGTGCTCTGCACATAGTAAGCGCTTAACAAATACCAACATTATTATTATTAAAGTAGCGCAAGACTCCTCTCCTGCTGTCCTTTGGGAGCCTTAGGCTCAGGTCTCCAAGGGGAAGGTCGAATTCAACTTTCTTTTTCTTTTTGGGGCGAGTAGAAACTGTTCAAGCTGCTTTATAGCAGGATGCTCTAGAGCTGGATGATACTTTCATTCATTCAATCGTATTTATGTGTGCAGAGCACTGTACTAAGCACTCGGGAGAGTACAATATAACAATACTCATTGGTCCCCCGGCCCCATATTTCCCAGCCCTGTTTGAGAGAGGGATCTGGGTGCAGATAGCAGGGTCTAGTGGAAAAGGGTTGGGAGTCAGGAGGTAATTATAGTAATAATGATTATGGCATTTGTCAAGCACTAACAGGGTAATAATAATAATGACGATGGCATTTGTTAAGCGCTTACTATGTGCAGAGCAGTGTTCTAAGCGCTGGGGAGGATACAAGGTGATCAGGTTGCCCCACGTGGGGCTCACAGTCTTAATGCCCATATTGCAGATGAGGTAACCGAGGCACAGGGAAGTTGAGTGACTTGCCCAAAGTTACACAGCTGACAAGCGGCTGGATTTGAATCCATGACCTCTAACCCCCAAGCCCGGGCTCTTTCCACAGAGAGCCACGGTGGGATGGAAACAAGCAAATCAGGTTAGACACAATCCCCTTCCCACGTGGGACTCACAATCTCAGTCCCCATTTTACAGATGAAGTAACTGAGGCACAGAGAAGTTAAATGACTTGCCCAAAGGCACATAGCTGGCAAGTGGCAGCGCCGGGATTAGAACCCACGACCTCCGACTCCCAAGCTGTTTCTTGTCCTGGTCTGCCCCTGGCCTACTGTGTGGCCTTGGATGAGTCATTTAGCCTCTCTGGCCCCAGTTTCCTCATGTGGAAAATGGGGATAATAATACCTGCCTCTCCCTATCGATCGTTCAATCAATCAATCAATCCGTCAATGATACTGATTGAGTGCTTCCCGTGTGCTGAGCACTGTACTAAGCACTTGGGGGAGTACAATACAACAGAGTTGATAGAAATATTCCTTGCCCTCAAGGAGGAAATGGATCTGTTGTTGTATTGTACTCTTCCAAGCGCTTAGTACAGTGCTTTGCACACAGTAAGCACTGAATAAATACCACTGCGTGAATGAATGAAAGAGCTTAGAGTCTAAGGGAGCTTAGAGTCTCCCAGAGGTATTGTGAATATAAAATGAGATCACTGCTGTGAAAGTGCTTTGAAAAAATAAAAGGCAATATAGAAAACAAGATATCATTATTATGATTATTATTATTATCGTCATCTTGGAGATGCTTAGAGGAGGCAATGAGCTGGAACCACCTGGAACACAATTCCGGTAAAGCGTGAAGTGCTGAAACAGCTGTCCTGCTACAGATTTTTTCAAAGGGGTCGCTTTTTTTGTTTTTCTTCACTGCCTCAGCTCGGGATGGGTCTGGCGCTCCTTATCCTGGACTTGTTGAATTGGTGGCTCTGAACCGGAGACTCCACAGCAACACGGAGGCAGAGGATCGGGGTGGGGAGACCCTCAGAAATCCAAAAGGGAGAGGGGTCGGCTGCGGCCGGCGGACGAGCGGGACCGAGGTGGGGTGTGGCCTAGTGGCAGGACGGCCAGGCCTCAGGCCCACGTGGGCAGGGATCTCCTTCCCCGACACGGGCCCAACAGGGCGGATCAGAGAGCGGCAGGCCAGCTCTCCTCCAGGATTCTTCACCTCCCGCCCAGAGCCACTTCAGCGAGCCCAAATGCCTGGCATCTGTGCCCCTGGCCTGGGCCAGGTAGACCCGAGACGGAAGTCCAGCTCCTCGCCCCCTGTGAGCAGGAAGGACCCAGCTCCGGTCCGTGGATCTCTGGAGCTTCCGCGGTGACCACCGGCTGCAGAGCCGGCCGGGATCCTCTCGCCTCCCTGCCCCCCGCCCGTGGGGGCAATCTGGCCACGTCCCCCCAGAAACGGGCTTCCTCCGTGCCCACCCCCACCCCTCCGGAACATCTGCTCGCACTGTGGGCCCCAGGTCCATTCCGGGAGGAAAATAGGTGTCTTTCCTCCCTCCGGACTCCCCTGGAGCCGCCGCTGGAAGTTCCTCTCCCTCTGGGGTGGCTTCCCAGCCTTTCCGGAGTTTCAACGAATCCCCAGTCAATTCCTATGTCCCCGCGCTTGGCAGGCTTTGCAGAAAAGTGCAGGGCCCTGGATCTCCTGAGGTAACTCAGGTTCCCGTAATGCTCTTCTTTCTCTTCTGTGGCCACCTCCCTAAGCTTTCGGGAGTCATCGCTGGGATCTTTTGCCCATAAGGTGATCTCCAACCACCAGTGGATGCCTCCGGCCTCTTTGTTGGCAGCCTGAAATCTCAGCTTCCACTACTCTGAGCTACTGCAATTCATCACTATTTACTGAGTACCAAATGAATGCAAAGACCGATACCGGGCAGTTGGGAGACTGTTCCCGGCCCTCAGGGGGCTTAGAGTTAAATGGGGCGGACAGACATAAATGATTTACAAATAGCGGGAGGAGGATCTAACTGGCGCTAGTACACGTATGTCGGGATGAAATAGCTAAATGGATAATTTAATACACAAATGAATGCACATTTATATTTAAATTCTGAAGATGGGATTCTCTTCAGCACGGCTTTTATTGACAAAGGAGTCAGTATTTGAATAATATTGTTAAATTCCACGATTTTCTCAGGCACTGGGTCCAACCTGATCAACTTGTATCTACCCCAGTGCTCTGAACAGTGCTTGGCACCTAGTCAGCACTTAACAAGTACCATTATTATTATTATCCAAACTGATCCAAGCACTTATTTCCTCCTTAACTACTGCCTCAGCCTCCCAGTCGACCTCCCCGCCTCTCCCCTACTTTGGTCCTTACTTTGCTCTGCTTCCTGAATCGTTTCTCTAAAAAAAATTCAATCCCTGTTTCCCCACTCCTCAAGAACCTCCAGGGGTTGCCTATCCACCTGCGCATCAAACAGAAACTCTTTCCCATTGGCTTGAAAGCACTCAATCCCCCTACCCCCTCCTATCTTATTTAACCTCCCTGATTGCCTACTACATCCCCACCTACACGCTTTGCTCCTCTAATGCCAACCTACTCACTGTATCTCGATCTCATCTATCCCTCCCACTTCATATACGTCGGACCGCCACGCTCCCCACCTTCGAAGCTTTATTAAAAATTTATCTCCTCCGAGAGACCTTCCCTAAATCCTAATTTTCCACACTCTCTCTCTCTTCCATGTCGCCTATGCACTTGGATTAGAACCCTTTCAGCACTTGATATTCACTCCACCCTCAGCCCCACAGCACTTATGTATCTGTAACTTATTTATATTACAAATAACGATAACAAAATAAATAATATCGGTCTCCCCCACAAGTCTGTAAGTATATGGGCAGGGAACATATCTACCAACTCTGTTGTACTCACCTAAGAGCTAAATACAGTGCTTGGCACACAGTAAGCGCTCAATAAATACCACTGATTGATTGACTGAGCCCGGTCAGCCACGCCACCCCCCTCGCTCCCTGTGAGATGGAGGGGACCCCATGGTTTGGCTCACAACAAACCTTGGAATTAAAGGACTCCCCAGTATCATCATCCCTTGTCCGAACAACATCCCCTCACGGTCGCCGACCTCGTTTGCGCAGTTGAGGAAAGAGAGGAACTGGGAAAATAGGTGATTTGCTGGGAGTTATCCGGATAGTACCGGGGATTTCTACCCCATTATCCCACTTCTCCCCGGTCTACCCTCCTTCCCCTCTAAACCCGACTCAAGCCTCCCAGCAAAGATATTCGGACCTATGACCCGAGAGAGCACTGAGGTAGAAGCGCTGTTTCCACCGTTTCTCTCACCTTCATGTGTTGAAGACAGAAGGAAATATTCTTCACGCAACCCCGCACTGTCTTTTCTAAATGCCTAAATAACTTTTCCTCCCTGTTGAAGGTGCAGTCTTTCACCTAAAACACACGATAAGCATAAATAGTATTAATTTCTAGAAACAATACTCTACACTTAATAAGTGACAGCAGACTGAACGCACTGTGTTTGTAGAAGTTGGGTGTTTAGGTGTCAAAACTGTTCCGCGTAAACACTGCAGCTGCAGTAAGATGATTTATTTGAGACTCTCTACCCCGTACCTGACCCTTTCCTCTAGTCAGCCCGAGGAGAGTGGGATAAACCTTCTGCCCATGCTGCATCAGCCCTCGATTTCAAGGCTCAGAAAGTTCTAGAGCGACAGATTCAGGACTTGGAAAATGGCTGCCGGGGGTCTTACTCAGTGGGCCACGTCTGGCCACTGAAATGAGGGTTGAATAGATCCAGCCGTGGTACCTATTAAGCACTTATGCTCTGCAGAGCACTGTACTAAATGACAGGAGAGTATGATAGAGCCAATAGCTGTGATAGAACATGCTACCTGAGTTTCTGGAGCTAAAATGGGCAATCCAGAGGGGTACCAGGACCATCTGTTATAAAGTCCCCCCCCATCGTGTGTCTGTTTCTAATAATAATTACGGTATTTGTTAAGCGCTTACTATTTTCCAGGCACTCTTCTAAGCGCCGGGGTGGATACAAGTAAATCGAGTTAGACTCAGTCCCTGTCCCATGTGGAGCTCGCAATCTCCATCCCCATTTTACAGATGAGGGAACTGAAGCCCAGAAAAGTTAAGTGACTTGCCCAAAGTGACGCAGTAGAGAATCAGGCTCGGCTTCGTGGAAAGAACACCGGCTTGGGAGTCAGAGGTCTTGGGTTCTAATCCCGGCTCCGCCACTTGTCAGCTGTGTGATTTTGGGCAAGTAACAACTTCTCTGTGCCTCAGTTACCTTATCTGTAAAATGGGGATGAAGACAATGAGCCCCACGTGGGACAACCTGATTACCTTGTATCTACTCCAGCGCTTATACTAGTGCTTGGCTCGTAGTAAGCGCTTAACAAATACAATCATTATTAAGCGGTGAAGCCGGGATTAGAACCCATGACCTTCTGAGTCCCAGGCCTGTGCTCTATCCACTAGGCCATGCTGCTTCTTGTTATATCGTACTCTCGTAAGTGCTTAGTACAGTGTTCTGCACACAGTAAGCTCTCAATAAATATGATTGACTGACTGAGATTTATGGGTATCCAGTGGGTAGTCCAAAGAAACTCACAGATGAGGAAAAAAAGGAGGTTCGATTACCACAAAGTAGTCAATATCAGGCACTCCATTATGCATTCTATCAAATTCTATTCGATACCGTAAAGCTAACTGCAAAGTCCGGAATTCTCAAACACTCAGTGAAGACCTCAGAATACCTGGGACTCTCCTCTGGTTAAAATCTTCAGATGATTAGTCACCCGTTTGGATTTCTTGCTAATTGAGTGAATGTTCAGTTTGGAAAACTTCTCTTTGAGGGATTCATCTTCATCATTCTTCTTGTATTTCAGAACTGAAAGAGAAGAATTTCTAGTATTTATAGAGAGACAAGCAAACGGATTCCCCACAAGGCTTAAGGGAAATCTACGTTGAACTATGGAAACCCACGATACCAAAAGATTCTAACACGGTACCCTAGTTCGGAAATATAGATGGCCGATCAATGGAGCCCCATATCAGTCCTGTTATTAAGTGTAAATAATTTTTTTTCCCCAGAAATTACTATATGGACAGAAAAGAGCCTTCTTTTCTGGATTTTTGGAGTATTTGGTACACGCTTGCTCTTCATCAAGTACTTTTCTAAGCACTGGGGTGGATACAAAGTAATCAGGTTGGACGTAGCCCCTGTCCCACATGGGGCTCACAGTCTAAGTAGGAAGGAAAACAGGCTCGGAATCCCCATTTTACAGATGAGGGAACTGAGGCACAGAGAATTTAAGTGACTTTCCTCTGGTCACACGGTAGACGAGTGGTAAAGCAGGATTAGAACCCAGGTCCCCTGACTTCTGTCGTCTTTCTACTAGGCCGCGCGGCTTCTTGGAAAAAAAATGAAAAAACTAAAACATTTCCAGGTCAACCCCCACTCAGCATGCCCCTTTCCTACCCAAGTCCTTCCTCCTCTTAAGTTCATTAATGTTCACGTTGATGTCTTTCACGGCGGCAAAGGCTTCTTCCAGTGCTCTGTAGTCTGGGTGAGAGGGAGGAGTAGAATTTCGGAGCTCACACAGAAGTAAGGGGTATTTCATCACCCTTTGAATTGGTTTGATCATCAGAGATCCCATGTCCAATAGGTTTGGTTTGCCTCTACAATATAAAACAGAGTGACTATAAAAGGGACGATTTCCCAAAAGACCGTGTTTCTCTGCTTAGCCAGTCTCATTTTTATGATGCGCTCTCAGACGGCGGTTTCCTTTCTCATCCTCCTAAGTCTTTGAGACCAACTGGGGAAGCGAGGCGGAAAGAGGAAAGGAAGAAAAGCATCTCCGCCCTCGAGAGAAACGTCGTTGCCGGAGTTAGAAGTCTTGGAGGTGTGGGGCAGCTATGAGTCTTTCATTTTGAGAAATACAAATGGAGGTTCATTTGGCCCACCCTGAAAAAGGAAGAGCTCTCTATTCCTCTGGGGAACGTCCTAGATTCCAACGCTTTACCCCCAAACATTAAATCCAAGATGATGCATTGGGAAGGTGGTTTTTACACTTTTGAAGAGGCCTCTGCTTATGAATTATCTATTAAGCCCTGGCTGAAAAGAGAGTAAGCTTTAAGTGCTTTCAAAACCTTCTGATGCCTCCAAACCTTATGATTGCTACTTTCCAATCCCTCTTCTCTTTAATAAGGTTGTTATTTCCCCCCCTTTCCGCTTCTGATGGCAATAAAGAACATTTTATATTGTTATTGTTTCCCTTAAAAGCTTCGCAAATGCAAATCTGTAAATGCAGCTCCCTCATAAATGGAAATTCTACAAGTGACTTCTCTCCATATATCTGCAGTTTGGACGGCTGCCCAAATGATAAACAGCCCTCTGTTCAAATATCAGCAGGACCCCCTCTGGCAATGTGCTTTGAAAGATAGAGGGATGGGTCATAAGATAATGACACCCCAGGGCTTTCAAGTTCACCTCCTCTCAATCCACCCCTTCAGATGAAGTCAAGATAACCACACTTTTTAGATTAGTCCTATTTCCAAAAGAGGAAACCCTTTGGGAAGGGATGAGAGCTAATGGGAAGGCACCCCTACCAAGAAATTCGAGCAGATGCCTAACAGTTTGTGACATAGATTGTACTGGGGGAATTCAGTTGGTACTTAATTTGTAATTCTGCTTCAGTCCTTCCACCTTATCATGGATTTAGCAAGAATTTTTAGTGCCCTAAGAAGCTATGTTAATCTTATTACAAAATCATTTCTGAGGCTTTCCGGAGTCAAGTAAACCGGCTGGCTTCCTTTCGGCAATACTGCCGAACCATCATAAACCGCTTCACACTGAATACAATAAAAGCCATTTGCATTCCGAAAGAAAAGATGACATTTCAACAATGTGAAAACCGCGATGGGGTAGGCAGGCATTAGGAGGAGGAGAAGGTGCAGGAAAACCAACATTTCAGCTTCCGAAATTCTAGAAAAAGCAGCCAAGAAGTTTCTCAAAAGTTAAGCCGAGAGTCGACATCACGTTTGACTTGGATTTTCTGACAATGTACTGAGCTGTCTTCTAATAAGTTCCACAATTTTAATATTTCTCAGTGGACATGCTTCTTCTGTGACGTTTCCTTCCAGAATATGAAACCGGTGATGTGGAAATTAAAGGCACGATGTGACCGGTATGTTGCTCACCAACACCTCTGTCTCCGGTTCCAAAGGGTTACTGTTGGCTAAAAGGAATCGTAAATGCAGGCAGAGCCAGTTGGAGATTCTAAGGAGAAGGGACTGCTCTGGGTAGCTAACACCTTTTGTTGGTCTCCTAGCAACAAGGCAGCCTGTCCTTTGGAAGGACACTGTAGCAATTTTCCAAGGATCCATAGAGAAACCCACCTAGCTTCTCCCATTTACTTACAAAGAAGTGGCCAGGGCAAGAGGGAGAAAGAGCCCAGAGGCTTGATGAGTTCTCCTCCTGCCAAAGCTGCTTCTGAAGTCCTTCTACCCCTCCATCGAAATCAATTTTTTTTTAATGACAGTGGAGAATATTTTGCTATAAAGATTCAGATAGACTTTGTGACTAAGCCCAGACTCAGTCCCACTTTTCCCAGACTAAACCCCACTTTTCCTCAGCTCCCATTCCCTTCCGCTCCACGCTGACTCGCACCCTTTGCTCTTCCTCCCCTCCCCATAGGACTTATGTGTATATGTACATATCTATAATTCGATTTATTTATACTGATGCCTGTTACTTGTATTGATATCCGCCCCCCGAACCCTTCAGCCTGTGAGCCTGTTGTGGGCAGGGATTGTCTCTCTTTGTCGTATTGTGCTTTCCAAGTGATTAGTAAAGTGTTCTGCACACAGTAAGCGCTCAATAAATACTACTGAATGAATGAATGAATGAATTTGCTAACGTGAAAATATTCGTTTTCAATTTCTGATTTTGTGCAACTCCGAGAACAAAATTTCAAGTAAAGAATAAGGTGAAAAAAACTATTTCCATTTTTCAAAATTTCATTTGTTAAGCGCTATGTGTCAAGCACTGACCTAAGCACTCGGGTAGATACAAGATAATCAGGTTGGATGCAGTCTATGTTCCACATGGGGCTCACAATCTGAGTCCCCATTTTACAGAAGAGGTACCTGATGCCCAGAGAAGTGATTTGTCATACAGTGATTTGTCATACAGCAGACGTGGCAGAGCCGGGATTAGAATCCAGGTCTTTCTGATTCCCAGGCCAGTCTGGTAGGCCCTACCGCTTCTCCATGTTTAGGTCCGTGCTACTTCAGAACACTTCAAAGATGGTTGGCTTTACAATTATTATTATTATTACTGTTATTAGGAGCGGTGCCTCAGAGAAACAAATGGTCAGTTCCCTTGCCCAAGCATGATTTCTCCCTGGATTTCACACCTCTTCCTTTACCTCTCACATCTCAAACAGCAGCCCCTTCCTTCCCTTCTCCACAGAAATGGGTGCTCCTTTATGACCTCATGATAAATGAGGTGGGGAGTGGGAGAAGAGCCTCTCTGCAATTTTTTCCCACAGGTAAAACTGGATCTTTGAAGGGCATTCCCTCACCATTGGGGGGCACAGCTTCAGTCCATGGAGAGCAAAGATGAAATCTTGAACAAATATCATGACTTCTGCACGGGTGCATTTCCAAATATTCATTTAATATTATCAATATATCGATGATATGGATATCGTGCTGACTAAATTCTTGGAAAAGGACAATACAACAGAATTGGTAGTCACAATCCCTACCCACAAGGAATTTATGAGGGGAGAGAGAAATTAAAGTAGGTTAGGGATAGGCAAGGGCACGCATTCAATTTAGTAATTTAATCAAGGAAGCCGCTGATTAAGCAGTTGCCGTTGACAACCTCATCCTTAAATATCCCCGGCCCCGCCACGTCACCTCAACCCCCTCCATCCAATCAGACCATCCTTGTCTTCCCTTCCCAGAACTCTGGCTCCCCCTCCTCCATCCACCCACTCCCACTCTCCTCCCCCCAACCTCATCCATCTTCCCTCCCAAGCCCTGTCCTCTTCCTGACTTCCCTATCACCGTGGACGGCACGACCATCCTTCCCGTCTCACAGGCCTGCAACCTCGGTGTCATCCTTGACTCGGCTCTCTCGTTCACCCCACACGTCCAATCCGTCACCAAAACCTTCCGCTCTCACCTTTATAATATCGCCAAGATCCGCCCTTTCCTCTCCACCCAAATGGCTATTTTACTGGTACGGGCTTTCATAATATCCCGGCTGGATTATTGTGTCAGCCTTCTCTCTGATCTCCCTTCCTCCTCTCTCTCCCCGCTCCAGTCTATTCTTCACTCCGCTGCCCGGCTCATCTTCCTGCAGAAACGCTCTGGGCATGTCATTCCCCTCCTTAAAACCCTCCATTGGTTGCCTATCAACCTCCGCAGAAAACAAAAACTCCTCACTCTAGGCTTCGAGGCTCTCCATCACCTTGCCCCCTCCTACTTCTCCTCCCTTCTCTCTTTCCACTGCCCACCCCGCACGCTCCACTCCTCTGCCGCCCACCTCCTCGCCGTCCCCCATTCTCGCCTATCCCGCCGTCGACCCCCGGGCCACGTCCTCCCGCGGTCCCGGAACGCCCTCCCTCCTCACCTCCTCCAAACTAATTCTCTTCCCCTCTTCAAAGCCCTACTGAGAGCTCACCTCCTCCGAGAGGCCTTCCCAGAGTGAGCTTCCCCTTTTCCCTTTGCTCCCTCTACTCCCCCTCTACCCCCCCCTTCACCTCCCCTCAGCTAAGTCCTCTTTCCCTCTGCTCCTCCCCTTCTCCCTTCCCCTCCCCTCAGCACTGTGCTCATCTGCTCATTTGTATATATTTTTATTACCCTATTTTGTTAGTGAGATGTACATGCCCTTGATTCTATTTACTGCTATTGTTTTTGTCTGCCTGTCTCCCCCGATTAGACTGTGAGCCCGTCAATGGGCAGGGATTGTCTCTATCTGTTGCCGAATTGTACATTCCAAGCGCTTAGTACAGTGCTCTGCACACAGTAAGCGCTCGATAAATACTACTGAATGAATGAATCCTTGTTATCGTGTCCCAGCACCGCCCCTCATCCCCTTATCCAGCTCTGGCCCTAATCATTTCCCTCCCATCCAACCCCTCCCCCCGGGCTCACCCTGTCCCCTCCTCCCATATCCTCCCCCCTCCAAAAGCCAGCGTGGTCGGTGGAACATTCACTCCATTATGGGAGAGCTTCCCTTCACCGATCAATGTATTTACTGAGCACTTACTGTGTGCAGAGTACTAAGTAAGCGCTTGGGGGAGTACAATATAATGGAGTTGTAGTTAGACATCTTCCCTGCCCACAATGAGCTTACACTCTAGAGGGATAAAAGAGATTTGAACTTGCAGAGCTCAGTGGAGAGGTTTTTGCCAAAGCAGTGGTTTAGCACATCGACCTATAACTAAATATCATTGCCGTGTTCCCGAACCAATGACCGCTCCTCCTCGCCACCGCTGAAACCTGGCTCTTCCCAGATGACACTGTCTTCCCGGCTGCTCTCTCTAGAGAGGGTCTCATCTTTTCCCATTCCCCAATCTCACTGGGAAAGGAGGAGGAATTGGCTTCCTTCTCACTCCCCAGTGCCGCTTTTACACCATTCCATCTCTTCCATCCCTCTCTCTCCCTTCCTTTAAAGCCTATATCATCCGCCTCTACCAACCACTCCAGACAGCATTGCTTAGTGGAAAGAGCACGGGCCCCGAGTCAGAGGACGCGGGTTCTCAGCCCGGCTCCTCCACTCATCTGTAGTGTGACCCTGGTTAAGCCACGTAACTTCTCTGTGTCTCAGCTACCTCATCTGTAAAATAGGGATAAAGACTGTGAGCCCCACGTGGGACAACCTGATTATCTTGTATCTACCCCAGAGCTTAGAACAGTGCTTGGCACATAGAAAGCACTTAAACAAATACCATCATTATTATTATTTTACTAGTCACAGCCATCCTAACATTTCCCTAGCTCTTCTCCAGACCCTCCCCTCCTGCTTCCCCTTCATTTATTCAATCATATTTGTTGAGCGTTTACTATGTGCAGAGCACTGTACTAAGCACTTGGAAAGCACAATTGGCAACAGAGACAACCCCTACCCAACAATTCTTCAACCCTCCCATATTTCCCAGCATTATCTCAAGGTAATCTCCTGCCTCCCAGTCAAAATGCACACCCTCTACAGCCAACTCCTATCCCATCCCTTAGTACCTTATCAAAGCTCTTACCCCGTCTCTTCTTCCCTCCTTCCCCACCATCTTCAACTGGCTTTTTCCCCACTGATTTCAAATATGCTCATGTCTCCCCTGCCGTAAAAACACCCCCAAAATCTCCCTTGACCCCACAACTCCCTGCAGGTATTGCTCCACCTCCCTACTACCATTCCTCTCCAGATTCCTTGAGCAAGCTATCTCCAGTGCCCTTCCTCCAATTTTCTCCTCAACTCTCTTCAGTCTGGCTTCCATCCTCTTCTCTCCACAGAAACCGCCCTCTCAAAGGTCACCTGTATCTCTTTGCCAAATCCAACGGTCGCTACTCCATCCTAATTCTCCTCGACCTTTCAGCTGCCTTCGACACTGTCGGCCACCCCTTTCTTCTGAAAACATTATCCCACATTGGCTTCATTGACACTGCGGTCTCCTGGTTCTCCTCCTATCTCTTTGGTTACTCATTCTCAGTCTCTTTAAGGGGCTCCTCCTCTGCCTCCCACTCCCTTACTGGAAGGGAAGAAGAGAAGTAGCATGGCTTAGTGGAAAGAGCACGGGCTTGGGAGTCGGAGGACATGGGTTCTAATCCCTCCCCACCACTTGTCTGCTGTGTGACCTTGGGGAAGCCACTTAACTTCTCTGTGCCTCAATTCCTTCATCTGTACAATAGGGATTAAGACTGTGAGCCCCACATTGGACAAGCTGATTATCTCACATCTACTCCAGCACTTAGAACAGTGCTTGGCACACAGTAAGCACTTCACAAATACCATCTTTATTTTTACTGTGAAAGTCCCTCAAGGTTCAGTTCTGGGTCCCCGTCCATTCTCCATCTACACCCACTCCCTTGGATAACTCATTCTCTCTCCTGGCTTCAACGATCACCTCCAATTCCCAAATCTACATCTCCAGCCCTCATCTCTCTCCTTCTATTCAGTCTCACAAACCTTCTGCCTTAAGGACATCTCTACTCCATTGTCCTGCCAACATCTCAAACTTAACAAGTCCACAACAGAACTCCTTCTTTTCCCTCCCAAACCTTCTCCTCTTCCTGACTTCCCCATCACTCTAGACATCACCACCATAATAAATAAATAATTATAAATTATTTATTCCTATTAATGTCTGTCTCCCTCTCTAGACCGTAAACTCATTACGGGCAGGGAACTTGTCTACTAAATTCTCTTGCACTGTGCTTAGAACTGCGCTCCGCACACAGTAAGTGCTCAGTAAGTATCATCTCACAAACCCAAAACCCTGGTGTTATCCTTGACTCATGTCTCTCATTCAACCCACGTATTCAATGTCTCTAATTCCCGTTGGTTCAACCTTCACAATGTCGCTAAAATCTGTCCTTTCCTCTCCATCCACACTGCTATCGTGGGAAGCCAAGAACTCATCTATCCCTCCTTGAGCACTCTATCAGGCTCCTCGTTGACTTCCCTGTCTCTTTTCTCCTCCCACTTCAGCCCACTTCAGAGGCGGGGAGGTCAGTGAGGAGGCTGATGCAGTAGTCATGGTGGGAAATGATGAGTGCTTGGATCAGCACGGCACCAATTTGGACGGAGAGGAAAGGGCATGTTGTGAAGGTAGGATCAACAGGATTTGGTGACACATTGAATGTGTGGGTTGAATGAGAGTGATGAGTCAAGGATAATGCCAAGGTTAGGGGCTTGTTCCACAGGGAAGAGAATTATAATTATGATGTTTGTTAAATGCTTCCTATGTGCCAAGCACTGTTCTAAACGCTGGGGTAGTTACAAGGTAATCAGCTTGTCGCACGTGGGGCTCACAGTCTTAATCCCCATTTTACAGATGAGGTAACTGAGGCACAGAAAAGTTAAGTGGCTTGCCCAAGGTCACACAGCAGACAAGTGGCAGAGCCGGGATTAGAACTCACATCCTCTGACTCCCAAGCCTGTGCTCTTTCCACTATGCCACGCTGATGGTGAGTGTAGTTAATGTAGTTCAAACATAACCTGTTTTATACTACCAAAATGATCTAATGTATGTACAACTCAGTGCGCCTTGAGGGAAAGGGAAAATCAGATGGTGACAGCAGTGAATTAGTAATCACTGGAAGGGTGAAAAATTGGACCATATTTGAGGTTTCCCAGTGAAATGCGATGGGTCCCCCGTCTCCCTGAGTCCACCACAGGGTCAGTGGCTGTGGGGCCGTGACCCCCTATCTTGGGGGGTTCTTAGGGCAGTGTGGGTCACACCAGCTGGGGCTTCTTTTCTCCACCTACTCCAACTCTCTTGGAGAACTCATTCACTCCCCCATCTTCTACTATCCTCTCTATGCGGATGATTCCCAAATCTGTCTCCAGCCCTGATCTCCCTCCTTTTATGCCGTCTCGTATTTCCTCCTGTCTACAGGACATTTCTTGGATGTTCCGCTGACACCTCAAATTTAACAAATCCAGAATAGAACTCTCCATCTTCCCACCTAAACCCCGACCTTTTCCATCACCATCCTCCCTCTCTCCCAAACCCCTAACTTTGGCATTATCCTCGACTCAGCTCTCTCATTCAACACACATAATAAATCTGCCACCAAATCCAGTCAGTTTTACCTCCACAGCACCGCCAAACTCTGCCCTTTCCTCCCCACCCGAACTGTAGCGTGCTGATCCAGGTACTTATCCTTGACTATTGCATCAGCTTCCTCGCTGACCTCCCCGCATCCTGTCTCTACCCACTCTAGTCCATACTTCACTCTGTTTCCTTGATCATTTATCCTCAATAACCTCCAGTGGTTGCCCATCCATCTCCACATCAAAAAGAAACTCCTTCTCATTAACTTTAGGGCACTCTATCAGCTTTCTCCATCCTTTCTAACCTCGCTGCTCTCCTATTCTAACCCAGTCTGCTCCTCTGCTCCTCTAATACCAAACTACTCTCTGTAACTTGATCTCATCTATCCCGCCATAACCTCTTGTCCATATTCCCCGGCAAGGCCTGGAATTCCCTTCCCCTCCATATCCAAAAGTCCATCACTTTTTAAAAAAAATGGTATTTGTTAAATGCTTACTCCGTGCCAGGCACTCTTCTAAGTACTGGGGTAGATACAAGGTACTCAGGTTGGACACAGTCCCTGTCCCCCAAGGGGCATAAAGTCTTAATCTCCACTTTACAGATGAGGCAACTGAGGCACAGAGAAGTGAAGTGACTTGCCCACTGTCACAGAACAGGCAAGTGTAGGAGTCAGAAGTAGAACCTAGGTCCTTCTGATCCCAAGGCTCGTGCTCTGTCCTCTAGGCAATGCCACTTTCTTCAAAACTTTCCTAAAATGACATCTCCTCCAAGAGGCCTTCCCTGACTAAGCCCTCATTTTCCCCATCCTCCTTTCCCTCTGCATCAACTAGGCACCTGGCTATGATCCCCTTAAACACTCTGATACTCACCCCTGCCCCAAAGAAATTATATCCATATATATATATATTTATTTTTATATATAACATATATCCGTACTCTTTCTTCTCTGTGATTTCTTTTAATGTCTATCTCCCCCTGTGGATTAAAGGCTCCTTGTGGATAGTGTCCAACAATACAACTCTATTACATTTTAAAATAAAAATTAAAATGGTGGTATTTGTTAAGCGCTTACTATGTGCAAAGCACTGTTCTAAGCGCTGGGGGATACAAGGTGATCAGGTTGTCCCATGTGGGGCTCACAATTTTAATCCCCATTTTACAGATGAGGGAACTGAGGCACAGAGAAGTTAAGTGACTTGCCCAAAGTCACACAGCTGGCAAGTATCCCAAGCGCTTAGTATAGTGCTCTGCATGCAGTAGACTCTCAGTAAATACCAGCAATTGATTAACTGACTAATCAATTGACTGGCTAATGACATTTTGCTCATTTAATATTTATTGAGCACATACTATGTGCAGAGCAGTGCTTGAGAGAGGACAATGTAAAGATAAACAGATTCTCTGCCCACAACAAGCTTACAGTCTAGAGGGGGAGACAGACATTAATATGAACAAGTAATTTACAGAGAGCACAGGCCTGGGAGTTAGAAGGACCTGAGTTCTAATCCTAGCTCTGCCACACATCTGTTGTGTGACCTTGGGCAAGTCACTTAACCTCTCTGGGCCTCAGTTACCTCATCTGTAAACTGAGGATTAAGACCGTGAGCCCCAAGTGGGGCAGGGACCATGTCCGACCCGATTAACTTGTATCTCCCCCAGCGCTTAGAACAGTGCTTGGCACATAGTAAGCGGTTAGTTAGAACAGTGCCTGTCACAGTGTAGGTGCTTAACAAATACCATAAACAAGTACAATTATTATTGGAGCCGGGAGGCGGAATGAGAAGAGGGAGCAAGTCAGGATGACACAGAAAGGAGTGGGAGAAGAAGAAAGGAGGGCTTAGTCTGGGAAGGCCTCTTGAGGAGATGTGTCTTCAATAAGGCTTTGAAGTGGGGAAGAGTCATTGTCGGATTTGCGGAGGGAGAGAATTCCAGAGGCAAGATGAGGGTTAGTCGTTGGAGGCAATAATAATAATAATGTTGGTATTTATAAAGCGTTTACTATGTGCCGAGCACTCTTCTAAGCGCTGGGGTAGATACAGAGTAATCAGGTTGTCCCACGTGAGGCTCACAGGTAATCCCCTTCTGACAGATGAGGTGACTGAGGCACAGAGAAGTGAAGTGACTCGCCCACAGTCACACAGCTGACAAGTGGCAGAGCTGGGATTCGAACTCATGACCTCTGACTCCCAAGCCCGTGCTACATAGATGAGTTTGAGGTACAGTGAGAAGGTTAGCATTAGAGGAGCAAAGTATACGTTCTGAGTCATAACAGGAGAGTAGAGAGGTGAGGTAGGAGTGGGCGAGGTGATTAAGTGCTTTGAAGCCAACGATGAGGAGTATTTCTTCGATGTGGAGGGCGCTGGGCAACCACTGGACTTTCTTGAGGAGTGGGGAGACATGTCCTGGATGTTTTTGTAGAAAAATGATCCGGGCAGCAGAGTGCAGTATGGACTGGAGTGGGGAGAGACTGGAGGCTGGGAGGTCAGCTAGGAGGCTGATAGGACAAGTGATTGCTCTGACGTGATAGAAGCGCGGATGGAGAGGAAAAGCCAGATTTTAGCAATGTTTGCTCCTCACTATCAGTGGTGATGGCGTGTGTGCCAAGCACTGTGCCAAGCATTAGGGCAGAGACAAGATCATCAGATCAGACCCAGTTTTTTGCCCACATGGGACTGACAGCCTAGGAGGCAAGAAGAACGGGTATTTTATTTCCATTTTACAGATGAGGAAACTGAGCTTCCAAGACGTTCGAGATGACAGCACAGGTCAGTGGAGTCGGGACTCGAACGAGCAGCTCCTGACCCTGAATCCTGTGGTCTTGCCGCCTCCCCGCCCCCCACCATCACACTGCCCCATCCCACCGCAGCCCAGCTAGATTTTCGGATGGTTGTGTCTGTCGACGGAGTTGATTCAGAGTAGGCAGTTGGCATTTGTGACAATTGGCGTTTAGATGTTTATTTGGGGGCAATCGGTTGTTCCCCTAGATCAATTTGGATCAAAGTCCACATCCTGTAGGTAATAGTGCGAAAGAAAACGCTACCTCTGGGCGCCAACCAGATATATCTTGTAATTTACAACCTACAGTCCCATGTTGAGATAACAAATCATAGCAACGAAATGATGCTAAGTAGCAGGGACAAGGATTCTCAATTTTCTCTGATGTTAATGGCTCTGTAGGGATCCCAGGTTAAGGCATTACTAATATCACTCTGTAGGAAGAGGGTGACTGCAAACAAGTATAATATAGATAATAATATCATTTGAGGCTTAAATTCTGCCCCCAGCATCAGGGGAGAGTAAATTGTTGAAAATCAGCAAGAAAGAGGAAAGAACAAGGAGGAAGTGTGGTCTAGCGGAAAGAGCGCAGAATTGTGAGTCAGGAGACCCGGGTTCTTTATCCGGTTCTGACGCTGGCCTGCTGCGTGACCTTGGACAGTTAACTTGATTTCTCAGTTTCCTCATCTGTAAAAGGGGGATGAAGTAACCCATTTAGACTGAGTTCTATGTGGTGCTGATTCCATGTCTGGTCAATCATATTTATTAATAATAATTATGATATTTGTCAAGTGTTTACTAGGTGCCAGGCACTGTACCGAGTGCTGGGGTGGATACAAGCAAATTGGGTTGTCCCACTCGGGGCTCACAGTCTCAATCCCCATTTTTCAGATGAGGTAACTGAGGCACAGAGAAGTGAAGTGACTTGTCC
The DNA here is from genome assembly GCF_004115215.2 of Ornithorhynchus anatinus. Lineage (NCBI taxonomy): Eukaryota > Metazoa > Chordata > Mammalia > Monotremata > Ornithorhynchidae > Ornithorhynchus > Ornithorhynchus anatinus. The sequence goes on from NC_041739.1 coordinate 40,397,899, forward strand.
AAGATTGTTCAGCAGACAAGTGGTGGAACTGGGATTAAATAATAATAATAATGTTGGTATTTGTTAAGTGCTTACTACGTGCAGAGCATTGTTCTAAGCGCTGGGGTAGATACAGGGCAATCAGGTTGTCCCACTTGAGGCTCACAGCTAGTCCCCATTTTAGAGATGAGGTAACTGAGGCACAGAGAAGTGAAGTGACTTGCCCACGGTCACACTGCTGATGAGTTGCAGAGCCAGGATTCGAACCCATGACATCTGGCTCCCAAGCCCGGGTTCTTTCCACTGAGCCACGCTGCTTCCCCATGACCTTCTGACTTCCAGGCCCATGCTCTATTGAGCGCTTACTGTGTTCAAAGAACTCTACTAAACTCTTGGGAGAGAACAATATAACAGACACATTGCCCGTCCACGGAGGACTTACAGCCTACAGATCTTATTCTTTTGTTCTATCCTAGTGCTTACTGTACTATTTGGAGCCCGAGAAAGACTTCCCAGAATATCTGAGAAGCAGCTTGACCTAGTGGATAGAGCACGGGCCTGGGAGTCAGGAGGTCATTGGTGCTAATTCCGGCTCCACCACTTGTCTGCTGCGTGACCTTGAGCAAGTCACTGCACTTCTCTGTGCTCAGTTACCTCATCTGTAAAATGGGACTTGAGACTGGGACCCAACTCCTGTTGCTTGTAGCCACCCCAGTGCTCAGAACAGGGCCTGGCACATTGTAAGCACTTAGCAAATACCATAATTATCGTTATTATTATCTACATATGCGCATTTCTCTTTGCCTGGAATTAGGGATCTGAGCAAAGAGAGTCTCCAAGGATACCCACTACCACTGGAGGAGAACCTGCAGCTGTAACACAGGTGAATAGACTTCCTCAAGTCACTACCTCCTCCAAAATTTTCTAAACACGGCTCTGAGAACCGAGGAAGCTTTGTGTGAAGTCGGCAGACTCCAGTTCACCACTCACAGCCCTCAGGTGCTCTCACCCCAAACCATCCACCTTTCTATCAGTCGCAAATTTCCAAAAGAGTATAATCAGTCTTTATCAGGTATTCAATGCCTGTCCAGCCCTATACTAAGAGGGCTAGATACAAGATAATCAGATTAACCACAGTCCTTGTCCCTCAAAAGGCCCACAGTCTGAGAGGTAATAATAATAATAATAATTATGGTATTTGTTAAGGACTTACTATATTCCAGGCACTGCACTAAACTTAGGGGCAGATCCAAGCAAATTGATGTGGACACAGTCCCTGCCCCCATGGGGCTCACAGTCTCGATCCCCATTTCGCAGAAGCGATAAATGAGGCTCAGAGAAGTGAAGTGACTTGCACAAGGTCACACAGACGACAAGTGGCGGAGTCTGAATTAGAATCCATGACTTTCTGAATCCCAGGCCTCTGCTCTAGCCACTATGCCACACTGCTCCTGACGGGTAGGGAGAATAGTACTCGTTTTACAGATGAGGAAACTGAGGTACGAAACTGTTAAGTGGCTTGCCTCACACAGCAGGCAAGTAGCAGAGCCCGGATAAAAACCCAGATTTCCTGACTCTGAATCCCACCTTCACTGGGTCCCGGATGGGCTCTGCACCAGCAGATCGGTTTGAATTTAAGTTTGTTTTCTTTCAGTCTCTCATAATCCGGCCTCCCTCTCCCAACTCCAAGCCTTGGACCTAGGTTCTGCAGGAAACAACCTCCCTGCACCTTTTTTTAATATGGTGTTTGTTCAGTACTGACTAAATACCAGAAGCTGTACTAAGCACTGGGTAGAGACAAGATAATCAGGTTGGACGCAGTCTCCGTCCCACACAGCGCTCTTGGTCTCAATCTCCAGTTTACAGATGAGATACCGGAAGCATAAAGTCAAGTGATTTGCCCGAGGTCACCCAGCAGATAAGCGGCAGAGTCGGATTAGAACCCAGGCCCTTTTAACTACCAGACTCATGCTTTAGCCAATAGGCCACACCGCTTTTTGAAGCTTTTCCCAAAGCCTCTCTTCCCTGCCTTTAAACAGTAGTTCAGAGCCCACCTTGTCCAGAAAGTTTTATTTAATTCCACTCAGTTTTCAGTTTGCCATCACATTTCATGGCAGATGATCCCTCTTGGATTTACGTACGTAATGTGCTGTGTGTGTCTCTATGTCTGTGTGTGTTTGCACACCCTGGAGGCGATCAGTAAATATCTGTGGATGATAATGGTGATGATATCTATTAAATCTTAGAGCGAGGTTTCCTGTGTCCCTTTTGGTTACTTTTTTCTCCCTTTCCGGCAAGTTAATGTGAAATGGCTAGCCAGTTACCCCAGCCAGTGAGATCAATCCGGAATCAATGAAGGGTTGACAGCGTTGAATGTCCTTGGGCAACGGTCCCAGAAATATGTCAACAATGATCTTGTGCAGTACCGGGGCTGGTCGGTCATTTGCTCAGAACCCAAAATCGGACTGGTTCTTGAGGAATTACTGCGGCTTCGAGACATCTTTTCTGAATTTTAAAAAGCTGATCTGAACATTTCCGAGGGGGCTTTCATTTGCTATCTCTTCGACGCCCCTTTGGCTTCAGAATTCACGAGTCCTAGCCGCTTAAGACCCAAGAACGAGCCCAACGTTGGGCATTTCCATCCACACTTTTAGTGGGTAGGAGGCAGTTTGGCGGAAGCCTACAGGATTCACATAGGGCAGTGTGGTCTAGTGGGAAGAGCGTGAGGATAGAAGTTTTGACATCTGTTTCCCCCCTTCTAGATTGTGAGCCTGCTGTGGGTGGGGATTGTCTCTATTTGTTGCTGAATTCTACTTTCCAACTGCTCAGTACAGTGCTCTGTACACAATAAGCGCTCAGTAAATACGACTGAATGAATGAAAGTCATGAGACCTAGGTTCCGTCTCCCCTACTGCCTCTGACCTTCTGTGAGACCTTGGGCGAGTTGTCTTACCTCTCTGTGCCTCAGTTTCCTCATCTAGAAGATGAGGTTAATAATATCTGCCTCGCCTTACTTTGCAGGATTGTGATGAGGATAAAATGATATCATTGATGTGAAAGTGTTTTGGAAAAATAAAAGCACTTTATAGAGTGGGGGTATTATTTATTCATAGTAAGGAAAAAAAGAAGGGGGAAAAATAACCTCATCAAGAAAATGCGGCCCTGATACCGTACTCTGCTCTAAGTGATTTTTCTGTGCATTTGGAGTTCATGGAGCACTGAAGAAGAGGAGCTTCGCTACTCACGACTGAACTGAGAGATTTCTGTGAGAGAGATTTACAATACATTCCACTGTGTTCTCCTCCTATCCCTCTGGCCACTCCTTTTTGATCTCTTTCAGCGAATCCTTCTCTGCCTCACATCTCCTTACTGTGGGAGTCCCTTAAGGCTCAATTCTTCGTCCCCCTCTATTCTGCATTTACACCCACTAACTGCCTTGGAGAATCCATTCCCTTTCACGGCTTCAACCACCCTCCTTAATAATAACAGTGTTGGTATTTAAGCACTTACTATGCACTGTTCTAATCGCTGGGGTGGATACAGGGTAATCAGGTAAGGCTCACAGTCTTAATCCCCATTTTACAGATGAGGGAACTGAGGCACAGAGAAGTCGAGTGACTTGCCCACAGTCATACAGCTGTCGTGGCAGAGCCGGGATTCGAACCCATGACCTCTGACTCCCCAGCCCGGGATCTTTCCACTGAGCCACGTCGCTTCTCTATGCGGATGACTCCCAAATCTACATCTCCAGCCCTGAGCTCTCTCCTTCTCCGCCATCTCGCATTTCCTCCTACCTTCAGGACATCTCTACTTGGGGGTCCCGACAACACATCCAACTAAATACACCCAAAACAGAATTCGTGATCTTCTCATCCGAATCTTGACCTTCCTGGATTTTTCTATCACTGTAGACATCACCATCAATCAATCAAATGATCAGTGGTACGTACTGAGCACCTATGTACAGAGCACTGTACCAGGTGCTTGAGAGAGTACAATACAAGAGAATGAGCGGACATGTTCCCTGCCCACAGCAAGTTTGCGGTCTACAGTCCATCCTTTCTGGCTCACAAACCCATAACATTAACATTATCCTAGACACATCTCTCTCATTCAACCCACATACTGGGTCTGCCACAAATCCTGTTAATTCTACCTTCGTAACCTCTTCTTTCTCTCCATCCAAAGGGTTACCATGCTGATCCAAGTTCTTATCACATCCTGCCTTGATTACTGTTTCAGCCTCCTTTCTGACCTCCCTGCATCCTTTTTCTCCCAACTCCAGTCCATACTTTACTCTGCTGCCTGGATCACTTTTTGAAAAAAAAAAACCAAAACACCCCCACCCCGGCAACTCCCTGAGAAAAAAAAATACCCAAAAAGCCTCTAGGCCCACAACCCCACTCCTCAAAAAACCTCCAATGGTGGTCCGAACATTCTCTGGTTCTCTGGTTTTCTTCCAAGCACTTAGTGCAGTATTCTGTACATAGAAAGCACTCAATAAAAATCACCGATTGATTGCTTGACTGATTGAATGAGCATCTGAGGGAAGGAGCATCTCAAGGGAAGAACCTGGGTATGGAAAATGGAAAAAGAAATAGAAAACAGAAAGTCCTGCTACTTTTAATAACCAAAGGAGATTCCATTTATTTAATTTTTTGATTATAGAGGCCTGGGCTTTGGGAATTAAAAGTCCTAAATCGAATGGCATGGAACAAACTCAGCTGATGACAACAAGATAGTCGTTGATTAATTCTACAATTCTGTAAGAGCATCAGTGGGCAAGAAGAGTGTTTTGAGTAGTGATGCCATGGTCTTTTTTACTGTACTAAACACTGGAATGTATCACATGAGCAAATGCCACTTTCCCTGCCTATAACGACCTTACACTCTATTGAGGAAAGCGGGGATACAGACACTTTTTTTTTTTAATGATTTTTGTTAAGGTCATACTTTGTGCCAGGCACGGGAACAGTCTTAATCCCCAGATGAGGTCACTGAGGCTCAGATAAGTTAAGCGACTTGCCCGAGGTTGCACAGCAGACAAGCGGCAGAGTGGGGATCAAAACCCAGCTCCCCCAGGCCCGAGTTCTTTCCACTAGGCCATGCGGTTTCTCATTCCATTTACAACGGAATCATCGTGATAAATAATTGACTGTACAATGGAAATGAATCTATGTAAGTACTGGGGAAGAGCATAAGGATCTCAGTGCTAGAGGTGACCTATGGGCTTATGTGATTCAGGGTGCTGGGGGTGGGTCTGGGAAGGCAGTTTGGAGGAGGTGGGCTTCCCGGCAGGCTCTGAATATGGGAAGAGCTGAGGCTTGTCAGATTGGGGGAGGGAGGGAGGGAGACTCGAGTGGAGCAAAGAGTGTGAACTGACGGATGGAGGCAGGACCCTCAAGAGCCGGGTAGAGAAGCAGCTGGGCCTAGTGGGTAGAGTCCGGGCCTGGCAGTCAGAAGGACCTGGGTTCTAATCCTGACACCACCACCTGTCTGCTGGGTGACCTCGAGCAAGTCACTTCACCGTCTCGGTTGCCTCATGTGTAAAATGGGGATTAAGACTGTGAGCCTCCTGTGGGATAGGGACTGGCACATAGTAAACACTTAAATACCACCATTATTATCGTTAGATACAGTTGTAGCAGGTTGTGGGCAGGGAACGAGTCTATTTATTGCTATATTGTACTTTCCCAAGTGATTAGTATAGCGCTCTGCAAACTGTAAATGCTCAATAAATACGGTCGAATGAGTGAACGTTCATTAGCTTGCTAGTTTGAGAGATGTTTTCTGGCCATCCAAATCTCCATAGTCAACTCTAACTCTGAGGTGGGGGCCAGGGGACCATCAATCCACACTTGTGGAGAAAGGATCTACTTGCCTACAAACTCTGTTATATCGTTCTCTCCCAAGTGCTTAGTACAGTGCTCTGCACACAGCAAGCCCTCAAATAGGATGGACTGGTTGACTGGAGGCCGTGGTGATGTTTCAGTCAACCAAAAAAATTGATGGTATTTATTGAGCGCTTATCCCGTGCAGAACATTGTACTAAACTTCGGAAGCAGTTTCGAGCTTCAGGGGCGGAAGCCACCCTGGTGTTCTGAAGTTTGCTTATCCTCCTGACTAAGAGAAACGATTTGGGGATTTTTGTAAACCCCCTACCCCCGCCTTGGTCTTGTTTTCTCATCCGCTGTCACCCCCAGCGTAGGTTTCATTTTGTAAACGGTGCATAAATCAATCAATGGTATTTATTGAGTGCTTACTGTGTGCAGAGCACTCTACTAAGCAGTTGGGAGAGTACAAGGGATAAGACTGACTAATCAGCTCACATTGAGGTTTTCATGAAATAAGATTGTAAAGGCAATCCCTAAGAATGGCAGTTGAGAATGAATTCCCTAAACACTCTTTTTTTTAAAAAAGTATTTGAACAGTGCTTGTTATGTGCCAGGCACCATACTAAGGTCTGGTGTAGGTACAAATTAATCAGATTGGAAACAGTCCATGTCCCATCTGAGGTTCACCGTCTTTATCCTCATTTTACAGATGAGGCAACTGAGGCACAGAGAAGGTAAGTGACTTGCCCAAGGTCACACAGCAAACAAGTGGCAGAGCCGGGATTAGAATTTAGGTCCTTGGCAGGCCCGTGCTCTATCCATTAGGCCACGCTGCTTCTCACCAAATCACGCTGCTTCGTCCCAATAGTCCTGGAATGCTACAAAGCTGGACTTTATTGGTCATGGCGGTTTTTAGGGGTAAGGACCCGTGTGCCTTTTCATGGGCACTAAATCAGGAAGACAACATAAAAATAATAATAGTAGTAGCTGTGGGGTAGCTACAAGATAATCAGGTCAGCAGAGTCTCCGTCCCACAGAGGGCTCAGAGCTTAAGGAGGAATGGGACAGGTTTTGTATCTCCATTCTACAGATGAGGTCACTCATTTAAAAGTGGTCAGCGGCATTCACAAAACGCAAGGCTCTGATTTTTAAATTTTGTCCCGGCTCTCTATCTCTAAAGCGTATCCAAGGTGACAGCCTGTGGCTCATACAAGTACCGATCTCAACCCTCTCCTGCCCCCCGAGATGGTAAGCTCATTGCGGGCAGGGAATGTCACTGTTTATTGTTGTGTTGTACTTTCCCAAGCGCTTAATACAGTTCTCTGCACACAGTAAGCGCTCAATAAATATGATCGAATGAATGAATGAGATGGTACCAGGCAGATAGATGGCCTCGCTTGGGGAATTCTGGCCTACCATCTCCATGGAACTGGGTATTGAAGGATAATGAAGGGAGTGGGAAGGAGAGAGAGGAGAAAACAACACTGAAAATGAATACTACCATCCACAACCCCTGGAAGCCACAACTATTTCTGTCCCAGCACAGTCACCTTGTGTAGGAATCCAAGACTCTGGTTTCAACAGATCCAAAAAAATTAAAATTTTTAGCTCAGAATCATCATTTATCGTGAAAATACATCTTGTCTTAGTAACAGAGAAAGTACTTACTCTTCCATGTATATTTTCCTGAAAAAAGAAAAAAGAGACGAACATTAGTTTTTAAAGGAAAACAGTATATGGATGCCGGGCATTGCTAATGCGACTATTCTTGGAAGGCACGATTAAAAAAGTCAACCCATTATAATACTCTTCTTTCAGGTTAGCTCTGTTGAATTTCAACGCCGGTATTTCCTGCGGTACTCGCTCACTTCCCGATAGGGGTGCAAAATTTACCTTGGCTTAAGCACTTTCTTTTCCCTCCCTGTGAAGTAGTTTAACTGATTTGATATAATGATTAAAGTCCGTTTAAATCTAGCATTAGATAATGACATCTATTTCGCATAGCCAATCAATCTATCGATGGTATTTATTGAGTTCCCTCTCAGGGTGGCACCTGGAGAGTTTCCAGTCCTCTACCAGTCTCGGCTACGGGAGGGAGAGCCAAGCAGAGGCCTGTCCATTCCATTCCTAACTTGGGCAGCGGCTTGTGGAAGGCCATCTGCTACAAGTCAAAACCCACCTGTGCTGGGCACCAGCGGCACGGGATAGAGTCGAGGACGGAGACTCAAATTTACTGCACGGAAGGAAGTAGTGGAAAACCACTTCCAGATTTTGACCAAGAAAACTATCTGGATCGATTGCAGAACGATTGCAGATGGAGGTGGGGCGTTCTGGGGGAGATGTGTCCATGGCGTCGCTGACGACTCGATGGCATATGACAATTTATTGAATGCTTACTGTGTGTAGAGAAACTCTTGGGAGAGTATATTAACAATAGAGTTGGTAAACACATTCCCTGCCCACAGGGAGTTTACAGTCTAGAGGGCCAAAAAATCATTCAAATCAATTCCAGATGGGGAAATGGCAGAGTACAAGTGCTGTGGGGCTGGGGTGAAGTCAAGTGTTCGGTGTTTCAAGTGTTTTGTACAAGCCCAAGTACATAAGTGAGGCAGAAGGGATATGAGGGAACTTAGTCAGGGAAGGCCTCGAGGAGAAGATGTGGATTTAGAAGGGCTTTGAAGATGGGGAGAATGGTGGTCTGCTGGAACTGAAGTAGGAAGGAGTTCTAGGTCAGAGCGAGGATTTGGGCGAGAGGTCGGTGGCGAGAGAGACAAGACGAGTAGGTTGGGGCTTGAGGAGTGAGGTGTGCACCCTGGGTTGTCGTAGGAGGTCAGCGAGATAAGGAAGGAAGGAGAGAGCTGATTAAATGACCTAAAGCTGTGGGCAAAGATAGTAGATTCCAGGTCGCAGATCTGTTAAGGTGGCTTTTTTCTGAATAGGATGTGAAAGGTAACATGCTGACGTTTAGGAATTCACAACAATTGTTCTGTTATTTTGTGTTTTGAACACAAACTATTTGATCATGCACCTATAGAGTGCTTTTTAATCACTTTAAAATATATTAATGTTGTTTTAGTTAACTAATCAATGGCTTTTATTAATAATAATAATCATCATCATCATTATGGTATTTGTTAAGCACTGACGATGTGCCAAGCACTGTATTAAGCACTGGGATAGATACAAGGTATTCAGATTGTCCCTCATGGGGCTCACAGTCTTAATTCCCATTTTATAGACAAGGTAACTGAGGCTCAGGGAAGCGGCTTGTCTAAGGTCACACAGCAGATAAGAGGCGGAGCCGGGATTAGAACCCATGTCCTCTGACTCCCAGGCCCGGGCTCTTTCCACTAAGCCATGCATTTAATGAGTACTTACTGTGTTCAGAGCACTGAACTAAGCACTTGGGAGAGTGGAATACAGTACAATTAGTAGGCATGTTCCTGACTTCTGGGAACTTAAAGTGTAACCTAGGAGACAGTTTCTTTTGGATCTTGAGAACACATTCATGCGTTTTCCATGATTTCCTGTAGGGCACTCCACTTTGTTTCTCACTCTACAGTTTCAGAACATCCATTAAAAGCACTAACAAAGTATAGCAAAATGAATTAAACAATCAGTGGAATTTATTGAATGCTTACTGTCGACAAACAGATCTGAGAGCTCACCTCATGTACATTTTTAATATGCAAGTTCCAAACTGTGACAAGCAGTGGAAGGGATTTAGGATAAAAGAAAGATAGCTTTATACTCTCTTGCATTTATGAGCCTACAATTGAATTAGAAATCATTAAAATGAAGCCGACTTGTCGGGCTTCCTTATGGGGACAGTGAGTATCATTTTCTGTGATAGATGCTGGTCAGAACTGGCAGATACAGCAGAAAAAAAGTAAAGTCACAGTGGATTTTTGCTTTTATAAATACAGATTTCCTCCTTGGATATTTGTCTGGCCTCCCTCTAATGGAGTGTTCTATTTGCCCGAGGTCATTTTGGAGGTCACAGATCAGCCAATAGCTTGGGAAGACAAATATTATGAAGTTGTATGTGGAAACAAGACGGTGAACAAGGGGTCTATTTTGAAAGAAAACCACTTACACATTTTGAAACTTGAGAGTCAAGGTCATTCCTTTGACTCTCGAAGGTCATTTCTATTTTTATTTAAGAAGTTTAGGAGAAAGTTAACGCAAATGCCAAAATAAAGTGCTACCGTGATAAATTAATAAAGATCCATTGATTATAAGCTCCTTGAGGACAGGGATGTCTACAAACTACTGAACTGTACTCTCCCAAGCATATTATATACAGTGCTCTGCACTCAATAAAGCATTCAATAAATACCACTGCCGATTGGTTGACTGATTGAAAGCAAGAAGGAAATTTTTTCCAGGGGAGGAATGGTACAGTTGATTTAGAACTAGAGTTTCTCCCCGAAAAGGTCCCCTTTTAGTTTCTTCCAGATTTCTGAAAAACTTCTGCTTAGACTTAACCACTTCACAACTTAGCCCACGATTTAAGCAATGAAGTAGAAATCTGAAGATTCAAGATCTGGATAATCGAAGCTCCAAAATATTTTCCTGCTGTAGCAGAAGTACACTTTGGTCACAGTCCCTTAGACTGTGAACCCCATGTGAAACAGGGACTGTGTCTGATATGGTTATCCTGTATATACCCCAGAGCTTTGCACATACTAGGCATTTCACAGAGAACACAATTATTATTTTTATTAAGATTTTACTGCTGGCAGTGAGATTCTGCACACAGCTTTCTGAGGGCCTATGCCAGAGCCCATTGCCTAATGTTTCTGTTTGGTGAAGAGAGAGCAAAGGCTTTAAATTAAAATAACCCCCAATTAGCTCACCCTGCCTTCCTTTACCCCAGTTTAAATCGAGAGTAAATGACCTCCCCTCACGGAAAACATCTTCTAGCAGAGTCCCAAGCCAGGAGAGCCTCGGGAACAGGGAACCCATCACCAGCACGAGTCAAAACAACATAGCAAACTGAAGCTTCCCCAGAGTCATCGCTTTGCCCAGAGGGGGGATGGGGCTCTTCCATTATCGGCAGGGGAGACCACCCTTCTATCCCCCAGAATGTCTCTAGGAGGTGCAGACAAACTAACTCCTTCACATGCTCTAGTTTCTCTTGCTCTATCCTTTCGTGACGTTGTCTTGCCAGCTGTCAATCAGAGCAGTACCAGGTGTTTTGGGGTGGTTTTTTTTTTTTTACATATAGCCTGTTCATTCAAGCAGTAACACTCGCTAGCAGCAGACACCCTAACCCTCACGAGCCACGATTGGATAATGATGCTTGGAGTGGTTTAGAAAGGATCGGAGTGGCGGAGGGTCATTTCAGCTCCCTTGTGAAAGCTGGAGGGAAAGCAATAACGAAACATGGAAAAACAACAAACAATATCCAGGTCTTCACTGGATAACTAGACAGGAGCCTTCCCGACAGGGCATCTGCAGTTAAGGGTACAAATCCAAGTGCGTCTAAGTGCTGTGGGGCTGAGCGTATTCACCCCACGTGCCTCAAGGGTAGAGATATAAGTGCGTAGAGGACAAAGAAGGGAGGCAAAGTTGGAGAAAAGAGGGCTTAATCAGGGAAGGCCTCTTGGAGGAGATGTGACCTTAATAAGGCTTTGAAGGTGTAGAGGGTGGTGGTCTGGAGTATATGGAGGGGAAGGTAGTTCCAGGCCAGAGGCAGGATATGGGCAAGGGATCGGGGGCAAGAGATAGACTTGGCTCGTGTCAAACACTCGTTAAATAGTTTGACCAACGAGCTGTCCAACAGTGTCTCAAACGTATTTCCCTCCCCTGGATTCGACTGCTTCAGAGCTCCTAAAGAGGTGGGCCCTTCTTTAGCACAACCTGAATGATTCAATCCTAGTTGGGAGGGATAGAAATGCTCTCCCTTTCCTTTCCCACAATTCCCTGCTGCTTTCTCCTTTCCTTCATCCAATTCTCTCTTCCTTTCCTCATTCACTCACTCTTCCTTCCCCCCGATCCCCACCTAAAATCCATGTCACGGACCTGCGTCTTCTCTCCGCTTCTCTCCCTGCCTGTCCCTCTCCTCCGTCCCCGCCCGAACCAGTGGCTTGGCCAATCATTCATTCATCCACTCGTATTTATTGAGCGATTATTGTGTGCAAAGCACTGTACTAAGTGCTTGGGAGAGTACATTATAACAATAAACAGACATTCCCTGCCCACGATGGGGTTACAATCCCAACCCCAGCAGGAGGGGCACAGCCACGGAAGGAACAGTTCCCTCAGGGGACTTGGACTCGTGGAAGACGGACTGGGACTTGAGCTTCTGCCAACTCTTCTGCCTCCCCCTCAGCCCCGGGGACCCCACCCCTCTCTTTTCGGGGACCTCATCCCCTTTCCTCTTCCAACTGTGGGTCTGAACAGCAGAGTCCCACCAGGCTCTCCTCGACCTTCACAGAGGCGCAACTCCACTCCGACACCCACTCCAGACCGTTTCATTCATTCAGTCGTTCGTTCTATCGTATTTACCTAGCGATTACTGTGAGCAGAACTCTGTACTAAGCACTTGAGGGGTAGCCAGTGGTGAAGAGAAAGGGATTTGGGGGGCCTTCCCTTTTATAAATCCCATTTCCCAGCCACCGAGGAGCTCTGAGAGGCAAGTTGGGGACCTTTTGTGGTGCTATTTTTAGCGGCCCTCAAACCACACACGGCACACGCAAAAATATAATCACAGTTCCTGGCTTCACGGTTTTTCACAAAAGGAGTGTTAGCAGGAGCTCCTGGCAAGCCTCATAAAAAAATGCGATTTATGGGGGATCTTTTATCTATATCCATTTAAAATGTTCCCTGCCAGGCTGGGCTATAGTGGATGGAAATCATCATTTGAAAAGGCCTTACTTTAAGGATTGTACACAGTATCTCAAGTGTTGCTTCAGTTCTTCCTCCTTTTCATAGGACTCTAGCACTGTGTGTGCTTCATCGTGTTGATAACAGTAGGTTTTATAGATGTCTTCCAGCTGTCCTCTAATCTGCAAGAAGACTTCCCCTGGTAAACACAAAACAGAAACAAAAACCTCCTCAAACCCCACAGACTAGTGCATCACAATCAATTTTATGATTCGACAATGCCAGACAAGTGTTAAAAGGTGGGTTTCGTCTTCGCTTTCCCTCAGGGAGGGAAAAATCTACCCGGAATGATTGCCCCTCCGGTCCCCCACCCGCAGATTAGAAATGTTGCTTCCCTCCGGTGGATTCATCAGTCTGTCAGGGAGCTGACGAGATGCACAGCAGGAGAAGATTGGAGTTTTGGGCTGTTCCATCTCACCGTTCGTCCTCACGATGATGCTTTTTCCAAGTACGTCTGATGATATTTGTGCAATTCCAATTGAGGCCCAGGGGTCTGGGAGATTTCTTACAGAACGGAGAAGCGGAACGATCCTGCTTGGGAGTCTCTATTTCTGCCGTGACCCATTGTTTAATCAGACAATCAGCAGTGGTATTTATTGAACGCTTTAATGGATGCAGAGCGGTCTGAATGTCCACTAACACAATAGAGTTAGTTGACATCCTTTCCCTCAAGGAGCAGTCTAGTGGGGGAGATATCAAAATTAATTACCGACAGGGAAAACAGCCTAGTATAAGGCTTAGACTCTGAGTCCCAAGTAGGACAGGAACTTGGTCCAACCAGATTAATTTGTAAGTAGCCCAGCATTTAGAATAGTGCTTGACACATAGTAAGCTCTTAAAATAATAATAATAATGATAATAAACAGTGGAGTGCTTGGAATTGATAGCTTTAATTCATCCCTCCCTCAGTCCAACACTTATGTACCTAACCGTAATTTATTTACTGATATTAATATCTGTCTTCCCCTCTAGAGTGTGAGTCATTATGGGAAGGGGAAGTGTCTACCAGCTCTGTTATATTGTACTCTCCCAAGCGTTTAGTACAGTGCTCTGCAGAGAGTAAGCACTCAATAAATATGATTGATTGCTTGGCTGAATAATAATAGTAAGTGCTGTGAAGATGGGGATAGAGTGAGTAGAAAACTGCTTAAGGGGTGGGACTAAATGGGTAGGTGAGGCAATAGGAAGGGAAAATAGGGTTGAGGGGATGAGAGATTAGTTAGGCAAGGCTTCCTGGAGGAGATTCATTCATTTGTTCAATTTTATTTATTGAGCGCTTACTGGATACAGAGAACTGTCCTAAGTACTTGGGAGAGTATATTTGGATCTGTGACCTTTGGACATTTGATACACCTCACCCCCAGCCCGACAACAGTTATATGCATATCTTTAAATTATAATAATAATAATAACGGTATTTGTTAATTGCTTACTATGTGCCAAGCACTGTTCTAAACGCAGAGGTAGATATAAAGTAATCAGGTCGTCCCAGGTGGGGCTTACAGTCTTCATCCTCATTTTACGGATGAAGGAACTGAGGCCCAGAGAAGTGAAGTGACTTGCCTGGGTCACACAGCTGATAAGTGGTGGAGCTGAGATTAGAACCCACGACCTCTGACTCCCAAGCCTGTGCTCTTTCCACTAAGCCATGCTGCGTCTCCTATTAAATTATATATTATAAATTATTTATTCGTTTTAATGTCTGCCTCCCCCTCTAGACTGTAAGTCCACTGTGGGCAGGGAACACGTCTGCTAATTCTGTTGCAGTGCACTTTCCCAGCATTTAGTACAGTGCTCTGCACATAGTAAGAGCTCAATAAACACAACGGATTGATCGACACAGTGCATTTTCCAGGTCCGACAGCGTTGTTCCACTCAGCTACATTAAAAGTAGTGTAATAATAATGGCATTTGGGAAGCAGCGTGGCTCAGTGGAAAAAGCTCGGGCTTGGGAGTCAGAGGTCATGGGTTCGAATTCCGGCTCTGCCACTTGGCAGCTGTGTGACTGTGGGCAAGTCACTTCACTTCTCTGTGCCTCGGTTACCTCATCTGTAAAATGGGGATTAACTGTGAGCCTCACGTGGGACAACCTGATTTCCCTGTATCTCCCTCAGCACTTAGAACAGTGCTCTGCACATAGTAAGTGCTTAACAAATACCAACATTATTATTATTATGTGACAGTCACAGTTTTAAGCACTGGGGTAGAGACACAATAATCAGGTTGGAAACAGTCCCTGTCCCACATAGGGCTCACATTCTTAATCACCATTTTTCAGATGAGGGAACTGAGGCACAGAGAAGTTGTGACTTTACCCGAGGTCACACAGCAAAAAAGTGGCAGAGCGGGAATTAGAACCCAGGTCCTTTTGACTCCCAGGCCCATGTTCTATCCACTAGACCATGCTGCTTCTCAAGATTCCAGGAGATGCCTTCTCTAATTGGAACAAAACTTCAAGCAATTAATCAAATTTATTGAGTGCTTACTCTGTGCAGAGCCCGGAACTAAGTACACATTCCCTGCCCAGGGAATTTCAGAAAAACTAACCAGAGTGTCCACACTCCAATTAGCAAGAAAGTCCCCGCTTTCGCTCCTAAGATGGGAGGGGCTTGGGAAGATTGGAGAAGTGTGAGAAAGATGAGAGAAAGAAAAAGTGATAAAGGAAGGAAGTAAAAGAGAGAGAGAAAGAAAGAAAGAATGAATGAATGAATCTCTCACTTGTTTCTTTTTAGTTTTCCACCTTCCCTTCCTGCCCAAGTTCCCAAACAATTTCTGCCCGGGATCTAGACAGGGCTGCATTCTGTCCTTGTCCCACCCCAGCCAACACAAGAGTTCTGCTACACTGGCATCCTTCAGTCTTGGAGCTGGGACCTTCTGGATCTTTTTCCTCTACTTTATATTGATATCCAGTCTAGGACAGTTCCATTTTACCTCCACCTCAGGGGATTGGTTGTGACTAGATTTTTGGTATTGTTAGACTGAAGCTTCAGGGATTTAGGAACCTAAATAACTCCTCATCCCACCCCAGAAACTGGGAGGCAGAAAAGTGAACGAAGGGTTCTGGGGTTAAGCAGTGAGAGCGATGGGAAAATCACAGCATGCTCAGTTAAAGAAGACAGTGGCCTTTCTACTTGTAATAATAATAATAATTGTGTTCTTTTGTTAAGGGCTTGCTATGTGTCAAGCACTGGGGTAGATAAAAGGCAATCACGTCAGACACAGGCCCTGCCCAACATTAGCTTTACAGTCTAAGTAGAAGGAAGAAGGGGATTTTGTCCCCATTTTACAGATGAAAAAACTGAGGCACAGAAAAGTTAAGTGATTCGCCCAAGGTCTCTCAACAGCAAACAGTGCAGCCGAGATTTAGAACACAATACTCTGACTCCCTGGCCCATGTTCTTTCCCCTAGGCCAGGCTGTTTATAGAGTAAATTCATACTCTGCCGCGAGGATGAGACACCCTCAAATTACGCCTGGTCGTTGAAATTAAAATTCCACTGCAGCTCTAACTGGAGTTAAAAGATGTCCAAGCCCTCCTTTCACCGTCCGAAGACCAAGTATAATGTCAGCAGGCAGTGTTTCATTTCCCCCTTCAGTCCTACCCACGTATTCTGCTTTAATAATAGTTCAGGTGAACGCATGTCTCTGCCGGGAAGAAGTGATTGCGTTTCCACGGTAACATAACTGGGCTTCTCTTCCTTAGTCGTGAAGGACAACTGCTCTAGTGAATGCATGTTGGTTTAAGATGTAATTAGGGACAGAAAATTGACTAAACTGAGACAGATACAATGAATTTCAGAGAGAGGCCCATTCAGTTACGACCGCCCTTGAATCCTATTAAGTAAGTCTATTCATCAGGACTTTGTGTTGGTGCTGTCTCCGTCCATTAACATTCTGACTCAAGTTTTCCATTGTCGATTTATTAGTTAATAGAAAAATCAGAACTTTCCACGTCCTGAAGCATGGCTTTTAAAAAACACTGTCATTTCAGCAATAACAAATATCCGAGGGCTCGAAAATACTGTTTTGTCAGAAAGGAACGTGGGCTCGGAGTCAGAGGATCAGAGTTCTAGTCCTGGCTCCCCCACTTACCTGCTGTGTGAGACCTTGGGCAAGTTACTTGAGATCTCTGTGACTCAGGTCCCTCATCTACAGAATTGGGATTCAATACCTGTTCTCCCTTCTACTTAGAATGTGAGTACCATGTGGGACTCCGATACTTTGTATCTACCCCAGCGCTTAGTACAAACTAAGAGCTTAACCAATATCACATTTATCATTGCTGAGGCACAGAGAAGTTACGTGACAAGGTCACACAGCAGGCAAGGAGTGGAGCTGGGATTAAAATCCAGGGCTGCTGACTCCCAGGCCCGTGCTCTTTCAAGTAAACTCAGGATATGACTTCAGGAGGAGCATGTCAATCAGGAAAATGTCTCCTGCAGGAGATGGATCCGGTGGATCTGAAAGGGGAAGGAATCCAGGCTGGGAAGGAGGTCACGAGAAAGAAATCAGATGCAGTCAGGTGACAGTGAAAAGCGACAGTGAAAAGGTTTAATGTGTGTCTCCCCCACTAGATTTTAAATTCCGGGACAGGAGGGATTGTGTCTGCCAACTGGATTGTATTCTTCTAAACACTTAGTACAGTACTCTGCACATAATAAGTTCCACTGAATGAAGACCAAAGAACAGTGGATGGGCAGTAGCAAGTGATGACAGGAGATATTCAAGAAGAAAAGAATAACTTATGTATTATAAATTCTTTATTTAACATCTGTCTACCCCTCTAGACCGTAAATTTATTGTGGGCAAGGAACACGTCTACCGACTCTCTGTCACACTGTACTCTCCCAAATGCTTAGTAGAGAGTAAGAACTCAATAAATACCACTGATTCATTGGTAAGCAGGGAGCACTGAAGCTAAAGTCCAGGAGTTTTGGGGGAATGGAGAAGGAAATGTAGTGGTAATTCAGAGGAGGCTTTTGAGGAAGGGAGCTATGTGAACAGAACGATGTTTTAAGGGTATGATTTGGGCTGTGGAAGGTAAACCTACGCCAAAGAGAGACTAACCTAGACCAGAGATGCAGTGTGGCCTATTGGATAGATCACAGGCCTTGGAGTCTAAAGCACCTGGGTTCTAATCCTGGCTCTGCCACCTGTCTGCTCAGTGTCCTTGGACAAGTCACTTGACTTCTCTGGGCCTCAGTTACCTTATCCATAACATGGGGATCAAGACTACGAGCCTCAAGAACCCTGGTGGGCAGGAAATGTGTCGGTTTATTGTTGTATTGCACTCTCCCAAGCGCTTAGAACAGTGCTCTGCACACAGTAAGCACTCAATAAATTTGATTGACTGATAGGGTGAGCCGTTACCTTTCATAATGATGATATTTGTTAAGTGCTTACTATGTACCAGGAACTGTATAAGCGCTGGGGTGGATACAAGCAAATCGAGTTAGACACAGTCCCCATCCCATGTGGGGCTCACAGTCTTAACCCCCATTTTACAGATGAGATAACTGAGGCACAGAGAAGTGATATGACTTGCCCAAGGTCACACACCTTCTGACGCTCAGGCCCGTGCTCTCTCCACTAGACCGTGCTTCACGCTTCATTCCTTTAAGGCCAGTCAACTAACGAGGCCTCTGACTCGTCCCCCTTGTCATCGGCCTCTTCCTCACCCCCTTCCTCCTGCCTGTAAATTCCTCCCCCTTCATATCAGGCAAACCACAGCTTTCCCCAGCTTCAAGGCCCTTCGGACCTCACACATCCTCCAGGAAGCCTTCCATGATTGATCTCTCATCTTCCTCCCACCCCAACTGCCATTTTATCACTTGCGTGTCACCTAAGCTCTTTGGAATGCTTCCCTTCCACCTCCGCAGAATTTCTGTTCCTATCTTTAAACTTCACCGCTTCCCTCTACAAGTAATTTATTTTAGTTTCTGCCTCCCTGCACCGGATTACAAAATCCTGAGAGAGCATGTCTAGGAAGCAGCATGGCTAAGTGGAAAGAGCCCAGGCTTGGGAGTCAGAGGTCATGGGTTTGAATTCCAGCTCTGCCACTTGTCAGCTGTGTGACTCTGGGCAA
Organism: Ornithorhynchus anatinus; assembly: GCF_004115215.2. Lineage (NCBI taxonomy): Eukaryota > Metazoa > Chordata > Mammalia > Monotremata > Ornithorhynchidae > Ornithorhynchus > Ornithorhynchus anatinus. The sequence continues at coordinate 40,416,687 of NC_041739.1, forward strand.
GTCACCTCACTTCTCTGTGTCTCAGTTACCTCATCTGTAAAATAGGGATTAAGACTGTGATTAAGTCTCATGTGGGACAATCTGATGACCCTGTATCTACCCTAGCGTTTAGAACAGTGCTCTGCACACAGTAAGTGTTTAACAAACACCAACATTATTAGGTCTTCTGAGTTCTCCCAAATGTTTAATATAGTGTTCTGCACAGAGTAAGCATTAAGTAAATACCACTGATTGATACAAATGATAGACACACAATTAACCAACTTGGAAGCAGCATGACCTAGTGGAAAGGACACGGGTTTGGGAAACAGATGACCTGGGTTCTAATTCTGGCTCTGTCAACTATCTGTTGTGTGACCTCGGACGAGCCACTAACTTCTCCATGCCTCAGTTTCCTCATCTCTAAAATGGGGGGGTTCAATATCTACTTTCCCTCCTACTTAGACTGTGAGCCCCATGTGGGACGAGGACTGTGTCCAACACGATTAAAGTGTATCTACCTCAGCACTTAGAACAGTTCTTAGCACAATAGTAAGCACTTTAAAAATATCATTAACCACCCACCCAATTAAATAGATAAAGAATAAATAGAAATATGCACTTACATGAGCGCTAAGGTGATTGATGGGTTGACAGGAAGAAGAGGGTAGGGGATTGAGAGGGACCGCTCTTTGGAGGAGTGGTTTTTAAGGAAGACTGTAAAGTCAGGGAGGAATACCATCTGCCACTTTTGAAAAGAGAGGGAATTCCATGCTGAGGGAAAGGCCTGAGCCTGGGGAAAGAGGTGGGGGAGAGACACGAGGGATGTGGAGTTAAAACATTTGCAACTCGGGGTAGAGTTGGAGAAGAGAGCAGGTGGGTAAGAGGGAAAACCTCAAGTCACCCCTTCTGTCACTTCCATTTTGGAGCAGTATGGTCTGGTGGAAAGAGCACAAATCCGGGAATCAGAAGATCTGGATTCTAATCCTCCTCTGATGCTTGCCTGCTGGGTGACCTTGGGCAAGTTACTTAATTTCTCTGTGCCCCAGTTTCCTCATATGTGAAATGGAGATCCAGTACATGTTCTCCGTCCTACTTAGACTGTTAGCCTCATGTGGGACGGGGTTTGCGTACGAGTTGATTATCTTTAATCTATCCCAACACTTCATTCATTCACTCATATTTATTGATACTTAATACAGTGCTTGGCACTCAACAAATTCCACAATGATGAATATTATCTGTAAAAATGAGGATAAGATATCTGTTCTCCCTCCCCCCTTAGACTGTGAGCCTCATGTGGGACAGGGACTGTACCCAGTCCGATTATATCATATCTAGTCCTGCACTTAATACAGCTTTAAGGAAATACAATCATCTCATGAGGAAAAATGTACGCGATGGTCGGCTTCAAGTACCAAGGATGTACGTGTTATCGTTCGCCCTGCAGAACATTTCTGTTCAGGTTTCCCTGGTCCCTCTGTCCTTAGCTCTGTCCTCGTGGTTTTGACGGCCAGCCAGGTGGGAATTCAGAAAATCTGCTGGTGCCTGTCAACACCATATCACCGCCCCCACCCACCATAACCACCCACCTTCCACCACCGCGTGACCTTTTCACATGTCCATAAAACACATTTGCAAGCCCTACCCACCTAGCGATTAGATGAATACACCGTGTACTCTCAGCCTAGGAAATCATCATCTTCAACCCCAGAAATGACTCGTGCTTTCTCGCCCAAGCACCTGCCACGGGTAGAGTTTCCTTCTTGGGATATGCACATGAACATCCATTCAATAAGAAAACTCCCCAGGAGAGCAGAAAGCTCTCTTTTATTGGCATTCAGCATCACTCTTTCCACCTCCGCTTTCTCTGCCTGTCTCCCTATCTCACAAATCAGCCTCCAAGCGGAACAGGAATTACAATCCTTTTTCAGTAATACCTTTTCAGTTATAGTTTTCAGCACAATGTGGATGAGCCAAACAATCGAAGCAGATCCTCACGTCTCTGTGATTCAACCCTGTGCTTCCATAGTTACTGGAAAAAATGACGAAATACCCACCCTAATAAATGGGAAAAATTGCTTGCTTTTTCTCCTGAATGAGAATGACACGGGCTATGCCGATGACTTCCCTTGCTGGGAAGAATACCAAGTGATTGAGAAACGCAAGATTTTCTATTAAGCATGTGAATCGTGATGTCGCACAAATAACCATGTATCACTAAATAAATCAAAATAATCAAATCCTATTTTTTTAACCTTGAAAAACACAATCCAGACCTGCATAGATACACAATTCACTCCAATGTCTCATGCTTTACAAATCATGCTGTGTCAATGAAATGTGACTAACCCTGATTTCTTCTAAGGGCTGATTATCTTTCTCTCTCTCCCCACTCCTTTTCTCTTTCCCTCTCATTCCTCTTCATTTCTCACTCTCCTTTTTTTCCCTCTCCATTCATTTACTCTCTTTATTCTGCCCATCTTCCTCCTCAATCTTCTCTTCCATTTCTCCTCCCCTCCCTGCTCCTTTCTAGTGTACGCCAGTGGATACTGTGAAGAGAACAATTGTCTTTTCCTCCGATTTCTGAAGATTTGGGACTAAACTGAAACTTGGAACCCATTTGATCATTCATCCTTCTTTCTCCAGTTGCCTGGGCAGAGGAAGAAGTAAAGGCCATTTTCCAGAAGCCCCAGGACTTTCAGTGTGGGTTGAGTTGGCCAGATGACTGAATAAGGCCCCAAGGTGAAAGTTTAGGAGGATTCTCAGCCCAGTGGAGCTGTGATTTGATCTCCTCTGTCTGATCCTGATAATGAAAGGCAGTTAGAGGAGCCTTATTGAAAGTACAGCTCCCCGAGAAGGCCTCCCCGGACTAAACCTCCATTTCCTCTACTCCCTCTCCCTTCTGCAATGCCGCAGACTTGGACTTGTAGCCTTTATTCACCCCACCCTCAGGCCCACAGCCCTTATGTGCATATCCATAATTTATTTCTTTATACTAATGTCTTTCTCCCGCTCTAGACTGTAAGGTCTTCATGGGCAAGGAACGTATCTACCAACTGTACACTGTACTTTCCCAAGTGCTTAATATAGTGTTTTGCACACATTTAGCACTGAATATGGTTATGATACTACATCTGGGCCACACTTGTGGTAATGTGTCCCATGAGGCTTAAAATATATGCCAGGCACTTCCATTTAGCACCTCGTACTTTACGCTGCATTTTCAGAGCAAAGATCCCCTGCAAACACAGAACATGGTATTTCTTATCAATTAGTCAATCGTATTTATTGAACACTTACTATGTGCAGAGCACTGTACTAGTGCTTGGGAGAGTAAAACACAACAGAGTTAGGAGACACATTCCCTGCCACCAAATATCCTTCAATATTATTAAATATCTCAGCTAAGGACAGCATTTATCCAACTCCTCTCAGGTGCAAAGCCCTGGGTTGGACTTTGGGAACCTACAAGTGTCCCAGTCCTTGAAGAGCTTCCAAACAAATGGACAGGGACTGATTAGGTCCTTTCACCCTCTTTTCTTTCTCGAACCCACTATAATAATAATGACGGTATTTGTTAAGCGCTATGTGCAAAGCACTGTTCTAAGTGCTGGGGTGGTACAAGGTGATCAAGTTGTCCCACGTGGAGCTCACAATCTTAATCCCCATTTTACAGATGAGGGAACTGAGACACAGAGAAGTTAAGTGACTTGCCCAAAGTCACAAAGCTGACCAGCAGCAGAGCCGTGATTAGAACCCATGACCTCTGACTCCCAAGCCCGTGTTCTTTCCACTGAACCATGCTTCTTCTCCAATGTGACTATAATGACTATAACACAGTTATATATGTGTTATATAACACATGTATATATATATATATATATATATATATATATATATATATATATATAACACTATAATGACTGTGCAGAACTAGGTGTGGGCAGGGAATGTATCTGCTTCTTGTTTTACTGTAATAATAATAATAACAGCTGTGGTATTTGTTAAGCGCTCACTATGTGCCAGGCATTGTACTAAGTGGATACAAATTGGGTTGGACTCATTCATTCAATCATATTTACTGAATGCTTACTTTGTGCCAAGCACTGTACTAAGTGCTTGGAAAGTACAATTCAGCAATAAAGAGAGACAAGCCCTGCCCTCACCGGGCTTACAGGTTAGAATGGGGGAGACAGATGTCAAAGCAAGTAAATGTGCATCAATAATAAATAGAATATATACATATATACATACGTGCTGTGGGGCAGGGAGGGGGGAAGAGCATCGGGAGTGAGTCGAGGTGCTGCGGAAGGGAGGGGGAGGTGAAGAATGGGGGGCTTACTTTGGGAAGGCCTCTTGGAGGAGGTGAGCCTTTAGTAGGGCTCTGAAGGGGGGAAGATTGATTGTTTGGCAGATTTGAGGAGCGAGGGAGTTTCAGACTAGAGATGGGTTTCAGGCGAGACAGGTGAAATAGAGGCCCGGTGAGGAGGTTAGCGGCACCAGAGGAGCGGAGTGTGTGGGTTGGTCTGGAGAAGGAAAGAAGGGAGGTGAGGTAGGAGGGGGCAAGGGGATGGACAGCTTGGAAGCCAAGAGTGAGGAGTTTTTGCATGATTTGAAGGTTGATAGGCAACCACTGGAGATTTTTGAGGAGGGGAGTTACATGCCCAGAGCATTTCTGTAGAAAGATGATCTGGGTAGCAGAGTGAAGTAGGGACTGAAGTGGGGAGACTGAAGTGAATAGACTGTCTTAATCCCCATTTTACAGACGTGGTAACTGAGACTCAGAGAAGTGAAGTGACTTGCCTAAGGTCATACAGCAGACAAGTGGTGGAGTCGGGAGTAGAACCCATGACCTTCTGACTCCCAGGCCCGTGCTCCATCCACCGTGCCATGTACTCTCCCAAGAATTTAGTACAATGCTCTGCACACAATAAGCATTCAATAAATATGATTGAATGAATGATTGACTCACTTCCAAATAAGTTTCAAAGTTGATTTGGGGTTAAGGAATATTCAGTGTAGCTCTACTTGGTATTAGTAGTATTCCTGAGTAAGGAATACTCAGGGCAGCTGAGAAGTAGAGGAGGATTAGGATGGAGTAGAGGTCACCGGATTTGTCAAGGAGTTCACTGGTGATCTTTGAGAGGGCAGAGAGAATACACGATTCAGTTTTCTTAAAAGGAGTGTTTCATTTTTTGAAAGGCATTTGTTAAGTACTTACTATATGCCAGGCACTGTACTAAGCATTGGGTAGATACAAGACAATCAGGTTGGACATAGTCCCTGTTCCATATGAGGCTCACAATCTGAATCCCCATTTTACAGAAGAGGTTACTGAGGCCCAGAGAAGTTAAGTGACTTGCCCAAGGTCACACAGCAGAGTCAGAATTAGAACCCAGGTCGTTTGACTCCCAGACCCATTCATTCATACATTCGTTCAATCGTATTCATTGAGCATTTACTGTGTGCAGAGGACCGTACTAGGCACAATATAGCAATAAATGGACACATTCCCTGACCACAACGAGCTCACAGTCTAGGGGGAAAGTCAGACATTAGGATAGAGCATGGGCTTGGGAGTCAGAAGGACCTGTGTTCTAATCCTGGCTCTGCCACTTGTCTGCTGTGTGGCCTTGGGCAAGCCACTTTACTTCTCTGTGCCTCAGTTACCACAACTGTAAAATGGGGATCAAGGCCGTGAGCCCCACGTGGGGCAGGGGATGTGTCCAACCGGAAGCGGAGTGACTTAGTGGGAAGAGTACGGGCTTGGGAGTCAGAAGTCATGGGTTCTAATCCTGGCTCTGCCACTTGTCAGCTTTGTGACTTTGGGCAAGTCACTTAACGTCCCTGGGCCTCAGTTTCCTCATCTGTAAAATGGGGATTAAGACTATGAGCCCCACGTGGGACAACCTGATTACCTTGTTTCTACCCCAGTACATAGAACAGTGTTTGACATATAGTAAGTGCTTAATAATAATAATGATGATAGTATTTGTTGTGATAAGTGCAGTGGGGCTGGGAGGAGGGATGAATAAAGGGAGCAAGTCAGAGTGACACAGAAGGGAGTGGCAGAAGAGGAAAGAAGAGCTTCTCAGGGAAGGCCCTTTGGAGGAGGCTTTGAAGCTTTTGAATCGGGCGAGAGTAATCGTTGGATTTGAGGAGGGACGGCATCCCAGGCCAGAGGCAGGGCATGGGCGAGGGGTCGGCTGTGAGATAGATGAGGTTGAGGCACAGCGAGAAGGTTGGCATTAGAGAAACAAAGTGTGCCGGCTGGGTTGTAGTAGGAGAGAAGCGAGGGGAGGTAGGAGGGGGCAAGGTGATTGAATACTTTAAGTCCAATGATGAGGAATTTTTGTTCGATGCAGAGGTGGATGGATGGATGGATGAGTGGGGAAACATGTCCTGAATGTTTCTGTAGAAAAATGATCTGGGCAGCAGAGCGCAGTATGGACCGGAGTGAGGAGAGACAGAAGTCCGGGAGGTCAGCAAGGAGACCTAAACAGTAATCGAGACGGGATAGGATAAGCGATTGGATTAATGGGGTAAGAGTTTGGATGGAGAGGAAAGGGTGGATTTTAGCGATGTCGTGAAGGTAGAAACAGCAGGATTTAGTGATGGACTGATTATGTGAGTTGAATGAGAGAAAGGGATCAAGGATGCAGCCAAGGATATGGGCTTTTGAAACGGGAAGGTTGGTGGTGTCATCTACAGTGATGGGAAAGATGGGGGAGGTCAGGGTTTGGGAGGGAAGATAAGGAATTCTGTTTTGGACAGGTTAGGTGACGGGAAGGCATCCAAGTAGAGATGTCTTGAAGGAAGAAAGAAATGTGTAACTCCAGAGAAGAAGAGAGATCAAGCTGGAGATGTAGCATTTGGGTATCATCTGCATAGAGGTACTAGTTGAAGCCACGAGAGCGAGTGAGTTCTCCAAAGGAGTGTAGATGGAGAATAGAAGGGGACCCAGAACTGTACCTTGAGGGACCCTCACAGTTAGGGTGTAGGAGGCAGCAGAGGAGCCCGCAAAAGAGACTGAGAATAAACAGGCAGAGATAGGAGGAGAACCAGGAGAGGACAGTGGCAGTGAAGCCGAGGTTGGATATTTCCAGGAGAAGGGGGTGATCGACAGTGTCTAAGGCAGCTGAGAAGTAGAGGAGGATTAGGATGGAGTAGAGGTCACTGGATTTGTCAAGGAGTTCACTGGTGATCTTTGAGAGGGCAGTTTCCGTGGAGTGAAGGGGACGGAAGTCAGATTGGAAGTTTCCCACTCGTCCGTGCTGCTTTTCTCATTTGGTGGACTTCAGTTCTAATTTCTCTTGCTTGCATGCTTTTATGCTTGAAAGATTTCAGGGTTGTACCACAGCAGACTAGAGATTTTTTAAAAATTGAGGATTTCTTACTCATCCATAAAAAATCTAAAATCTTCTTTCAGCATATGCTGCAGTTTCACTCTTCCCTCACACCAAATCTTTTGTCAAGGCTATTAATTGATTTCAAGCTCACCTGATTTAGATTTCACCAACTTACCCTTCCTTCTACGATAGGCAAAATGCCCAGAAGGCAGGTGTCAGGCGGAGGGAAAATGAGAAAAATGATGACGATGGAAAGGAGAAATGAAGTAAGAGGATGATTAGGAAAAGGGAAAATAAAATAAAATAAGAAGGAGGAGGATGAAGAGGAAGGAGGGAAAGAGGGAGAAGAGAAAGAAGGGAGGAGGAAAGGAGGAAAAAGAGAAGCAGCAAGGCCTAGTGGATAGAACTCTTGCCTAGGAGTCAGAAGGACTTGGGTTTTAATCCCAGCTCCACTACTTGTCTGCTGTGTGACCTTAAGTAAGAGACTTAACTTCTCTAGGTCTCAGCTACCACAACTGTAAGATGGGGATTAAGACTGTGAGCCCCATGTAGGATGGGGACTGTGTCCAACCTGATAGGATTGTATTTATCTCCAGTGCTAACAGAGTGCCTCTCACAAAGTATACACTTTAAAGATATCATAAAAAATGGGGGAAAAGGGAGATGGGGAGGGGGAAAAGCAGAAGGGGGGAATGAGAAGAAATGAGAGAGGAGGGAGAAGAAAGCGGGAAGGGGCGGAGGGGGAGTTCTAACCACTGCACTGAATTCAACTCTCTCATTTCCCTGTCCCTCTGCTGTTGTCATACCATTAACCTCCAACCCTGGATCCCTTCCACCTTTGTGCTTCCTCTGCTCCTGTCCATGAGTTGCAGACAGAAATCCAGTCACCGCTAAACCTTGTCCATCTCAATCTCATCTTCCCCTGTTTAATTCTGCCCTCTCCTCCATCTGGCAACAATATTTCTCCATCCTCATTGACCCCCATATCCACTGTCCACACCAGTTGTTTCACATCCTTAACTCCCTCTTCAAATCCCCTCTCCTCCCACCTCCCCCATCTCTTGCCCCTAATGACCTGGAAATTTATTTCAGCGATAAAATTGAAACCATCACATTCGTTCCCCCTAAACTTTCCCCTGTTTCAAACTCCTCTTGCCACCTTTTTAATGCTCCCATCCTGCCCAGCAGAATCTCAAAAAGAGCTCTCCTGCCTGTTTTTAAGATGGTATTTACTAAGCATATGCTACCTGCCAAGCACTCTACTAAGTGCTGAGATTGACCGAAGACAACGGGTCAGACTCGTAGTCTAAGAAGGAGAGTTAACAGGTATTGAATCCCCATTTTACAGCTGAGGAAATGGAGGCATAGAGCAGCTAAGTAACTTGCCTGAAGTCACACAGCAGGTAAGTGTCAGAGATGAGGTTAGAACCCCGGTCCTCTGACTCCCAGACCCGTGATCTTTCCTCTAGACCAAACTGACTCCTTTGAAAGTCTACCCCTTCCACCTGAACGCCTAACCCTTCCCATTTTATTAAAAGATTTGCCCTCTCCCTTCCTCACCATCAACTGCTCGTTTCCCTTTTCTACCACTTTAAAACATGCCCATTATTCCCTATCCTTAAACATCTCCCCTTGATTCCACAGCTCCCTCCAGTTATCATCCTATCTCCTACCCGCCATTCCTCTACAAACTCCTTAATAAATAATAATAATTGTGGTATTCCTTAAGCACTTACTATGTGCCAAGCACTGTTCTAAGCACTGAGGTAGATTCAAGATAATCAGGCTGGACACAGTTATTTTGTGAAAGGTATCATTGTTCTTGCCCCATACGATCTCTTAACGTTTTTATAGTTTCACTGTTCCTGGTGTGTCTGTCTCCTGTTCTTTCCCCCAGGTTTTTTTAATAGAATTTGAGCTCCTTGAGTGACAGACTCTGTCTAATTCCCACTTGTGCTTTCTTTCACAGCACTTGGTACAGTTCTCTGTATGCCATAACAGCTTAATAAATGCTACTACTTGGCTTAGACTACTTTAGGGCCATGACCAAGGACAACATTTTTTGGAGCTGAGCATCCTTGCTCCTCCCATCTCTGAACACCTCCAGCAGGCGGCAGGAGCAGATTGCCCTGGAACAGATTGGTGGGAAACTTTATGGATCTGAAAAACTTCTGAATCTATTTGCCAGAGTAGGTTACTTAAATCGGACCCCCCCCAAATCGTCTCTGCTCATATGGCGACTAGAAGCTGGAGACTGGAAGCTCGTTATGGGAAGGGAATATCTCTTTTGCATTGTACTCTCCCAAGAGCTTAGTAGAGTGCTCAGCACACAGCAAGTGCTCAATAAATATCACTGACTGATTGAGGCAGAAAGTTCAACATATGCAGTGCTTAGGTACCCCCCAAATGAGCTGAGGCAGCAGGTAAAGATCCCTCATCTTTACCTACAGAGCAGGATTCAGAGTGAAAGGCCGATTAAGAATGGCTCTCCCGACACTCTCCTCCACTCTGATCCCTGCTTCCTCTCCAGATTGTGTTAAGATTTCCACCCCCGAATGGGGCAGCTGGGAAATCCCTCCAAATTAGGACTTCCCTCTAACCAGATCGGGACAAATGGTCACCCTAGGGAGAGAAAACAGTGACATTTTCATAATGACTCAAGATCTGCTGAGGTTAGAACTAAAATCAATAAAGCCCACCAAAGCGAAGTTCCCATTCCAGGAGAAGGTCTCTGCAGTTGATAATTGTGGTATTTGTTAAGTGCTTACTATGTGCTTAAGTGCTTACTATGTGCCAGGCACTGTTCTAAGTGCTAGGGTGGACACTAGTAAATCAGGTTGGACATGGTCCCTGTCCCACATGGGGCTCAGAGCCTAAATGTCAGTTTAAATATTGAAAAAAAGACCCAGTGGGGCAAAAAACGGGAGAGCCCTGGCAAGGAATGGACCAGAAAACAGCAAATTAGAAAAGAAAATGGAACAGTCAGTACTGCTGAAAAATCATCGAAAATGGAAGCAGGAGTGCTTTGAAATGAATATAGATAGATTCCGTGTAATTACAGGGAGACTAGAGACAGGTTCCGCATTTCTACATCTCCCGGGTAATTGCTGGGAAGTTAGTAAGGAATTTAAAGCCAAAGCAAAGGGAGGCTATTAAAATATTATTTCCTGCCGCTCTGTAGCACTCCAGAAGAGAACAAACATACCTATTACTTGCATGGCTGGTTCCACGTCTGTCGTAGCGTTTTCCAACATTGACAGCAGCTTGGCTGATACCTGACGCACCGATTCAATGTTGCTAAACAAGCCATCCACGTCAAACCTATCAATCTGACAAAACACAAACACTCAGCACCAGCTGATGGGAGGAGAGGCACTGGCACGTGTTTTCTCATTAAATGCCAGGAGCATTTTACACGCCTTCCTTGCACCTCTTCAGCAGTCGCTTCCGGAAACGTTCTCACTGGCGATTTCGAGGGGACACGTATAGTATCTCAATTAACACAATCGGGCCGGTGTCTTTGCTACCTGTCTTTGACTTAATTTGGGATTCGTTGTCCTCTCCCAAGCACTTAGAACAGTGCTCTGCAGACCGTAAGTGCTCATTAAGTACGACTGAAAGAACGAATATGCCTAGAGCAAGCCAATGCTTGAACCAATTCAGACCTGCAGAATCCAGGATGACAAGGGATTGGGAATTCTACACATGTTTTGGTGGCTGAAGTTTTGGTGCTGGAAATGAGTCCAGGGCTGGCTGATAATCAGGGATATCTATTTTAGTAAGATATCAGTCAACTGTATTTACTGACCTTTTTACTGTGCAGAGCACTGTACTAAGCCCATGGGAGAGAAATGAAATGTGTCTGCTAGCTAAAGAAACTTTCATCTGCATCTTTCTAGTCCACCTCTCAGAATCCCCTTCCCTCCTCCACCTTAAAAACAAAACCAGCGAATAAGAATAAAAAATAGGCCAGACCAGAGCATTGCTTTACTAACTTGCTGTTCACCCAGAGAAAAATAACTAGTAATCTAAATGAAACCCATGCTCTTTACTGTTCACACCTGGCCCAAATCATTAGCTTGCTCTGGATGAGGAGCTATTTTGCAAAGCGGTCCTTGAACCAGAGATGTTCTTTCTGAGCTGACTCAGGCCTACTGTCATCACAAATTAGTGTAGTGACTTTTTTTCTCAGGTTTTAAGAAGGCAGTATATATGGAAGAAGATCTGAAAAAAGAAACAGTCCTTGGAGAACATTTTGTTTTGCATAACCTTGGTGTTAGCTGTCTGTTACACATAAACATAACACAAATATTAAACCTGGTGCCCAAAGTTTTGGGCAACAGAAAAAACAGAAAAAGTATGTGTATTTAGAAACAATCACTATAACGTACTGTGCTTACAGATTTACATGCTCTATTATAAACGGCTTTACTCATCCACCTATCCATTTTTGCATTCTTTTCTTCATCCTACCTGTAATTTATTTTACATCCATCTTCCATAGTAGATTGTAAACTCCTTGAAGGCAGGAAATGTGTTTTCTGACACTTCTGAATAGTGCTAGCACAGTGCTTTGCATTTAGTAGGTACTCATTGATCAGTAGGTACTATGATGGATTTATTGCAATCAAGATTACTACTGTGGTAAACAGAATATTGTACTGGGGATGACGAGTTGGTATCTGAGGCATTCATTTAGCAGGGGTAGAAAACTGTTTCTTAGCTTAGTAGGCCCTGAAAAAATATGATTGAATAATATAAAAGGGGAAATGTTTTGCAAATGGGACAAATGATGGCAAGTGCAGTGAAATTGCATTTTCTGGGAAACCAGGGGGAAAGGAGGGGTCAAATTCATATGAGCTCTCCTAGACGGCAAGCTTTTAAGAGCTTAATAAAACCCGTATTCCAGTCAACACGTTCTAGGCCAATCCTTTTTAACTTTTCTCATGCGGAAGGAGATAACCCTGCGGGAAGAGATATTATATATTAGATTTGATTCAGCCATTTTTAGTAAAGTAATATGTAATGATAATTATGGTACTTGTTAAGTCCTCATTACGTTCTAAGCATTGGGCTAGTACACTGCTCTGCACACAGTAAGCGCTCAATAAATACGAATGAATGAATACAAGTTAACCAGGTTGGACACAGCCCCTGTTCCAAATGGGGATCACAGTCTAAGTAGGAGGGAGTAGGACTGAATTTCCATTTTACAGATGAGGTACCTGAAGCACAGAGAAGCTAGGTGGCTTGCCCAAGGTCACCCAGCAGACAGGGTGGTGGAGTGGTGGAGCCAGGATTAAAACACAGGTCCTCTGACTCCCAGGCCCATGCTCTTTCTTCTAGGCCATGCTGCTTCTCTGTTCTGCCATCCTCTCTATTGACCCCAAACTCTAAAACACGGTTCGCCTTCCTCCCCAAAGTGAATAAAGGTACTAGAGTTGAAATCTCTGCAGGCATCTAAGCACAGAGCTACTCTGTGGGCTCTTACTTCCGATTCAGATTGATCCAAGTCAAAACATTACAAAGCTCCAGTCTCTCAACTATGTTTTTGAGGAAGCAGCTTCTCCTTGAAATGGCAATCCCTTAACCGAGAGGGGATTTAAGAGGGAAGAAAGAGTGACCTAACTGGTGAGTTAGATTTAACTGTCATGGACAATAATGTTGCTTTTCACAGGTGGAGATGGGAGTAGAATTCAGTGCCTGGCAAGGTAATAATAATGTTGGTATTTGTTAAGCGCTTACTATGTGCAGAGTACTGTTCTAAGCGCTGGGGTAGATACAGGGTAATCGGGTTGTCTCACGTGAGGCTCACAGTTAATCTCCATTTTACAAATGAGGTGACTGAGGCACAGAGAAGTTAAGTGACTTGCCCAAAGTCACACAGCTGACAAGTGGCAGAGCCGGGATTCAAACTCATGACCTCTGACTTCCAAGCCCGGGCTCTTTCCGCTGAGCCATGCTGCTTCCAGGTCATAGGTACACGCCAAGCAGATGATTTGAAGACATCCTATCGATTTTCAGTGGCCAGGCAGAGCATTAGAGGGAGTGAGATCAAAATGTCTCCCTTGAAGGACCAAAACGGTCTTGTTTTAGGCGATCATCATCATCAAAAGCAATTTTATTATTACTACTGGTGGAACTGTTACTTTGGGTTGTCGTCTTAATGAAAACGAAAGAATATAGGACTATTTAGCTCTAAAGACTCCTTTGACTTCACTGTGGCCTCACTAATGCTTCCCCAAAGAGGGTGTCTTTAAGGGGTCTTGATGGGGTGGGAGTCCTCAAGACTAAAAGTTAATATTGGGTCTGATACTCGAGGCTGGGAAAGGAAGGCTGATTGGACTTAGAGTTGCGTTTATAGGGACTTCTAGGAGGATGATAATGAAAATCGAGAATTGTTGGGAAATTAAAGAAGCAGCATCTGAGGGGAAATTGAAGCTTAAACCTTCACTGAGGTTCTTGGCAGAAAAAGTTTGGCAACCATCAAGACTTCAGCAGTTAGCCAATTAATATGGCTTTCCCAGAAGACCGACTTCCAAATTACCTTCAGGCAGTTCAGACTAAACTAATGGTTATTTCATGAGGATTCCATTCATTTGTATGTGCAAAATTCCTGCTGGGAAACTTGCTCTAAACTGCCTAATTAAGTCAGATGGTAAGTCGAATGGGTGTCCCAGAGGTACCTCAGCCCTTTCAAGCCAATCTTCCTGCTAAATGACCAAATTACCAGCTAATTGTCCTCGTGGACTAATTCCTCCTTCCATCTTCCAGGTCAGAAACCATTATCATGGACAGGGGATTGTGATCCACTTTGATCTCTTAATGGGTTCAGCCTCAGTCCTAGGATCAACAGGAAGGACCCAGCCAGCCAAATTGAGTCACGGCATGTTCTGAGATGGTTGAAAAGCCCTTTGAGTATCAGAGGATCTTGGGCTGGAAGGAGCTCTCTGGGGCACTGAATGGCAGGTAAGATGAGGAGACGGATCATTTAAAAAATTTGGTTTAGACTCAAACTACCACTGTGGCTTGTGGGTTAATCTGTGTGACCCTGGGCAAGTCACTTTATTTCACTGTGCCTCAATTACCTCATCTGTAAAATGGGGATTGAAACTGGGAGTCCTCTGTGGGACAGACACTGTGTCCAACCCGATTTGCTTATATCCACCCCAGCATTTAGAACAGTGTCTCGTACCTAGTAAGTGCTTAACAAATACCACAATTATTATTTTTAATTGAGCTGGGGAAAAGACTCCTCTACAAGATGGGTTGCCCAAGGTATCACCAAAGACATTTTAGAGAGCTAATTCTGTGTGTAGACAATTAATCCACTCCTGCTCATCCTGAGGCCTTGGGATAGAAACTGTAAATTGATTAATCTCACCTCTGGGTAAATACCACTGGGGCATTTATTAACCACAGAACTCCTTGAGATGCACAGTATGTTGGAGTCAAATGATGGAGTGATCTTGAGAATGATCCTTAATGATCATTTAACTCACTCTTGTACAGTAGTAGAGAAAATCTCCATCGACCTCCTACTTCCCATAGTAATGTTGAAAAGCATCGTGGCCTAATGGATAGAACACGGGAACCTAGTGGATAGAGCATGGGCCTGGAAGTTAGGAGGACCTGAGTTCTAATTCTGGCTCTACCACTCATCTGCTGTGTGGACAACTCACTTAACTTCTCTGCACCTCAGTTACTTCATCTATAAAATGTGAGCCCCATGTGGGATAAGGACTATGTCCAACCTGATTGACTTGTATCTACTCCAGTGCTTAATACAGTGCCTGGCACATAGTTACACTTAACAAAATACCATTTTAAAATGTTAAGTCTGACAGCAAAGAGTAGAGAAGCAACGTGGCTTAGTGGAAAGAGTCAGAGGTTGTGGGTTCTAATCGCGGCTCCGCCACTTGTCAGTTCTGTGACTTTGGGCAAATCACTTAACTTCTCTGTAAAATGGGGATTAAGACTGTGAATCCCACCTGGGACAACCTGATAACCTTATGTCTCCCCCAAGGCTTAGAACAGTACTTGTCAGATAGTAAGCGCTTAGCAAATACCAATCATTATTATTAATCCTTTGGAGAAGCACAGTTATAATGCAGAGAATGACAATTTCAATTCTTAGGAATTTATTCTTCCCCAGAGCTGGTTTCTTTTTGTCCTGATATGTCTACTGGCTTCCAGCCTGGCCATCTGCTCATTCCTTGAAGGTAGGGATTGTGACTATCTATTACACTGCACTCTCTCAAGCATCTGGTAGTGCTCTGTCTGCGATAACTGCTTGAAAAGTACCTTTGACCTATTGATTGATTCAAATGGCTTTATTTAGAATCCACTTGACTATTCTGGAACTCCATCTACCAAATATTGGCTGAGAACGAGACAACCGATGGATCAATTCGGCCAATCCAGTGGTTACAGGATCACCTTCATAAAAGAAGAGATTAAGTATGTAATCCAGTGCATCTCGAGAAGTGAGGGGATTAATCTAAAATTGATTTGCATTGATTGAGTGGATGTATTGTCCTAGATAGCCCGATAGATCCAAACTTCGTCTTTCAAAGTTCCAGGCGTTCCCAATACAGAGATGAACTGTGAATCACTCATTTTCCTCCTCACTGGACCCCACCGGTTTTGATCTGCGCTATAGATTATATACATTCGAAGGGGTGAAAACTGCCCACAGAAGGGAGCTCATGGTATACTTGTAAATGTATCAACAAGGGAAAAAGTTTCCATCATGAAAGAATAATACAAAGATAAAAAATCCCTCATCTTTCTTGATCTTGGGCTTACTGAGTGAGCTAAGAGATTTCCTTCCCATAAAAAGAGCTTTCACCCACCAGAGTATTGATGTATCACTTTTATACTCAACTAAATTTGAATTTAGTATGACTGCAAACCATGCATCTTACAGGATGCCAAAGCAACGGCATCTCTCCTGGGTAAAATTGAAAAATAAGTTAAGAACAATGACTTACTGTCAGGCCTTGTGAAAGAGGTCAGTTCACTGTTTTCTCATACTTACCATTTCAAGACTGACTTCTCCCCCATCTCCTAGAACCTCTTTTTCCTTACAATATTTTTGGATTTTGAGGAGAAATTCTTTGAAACCTTTTTGCTTCCACCCTTTTTTCTAGGGGCAAAACCTCTTGCAATGGAATGATTTGCTACCTTCGTGGCGCAGTGGAAAGAGCACGGGCTTTGGAGTCAGGGCTCATGAGTTCGAATCCCGGCTCTGCCACTTGTCAGCTGTGTGACTGTGGGCAAGTCACTTAACTTCTCTGTGCCTCAGTTCCCTCATCTGTAAAATGGGGATTAAGACAGTGAGCCCCACGTGGGACAACCTGATTCCCCTGTGTTTACCCCAGCGCTTAGAACAGTGCTCTGCACATAGTAAGCGCTTAACAAATACCAACATTATTACCTTCTGGTCTAGCAACCTCCCTCTGGCTTGTGGTCAAAATGACAGTGTCCCCTATGATCAATGGTTGAATGAAGCCCTCTGTTTCAGGAGTCTTATCGATTACTCTTGGCTCATCAAATTTTTATAAAGTTTTGCGGAAGATATTCTTCCTACAAACTACCATCCTTGCTCAATTTACGGTTCAATATACTGAAGGTCTCCAGACGAAATATACCAAGAAGGCAAGCGGTATTTTCAATCATCAGGCAGCGTTCAATGCCGTAATGCAAAAGGCAATGGATTTACTATATCAAGAATACAAGATATTTAGGTGGGTTTTTTTGTGGTATTTATTAAATGCTTATTGTGTGTCAAGCGCTGTTCTAATCACCGGAGTAGAGACAAGTTAATCAGATTGTACGTAGTCACTGTATCAAACTGGGCTCACAATTCATTTCTTAAAGCCATTATTCATGACAACTCATTAGCAGATTAATGTGAATTGTTTTTATTTTCCTCAGGAGGAAGACATTTCTCTGGTGAACAAGTCACTTTTCTTCTTTTGCCGACCTGTGCCTTCCCATTCACAAGTTCAACCATCAATCAATGGTATTTACTGAGCGCTTACTGGGGGCAAAGTGCTGACCTAAGCACTTGGGAGACTACAATATAACAGAAATGGTAGACATGTTCCCTGTCCACAGGGAGCTTACATTCTATAGGGAGAGACAGACATTAAAATGAATTATACACACGAATGGTCTGTGACCAAGGGTGCGGTGAATAGAGGGTGCAAATCTAAGTACAAGGGCAGGGTAGATGGAGAGGGAGTAGGGGAAATGACTGCTAAGGTGGGGAAGGCCTCTCGGAGGAGATGTGATTTTAGTAAGGCTCTGAAGGTGAAGAGAGTGATGGCTTGTCAGACATTAAGGGGGAGGGAATTGCAGGACAGAAGCAGGTCATGGGCGAGAGGTCAGCCGTGCAATAGGTGAGATAGAGGTATAGTGAGTTTGTTGGTGTTAGAGGCTTATCAACCTTCGCAAGAAACAAAAGCTCCTCAATCTTGGCTTCAAAGCTCTCCATCCCCTTGCCCTCTCTTACCTCACCTCCCTTCTCTCCTTCTACTGCCCACCCCGTACGCTCCACTCCTCTGATGCTCACGTCCTCACGGTTCCTCGTTCGCACCTGTCCCGCCGTCGACCCCTGGCCCACTTCCTACTGCTGTCCTGGAATGCCTTCCCTCCTCACATCTACCAAACTAGCCCTCTTCCCCTCTTCAAAGCCCTACTGAGAGTTCACCTCCTCCAGGAGGTCTCCCAGACTGAGACCTCCTTTTCCCTCTGCTCCTCCTCCCCTCCCCATTCCCTCTTCTCCCACCCTCTGCTCTTCCGTTCCCCTCCCAGCATTGTGTATACTTGTATATATTAATAATAATAATGTTGGTATTTGTTAAGCACTTACTATGTGCAAAGCACTGTTCTAAGCGCTGGGGTAGATACAGGGTAATCAGGTTGCCCCTTGTGAGGCTCACAGTCTTAATCCCCATTTTACAGATGAGGTAACTGAGGTCCAGAGAAGTTAAGTGACTTGCCCACAGTCACGGAGCTGACAAGTGGCGGAGCCGGGATTCAAACCCATGATCTCTGACTCCCAAGCCCGTGCTGAGCCATGCTGCTTCTCTATTACTTATTACTCTATTTTGTTAATGATGTGTATATATCTATGCTTCTATTTATCTTGATGATATTTATGCCCGACTACTTGTTTTGTTCTGCTGTCCGTCTCCCCTGTTTAGACTGTGAGCCCATTACTGGGCAGGGATTGTCTCTACTGTTGCCAAATTGTACATTCTAAGCGCTTAGTACAGTGCTCTGCACACAGTAAGTGCTCAATAAATACGATTGAATGAATGAATAAATGAATAAGGATCCTGGGATGTAATAGGAAATCAGCCAGGTAAGATAGGAGGGAGCAAGGTGATCGAGTGCTTTAAAGCTAATGGTAAGGAGTTTCTGTTTGATGTGGAGGTGGATAGGCAACCACTGGAGGTTCTTGAGGAGTGCGGAAACACGGACTGAACATTTTGGTAGAACAACGAACTGGGAAGCAGAGTGAAATATCCACTGAAGTGGGGAGAGAGAAGAGACAGGAGGTCAGTGAGGAGGCTGATAGAGAAATCAAGGAAGGATAGAGAAGTTCTCTATCATATCGTATAAATACGACTGAATGAATACTTGATAGCAGTTTGGATGGAGAGGGAAGGGTGGATCTTGGCGATGTTTTGAAGGGGAGGACGGCAGGTGTTGGTGACGGACTGGGTGTGTGGGGTGAATGAGAGAGCGGAGTCAAGGATGACACCGAGGTCGCAGGCCGGTGAGACGGGAAGGACGGTAGTGTTGTCCCCAGTCAACGGGAAAGTCAGGGAGAGGACAAGGTTTGGGAAGGAAGATGAGGAGCTCAGTCTTGGACATGTTGAGTTTTAGATGGTGGGTGGACATCCAGGTGGAGACATCCTGAAGGCAGAAAGGGATACGAGCCTGGAGGTAGGGAGAGAGAACAGGGAAGGAGATGTAGATTTGGGTGTCTCGTGCTCTACTCTCTCTGGAAGCTCATCTGCTCGCTTGGCTTTAGGTAGTAATAGTATTTAAGCACTTCCTGTGTGCAGAGCACTGTACTAAGCACTGGGAAAAATATGCAGGTGGGAATTAGACATGGACCCCGTCCTTTGAAAAACTCACAATTATAGCCGCCAGCCCTCCCCAAACACACCCACCCTCTCACATCGATTAGACTGTAAGCCCGTCAAACGGCAGGGACTGTCTCTATCTGTTGCCGACTTGTTCATCCCAAGCGCTTAGTACAGTGCTCTGCACATAGTAAGCGCTCAATAAATACTATTGAATGAATGAATGAAAGGTGATGGGGGGAAGGTGGAGAAGAGACCTGAAGACAGACACATTAAGAGCAATGAAACATTAATAATAATTGCATTTGTTAAGCAAAGCACTTACTATGTCCTAGGCTCTGTACTGAACACTGGGGTAGAAACAAAACAATCAGATGGGACATGGTCCCTGTCCCACACAGAGAATCTTAACCCCCATTTTGCAGATAAGAGAACTGAGGCACATAGAAGAGACGTGATTTGCTCAAGGTCACGCGGCAGACCAGTAGTGGAGCTGGGATTAGAGCCAAGGTCCACCGACTCCCAGGCCTGTGTTCTTGCAAACCAGTCCTTGCTGCTTCTAAACATTAAAGCATTAAAATGACATAAAGGACAAACACAAATGCACAGTAGACAAAATAAATGTAAGCAGTGGTCAGAGCATAGGCCCGGGAGTCCGATGGCCCTAGGTTCTAATCCTGGCTCTGCCACTTTGCTGTGTGATCTTGGGCAAGTCACTTAACTTCTCTGTGCCCCAGTTAAGATCTTTAAAATGGGGATTAAAACCATGAGCCCCATGTGGGACAGGGACTGTGCCCGACCTGATTAATTTGTATCTACCTCAGTGTTTAGTACGGTGCCTGGCACATAATAATAATAATTACAGTATTTGATAAGTGCTTACTATGTGCCAGGTACGGTACTAAACGCTAAAGTGCTTAGCAAATACCATAAAAAAAGTGAGTAGGGTGCTGTGGCTAGAGGAGCAGAATTTCTCCTCATGTTTCAGAATCCATAGCTATGACTACGTAACCATTACCTGTCCCGAGGTCTTAAGAGGCCCCTGCTGCAAGTACTGTTCTTATTCCTGCCCGGGTGGTGAAAAGTAGGAGGGGATGGGCGTCTCCCCGATAGAAGCAGCGTGACTTAGTGGAAAGAGCATGGGTGTGGGAGTCAGAGGTCATGGGTTCTAATCCTGGCTCCACCACTTGTCAGCTGTGTGACTTTGAGGCCCAGAGAAGTTAAGTGACTTGCCCAGTTACCTCATCTGTAGAATGGGGACTAAGACTATGAGCCCCACGTGGGACAACCTGATCACCTTGCATCCACCCCAGTGCTTAGAACAGTGCTTGGCACATAATAAGCTCTCAACATATACCATTATTATTTTTATTATTGTTAGTTTGGAAAAGAGCCAGAGCCAGCACTGGGTGGTGGGGAGGGAAACAAGAAGGTCATGGATGAGGAGAACCTGGAGCGTGGAGGGAGGCGAGTCTTCCAGTTTTGGAGGTTTTGTTTGGCTCCAAAACAAAGCAGCAAAGAGGGATGAGAAGGCAGAGCAGTGGCTTTTACCCCCAGCCCAGCGTGCCCAGAATGTGGCAGGGGCAGGCAGAGAGTTCCTCAGTCACGGTGGCATGGGGGCCAAGGACATGCAGGCCAGCACCCTACCATTTCTATGCGGGTGACTCCCAAATAATAATAATAATAATTGTCATATTTGTTAAGCTATGTACCAAGCACTGTTCTATGAGCTGGGGGTAGATACAAAGTAACGAGTTTGGACATAATCCATGACCCTCATGGGACTCACAATCTGGATACTCATTTTACAGATGAGATAACTGAGGCACAGAGAAGTTAAGTGACTTGCCCAAGGACACACAGCAGATACGTGACAGACCGGAGATTAGAACCCATGACCTCTGACTCCCAGGTCCGTGCTCTTTCCACTAGGCCAAATCTACTGATTTTAAATCCCACATTTCCTCATGCCTCCAGGACACCTCTACTTGGATATCCTGCTGGCTCTTCATATTCAACGCATCAAGAACCCAACTCCTTATCTTTGCCCTAGAGCCAAGCCCACTTCTGATTTTTCTATTTCAGTCAACCACTCAAACCATCCTCTCCATCCCAGAACCCTGCAACCTGGGACTCTTGGCTTTCCTCCAACTCAAGCATTCCAAACTCCTGCCAAATCCCGCCAATTTTTCCTACTCAGCATCTGCTCCTTCCTCCCCACCCAAATTTCTATCATGCTTATCTTAGTTCTGACCTTGCCATTTCCCTCTCAGGGCCACACCTGGAGAGTTTCCAGGCCTCTACCAGTCTCGGCTACGGGAGGGAGAGTCGAGCAGAGGCCTGCCGGTTTCATTCCTAGCTTGGCCAGTGGCTAACGAATGGAAGGCCATCTGCTACGAGTCAAAACTCT
The DNA here is from genome assembly GCF_004115215.2 of Ornithorhynchus anatinus. Classification (NCBI taxonomy): domain Eukaryota; kingdom Metazoa; phylum Chordata; class Mammalia; order Monotremata; family Ornithorhynchidae; genus Ornithorhynchus; species Ornithorhynchus anatinus. The sequence continues at coordinate 40,438,532 of NC_041739.1, forward strand.
CCTTTGCTGGGCAGCAGCGGCACGGGAGAGAGTCAAGGGCAGAGACTCAGATTTACTGCGTGGAAGGAGGCAACATTAACCCACTTTTGGATTTTTACCTAGAAAACTCTATGGATCCACTACCAGAACGATTGCAGATGGAAAGCAGGGCGTTCTGGGAGACATGGTGTCTCTACGGGTCGGAGACGACTCGACGGCATAAGACAAGACCTTGCCATGGTTAGACTATTGTGTTAACTTTCTCACCAGTCTGTCAGCCTCCAGCTTTTCCAGTCTATACGACCTGCTGCTGAACAGATTATCTTTCTAAAGCCTAGCTCAGTCTGCATCTCTGTTAAAAACCTCCATAGGCTCCCTGAGTCTCTTCACATCAAACTCCTCACAATCAGGTCCAAGGTTCTCCGCATCTGGCTCCACCTTACCGATCTGTTGTCTTTTCCCCCTATTCCTCAACTCTTTTGTCTTTATTCCTCTCAGGCCAACCTTCTAGCTGAACCTCACATTTGACTCTCCCACCTCCAAGCCTTTGTTAACACGGTTCCCTCATCTTGGAATACCCTCCCTCCCCACAAACAGGACTCAGCTTTTTCTCCATATTAAAATTCCTCCTAAAATCCCATCTCCTCCAATAAGATTTCCCCAATTATTTTCCCAGCACTCTGAGCCATTTCCTCCCTTCAGCCAACGGTAGCCCTTATTTACACTCTCTTTAGCACTAATATATATATATGCCTGCTTTATGTATTCATTTTTGACCTCTCTAGTTGTAATATTATCTCTGCCTCCCACCACTCCCATTAGAATATAAATTCCTGGTGGGCAAGGATTGTGTCGCTTTGTTGTTTTGTACTTCCCAAATCCCCTCTCGGGGTCACACCCAATGAGTTTCCAGTACTCTACCATGCTCGACTCGTGGGAGAGTCAAGCAGAATTATACCCATTCCATTCCTAGCTTGGCCAGTGGCTAGTGAGTGGAAAGCAATCTGCTACAAGTCAAAACTCCTCCGTGCTGGGCAACACACATGGGAGAGAGTTGAGGGCAGAGACTTAAGTTTACTGCATGGAAGAAGACAGTGGTAAACCACTTCTGTATTTTTACCAAGAAAACTCTACGAGTACATTACCGGAACGATTGAAGATGGAGGTGGGGCTTTCTGGGAGAGATGCTTCCATGGCGTCGCCACGGGTGGGAGACGACTTGACAGGATAAGACAAGACTTCCCAAGTGCTTATTACAGAGCACTGCACCAAGAGGGTGCTCAATAAATACTCCTCCTCCTACTCCAACTATTTCTACTACAATGACCAGTTCAAGCAGGAAGGTTATTCCCTTTAGGCTGGTCATCAAACCTGCTTCTTCTCTATGAGTTGCTCTTTGCCACGGCTCCAAAACTGCTTCCCCAAAGGGAGCCGAATGCAATGTTAATTTTGTCCTCAAATCAAAAGCAGAGGTTTTTAGGGGGAGTCAAGTACTGGGAAAAGCAAACCCACATCCTATATTCAGATGGATTTTCATTCTGCCACCTAATCACCACGGGCTTGATGTTTTGAATTTTAACTGTCTAATATCAAATAATATAGATTTGGAAGAAAAAAGCATTAAATGTATTGAATGCATGAAGGATTTTCACAGAGTAAAGTATTGCATAGATGGTGTTACCAAAACTTTTCTTATGAAAGTCGAGAGAAAATTAGAAATACCAAAGCCGGCATTTTTGATCTATTATGTAAAAATATTAAACTGCCTTTTCTGCCCACTTCAGCAGTTCAGAGGAGCAAATATTTTTGAAAACCAGAATTTCAGGTTTTCCCAGTGAGTATTGGTCTCCCATTTTCTGCCCCTAGTGACCTGGCCATGTACTTTAAGCCAACTGAAACCATCAGATGTGATGTCCCCAAAATCTCCACTGCTTATCTTCAGTTCCTCCTTTCCCCTACCTCTTCTTTGACTTTCCCATCTTTCCCAGCAGAATCTCAAGACTAGATCTCCAGCCTCCTCTCGAAATCCATCCCCCAACAACCTGCACCTCTGACCCTACCCTTTCACATCTTTTTAAAACACTCACCCTCTTTCTTTTCCCCTCTTTGACAGTCATCTTCAACTGTTCACTCTCCAGTGGCTTTTCCCCCCATTGCTTTCAAACATGCTTATGTTATCTACTATCCTAGAAAAACCCTTTCTTGGAACCCATGACTCCCTCCAGTTATAACAATAGCAATAATATAGTTTTTGTTAAGCGGTTATTAAGTGTCAGGCACTGTACTAAGTCCTGCGGTTGATACAAACAAATTGGGTTGGACACAGTCCCTGTCCCATGTGGAACTCACAGTCTCGATCCTCATTTTACAGGTAACAGGCCCAGAGAAGTGAAGTGACTTGCCCAAGGTCACACAGCAGACAAGTGGTGGAGCCAGAATTAGGACCCGTCACCTCCAGCTTTCAGATCTACGCTCTATCCACTACGTCATGCTGTTATCTCCCCATCTCCCTCCTACCATTCCTCTCCAAACTCCTTGAGTGAGTTTTCTACACCCACTATCTCAAGTTCCTCTCCTCGACTCTCTCCAATTTGGCTTCCTCCTTGTTCATGCCACCAAAACAGATGTCAATAACCTCCTTCTTGCCCAATCCTCCATCCTCCTCCTCCTCTCAGCTGCCTCTGACACTGTTCCCCACCCCTTCCTCTGGAAAACTTATTCAATTTTAGCTTCACTGACACTGTTCTTTCCTGGTTCTATTCCTATCTCTCTGGTCACTCATTCTCAGTTTCTTTCACGGACTCTGCCTCTACCTCCCACCCTCTAACTGTGGGTTCCCTTAGAGTTCAGTTGTGGGTCCCCTTCTATTCTCCATCTACATCCACTCCCTTGAAGAATTAATTCACTCCCATGTTTTCAACTACCATTTCTATTGGGATTATTCCCAAATCTACATCTCCAGCCCTGCTCTCTCTCCTTCTCTGCAGTCTCGCATTTCCTCTTGCCTTCAGGACATCTCCACTTGGATGTCCAGACATCACCTCAAACTCAAGATATTCAAAATAGAACTCTTCATCTTTCCTGTCCAAACCTTGTAGACGCCACCACCATCCTTTCTATCTCACAAGCCAGTGAACTTGGAATTGTCCTCAATTCATCTGTCTTACTCAACCCACATATCCAATATATCATCAAATCCTGTTAGTTCAACCTTCACATTGATAAAATCTGCCCTTTCTTCTCCATCCAGATTGCTAACATTAATCCAAACATTTATCCTAACCCATCTTGATTACTGCATCAGCCTCCTTTCTGACCTTCCTGCTCTCTGCCTCTCCTCACTCTGGTCCATACTTCACTCTGCAGACCCAATCATTTTTCAATAAACTTATTCCGTCCATGTTTCCCCACTTCTCAAGAACCCATCCACCTCCGCATCAAAAAGAAACTCCTTATCATCAACTTTAATGCACTCAGTCATGTTGTCCCCTCCTAACTTACCGCCTTGATTTCCTACTACAACACAGACTGTACATTTCACCCCCCTAATGCCAAGCTACTCACTGTACCTCAATCTCATCTATCTCACCACTGACCCCTCGCCCATGTCCTGGAACACCCTCTCCCTTTACGCCAGACAGATGATCACTCTCCCCACTTTCAAAGCCCTATTAAAAGCACAACTGTTTCAAGAGACCTTTCCGACTAAGCCCTCATTTCTTCTTCTCCCACTCCCTTCTCTATCACCCTTGCACCCCTTATTCACCTCCCGCTCGGCCCCAAAGCACTTATCTACATATTCATAATTCATTTATTTATATTAACATCTGTCTTTCCCTTCAATTGTAAGATCACTGTGGGCAGGGAATGTGTTTACCAACTCTGTTAAATTGTACTCTCCCAAGCGCTTTGTACAGTGCTCTGCACACAGTAAGCGCTCAACAACTATTGACTGAGTGATTCTAGTTTTTAAAAGTAGCAGAAGAACTCTCACAGATTATCTCTAATCCCGGTGTCCTCCCGAACCGTTGAGGGTTTGTGATGCGTTTTGGTGTCTTACCGCCCACTTAACTGGTCTCCCATTTTGAATATGGGAAAACAAAATCTCACAGTAATAAAATGAGACTCTCTACCTGTTTGCTTCTCAGAGGCTGAACCACTTCCCTAATGCAGAGCTCCAAGTCATTGAGGTAGTCCTTTTCTGTCTGGATCAGCTCCTTGATGATTTTTGACCTCTTTGCCATCATCTTCCTTATCTGCTGCTCCTGCTCTTCATGGGTCAGAGTTGCAGGGGCAGAGGGTCCATTTTGAGGTGTCATCTTCTCTGGAAAATAAAATATGCAGCAATAATAAGTCTGTAGAGGGCTCCATTGCCTCTTATCTTTGTCATTCATCTGTTAACTATTCAGATCTTCGATTATTCATGGAAATGAAACAGGCTAGAGGGGTGTTCAGAGGAAGGAAGACATCTCTTTTTCAGTTTGGACATAGAATGGCGTGTTCTAGGAGAGCGGGGTCAGAGGGGGAATGAAAATAGTAAACTTGAAGGTGGAATGGAGTTTGGGTGTATGTTAACCTTGGGTTAAAGATACAGTTAAGCCAAGCTTTCAGGCTGAGTCTTTTCAGACTGGTCTCACCTCTGATTCCCTCCACTAAAAACCGAGAGGATGTTTTCATTTGCAAGTAGGAATCACCTCACCGGATTGTGTTTATATTTAGTGCTAAAGAGCTTCACTCATTAGCATTTGAGAAAATTGCTTGGAGAACACCACAAAAATATAGTACACAGATCAGTTCAATTTACCTTTGTCAAACACCAACTGGTTTGTGTCGCTCTACTGGACCTCTTAGATTAGCCCCAACATTCTTTTCTAGGTATAGACCTTATCTCTACATCTATATATAAACACTCAAACTTTAAAAACACAGAAAGGATTCAAAAAGCAGAACTGCTTCATAACGACTGAAGAATCATCATCATCGGTGATATTTATCAAGCTCTTACAGTGTGCAGAGCACTATAGTAAGTACTTGGGAGCCAACAATAGAACAAGAATTGCTCCCTGCCCACGGTGAGATCATAGTCTAGAGAATGAAAAAAGTGGAGGTTTTAGTTGTTTTAGGCCAAGTAGCCGTCATTGAATTTTACAACCAAAACCTGTTAAAAATCCTTAGATTTCATGAAAGAGAGCTATGTGGAAAAGTTTTAAGGAATGCAGTTACAATTGTGAGAAGCAACGAGATAAATGGGTCATTCCACAGGCAATCCAGGGTTGGCAGGTGGCTTTGATAGAGAGGTGAAGTTTTTCAGGAAGAAATCCATCTTTGAAAGCCAAATACCAGAGAAAATGCAATGAAAACAGAGCAGGAACAAATTACAAGTGAAGATTATAAATAGGTATGGGTAAAATTGAATGTCCTTCAAGTTTGGGATCATTGCAAACATAATTTTCTTTTTAGCCACTGCATACAGGGGGAATTTTTTTGCTTTTCGACAGCTCAAATGATTCTAATAATTGATACGTGCTTTGATGCCAGCACCACCTGATGTAAACATGGAGCTAGTCATTATCTTCATCAATCCGTTTCAAATCAATGTGTGAACACTTGAAACAATTACGTGAGGTTTCTAGATTCTGCTATTCTGGGTACACAAGGAAAAAAAATTTAAATGCAGATCTTCACGTTGAGAAATAGGAAACAAAGCTTTTTTTCCCCCATGTTATCCACAATCCTGCTCCAAAAAAAAAAAAATTGCTTCAAAGGGCAATAGCTTAGGTTACAGGGAAAAAGAAAAAAACAAACTGTCAATCTTGGAGATTTAAAAGTAGTGACGTATTTTTAAGCCTCAGTACACTTCTGTGCCATTTAGAGCTGAGCAACAATAGTAACAATAATTACAGTATTTATTAAGCTCTTATTATGTGCCAAGTACTTTACTAAACACTGGGGAAGATCCAACATAATCAGGTTGGTCACAGTGCCTATGCCACATGGGGCTCTCAGTCTAAATAGGTTTTAATGCTCATTGTACTGTTGAGAAAACTAAGACAGGGAGAAGTTCAGATGACTTGTCCAAGATCACACAGCAGGCAAGTGGCAGACCTCATTGTAGTGGATCTTATCAAATTCTCCCCCCATGGAATTTTTCAAATGGCTGCTAGAAAGAACTGTAACACTGAACTAACTGATTTGAGTCTCCCAATATCTCGCATCATCTGCCGTTCTTCAAGTATCCTTGCTAATGAGCAGTGGAATGGCCAAAAACATAATGGTGATAGGAAGCAGCAGAGTAGCCTGGATAATTGTCAGACTAATTGATCTGCCTCTTTGATGGTGGCCACAGGCACCCTGCTGGACCAATTTACGGCCTAGCCAAAATGATGGCTGGTGATTTCTGCTCACAAAAGACCCTCGCGACTCTTGTGTTCTCCAGCCTGGGTACAGCTGAGAGGAAATTTATTGTCAGTCAATTGAGTTTATTGAGCACTGGGGGGAAGCAGCATGGCTTTAGTGGCAAGAGCACAGACTTGGGAGTCAGAGGACGTAGGTTCTAATCACCACTCCGCCACTTGTCTGCTGTGTGACCTTGGGCCATTCACTTCACTTCGCCTCAGTTCCCTCATCTGTAATATGGGGATTAAGACTAGGAGCTCCATGTGGGACAGGGACTGTGTCCAACTTGATTACCTTGCATCTACTCCAGTGCTTAGAACAGTGCTTGGCACATAGTAAGCGCTTAACAAGTACGATGATTATTCATTATTATTATTACTGTGTGCAGAATACTGTACTGAGCTCTTGGGAGAGTACTAGATAGCAACAGACACATATCCTGCCCTCACAAGCTTACAGTCTAGAGGGAGAGACAGACATTAATATGAATAAATTACAGATATGTACTTAAGTCCTGGGGCTGGATGGGGGAGATGAATAAAGGGAGGAGGTCAAAAGTGAGTTGAAAAAAGGACCAGAGGGCTTAGTCAGGGAAGGCCTCTTGGAGAAGATGTACCGTGGCTAAGGCTTTCTAAGCAGGAAAAGTGTCAGATATGAAGAGGGAAGGCATTCCAGGCCACAGGCAGGATGTGGGTGAGAGTTTGGCAGTGAGATAGATGAGATCGAGGTTCAGTGACGTGTGCGGGTTGGGGTGTAGTAGGAGAGTAGCGAGGTGAGGTAGGAGGAAGCAAGGTGACTTGAGGGCTTTAAAGTCAATGGTGAGGTATTCCTATGTGGGAACTCGGGAGTGTCTCGGGCTAAAAGAAAGCCCAGGGTGGTATCCGGGCACAAAGGACTCTTGACGTCTCACTCCAGGAGAGTTTGGGCACTCGGACAACCTGTACTCAGCTGTTAAGCCAAACCGCCGCAGGAGATTGGTATGTTCAGAAGCACCCCCGGACCGTATCCTGTCCCGTGGCCGGCCATACTCGGCTAATCCGAAAGCCACGGTCCACTCGGTGACTCCAAGAGGATTCCTCAGTTTGTCTATTTTTCCTTTCTCCTTTTGGTTATTACTATCGCTGTCCACTAGACCAGGGCTGGGGACCCAAGAGATCCAGTCACCTGGCACCCAATCAACCAGTTGTATTTATTGAGCACTTACTCTGTGTTGAACCCTGTAAGGAGCCCTTGGAGAGGACAGTGCAGTAGAGTTAATGGATGCAATCCTGGTCTATTGTTATATTGTAGAGTGCCTAGCGCTTAGTGTTGTGTTTTGCACGCTGTAAGTGCTCAATAAATACGACTGAATGAATGGAGGGTGCTTAATCACCGAGAGCTTATTGTTCAATGGTACCAAAGAGTGGCCATCTTCAGCCTGCAATCACGGGTATTTATTAAGCACTTACTATGTGCGGAGCAGCGTGGCTCAGTGGAAAGAGCATGGGATTGGGAGTCAGAGGTCATGGGTTCGAGTCCCAGCTCTGCCACTTGTCAGCTGTGTGACTGTGGGCAAGTCACAACTTCTTTCTACCTCAGTTCCCTCATCTGTAAAATGGGGATGAAGACTGTGAGCTTCATATGGGACAACCTAATTACCCTGTATACCCCAGCGCTTAGAACAGTGCTCTGCACATAGTAAGTGCTTAATAAATACCAAAATTATTATTAGTAGTAGTAAGAGGTCGGGAGAGTACAAAATAAGAGTTGGTAGAAACGCTCTGAAGCAGCTTAGACTGTGCAACTTTGAAAAATCAATTGAACAAATCCCCTTGGTTATGTACCCGCCGCATCTAAGATAAACACTATTCCTCCCCTGAAGGAGGCCAGATTACAGACATGGCCCCAGGTGCCTGCGCCACATCAAGTATTACAGTGAACATTCCATGTTCACCCCAAGTTCTAGCTGACTTGTGGGGAGAGCCTGTAGAAGAGTCACAGAGAGCTGGGAAAGGCTCTTGGGGTGGTTAGACTGGTGGATTTTAGTCTTGTTTCTCACTGAAGCAAAGGTTTTTGCATCCAGAAAAGTTAGCCCAGGTTTGAGTTCCACCTGAACCTCATGTCTCCAAATCCCTCTGGACTTCAGAGGAAACTCCAAACACAGAAGGGCAAGATTGCTGTGGAAAGGTTATTGTGGGGCATGAGTCGGGGGCAGAAAGAGAAAGTAAAACATTCAATATTTGCTTTCTTGAAGTTCACAAACACCTGGGAACACCTGGAGATTTTGTAGAATGGAATTTCCCAAAGGAGAGAAGGGTGTCATTACATTTCTTCTATACAAAGCAGAGTTTGCTCTCAAAAAGGGAATGAGAGTGGGGAGAAAAGGAAGAGAATAATGACTGCGTCTTTGCATCCAAATTTGTATACATGTCATAGAATCACTTTCATATTTAATTGTATGCTTGTACTGCACCTTTAGAAGATATGACTATGCATCATGTACAAAATGCAAGAAGAATATACTCCGGCTGTTTCCTTCCCTTTCACATGTACAGTGCCTCAAAATTTCTGACAAAAATGTGATTCAAGGTAATGCATATAATAAAAGTGTTATTTTTGATTCTGCAACAATATTGCTTCTCTCATGATATTGATGGAATACTATCTTCACTGATTAATGCAGGCCTGTCAACTGAAATAAAGACACACGTTAGGAAAAGTAATAGCCAGACACACTTTGTAACTCTTATGAAATATAAAGCACTCAATTGGCTTCTTGGAGGAACTTGGCAGAAAATGGGAAATTCTTGCTGAAGAAACAGGAAAACCCTCTGCCTTTCCGTAACTTTAGCATAGTAGCGAATTCCTGCTCCAAAGGGGCATTTGGAAAATTGTTAAGATTTCATCTTGTCTATCACGTCTATCTATCTCGCCACTGACCTCTCGCTCACGTCCTGCCTCTGGTCTGGAACTCCCTCCCTCTTCATAGCTGACAAATTATCACTCTCTCCACCTTAAATCCTTATTAAAAGCACGTCTCCTCCAGGAAGCCTTCCCCTTCTGCGTCGCTCTTGCGCTTGGATTTGGTCCCTTTATTCACCCCTCCCTTAGCCCCACAATATTTACGGACTTTCCATAGTTTATAATTATGCCTATCTTCCCATCTAGGCTGTAAATTTATGGGCAGGGAACAGCCTGCTAATTCTGTTGTATCGTTCTCTCCCTCTGAGACTGTGAGCTCGTTGTGAGTAGGGAATATGTCTGTTGTATTCTCCCAAGCACTTAGTACAGTGCTCTGCACACAGTAAGCCCTCAATAAATACAATGAGTGAATAGTACAGTGCTCTGCACCTAGTGAGCACTCTAATACCTTGATAGTTTATATTGTACTCTCCCAAGTGCTGTGGATATATGTACATATCTATAATTCTATTTATTTATATTGATGCTATTGATGCCTGTTTACTTGTTTTGATGTCTGTCTCCCCCCTTCTAGACTGTGAGCCCATTGTGGGCAGGGATTGTCTCTCTCTGTTGCTGAATTGTATATTTCAATGCTCTGCATATAGTAAGCACTGAATACGATTGAATGCATGCTCTGCACACAGCAAGTGCTCAGTAAATACAACTGATTGATTGATGAAGGTTAAAAAGTCTTATTATCATAGTCACATTGTTTCAAATACATAAGAGAATTACATTGAGGATGGTGACTATCATTCTCTCTTTAGTTAGGCACTTGCCTGAGGGTCCCATCCCATCCTGCCTCGAGAAATCCTCCGATGGAAGAAGAAGCGACGTGGAACCCTGTGAAAGTGTGTTCGCCTCAGATCTCCCTATGTGCCCTGGATCAGCTGTGGACAAGGGGAATGACGGGAAGCCAAAGAGCCAGTCCACTGCTGGATCCAATAGTTCTGCTCCTTGGGAAGCCCCACCCCACATCGGAGAGAGCCTTAACCACTGTGTACATGGTTAGGACCTCGAGAAGTGTCTGGTGAAATCACTCGAGGGGCTTTTCGAGCTGCAACATTGAGAGCAGTGAGAAAGAGTCGCTGCTCGAAATAAGAGTTCACATGAAATCCAATGATAATGAGGAGATCTCAAAGGAAAAGTCATAGAGAGCAGGAAAAAACCTATAGCAGTGCAAACATACTACAGGAAAGCACGAGTCCCTGGTAACTCTAAGCTTGGTCCAGAAAGTTTCAGCTGCCCGGGAGAGGCAGTGTTGTCTAATGGTTAGAGCACAGGCCTGGGAGTCAGAAGGACCTGGGTTCCAGGCTGTGTGACCTGCTTAGTTACCATGGAAATAGTCTCTCCCCGGAATACCAGTCGACAGAAGTGTTTCCCTTTGTCACTTCATCCTTTCTTTGAGGGAAGCAGCAGAGTGGCTTCTTGGAAAGACCACAGGATAGGAAATCAGCTGACATGAGCTTCTCGTTCAGGTTCTGCCACTGGCCTACTGAGTGATTTGGGGCTCATCATTTAACTTCTCTGAACTGAACCTCAGCTTCCTCATTTGTAAAATGGGGCTAAAATACCTGCTCTCACTGTTTCTTAGACTGTGGACAGGAACCATGTCTGATTTTAATTATCTGGGACGAACACCTAGCGCTTACCATGGAGCTTGGCGTCTAATGAGTCCTCAATATATGCCATTATAAAAAAACCTGATTGTGATCAAAGTCTCTAAGTCCACAGAGCCCGTGGGTCAGCCATCTCCCGGATGAGTCTGTGGAAGCCCTCTCCCCACAAATCCTCCACCGATCTTAATTCTCACTTAACATCCTGAACCAACATTACTTTGGACCTTATCCCATCAGTCTCAAATTGGGAAATCATCTATCAATTTCCCCAGAAATTTAAGCTGCAAAGACAGGGATTGGACTAGGCCCTCTGTGAAAATGGGAACATAATTGTGATTCATGCAGTTTTGGGTGAGGAGCCAGTAAAGCAAGGAAGTAAAGTGTCGCAGCAAAAACCAGTAGGTCTTTTCCCCATTAGGGTAGGAAAAAGCTGTCTTTCATTTGAGGGATATGTAATTTGCTTCCAGAGACTTAATTGCCACACAGAGCACTGGATTTCCTGAGGAGGTTTAACAAAGCCTACCTGGCTCGGAAAATGCCCGGAATGAATTAGGACCAATTCAGAGAAACTAGAGTGGCTTGCCTAGCCAAGGTAAGGCGGATAAATTGATTCTTTCTGGAAAGCCCTATTTAGAGTTCTTGGGGAAGCTGAGGAGGAAAAAATAACCTTTTCACATATAAAAATGAAACGGGATTTTAAATAGGGTCTGCTGTTGTCATGGGGAAGGAATCTCATCGTAGTTAATCACGCTGTCATCACATGATGGTTGGAGGTTGGGAAAATAGGTTACTGGATAAGAAATGTGTTTATGTAAACGTGTACATGTAGAGATACATATGTGCTTAAATTTTAATTTCGTTGGTCATCTTACTTCAGTTAGGGATATAAATCTAATTTTTAAATAAAACTGTGGGATTATAAAGTGTCTAGTTTTTTAAATCTGTACCTCTCTCTTTTGTGTGGCAAGAATTTATTTTACACCAGGGGCTGTTAGAGTGGGGCCAAATAGCCCTTTTCCTCTAGTTTAATTGGCCTAAACTCTTTCAGTTTCAATCATCCAATATGGTGAGCTAGGAGCTGTTCCCAAACCAGAGGGGTGAGATCCCTACAGTTATCATTTAACCTCTGCCCACATTTTCATGAAGGCATAAAATGTATAGGATTTATCTGAGAGCATGTGAAATCATTAGAATTATGAAAACAAACCTGATGTGTACGGAATAAAACTGTTCCAAATACAGTTCAATACCACTGTGCTAAGAAGCTCTTTCTTGTAGGCTGTTGTTTATTTGTTTAAAATCCAACCAACAATCATACAAAGCTAAAACATTCCACTTGACCTTTCAAGCTTCTTAAACCAACTTGGGCTCCAAACCCTTCATCAAGACTGGATGATGTAAAAGTTCATTTATTATTAAAACATTTAGTCTATACCAATAACAGTAATAGGGATAAAATTTGTTAAGCATTTACTATACGCCAAGCACTGTACTAAACACTGGGTGAATACAAGATAATCAGGTCAGACACAATCCTTATCTCATATGGGGCTCCCTGTTTTTATAATAATAATATAATAGTGATATTTGTTAAGCGCTTACTGTGTGCCAGGCACCATACTAAGTGCAGAGGTGATACAAGCAAAGTGGGTTGGACACAGTCTCTGTCCCACATGGGGCTCCCAGTCTCAATCCCCATTTTACAGATGAGGTAACTGAGGCCCAGAGAAGTGAAGTGACTTACCCAAGGTCACACAACAGACAAGTGGCAGGACCGAAATTAGAAACCAGGTCCTTATGACTCCCAGACCTGTGCTCCGTCCACGAGGCCATGCTGCTTTATTTCAGCTTCTTTATTGTTCATATATAACATGTGCATGACACATGCTTCTTCACTGATGGCATTTCTACCCGTGTTTATCTTTGCAAAATCTTACACTCAGAGGGGCTCACCAATGTCATCCAACCCTAGTGGAAAGACACCAGGCTCAAGGTGGGCTTTCTCCTTCAGTCAGCGACTCAAAGAAAGAGCAGAATGACAGATCTACTCTAAGGAGGTCCCATCTTGGGCTTCCATACAGTTGTGTCAGGGACCTGAGAGGTCCTTCGGTGCATCTTTGGAGCTTTCCCTCTGAACCTCTTTGGAGCACACTTCACTCCCTCCGTTGCTGAGCTCCCTATCAAAGAGCGGGAATCCTTTTGTCAACCATTCATATTGGATGCCCACACCATCAAAGTTGAGCGTGGCTCAGTGGAAAGAGCACGGACCTGGGAGTCAGAGGTCATGCATGGGTTCTAATCCCACATCCCTCACTTGTCAGCTCTGTGACTTTGAGCAAGTCACAACTTCTCTGTGCCTCAGTTCCCTCATCTGTAAAATAAGGAATAAGACATAATCCTACGTGGGACAACCTGATTTCCTTGTACCTCCCCCAGCACGTAGAACAGTGCTTGACAAATAGCAAGCGCTTATCAAATTCCATCATTATTCCCTCGGCCCCTCAGAGCCTGTCATCCTACAACTTTGTAGAAGGTGTCTATGTTCTTTTGTTGTTTATGTTATTTGTTAAGAGCTTACTATGTGCTGTTCTAAGCATTGGGGTAGATACATGATAATCAAGCTGGACACAGTTTGAGTTGAGATCTCACCCTTTCACACTGGCTCTCTGACTAAGATTGGGCAGGGGAACTGATCAAGTTGATTTATATGCCTTAGGTGTCCATGCTTCACAGTGCTGTAACACTGCTGTGACGACAACAGCCTGGTAGGCATTGATTTTAGCGCCTGATGTCCCGCCATATTTGCCAAGAGATCCCTTCACGTGGGATCAAGGCGGAGGTTTGGGGAGGAGGGGAGGTGGTCACCTTCCTAAAGCACTGGCACACACCTTTTCTCAAGGTAAGGACCACTGAGGAAATGACCTGGGTTCTCAGAGACACCACTGTCACCACCATCATCTTGAAGAAAGGCGAAAGATTAGATTGTTGTAATCATCAAAGCATCCCATTTGTCTCCATCACCAGCAAAGTCCTAGCCAGAGTCTTCCTGGATTTGGCTAATAAAGAATGCTGTTTCAGAACACTCTCCTTCACGATCTCCGCTGCACATCAGATATGGGGGAAGTGTAGGGGACAGGACTGGGACCTCTATGCAGTTTTCAAGATCTCATTTATCACATGGCTGACCTCTTGTCCTCATCCTGCCACTGGCCTGGAAAGCCCTCCCTCTTCATAGTTGATGGGCAATTTCAAAGCCTTATCGAAGACACATCTCCTCCAAGAGACCTTCCCTGACAAAGCCCTCTTTTCCTTTTCTTCCACTCCCTTCTGACTTGCTGTCTTTACTCATCCCCACTCCTAGTCCCACAGCACTTACGTATGTATCCGTAATTTATATTCATTCATTCTTTCAACAGTATTTACTGAGTGCTTACTGTGTGCAGAACACGATACTAAGCACTTGGGAACATACAATAGACACATTCCCTGCCCACAACGAGCCTGTCTTCCCTCTAGACTATAAACTCATCGTGAGAAGGGAATGCGCTTATTACATTGCTATATCGTATGCTCCCAAGCACTTAGTAGGGTGCTCAGCACACAGTAAGTGCTCAATAAATACAATTGATGAATTGATCTTCCCAGATCTAATACTATCAGCTCTCTCCTTCCTATTTTACCTCTCCCATTTGCTACTATAACCCAAACCCCACCTCTGTTCTAATGCCAACCTCCTCTCTGTACCTCGATCTCTTCAAGCCCACCATTGACACCTTGCCCATATCCTCCCCCTGGCCTAGAACTCCCTCCCACCTCATGTCCAAAAGTCCACCATTCCCTTCACCTTCAAAGCCTCCTTGGATCACGTCTCCTCCAGGGGAAGGACTAAGCCCTTATCTCCCCTTCAGTCAATCATATTTATTGAGCGCTTACCGTGGGCAGAGCCCTGTACTAAGTGCTTGGGAGAGTACAATAGAACAAAGCCAGTAGATGCATTCCCTGCCCACTGCAGGCTGAAACTCTAGAGAGGAAGACAGACATTAATGAAAAAATAAATTATGGATATGCACATAAGTGCTCTGGGACTGAGGGAGGGATGAATAAAAGGTGAAATTCTAAGTGCAAGAGTGATGCAGAAGGGAGTGGGAGAAGAAGAAATGAGGGCTTAGTCAGGAAAAGCCTCTTGGAAGAGATGTGATTTCAATAAATCTTTGAAGATGCAGCGAGAGATCTTCCGTCAGATATGAAGAGGTGTGGATCTCCAGGCCAGAGGCAGGACATGGCAGAGAGATAGAGATTGAGGTACAGTGAGCAGGTTGACATTAGAGGGTCAAAGTGGGTGGTCTGGGTTGTAGTAGGAGCGTAGTGAGGTGAGGAAGGAAGGGGCAAGGTGATTGAGTGCTTCAAAGTCGATGGTGAGGAATTTCTGTTTGATTTGGAGGTGGATGAGCAACCATTGGAGGGTCTTGAGGAGCGAGGAAACAGGACTGAATTATTTTGTAGAATAATGATCCAAGGAGCAGAGTGAAGTATGGACTGAAGTGGGGAGGGACAAGAGGCTGGGAGGTCAGCAAGGAAGCTTGTTCAGTAATCAAGGTGGGATAGGATAAGCACTTGGATTAATGCGATAGCAGTTTGGATGGAGAGGAAACGGTGGATTTTAGCGATGTCGTGAAGGCCGAATCCACAGCGTATGGCGACATATTAAATATGTCAGTTGAATGAGAGAGATGAGTTGAGGATAACACCACAGGCTTGTGAGACGGAGAGGATGGTGGTGTGTTCACAGTGACAGAAAAGGTAAGGGGAGAGCAGTGTTTGGTGGGAAGATGAGAAGTACTGTTTTGGAAATGTTAAGTTTGAGGTGATGGCAGGACATCCAGACAGAGATGTTTTGAAGGCTGAAAGAAATGTGAGACTGTAGAGAGGGAGGAAGATCAAGGCTGGAACTGTAGATATGGGAATCATCCTCACAGAGGTGGTAGGGACATCTAATAGAGCTATCCTGAAGGTAGGAGGAAATACTAGACTGCAGAGATGGAGAAAGATCAGGGACAGAGAGGTAGATTTGGGAGTCATCTGTGTAGAGATCATAATTGAAACTGGGAGAGAATGAGTTCTCCAAGAGAGTGGGATAGAAAGGGGATTCAGAATTGAGCCTTGAGGGTCTTCCACAGTTAGGGGTTGGGAGAGAGAAGAAGCCCACTAGAGACTGAGAATGAATGGCCAGAGAGAAAGGAAGAGAACCAGGAGAGAACAGTGTCAGTGAAGTCAAGGTTAGATAATGCTTCCAGGAGATGGGTGTGATTCACAGCACTGAAGGTAGCTGAGAAGTTGAGGAAGATTAGGATGGAGTAGAGGCCGTTGGATTTGGCAAGAAGGAGGTCATAGGTGACCTTAGAGAGGGAAGTTTATGTGGAGTGAAGGGGGAAGGAACCAGATTGGAGGGGGTCAAGGAGAAAATGGGAGAAGAGGAGATGGAGGCAGCCAGTGAAGACGGTTTGTTCAAGGAGTTTGGAGAAGAATGGTAGATGGGAGATGGGGGGGTGAAACTGGAAGGAGTCATGGGGTCACTGGAGGATTTTTTTTAAGATAAGGGTTTCATGAGCATGTTTGAAAGCAGTAGGGAAGAAGCCACTGGAGAGCGAACAACTGACAGTGATTGTCAGGGAGGGAAGAAGGGAGTAGGCAAGTATTTCAATAAAGCGTGAAGGATTGGGATTGGAAGTGCACGTGGAGGGGGTGGACTGTGAGAGGAGGTGGGAGATCTCTTGAGATGCTGCTGGGAAAGATGGAAGAGTAGAAGAAAGTGCAGGAGGAGGAAAGTACTGGAGAGAAGCAGGGGAGATTTTAGAGAGATCACACCCGATGGACACAATTTTCTCAATAGGTATCTCCAGAAAAGTATCCCCTATCTGCTCTCCCCTCTGTGTCGACTGTGAGTTTGGCTGTGCTCCCCTTAGGCATTTTAATATTCATCCCAATCCCACAGTAATAACACTAACAATAATTACGGTATTTGTTAAGCGCTTACTAAGTGCAAGACACTGTACTAAGCTCTGGGTTGAATATAAGCAAGTTGGATCAGACACAGTCCCTGCCCCGCATGGGGCTCACAGTCTCAATCTCCAATTTACAGATGAGGTAACTGAGGCCCAAAGAAGTGAAGTGACTTACCCAAGGTCACACAGCAGATGAGTGGCAGAGCCGGAATTAGAACCCAGCACTTCCATACATATCGTTCCATACACATCCACATACATATGGAGCAGCATGGCTCAGTGGAAAGAGCATGGGCTTTGGAGTCAGGGCTCATGAGTTCGAATCCCAGCTCTGCCACTTGTCGGCTGTGTGACTGTGGGCAAGTCACTTAACTTCTCTGTGCCTCAGTTCCCTCATCTGTAAAATGGGGATTAAGACTGTGAGCCCCATGTGGGACAACCTGATTCCCCTATGTCTACCCCAGCGCTTAGAACGGTGCTCGGCACATAGTAAGCGCTTAACAAATACAAATACCAACATATCGTTATAATCTAGGAGTTCCCCGATCCATATTTTATTTTGATGACTGTCTCCCCCAGCAGACCGAGGGCTACCTGTGGGTAGGAATCGCACCTACCAACTCTATTGAATTGTACTCTGCCAAGCGCTTAGTACAGTGTTCTGCGCACGGTAAGTGCTCAATAAATGCGACTGATTGATTGAATGTCAATAGATCTGGGCTTTGGAAACTATTTTGGAAACACAGAGGAAGGAGCATGGCTAGAGCACGCACCTTTGAGTCTGCCATCGTCTGCTTTTGTGACCTGGGCAAGTCACTTCACTTCTCTGTGGTTCGGCTACCTCATCTGTAAAATGGGAATTAAGATTGTAAACCCTATGTGGGACAGGGACCGTGACCAACCTTGTATCTACCCCAGCACTTAGTACAGAGCCTGGCTCACAATGAATGCTTAACAAGTACCATAATTATTATTAAGATTACTAAGACAGTTTACCTGTCCTAAAAGTTGATGGAGATTCTGAGACTGCTCCATGATGGCATGGCTGGGCTGCCACATTTCCTATCACTGAATGAAGCAGGGGTGGGTTATGGGGCCTGGCTCTATTTTACTTTTTCTTTTAAGTCATGGATGTAACAAGGGACCCGGAGGCAGGTGTTCAAATTTGTTTCCATCCTTCTGGGCAACTCTCTCAACTCAGATTTCAAGCATCATGCAAGGTCTTGACAACAGCTATTCAAGAATTACTTCACGGAGATGACGGAGCCCTCGAAGCCCACACTAGGGAAAATATGCGAATGATCCAAACTGATGCACTGAATCATCCGGGCATTAAAGGCTGACCGTTAGTCTAAAGAAAACCCAAATGATGCCTCAATTTCCTCAGGGAGGCCACTTACACAACCAAAAATTCAGAAAAGCACTGTGGATAGAGGACAGGCCTGGGAGTCAGAAGGAACTGGGTTCTAATCCCAGCTCTTCCACTGATCTGCTGTGTGACCTGGGGCAATCACTTGATCTATCTAACCCTCGGTTACCTCACCTATAAAATGAGGAGCAAAACTTGAATCCCATGTGGGACATGAGCTGGTTGCAATCTGGTCTTGTTTCTACCCCTGTGCTTAGTAAAATGCCTGGTAGATAGTAAGTGCTTAACAAATACCATAAAAAGAAATAACACAATGAAAAATCCCTATTGGCAACATTGAGCAAAATGCTGTCATAGAAACTGTTACCAAGGCAGCTCACCAACCAGCAGCGCAGAGGTCGACGAGGAAATAGAAAAGCAAATCAAGAAGGCCGGCATATCCTTTGGGAGATTGTCAAACAGAACGTGGTGTCAGTGTAATATCAGGTTCCTGACTGAACTGAAGGTATACACAGCTGTGGTTTTTAATGGTATTTGTAAAGCATTCACTCTGTGCCAGGCTGGGGTAGATACGAGCTAGTCAGGGTAGACACAGTCCCTGTCCCACATGGGGCTGACAGTCTCAATCCCCATTTCATCGATGAGGAATTGAGGCCCAGAGAAGTGAAGCGACTTGCCCAAGGTCACACCGCAGACAAGTGGTGGAGCCGGGATTAGAACCCAAGTCCTTCTGACCTCCAGGCCCCTGTTCTAGCCACTAGACCATGCTGCTTCTCTACAGCTGTTCTCTAAGGTTATCCGATCTTCTCAAAGGCAGTGAGGCCTGGATACCACACACCAGGGCTACATCCTGTTGTTCGAGCAGCACCATCTGTTTTATTTACAGGCCATTCTTCACATCACATGGCAAGTCACCATCACGAATCACGAAGCTCTGGAATGCAGTATGTCTCCTAGCATCAAAGCTCTGCTCACAATCACACAGCTAGACAGGAGGATACTCAAACAGCTATGCTTGGAAAGAAGAAATCAGGAAACTGAAAAGAGGGCAGAGGAAATATTCCAAAGGAACAGTAAAAATACGCCTCAGAAATTGCTGCATCCCAGATGAAAACAAAGTCAGTTGTTGAGACAGATCTGTGTAGTGCACTGCCATAAAGAAAGAAATAGCTCTTTTAAGCAAAATCTTTGTAAGGAACAAGAGAAAAGGAAGCAAAATAGAAAACAATGCCAGACACTGCAAATATTAAGCATGACAACACAGCTAAGGACAGCCTCTTAAAGTTACAATACCTTCCTAAAATCTTATCACTTGCAAGAAGCCTTCCCTGACGACACCCTTTATTTTCCCCATATGCCCTCTCTTCTGAATCAACTAAGCACTTGGCTGTGTAGCCCATAAGCACCTTGATATTCACCCAAGCCCCAGCTCTGCAATACTTTTGTAAATTTTCTTATTTACCTCTTGTACGCGGTAAGCTCACTGTGGGCCGGGAACATGTCTACCAACTCTGTTGTACTGTACTTTCCCAAGAGCTTATTACAGTGTTCTACACACACAGTAAGCACTCAACAGATACTCTATTTACCTTATTCCTAATCTATTTTATTGTCTCTCTCTCCCCGTAGATGGTAAAGGCCATGTAGGCAGGGATCACACCTACCAACTCGGTTGTATTGTGCTTTCTCTACTGGTTAATGAAGCGCTCTGCACACAGTAAGTACTCAGTAAATACCACTGATTCATTGGTAGAATTTGTGTGTGCACAATGAGAATGGGACTGTGGATCCCCCATTGGCCTTTTCACAATCTCACACGCGCCTATGGGTGAATTTTACCATCAATGACGTCTTCAAACAATCAGTGGTATTTTTTGAGCTCTTACATTGGGCAAAGTGCTGCACTAAGCATTTGCGAGAGTAATGATGTCTGACTACTTGTTTTGCTGTCTGTCTCCCCCTTTTAGACTGTGAGCCCGCTGTTGGGTATGGATTGTCTCTATCTGTTACTGAATTGTATGTTTCAAGTGCTTAGTACAGAGCTCTGCATACAGTAAGCGCTCAATAAATACGATTGAATGAATGAATACTATGCTACAGAGTTGGTAGACATGTTCCCTGCCCATAGTGAGTTCACAATCTAAAGGGAGAGACAGACATTAATATAAATACATTTGTAAGGTATAATTTACACATATGTACATAAGAGCTTTGGGACTGAAAGTGGAGCAAATTCCAAATACCCAAATTTGAATACAAACAACTATATAGGTCAGGTTTTCCCCAATTTTCCCCATTCCCTCTCACTTCCACCAGGCCTACCCGTAACCCAGTGTCATTCTGGACAGGATATAGTCCAAGAGCATTCATTCATTCAATAGTATTTGAGCACTTACTGTGTGCGCAGCACTGTACTAAACGGTTGGAAAGTACAATGCAGCAATAAAGAGAGAGAATCCCTGCCCACAACGGGCTTACAGTCTAGAAGTGGGGGAGATAGACAAGTAAACAGGCGTCAGTAGCATCAACATAAATAGAATTACAGATACATACACACCAAAACAAGTATACAGGCATTAATATAAATAGAATTATAGATACATACATATAAACACAAGTGTTGTGGGGCAAGGAGGAGGAGCTGAGGAAAAGGTGAGCTTAGCCTGGGAAGGCCTCTGGGAAGAGGCGAGCCTTCAGTAGGGCTTGGAAGGGGCAAGTGTGCTAGTTTGACAGATGTAAGGAGGGAGGGCGTTCTAGGCCAGAGGTAGGATGTGGGCCAGGGGTTCGACGCCAAGACAGGCGAGAACGAGGCCCAGTGAGAAGTTTAGCGGCAGAGGAGCGGAGTGTGTGGGGTGGGATGGAGAAAGAGAAAAGGGAGATGAAGTAGGAAGGGACAAGGTGATGGACAGCTTTGAAGCCAATAGCCACTTGCATTACAGCTAGGAGGTTGCCCAAATTAGAAGAGAGCCATAGGCTGCAGCAATACCTATGTATTTTTTAAGGTAATTGTTAATGATTATTGTAAAATCCCAGCTCTGCCATTTGGCAGCTGTATGACTGTGGGCAAGTCACTTGACTTCTCTGTGCCTCAGTTACCTCATCTGTAAAATGGGGATTAACTGCGGGCCTCATGTGGGACAACCTGATTACCCTGTATCTACCCAGTGCTTAGAACAGTACTCTGCACATAGTAAGCACTTAAATACCAACATTGTTATTATTTGTTAAGTACTTACTATGGGCCTAGGGACTCCTACTTCAAAACAGTCTAATTTATATATATACATATATATATATATATATGTCTGTCTCCCCCTGTGGACTGTAAGCTCGCTGTGGGCAGGGAATGTGTTGTATTCTGTTAGAGAAGCAGCGTGGCGCAGTGGAAAGAGCACGGGCTTTGGAGTCAGGGCTCATGAGTTCGAATCCCAGCTCTGCCACTTGTCAGATGTGTGACTGTGGGCAAGTCACTTAACTTCTCTGTGCCTCAGTTCCCTCATCTGTAAAATGGGGATGAAGACTGTGAGCCCCACGTGGGACAACCTGATTCCCCTGTGTCTACCCCAGCGCTTAGAACAGTGCTCTGCACATAGTAAGCGCTTAACAAATACCAAATACCAACATTATTGTATCACACTCTCCCAAGTGCTTAGTACAGTGCTCTGCACACAATAAGAGCTCAATAAATACATACTCACAGGCTGGTGCTTTAGCTACTAGGCACGCTACAATATCTAAAATCTAAAACTGCAAATCTATATCGAGATCTCGAGATCAAAATACACGGAAAAGAATCATTACCCTGGGCTGTCAAACTGTTTACTGAATAAAGCAGAAGTCGCCCTCAAGAATGAAAAAATTTGAGAAAAAAACAAAACCAAAAACCATCCAATTGTATTTCCGCCATTCCCCGTTAAATTGGGAAACAAAGTAACAAATCCCCTTTTGTTCTTTGGAAAATGAGGCTTCAACCTTGAACCATTAATAGATGGATTCTGCAATTTTATTTTCCCAAATCCAACATTTGCTGACTCAGTCATTGAAAGACTTTGATCAAGACCCGTCACTTCATTTCTAATAATATTCATCCCCAGCTTATTCATAGGGAAGATGACAGGATTCCTGACATACACCATTAGTCAAACTGCCGTTGAAATCTTTGGAAAAAAAAGATCTCTACGAGTTCATTGTTATTGTCTGTTCTAGCATATTAGCGTTATCTTTATATCCTCACCAACTGCATATTCTTTGAACAAAAAAAAATAAAGGTTAAATGCACAACAAAACGTTCATGAAGTAGACTCTTGGTTTATCATTTTGTTTCCAGGCCACATTTAAGTTTGGCAACCAATAAACAACCCATTTTGCTTGGATTCTAGTTTCAGCATTTCCCTGATAAAGGACTATTTGTCTTCAGCCTGTGAATACCGTTCTTTTCATCTGCAAATAAATCTCTTCAATTGCCAAGGAATGGGGATTTCAGTCATTGTGGATTTGCTTCAAGTTTGATTCTGACAGAAATCCATGACAGCAAGTAGAACATAGTGGTAGCATTGTATTCAGTAGGGAGAAAAAAGGAAAGATTACAGAATCTCTGACCTTAACCTATAGTTGACTTGTACTTTTTTTTTTCCTCAGGAAATGGAAAAGATCTCCATTTTACAGCAATACCCACACAGAGCATAGCAATAACTCAGGTGCTGACAGGAAGCAAGAAGATAGATTTCAATGTGAAAACCCTGGAAGGGTAAGCTTATCACAGCAGAACAGAAGAATGTCATCACATTACAACGGGGTTGCTACTGAGGTGATTGGGCTTTTTAGTATTAATAAATCTTTCTTACGTGCCACGTTCCCATTTAAACATATCAACCGGATGCTACTTTGTTCAATATTTCAGGCAGAATCCAACATATTTGGGGAATATATCCTAATCGTCCCCCATCAAGTGCTCACATTCCAAGGTGGGATATGGATCACCTGTCGTGTATGTGGTCTGAGAGCTGTTTTACAGTGTTGCTAATCTTCTGCAAATAATAAAGAAACAAAAACAAGGAGTTGGAAGACTTGGCTTCTACTCCTAGCTCCACTACTTGTCTTTTGGGTGATCTTGGGCAAGTCACTTAATTTCTGTTCATCTATCTAAATGGGGATTAGGGTTGTGAGCCCCATGTGGAACAAGGACTGTATCCAACCTGATTAGCATGTATCTAGCCAAGTGCTTCATCTAAGAACAAATACTTAAACAAATACTATGGCTTCCCATTCAACCTCTCCTGGAAATTAACCCTCACGTGTGAATTTGGCTTCAGTGTCCTGAGGGGAAATATTTTGGAGGAGGCTAAAGTGATGAATTTTTTTCCTCTGGTGATAGCTGGGTTAGGGATAGACGAGTTAAAAATGTTAAAAGGGAAAAATGTTCTTCTCACACCTTTTCTCTGAATTGTGACCGCCTCAGGAGTTTGGATCCTCCACATTGAATTTACTGTTCACCACAAAGCCCTCACTAAATACCGCTAGTGTAAACCATGATTATGACTCATGTTTAGGAAAACCTTTTCTTTCCTTTGCCGGTTTCCTCATTCTGCCTTCATACCCTGTGCTCAGTAATGAGGCTGGCCTGGCCCCAGACAGAACAGAACTTTTCTCTGCAAGGACAAGAATACACTTTCCAACAGGGTTCAAAACAGTCTAGTCAGAATCTGATATTCTCTGATCACATTTTGAGAGTAGAAATAAAGGATGGTTTCCCTCCTCCCTCTTCCTAGTATCTTGAAGGCCTCAAGGTAAATGATTAAGAAGCAGAGCCCAGCCTTCTTGGCTGTACTGTTCTTAGACCTCGTTTAAAGATGCAATCATTTATTGAGCACCTCCTGTGAACACGGGGCTGTATTAAACACTTGGGAGGGTACAATAGAGTTAGACAATCCCTGATTGGTGAAACGAAAAATTGTGCTGGGGATGGAATTCTCCTTTTCCTCTGAGGAAACTCCGGGGTTGAACACAAGTAGTGCAGAGGGAGAAAGATCCAACCCTCTTCACCTGTGTCTCCAACCCCATTCCCTTGCACCTTATCAAAACACTTGCCTCTTCCCTTCTTCCCCGCTTTTGCCAGTTCAACCATCCACTTTCCAATGGCTTCTTCCCTACCACTTTCAAATATACTTAGGTATCACCTATCTTAAAAAAACAAAAACAACCTTCCCGCGACCCCATGGCTCCCCCCAGTTATCACCCCGCCTCCCTCCCACCATTCCTCTCTAAACCCCTTGAGCAAGTTGTCTACACCCACTGCCTCAACTTTGGCTCCTCCAATTTTGTCCCTGATCCCCTCCAATGTGGCTTCTGCTCCTTCTTTCCACAGAAACGGTCTTCTCTAAGGTCACCAGTGTTCTTCTTGCAAATCTAACCCCTTCTACTTTATCCTAGTCCTCCTCAAACTCTAAGTTGCCTTCAACTCATTCACTCCCACACCTTCAACACTCTGCACAGATGATTCCCAATCTATTTCAACAGCCCAACCTCTCTCCTTCTCTGCATTCTCTTATCCAGGGCATCTCAACTTGGTTGTCTCTCTGACACCTCAAACTAAACATGTTCAAAACTAAACAGAACTCCCCTCTTCCCACCCAAATTCTGCCTTCCCTTGGTCATTCCCATCACGGTAGACAACACCACTCTCCTCCTAGTCTCACAAGCTCATAGCTTTGGCTTTATTCTTCACTCATCTCACTCATTCAAACCCCACATTCAATCTGTCATTAAACCCTGTCTGTTCCACCTTCACAATTTCACTAAAACCTGTCATTTCCTCTACATCAAAAACTGCTACTCTGCTGATCCAAGGACCGATGTGGCTCAGTAGATAGAGTCTGGGGCCGGGAGTCAGAAGGTCAAGGGTTCTAATCCTGACTCTGCCACTTGTCTGCTGTGTGACCTCAGGAAAGTCACTTCACTGTGTCTCAGTTCCCTCGTCTGTAAAATGGGGAGACTGTGAGCCTCACAAGGGACAGGGACTATGTCCAACCCAATTTGCTTGTATCCATCCCAGCTTGTATCCATCCCAGCACTTAGTACAATACTTGGTACATAGTAAGCACTTAAATACCATAATTATTATTTTATCATATCTAAGTACTTATCATATCCATCCTATATATCATATATTAAGAAGCTGCGTGGCTTTGTGGATGGAGAATGGGCTTGGGAGTTAGAAGAACCTTGTTTCTAAATCCAGCTCCACCACTTGTCTATGTGACCTTGGTCAAGTCACTTAACTTCTCTGTGCCTCAGTTCCATCATCTGTCAAATAGGAAATAAGACTGTGAGTCCCATGTGGAACTTAGACCACGTCCTAGTTTGTATCTACCCCAGTGCTTGGTACAATACCTGGCACACAGTAAGGGCTTCACAAATACCATAAACAAACCAAAAAAATCCCTTTATGGCCTTGGCATCTGCCTCCTTGCTGACCACCCTGGCTCCCATCTCTCCACACTTCAGTCCATATTTCACTCTGCTGCCCAGATTATTTTTCTACAAAATCTCTCAGTTCACGATTCCCTACTGCTCAAGAACCTCCAGGGGGTGTCCACTTAGCTTTGAGTCAAATAGAAACTCCTTACCATTGGCTTTAAAGCACTCAATCGGCTCACAACCCTCGCCTAACCTGGCTGATTTCTACTACAGCCCAATCTGCACACCCTGCTCCTCTAATGCCAACCTACTCACTGTATCTCAGTCCCGTCAATCTCACCACCAACCCCTTGGCTACCTCCTCCCTCTGGCCTGGAACTCCCTCCCACTTCAGATAGGACAGTCCACCTTCAAAATCTTCTCCAAGAGCCCTTCCCTAAGCTCTCATTTCCCCTACTCCCTCTTCCTTTTGTGTCACCTAAATGCTTGGACCTGTACATTTAAGCACATGATATTCACCCCACCCTCAGCCCCACAGCACGTTTGTACATATCCATAATTAATTTTAATGCCCGTTAATGCTTCTAGACTGTAAGCTCCTTGTGGGAAGAAAAGGCGTTTACCAACTCTTTGTACTGTACTTTCCCAAGTGCTAAATTCAGTGTTCTACACGTAGAACTCAACCAATACTATTGATATTGATTTAATTCATTTTTTCAAGGTTCACAATTCCAGTACTAATAATTATTATGAAAATTTATGGTATTTAAGTACTTACTATGTGCGAGGTACCATTCTTAATGTCTGTAACATTTATTTAATGTATTTCTCCCCCTCTGGACTGTAAACTCAATATGCACTCTCCCAAGCGCTTAACACAGTGCTCTACATACAGTAAGCAACCAATATGATTGAATAACATTAGGGTGGATACAAATTAATCAGATCAGACACAAGCTTTGTCCCACATGAGGCTCAAAGTCACCCCTCCCTCAGTCCTACAGCACTTATGTGCATTTATATTAAGGTTTGTCTCCTCTAGACTGTAAACTCATTGTGGGCAGGGAACATTTCTACCAACTCTGTTGTACTGTACTCTCCCAAGCGCTTAGTACAGTAAGTGCTCAATAAATATCACTGATTGATAAGTTGAGGGAAGAACAGGCACTGAATCCCCATTTTCCAAATGAGAGAACTTAAGCAGGGAGAGGTCAAGTGACTTGATCCAGGTCCCACAGCAGGCAACTGGCAAGTCCAGGTTAGAGCCCAGGTCTTCCACTAGGCTCCTCTAAGGTGCCTCTTCTGTATACATCAGTGCAGGAAGACTACTGTGACAGCCTTCTCTCTGACCTCCCTGCCTCCTCTCTCAACCCGCTCCAGTCTATTCTTCACTCCGCTGCCCGGCTCATCTTCCTGCAGAAACGATCTGGGCGTGTCACTCCCCTTCTTAAACAACTCCAGTGGTTGCCTATCGACCTCCGCTCCAAACAGAAACTCCTCACTCTAGGCTTCGAGGCTCTACATCACCTTGCCCCTTCCTACCTCTCCTCCCTTCTCTCTTTCTACCGCCCACTCTGCACGCTCCGCTCCTCCGCCGCCCACCTCCTCGCCGTCCCTCGGTCTCGCCCATCCCGCCGTCGACCCCCGGGCCACGTCCTCCCACGGTCCCGGAACGCCCTCCCTCCTCGCCTCCGCCAAACTGATTCTCTTCCCCTCTTCAAAACCCTACTTAAAACTCACCTCCTCCGAGAGGCCTTCCCAGACTGAGCTCCTCTTCTCCCTCTACTCCCTCTACCACCCCCTTTCACCTCTCCGCAGCTTAACCCTCTTTTCCCCCATTTCCCTCTGCTCCTCCCCCTCTCCCTTCCCATCCCCTCGGCACCGTACTCGTCCGCTCAACTGTATATATTTTCATCACCCTATTTATTTTGTTAATGAAATGTACATCGCCTCGATTCTATTTAGTTGCCATCGGTTTTTACGAGATGTTCTTCCCCTCGACTCTATTTATCGCCATCGTTCTCCTCTGTCCGTCTCCCCCAGTTAGACCGTAAGCCCATCAAATGGTAGGGACTGTCTCTATCTGTTGCCGACTTGTTCATTCCAAGCGCTTAGTACAGTGCTCTGCACATAGTAAGCGCTCAATAAATACTATTGAATAAGTCATAACACAGTATAAATGGGGCTGGTTTCAAAGCGGGGAGACTTGTATCTCCACATATAAAATCTTTCCCCAAAGACAAAGCCCTAAAATACTGAACCGCTGTCTCCCCCGCTAGTCGGTAAGCTCACTGTGGGCAGGGAATTCATTCAATAGTATTTGAGCACTTACGATGTGCAGAGAATGTGTTTGTTATATTGTACTCATAAGCACTTAGTACAGTGTTTTACACACAGTAAACGCTCAATAAAGACGACTGAATGAATTGCCAGAACTCTGATACAAGGAAACAGACTCCTCTCAGGAGGTGAAGCAGAATGTGGTCCTATCGGATTGAACAAAGTGTAAGATGCAGTGCACTGGGAAAGTCAAAGCATGCGGCTTCCATTTTATCGGAAGCTTACTAAAAATAACAGGGCATTCAATTTCCCTTTATATTAGGGCCATCTTCATTATCAGTAATCTTGCAGCGGGCACCCACGGTGAGCTTAAGAGCGTACTGGGGAAAAGCCTATTAAGAAAATCTCTGGATGAGGTTTTGCAAGGGAGGGCTTTCTGTGTGCTTTCAGAAATCCAGTGGGGGAGCGTATCAGTGTAATTAAGGTTTACAGGTATAAAATGCATCCATGCTGCCACTGAGCAAGCAGGTGAGGAAGCCAACAGGATTGTCTACCGGCAATGGAATTTCCCCTTGCGGATGTGACCGAAATGGTTGTCAAAGCAGCCAGCGACTGGGCCTAGTCGGACCGCGGGTGCCCGACTGGTCCGTGTTTCCAGGTTGGAAAGGTTTGAAGAACTGTTGTTGATCAGCCGGTACTTAGCTTTACCCGTGGCTGTGCTGTCCTCTACTCCCTCAGGAAATCCTTTAGTAGCACAGGGAAAGACCGAGAGAAATTTGGCCTCTGGGACTTTGCTTCCATCTCCAGCCTAGAGTAATAGGAGCGAGAAAAGGCAGCGCGGAGACTGAAGTAGAGGTTAGAGGCCGATTGGGCGGCAGGTTGGGCTTTTCAGGATGTTTCAATTCTCACGGAGCTATGACAGTATTTTATGGCTCAAGCAATATTTTAAGCTGAGGAATTCCTGACCATGAACATGTGAACTGCTAGTGAGAAGCAGCACGGTCTAGTGGATAGAGCACAGGCCTGGAAGTCAGAAGAATAGGCATTCTAATCACAGCCCTGCCACTATCTGCTGTGTGACCTTAGGCAGGTTCTTCACTTCTCTGTGTCTCAGTTACCTCATCTGTACAATGGGGATGAAGACTGTGAGTCCCATGTGGGCCAGAGACTGTTTCCAATCCGAATTGCTTGTATCTATCCCAGTTCTTAGTACAGTGCTCTGCACACAGTAAATAGTCAATAAATATGACTGAAAGCACTTAAATACCACAATTATTATTAAAATACCACTAGTAGTGGGAGCTAGTGTTATTTTCTTGATCTCTTTTGCAGTTGGAAAGCTGCAGCCAAAAATTCTGGTTCTAGAGGTAGAGTCTGAGTTCTGAGCTGGAGTTTGTTGCTCTTCCCACCTGCCTCATTTTTACCTTCTGGTTTTTGGCAAATGGTCACTTCTTTCCCAGGGTTGAAGCAAACTGAGGAGTTGTGAAACAAAAATCCTGTCCATCCTCAACGCCACAGCACTGGCTGTGTGACTGTGGGCAAGTCACTTAACTTCTCTGTGCCTCAGTTCCCTCATCTGTAAAATGGGGATTAAGACTGTGAGCCCCACGTGGGACAACCTGATTCCCCTATGTCTACCCCAGCGCTTAGAACAGTGCTCGGCACATAGTAAGTGCTTAACAAATACCAACATTATTATTATTATTATTATGCACATATCTTTAAATTATATATTATAAGTTATTTATATTGTCTGTCTCCCCCTCTAGGGAACGTTACTGCCATCTCTGTTGGATTGTACTCTCCCAAATGCTTAGTACAGTGCTCTGCACATGGTAAGTGTCCGATAAATCCGATCGGTGGACTGAATGACCCAGACTACAGCCTGTGGCCTAGCAGAAGGTGCACTTTACCAGATGCGTCAGCAGGCCTGGCTTCAGACATTCAGTCCCATCCCCAACACCGCTCATTATGATGTCATATTGACATGACATCATTTCAATATGACATCATTTCTTTCTGCAGCATGTAAGTGGTGTATGGCCGTGCCTGTCCCGCCCTCGACCCCGGCCCACATCCTACCACTGTCCAGGAACGCACTCCCTCCTCACAATCGCCAAACTAACTCTCTTCCCCTCTTCAAAGCCGAGAGCTCACCACCTCCAGGAGGCCTTCCCAGACTGAGTCCCCCTTTCCCTCTGCTTCCCCTCCTCCCCTCCCCCTAACCCTCTGCTTTCCCCCCCTCCCCTCAACCCTCTGCTTTCCCCCCCCTCAGCACTGTGCTCATTTGTATATATTACCACCCTATTTATTTTGTTAATGAGGTGTATATCTCCATAATTCTATTTATCTTGATGATGTTGTCTTGTTTTGTTCTGTTTTGCTTTGCTGTCTCCCCCGTTTAGACTGTGAGCCCGTCATTGGGCAGGGATTGTCTCTATCTGTTGCCGAACTGCACATTCCAAGCGCTTGGTACAGTGCTCTGCACATAGTAAGTGCTCAATAAATACTATTGAATGAATATGTCATTCAGGTGTCATTCTGAACCACTTCTCTGGGAGGACCAGGGAAACCTTCCCCCGCCTCCCGGTCCAAGCCTTCCTTTACAGCCCCTGCTTCCTTTACCTGTGCCTGTTAACCATAAACACTGTAGTATTTAAGCACCTTCTATGTGCCAAGCACTGTGTGGAGTGCTGAGGTAGATACTCAGATCAGATCAATCAGATCAGACTGTGTCCCTGACTCATCATTAGACCTCGTAGTCCAAGTAGTAACATTAAGTGCTTACTGGGTGCAGAGCACTGTACTAAAGTGTTGGAAGAGAATGCACAGGGGGGAATTAGACAGGGGAGAATAGGTATTTAATTCCCACTTACTGATGCGGAAACTAAGGCTCAGAGAAGTTTAGTGATTTGCAGGGCCTAGGGGCAAGAACACAGCCTTGGGAGTCAGAGGAAGTGGGTTCTAATCCCCTTTCCTCCCCTTGTATTCTGTATGACCTTGGGCAAGTCACTTTACTTCTCTGTGTCTCAGTTACCTCATCTGTAAAATGGGGATTAAGACAGTGAGCCATTAGATGACTTGATTACCTTATATCAACACCAGTGCTTAGAACAATGCTTGGCACATAGTTAGTGCTTAACAAATACCATAATTATTATTAGAGGACTTGGTTCTAATCCTGGCTCCACTACTTGTCCGCTGTGTGACTTGGGTAAGTCATTTCACTTCTCTATGCCTCAGCTTCCTCATCTGTAAAATGGGGATTAAGACTGAGCCTCACATGTGTCTACTCCAACGCTTAGTTCAGTGCCTGGTACATAGTAAGTGCTTAACAAATACCAATAAAAAAAACAAAAACAACCCAGCTCTCCAGACTCCCATCCCTGCACTCTTTCTACTAGGCCTGTAACATAAACATTGCTTCCACCTGGGGTAGAAGGAAGATTGGTGATTCCAAATTTTCCAACTTTCATCCCCCTGCAGCAGCAGCCTCCAGACACCCCAGACCCCTTGCCTTAAGCCATCCTTCCTGAAGGCAGGCTCTGGAGGGGCTGCTTGGCATGCTCACTGGCTGAAATCAAGCCCCAGTTTCTGTCCCGCGCTATTCTGAAGCCTTAAAATCCAGAGCCGAGGAGAATGGATGGACAGAATGTTATCTCCACGCCCCAACTCGAGAAACCGAGAGACATTTTGATCAGCACAATTGTCTCAGCAATTGATCCGGTGGAGGACTCAGTGTCTATGAATTGTAGCTGGGTCTTGGAGAATTCGATCAGTCCTGGAGCTATGGAGGGGCTTCTGAGTCTGAACGTGGCTTTAAAACAAAGTGGGAGAGAGAAGGGGATGGAGGTGTCGGGGGCGTTATATGGAGTAAGAGGCCTCAAAGTTGGATTCACTGACCTTATGCACTCTTCTGCTGCCCCTGTGATTGTGAACTAGATCCTCTTTTCACTTTCCTCCTCATAGTGCTTTTTAACTGCCATGTACTTTCCTTCTCACCCCTACAAAGAGGCTTTGGCATGTTCTTTGTAGGCATTCTTAGAGGAAAAAGTCCTAGATTTTAACACCTGGGCAATTCATTAGCACAGAAGAATCTGGTAGGCAAAACGCTTAGAAAATGAGCGAATGGGCTGAGCTGAGTAGGTACATTTTTGTCCCACAGGCTGACAGCTTGGCGTGATGTTACTCCAGTGCAAACATTCACTGTGAGACAAGCAGGAGAGGCAGGTTTCGGAAGATCGGGTAACAGGTATCCTGCCCAATGCTAAAACTCTATCCGGGCTCTGACCAAGTCACCTCAGGATCAAGAATCGTTAAAGAGATAGCCTGAAGGGCCACCAAGGAAAAACAGAACTGGGTTTGAGTAATGATATGGCACCGGTTCTTCTCATCCTTGGGGAGTGATTTCTTTTTAAAATAACTCAGCGTTCCCAAAGCAAACAAACCAAAACAATTGAAAGAAAGTCAGGGAACTTAAAGTGCCCTAACAGCTCCAACCAGATTGGAAGAACATTTCAGTTACTATGAAGGAATGGGATCTTTGAAAAGTAGTTTTAATTCAATTCCAGCAAATCTTACGAGATAGATTATATTTTGTTGAACAGAATGCAGTGCATTGCACTGTTAATATAACCTCAGCCACTTTTAGATTTTATACTGGTAAATAAGACACATCTATTCAGGACTACCATCTTTTGCAAGTTGATGCCTTCTATTACCTACTCCATAAGAAAAAGAAGAAACCAACAGATACAACAGATAGGAAAACAGAATTCACTTAACTGATAAAAAGTACTGATCTCTCTTATTATTTGTGAATTGGATCAATATTTAGTTTTGGAGATGTAGGCATGAACCCAGATTTCTCCTTTATGCTCCAATCCAGCTCCAATCTAGGGAAGCAGCATGCCTAGTGAAAAGGACTCAGGCCTGGGAGGATCAGACTACTAATTCTGGCTCTGCCACTTGTCCACTGGGTGACCTTGGGTAAGTCACTAACCTTCTCTCTGCCGCAATTTCCTCACCTGTAAAATGGGGATTCAAAACTTGGGCAGTGAGTCCCATGTGGAACAGGAACTATGTCCAACCCGATTAACTCGTATTGACCCCAGCTCTCAGAACAGTACTTGACACAGAGTAAGTGCTTAATAAATACTTTTTTAAAAAAGCCCAACAAAACCAAAAAAACCCAGCTGCCTTAGAAATAAGAGGCAAGTGGCAAGGCTGTTGGCATTAAAATGAGTTCCATTTGGTCACTGGTCCATTTCTGGTTACCTTGTAATTTCTGGTTGTATTCAGTTCTGTCCGACTGGCTCCTCCTCAAGGTGCCAGAGTTACTGAGGTCCGTGGAAGCACCGTTCTCCAAAACCGTGTCCGTCTTCCTCCTCTCCAGCATGTACAGCTTGTGTCTCAAGAAGGTCAGATTCTTCTTCTTGGGTCCCAAGCTTTCCTTTCCGGGGCTTTCTTTGGGCTCCATTTGGAGCAAAGGCCACCATTGACCACTCTGAGGAAAGAGGGGCAAGCAGCTTATGATCACAGGTGGCCTTCTGGGCTACAGGCTGACCTTCCCCTGCGTGGATATGCACTCCTTTAACTGGATCACTTGACTTCAGGTGTACCTGAGACTGCGGCCTCTACGGCCGGCTCAGGGACTCCACCCCTATGAAGTCATTCTTTTTTTATCCCTAGAGGGGCTGGTTCCGGAACAACCACCTGTTACCTGAGACACCTGCCCTACGGAGCTAGGCAAAGCAGGGACTGCTCGGTCACATGCTCCTGAAGCAAACAAAAATCCCATTGTGTGAACGTTGTGTGTGTGTGTGTGTGTGGAGGGAGTGAGAGAACGAGGAAGAGAGAAGACATGTATCCCTTCCTTCTAGCTTATTTTCAGTTTTCACCCATGCAAAAGTTTTTAGTACTGTACACAGGTGTGCCTGCTTTTCCCAAAGATGGGCACAAGTGAGTCAAATGAGCGCTTGAATATGACAGCAGCATCACTTTTCATGGGAAGTACTTATGGATGCACTAAGCGCCCAATAAATATGATTGAATGAATGAATGTGCGATGACATATTTAGTGTGGATGCTCAGTGGCACTTGAATCACTTTGTGTTTGTGGAGCCACTAGTGTTTTCATTTGTGTGTTCGTGCACCTTGTATGTGAGCACCCAGAAAGGTGACTGACAGAGAGGTGTCTGAGCAGTCAAAATGGTGTCTGAGCGGTCAACCCAGTGTCTGAGCGGCCAGCCCAGTGTCAAAACAGCTAGTCCATTCATTTATTCAATCATATTTTTTGAGCCCTTACTGTGTGCAGAGCACTGTACAAAGTGCTTGGGAAAGAACAATATAGCAATAGACACACTCCCTGCCCACAACGAGCCTACAATCTAGAGGGGGAGACAGATGTTAATATAAATAAATAAATAGATAAGTACATAAGTGCTGTGGGTCTCAGAGGGGGCGATGAATGAAGGGAGCAAGTCAGGGTGATGCAGAAAGGAGAGGTAGAAGAGGAAAAGAGGGCTTAGTCTGGGAAGGCCTCTTGGAGGAGGTGTGCCTTCAATAAGGCTTTGAAGGGGGAGAGAGTAATTGTCAGATTTGAGGAGGGAAGGCATATGCAGGCTAGAGGTAGAATGTGGGTGAGAGGTTGGCGGTGAGACAGATGGGATCAAGGTACAGCAAGAAGGTTAGCATAAGAGGAGCAAAGGGTGTGGGCTGGGTTATAGTAGGAGAGTAGAGAGGCGGAGTAGGAGGGGGAAAGGTGATTGACTGCTTTAATGAAGATGAAGAGGTTTTGTTTGATGTGGAGGTGGATGGAAAGCACTGGAGTTTCTTGCAGAGTTGGGACATATGTCCTGAATGTTTTTGTAGAAAAATGAGCCGGGCAGCAGAGTGAAGTATGTATTGGAATGGGGAAAGACAGGAGGGAGGGAGGTCAGCAAGGTGGATGATACTGTATTCAAGGAGGGGTAGGAGAAGTGATTGGTTTAATGTGGTAGCAATTGGGATGGAGAGGAAAAGGAGGATTTTAGTGATGGATTGAATATGTGGGTTGAATGAGAGAGAGGAGTCAAGGATAATGCCAAAGTTATGGGCTTGTGAGACAGAAAGGATGGTGGTGCCATCTACACTGATGGGAAAGTTAGCAGAAGGTCAAGGGTTTGGGTGGGACGATAAGGAGTTCAGTTTTGAACCTGTTTAGTTTGAGGATCAGTGTCATATTTATTGAGCACTGACTGAGTGCAAAGCACTGTATTAAGTGCTTACGGGAGGACATCCAAGTAGAAATGTCTTGCAGGGCGGGAGAGAGAGCAGGGCTGGAGGTGTAGATTTGGGTATCATCCGCACAGACGTGGTAGTTGAAGCCATGGCAGCCAGTGAGTTCTCCAAGGGAATGGGTGTAGATGGAGAATAGGAGGGGACCCAGAACTGAATCTTGAGGGACTCCCACAGTTAAGGGGTGGGAGGCAGAGGAGGAGCCCACGAAAGAAACTGAGAATGAGCGGCCAGAGAGTTGGGGGAGAACCGGGAGACGACAATGTCAATGAAGCTGAAGTTGGATAATGTTTCCAGGAGGAGGGAGTGGTCGACAATGTCAAAGGCAGCTGAAAG
This sequence comes from Ornithorhynchus anatinus, assembly GCF_004115215.2. Taxonomy (NCBI): domain Eukaryota; kingdom Metazoa; phylum Chordata; class Mammalia; order Monotremata; family Ornithorhynchidae; genus Ornithorhynchus; species Ornithorhynchus anatinus. The sequence goes on from NC_041739.1 coordinate 40,474,150, forward strand.
GTGGAGGAGGATTAGGATGGAACAGAGACCATTGGTTTTGACAAGAAAGAGATCATCGGTGACCTTTGAGAAGGTGGTTTCTGTGGAGAGAAGGGGATGAAAACCAGATCGGAGAGGGTCGAGGAGAGAATTAGAAGAGAGGAGCTTGTTACAGAAGGTGTAGACAAGTCGCTGAAGGAGTTTGGAGAGGAATGGTAGGAGGGAGATGGGGTGATAGCAAGAGGGAGCAGTGGGGTCAAGGGAGGATTTTTTTAGGATGGGGAGACATGAGCATGTTTGAAAACGGTGGGGAAGAAGCCGTTGGAGAGCGAAGAGTTGAAGATGGCAGTTAGGAAGGGAAGAAAAGAAGGGGCGAATGTTTTGATAAAGTGTGAAGGAATGTGATAGGATAAGCAGTGGGAGAGGGTGGATTTTGAGAGAAGGTGTTGGTCTGAGAGTGAAGACAGTATCTGTCTGAGACACCAGGCCAGGGTCTGAGGAGCCAATCCAGGGCCTGAGAGTCCAGCACAGTGTCTGTCTGAGCACCCAGACCTGGGTCTGTCTGAGAGGCCAGGCCAAAGTCTGAGCAGCCAGTCCAGTGTCTGAGAGACCAGCCCAAGTGTCTGTCTGAAAGGTCAGACTTATGTCTACGTGGCCAGACTAGTGTCTGAGCAGCTAGTCCAGTGTCAGTCCAAAGGGCCAGGCAGTCTAAGTGTCCTGACCAGTGTCTGAGAGGTCACTCCAGTGTCTGTTTCAGGACCCAGATGGCCAGATCAATCTCTGAGTGTCCGGTTCAGTCTCCGAGAGGCCGGCTCAGTGTCGGAGCAGCTAGTCTAGTGTCGGATGGAGGGGCTAGCCTAGTGCCTGAGGGGCTAGTCCGGTGTCTGTCTGAACACCTAACCTTGTGCCTGTCTGAGTGCCCGGACTAGTGTTTGAGAAGCCAGACCAGTATCTGAGAGGCCAGACTGCCTGAGTGCCTGGACTACTGTCCAAGTAGCCAGACCAGGGTCTGTTTGAGAGGCCAGACCAGAATCCGAGTGGCCAGGGCACAGTCTCTGCAGCTAGCCCAGTGTCTGTCTCAACGTCCAGACCACTGTAGTCTGAAGACTATACGTAAGCATGAGAAGCAGCATGGCGCAGTGGAAAGAGCACGGGCTTGGAATGAGAGGTTGTAGGTTCTAATCGTGACTCTGCCACTTTCCAGCTGTGTGACTTGGGGCAAGTCACTTAACTTCTCTGTGCCTCATTTACCTCATCTGTAAAATGGGGATTAAGACTGTGAGCTCTATGTGGGACAACCTGTTTACCTTTTATCTACCTTGGGAAGCAGCGTGGCTCAGTGGAAAGAGCACGGGCTTTGGAGTCAGGGCTCATGAGTTCGAATCCCAGCTCTGCCACTTGTCAGCTGTGTGACTGTGGGCGAGTCACTTAACTTCTCTGTGCCTCAGTTCCCTCATCTGTAAAATGGGGATTAAGACTGTGAGCCCCACGTGGGACAACCTGACTCCCGTATCCACCCCAGCGCTTAGAACGGTGCTCTGCACATAGAAAGCGCTTAACAAATACCAACATTATTATTATTATTATTACCCAGCACTTAAAACAGTGCTTGGCACATAGTGAGCGCTTAACATATACCATCATAATTATTATACCCAGTCCGTCATCAAAACCTGCCAGTCTCACCTTCACAACACTGCCAAGATCCACCCTTTCATCTCCGTCCAAACCTGCTACCTTGTTAGTACAATCACTCATCCCATCCCAGCTGGATTACTGCATCAGCATCCTTTCTGACCTCCCAACCTCCTGTCTCTCCCCACTTCAGTCTCTATTTCACTCTGCTGCCTGGATTATCTTTCTACAGAAACTCTCTGGGCATATCAGCCCCCTCCTCAAAAATCTCCAGTGGTTGCCTATCAACCTGTGTAAGAAGCAAAAACTCCTCACTGTTGGCTTCAAAGCTCTCCATCCCCTTTCCCCCTCCTACCTCACCTCCCATCTCTCCTTCTACGGCCCAGCCCACACATTCTGCTCCTCGGGTGCGAAACTCCTCTTTCTCACCTGTCCTGCCATCGACCCCTGGCCCCCGTCCTACCTCTGGCCTGGACCGTCCTCCCTCCTCAAATCTGCTAAACTACCACACTTACCCCCTTCAAAGCCCTACTGAAAGCTCACCTCCTCCAGGAGGCCTTCTCAGACTAAGCTCCTCCTCCCCTCTCCTTCGTCCCTATTCCCTCCCTCTGCTCTACCCCTTCCCCGCCCCATAGCATTTGTGTATATAAGTATATATTTATTATTCTATTTATTTTATTAACGATGTGTATATATCTAGCAGCGTGGCTCAGTGGAAAGAGCACGGGCTTTGAAGTCAGAGGTCATGGGTATGAATTCCGGCTCGGCCACTTGTCAGCTGTGTGACTGTGGGCAAGTCACTTAACTTCTCTGTGCCTCAGTTCCCTCATCTGTAAAATGGGGATTAAGACTGTGAGCCCCACGTGGGACAACCTGATTCCCCTGTGTCTACCCCAGTGCTTAGAACAGTGCTCTGCACATAGTAAGCACTTAACAAATACCAACATTATTATTATAATTCTATTTATTTATTTATATTGATGTTATTAATGCCTGTTTACTCCCCTCTTCTAGGCTGTGAGCACATTGTTGGGCAGGAATTGTCTTTATGACTTTGGGCTAGTCACTTAACTTCTCGGTGCCTCAGTTACCTCATCTGTAAAATGGGGATTAAGATTAGGAGCCTCACGTGGGACAACCTGATTACCCTGCATCTACCCCAGCACTTAGAACAGTGCTCAACACATAGTAAGTGCTTAACAAATATCAACATCATTATTATTATTTGTTGCTGAAATGTACTTTCCAGTGCTTAGTACAGTGTTCTGAACAAGGTAAGTGCTTAAATACAAATGAACAAATTGAATAAATGAATGAAGAGCCAGACCAGTGCCTGAACAGCCAACCCAATGTCTGAGCAGCTAATACAGTGCCTAAGTGGCTAGCCCACTCTCTGAACAGCTAGTCCAGTGTCTGAGCAGCCAGACCAGAGTCTGAGAGGCCAACCAATCAATCAATCTTGTTTACTGAGCACTTACTGTGTGCAGAGCACTGTACTAAGTACTTGGGAGAGTACAATACAACAGAGTTGGTAGACACACTTCCTGCCCACAACAAGCTCACAGTCCCTGCCGGAGAGCCCAGTCCAGTGTTTAAGTGGCCAGCCACTATCTGGGTGCCTAGCCCAGTGTCCGAGCAGCCAGTCCTATGCCTGAGAAGCTAGTCCAGGTCTGGGAGGCTAGCCTAGTATCTGAGCAGCTAGTCCAGTATCGGAATAATGGGCCAGACTAGTTTGTCTAAGCAGCCAGACCAATCTCTTAGTGGCCAGTTCAATCTCTGAATCTCTAGCCCGGTGCCTGAGAGTCCAGCCCGGTGTCCGTCTGAGCACCCAGACCTGTGTCTGTCTGAGTTGCAAGACTTGTGTCTGTCAGGGAGGCCAGCCCAGTGTCGGAGCAGATAGTCCAGGGTCGGTCTGAAGGGCCAGATGGCCAGATCAGTCTCTGAGCAGCCTGTTCAGCCTCTGAGAGGCCGGCCCGGTGTCTGAGCAGCTAGTCTAGTTCGGTCTGAGGGGCTAGCCTAGTGTCTGAGAGGCTAGCCCAGTGTCTAGGCTAGCCCAGTGTCTGTCTGCCCAGAATGGTGCCTGAACAACCAAACCAGTGTTTTTCTGAGTAGCCTGACCATTGTCTTTCTGAGTGGCCAGACTACAGCCTGAGAGGCCTGACCAATATCTAGTAGCCAGTAGCCAGTCCAGGGTCTGTGCAGCTAGTCCAGTTTCTGTCTCAGCAGCAGACCACTATCAATCTAAATGGCCAGACTAGTCCTGAAGCAGCCAGTCCGGCATCTAAGCAGCCAGCCCACTCTCTGAACATTTAGTCCAGTGTCTAAGTGGCCAGACCAGTGTCTGTCTGAAAGGCTAATCAATCAATCAATGACACTTATTGAGCACTTACTGTGTGCAGAGCACTGTACTAAGCACTTGTGAATATACAATTCTACAAATTGGTAGACTTGTTCCCTGCCCACAACAAGCTCACCGTCTGTATGAGAGCCTAGTCCAGTGTCTAAATGGCCAGCCAGGGTCCGGGAGCCAAGCCCAGTGTCAGAGTGGCCAGCACAGTGTCTGAGCGGCCAGTGCAATGTGTACAGTAGAGGGTGGAGAGGAAAACTGAAGGAAGGCATGTTCTTTCTGCGCCAGGCTGCTATCGATCAGCTTCCCAGGTGCAGAGCCCAGTTCTCACCTCTGGTTAATGTTTTCACACTTTCAGTCGTTGCCCTTCCAGGTCTGGGTCCTTAGGAAAGTCAGCCTTACCTTGAATGCTGAAAAATGACCTTTCTTCAGGACAGAGGATGAAAACAAAGCACAGGCAGACACAGACAGGAAGAGGCTCTTCCTCTCTCTCTCTCTCTCTCTCTCTCTCTCTCTCTCGGGAACTGGGAGGAGGGCAAAAGGCTAGAAATGCAGCCGGAACAAAAAGGTGAGGAAAAGGAAATGGGTGGAGAAATGGAGGTGCCTAGACCTTTCACTCCATCTCTCTTTCACTCTTAGTTTGACACCATTTTTCTTTCAATTTTTGAAGTTTCAAGGGAATTCATATCATCTCTGAACGATGAGGAGAAAATAAAGGAGGAGGGGGGTGAAGAGCAGAGGTATGTGATAGGGGAAGGCCAAAAGACCTAAAGACTCTGTCTAAAACCTGGTAAACTGACTTGAATAAAGACATTTAAATCAGCTGTGCAAAGCTGATTGTTAGACTTGACAAAGAAGTGGGATAGGGAAGAAAACTGACTTCTGAAGATGTGTGGGCTGCAGACAATTAATCAGTTGTTCTTAAAGAGAAATGGCAAATGTCTCCCTGATATAGGAATGTTGAAGGAGCAGGGGGGTTTTTGGTGGTGTTTTCAAAGTAAAATCGTAAAACTGATAGTCTTTCTGAATGTCCTAAATGGATTTTTTTTTTTTTTGCTGACACACATTACTTCCAGGATTTCTTTACTCACCGTGTACCAGGTGAAGGGGGCTTGGTATACTGAAGGAACCATCACCAGAACAGAGACAGTGTGGGTCAAGGTCAAGGTCAGTTCAACTGACAGGTGTGTAGAAAATGAAAACTCAGCAGTGTGCTCCTCTCAACCCCATCCTGCCAGCAAGGGCGAAAATGGAACTGGTACAGAAAACAAAGTCATTAGAGTTTCATGCAGTATTCGCAAAGCCAATTTTAAGAGGCCTTTGTTCAATTTTAAGCTGTCTCAAATGCTTCCGCTATCCTGGAATCACGTTGAGGTGCCCTGTGATAGAACTTCCTTAAAAGCAACAATTTCTATGGCTGTGCAAGCTGTGCAACGACATAATAACCCTGTCAGCAAACAATGGATGGAAAGAAAGGTTTGGAGAGAGGGGTACAAGAAGAAAATGGGAAACGGACCCATTTTTTTGTGCTCCAGTCTTAGGCAATCTAATCAGTGCCACCAGATTGGGTCCGGACCTTCTTCCCAGCTGTTAGGAGCCATTTATTCCACAGTTTTTCAAGTTTGTAGAAAAGCATCATGGCCTTTGGGGCGGGTTAATTTTTGCCTGTGTGGGGTTGGTTGAAGGTTATAATTGCAAACAGCTGAGCCAACTCTGCTGAGGTGGGAGAGTCAAATGTGAAAATCTATCTACTGGTGATTCCAGGAGAGAGGCTCCTAAGAACCCCAAGGGCCAGACCAATGGGCTCCCCAGGAGAATTTTCATCACTTCTCAGGTTGTGAACTTCTCCTAAAATGATTAATTCAGGGTTGCAACAACTTGGTTCAGAACCCCAGAAGGACAGACCATCACAGTCTTCATTTTCCTAAGTGACCCATTAAAGTTATTTTGGACACAAACCAGGATTTAGGGATTGTTAGGGTCGGTGGGGCTGTGTTTTCAACTTTTTCCTTAGCTTTTACCCCTTTTGGGGGGCATGTCTAAAAAGGTTTACATTGGACACTGATGGTGCTCAATAGTGCTGGACACATCTCTCCCAACTATACACACATACTCTCTCTCACCCACACACCCACAATAATGGACAGGAGAAACAGCTGAAAATGAGACTGTCTAGTATAAAATCAGACAAATGGCCACCCAATCAATTAATCAGTGCTCAATCAATTGAGCATTTACAGTATGCAGAAGGCTGTAATAAACACTTGGGAGAGTTCAGTACAATACAGTGGGTAGACACAATCTATGCTCTCAAGGAGCTTAATAGTGGGGGGAAATAGACATTGAAATACATTACAGGCAAAGGGAAGAAACAGAGCATAAGAATTATTTTCATTACTATTATTATGGTATTTGGTAAGCGCTTATTATGTGTGAAGCACTGTTCTAACCTCTGAGCCCTGTTTTAGGAGTATGGACATAAGTACTGTGGTCACGGGGTGAGTATCAAAGTGTTTAGGGAGTAGGACTAAGTTCATGGTTACTGCAGAAAGAAGATTAGGTTAGGGAGAAAGAGATTAGTCAGGGAAGACTTCCTGGAGGAACTATGATTTTACTAGGGCTTTGAAGAGAGAGAAAGTGGTGGTCTGTCAGTTGTGAAAAGGGAAGGAGTTCCAGGCAGGAGCAAGGGGTAAATGACAAGAGAAATTGAGACTGAGGCAGAGTAAGTAGGTTGGAGTTAGAGGAGTGAACTGTGCAAGCTGGGTGGTAGCTTGTTCCTCTTAGGTAGGAGCCGGAGAGTTGACTGAATGTCGTAAAGCTGATGGAGTGAAGTTTCTGTTTGATGTGGAGATAGGTGGAGGATTTGGAGGACTGGGGAAATGTGCATGGGGTAAGTTTTTTAAAAAATGATGATCAGGAAGCAAAATGAAATATGGACTGGTAAGGATGGAGGCAGGGAGGTCAAGGAGGCTGATTCGGTGGTCAAGATGGGCTATGACAAGTGCTTGGACCAGCATTAGTAGGCCCGGACTCCCAACTAAATCAACTAAATACAATAAATGAATTATGGAATGAATACAAAATGAAATTCATAGCTTTGCCTAGCTTGGCCACGAAAACGAATATCTACTCATACCCAGAGCCTAGTGAAAATGAATCCAAGGGACTACGGGACCATTGATATACTTTGTCTCTCCATTCAACTACTTTTCTGGTTGGTTTTCATGGAAATCTGAGGTGGCTGGAGGCATACGCTGCAGGGAGATACATGTGACTGCCAAGTTAAGTGATATGGAGAAAAGGAAGGCATGGGGATTGTGATAATAATTATTATTATTATTGTTATTAATAATAATAGTTTCAGTGCTTACTATATGCCAAGCGCTGTAGTAAGTACTGGAGTAGATATATGATCCTCAGGCCCCATAAGGGACTCCCATTCTAAGAAGGAGGAAGAACAGGCAAGGAATCCCAATTTTCCAAAAGAGGTGACTGAGGTAACTGAGAAAAGTTAAGTGACTTGCCCTAGGTCACTCTGACTGGTCACACCCTGGCTAGGCTAACAAGCCTAGCTCACTTAAACCGGAGGGGCTGGCAGTTAGAGATAGGAAGCGCTACCGATCCGGAAGAGGCTGGGTGAACGATCAGCCCGATAGTTTAACCGGAATGAATGAATTCCAATGGATCTTGTCACATGATCTTTTTTCCCCAAAATATGGCCAACAGAGGGGAAGAGGATCGGGAAGTTGCAAGGTATAGCTGGGGATAGCTTATTATTATTATTAATTTAGTAAAAAACACTTAAGAAACATCGAATAGAGAGTAGACTAGACTTGGTCCCTGGGCAACCCAGGGGCTTACCATCCAAGAATGGGGTTGGAGGGCGATGAGGGGGTGGGGGACGGGAAGGAAACTGAATCACAGGGAAAGACTCTTGGTAGTACATTGGAACTCTATCACATCGAAGTGGAGAATCGCCTCTACCCAGAATTGGGGACCCCCCATTCTGTCAGCCCTGTGTGTTGCCAGTAACTAGTCAGACCTCCTCACTGGAGCTAGGAGAAGTAGGTATTCCCCCTTGGGAACATGATTCCTAGATGATTCGAAAGGTAGCCTATGTTGAGTTGATTTGAAAAGTAGTCCCCGCCTGAAATGAAAGGCATCCCTTGCTGGGTGATTTGAAAGTTAGCCCCTGGGTCATTTAAAAGGTAGCCGTGTTGGGGTGAGTTGAAAGATGGCCCCTGGAGACAACCAGTGACTCCTTCCCCGTTTTACCAGCTGCTAGAAATCGGGTACCATGCTGACCAGCGTACTTACTGCTTATTAGTCTAGGAATAGCTTGGCTCTCTGTAGATTCTCTCTCACAATTCTCTGTACTATAATCTTAATAAACCTGTGTCTTCAATTCTGCAAATCCAGTTCCAACCCCCCCAGTCCTTGACCTCACAAGTCCGCCCGGTGACAGTCACACAGCAGACCGGTGGTGGATCCGGAATTGGAACCCAGGTGCTCTGACACCCAGGCCCATGCTCTTTCCATTAGGCCACATTGCTCCTGAGAGGGAGAGATAACATGATTGAACCAAATGCAGATTTTTCTGGCTCATTGAAGCTTTTTCAAGCCTAATGATTTTTCAGTGATTATTTGCCAGCCAGAAATAGTAAAACTGATCGTGGCCCTGAGTCTCAAAAACTCTCCCCTTCATCAGGCTGTGTGACACGGAGGGAACCATTTAACTGCCACCGCTCAGTTTCCACATCCATCAGGGCTGTGGAATAGATTGATCTCATCAGTGATTGTCGAGCCACTTTGAAGGAACGAGGTTCTACACCTCTAGTGCGTATTATTAAATTCAAAATTATGGTTCCCATAGCAACCGTAACTAGGCCAAGTTGCACTCGTAGGGTAAGGGGAAAATGGAACAAATAACTGCGCTGAATCCATGTCTCTTTTCAACTGTTTGTGTTGGCGAATTCTCGTTTGGCTTCTCCCAGCTTTGCAAGCTGGGTTGTTTCGAAGCCCAAGGGAGAGGCAATTTCTTGCTCATTTGAAGATTCCCACGCTTGTAAAATTTCACGTACATTAAGTAATATGCAGACTACTTTATTTCAACAAATCCCTACTCTCTGGAGTATAAAGATCATTGTGTGTGCCTAGTTATCCTTGGCTTTCAAAGGAGATACAAGCAGGCAAAACAGTAAGGCCTGTAATTTTTAAAACCTGAGAATACATGTTAAAATAATATTAAATATTATGGACAATGTTATTTATATTTGCATCTCCCCCACAAGATGGTAAGCTTTCTGAGGGCGGGGTTTCGTGTCAGTTAACTCTTTTTTTACTTCCCAACAATGCTTTGCCCAGAGTGCATGCTCGAGAAATATTATTGATCGATGTTGGAATAGGTAGAAAATAATCAGACCCAGGACTTGCCCTTCTTAGGGCTCTCGATTTGAGTGGCAGAATGGGCATCTTATCCCCTATTTTACAGATGAGGAAACTGAGCTGGAAGGAGGTTAAGCAGGCATTAGAATCCAGTTTTCCTGACTCCCAGTTCTATGCTCTTTCAACTAGACTGTGCTAAATCCTCAAAACATCTCCTGTGGAACCACATAAACGTTAACTATGAGGGTCTCCTTTCAAGAGCATCAGATGAGTTGGGGCCTGAGATTTCAGGGCTGAGAACCTACATAAAGAATTGATTATGGGATCACGGCCTGTCCAGATGGGAAGGAGAAACAGATCTCTAATTTGACTTCAGTGGCTCCTTCCCCAGAGGAAGGTTGGGGTGCGCCCAGGCCTCCGGACAATCTAATTTTCAGCTGATCCTTCCCCTGTCCAACAAAAATATGACCTGGAATGGCTTTTCATTTTTTTTTTTTTAGGTTACGTGCTTACTATGTGCCAGGCCCTGTTCTAAGCACTGGGGGGTAGAGAAGCAGCGTGGCTCAGTGGAAAGAGCACGGGATTGGGAGTCAGAGGTCATGGGTTTGAATCCCGGCTCCGCCGCTTGTCAGCTGTGTGACTGTGGGCAAGTCACTTAACTTCTCTGTGCCTCAGTTACCTCATCTGTAAAATGGGGATGAAGACTGTGAGCCTCACGTGGGACAACCTGCTTACCCTGTATCTACCCCAGCGCTTAGACCAGTGCTCTGCACATAGTAAGCGCTTAACAAATACCAACATTATTATTACACAAAGTAATCAGGTTGGACGCAGTCCATGTCCCACGTGGGCTCCTGGGATTAATCCCCATTTTTTCAGATGAGGTAACTGAGGGACAGAGAAGTGAAGCGATTAGCCCAAGGTCACACAGCAGACAAGAGGTGGAGTCAGGATTAGAACCCAGGTCCTCTGGCTTTTTGGCACCCAACTTTCCTCTGCTTCAACTCCAGCAGCTGAGATCTGCACCTTAGAAGAGGGTTTGGGAGGAACACAGAGACTAGGGAACAAGTGGGGGAAGAAAGCCAGAGGTCACAGAGAAATGCTCTAGCCAGGTCGAAGTGAACTCAGGAAACTTCCACAAAATGGCACATCTGTTATTTCCCTGTGCATCTCTGTAGAGGGTATTTTCGAGAACTGGCAGACCCTTCCCCACTGAGGAGCCTTCCGAGGTCTGCCCTGACTGGCAGGGTGAGACAGAGAATTTGATGCATTCTGCATGGACATTTGGCATGCTGGAGATCAACCTGCCCAATGGTCACTGGACAGGCCAGCCAGGTGGGGAGGAGGATAGACGCTTTCCCTTCTCTGTCATTTTTTCCATTGTTCTTTTTCTATTTTGCTGTTTTTATCATTTCAATCTTTCCCTGTGATTCAGTTTCCTTTCCCTCCCTAATCCCCTCATTGCCCTCCCACCCCATTCTTGGATGGTAAGCCCCTGGTTTGCCCAGGGATCATGTCTAGTCTACTCTCTATTCGATGTTTCTCAAGTGTTTTTTTACTAAATTAATAATAATGGTATTTGTTAAGCGATTACTGTGCATCAAGTACTGTTTTAAGCATTGAGGTAGATACAAGTTAATCAGGATGGACACAGTCCCTGTCCCACATGGGCCTCACAGTCTTAATCCCCATCTTACAGATGAGGAAACTGAGGTACAGAGAAGTGAAGTGGCTTGTCCAAGGTCACACAGCAGACAAGTGGTGGAGCGGCATTAGAACCCAGGTCCTTCTGACTCCCAAGACCGTGCTCTACCCACTAGACCATGCTGTTTGTACTTAGCAGTCTGCACATGGTGGATCCTCAACCTTGTCTTCAGAACGAATTAAGTGCTCACACACTCATTCCATTCAATTGATCAATTGTAGTATTTATTGAACATCTTCTCTGTGCAGAGCAGGATACTAACCTGCTTAGAGAAGCAGCGTGGCTCAGTGGAAAGAGCATGGGCTTGGGAGTCAGGGTCATGGGTTTGAATCCCGGCTCCGCCGCTTGTCAGCTGTGTGACTGTGGGCAAGTCACTTCACTTCTCTGTGCCTCAGTGACCTCATCTATAAAATGGGGATTAAGACTGTGAGCCCCACATGGGACAACCTGATCACCCTGTATTACCCCAGCACTTAGAACAGTGCTCTGCACATAGTAAGCACTTAACAAATACCAACATTATTATTATTATTATTATTATTAACCATTTAGGAGAGTACAACAGGGTTTGGAGATGAGATTCCCCACCCTCGAGAAGCTTGCAGTGTGGTGAAGGAGACAGATGCTGAAATAAATGACAGGTAAGAGGAAGCATCAGTTTTCCAAGATATGTACGTAAGTGCTTAGATATCGTGGAATGCAGAAGGGTTAATAGAAGGGGAAATAGGGTGGGAAAATGAGAGATTAATGGGAGGGAGATGTGACTTTAACACGTTTATGAAGATGCAGGGAGAAGACCAGGAGCCTGCTAGAGGTGAAGAGGGAGGGACTTCCAGGGAGGAGGGAGAGTACGACCAAGAGGTAAATGGCAAGAAGAGACGAGAACAAAGGCACCCAGAGTGTTTGGTTGACTTGAAAGGAGTGAGGCGCGTGAGCTGGAGTGTTGTAAGTGAGGAGCTAGGGGAAGGACGCAAAGGTTTGAGGGAGAGTTGACTGAGTGATGTGAAGTCACTGGTCAGGAGTTTCTGCTTGAGGAATGGGCAACGGCTAGAGGATTTTGAGGCACGGGGAGATGTTTGTAAAATGATGTTTAGATCGATGATCTGGGTAGCAGAGTGAAGCAAGCTCTGGAGTGAAGAGAGACAGGAGGGCAGCGAGGACCTGATGCATTCGTCGAGTCTGGATGTGAACAGCGGCCGGGCCGTTGCCAAGGCACTTTGGATGGAGGGGTAGGGGAGGATTCTGGAGATGCTGTGGAGAAAGAACTGACAATTTGGTAACTAACTCAGTATGTGGGTTGAAAGAGAGGAAGTTGAAGACTTTGGTGTTACCCTCTGACTCCTCCCTCTCTTACAAAAGGCATTTGTTAAGCACTTTCTATATGCACTGGGGTAGATATGAGCTAATCAGGTTGGACCCAGTCCCTGTTCCACATGGGGCTCAAAGTCTTTTTTTTTTAATCCCCATTTTACAGTTTAGGTAACTGAAGCTCAGACAAGCTGGCCAAGATCACAGGGAAGACAAGTGACGGAGCCGGGATTAGAACCCAGGCTTCTCTCTTCACAGGAACATCGGGGTAGAGATGTCCTGGAGGCAGGGAGAAATGCGAGATGGCAGAAAGGTTGGGGCTGGGAGGTGTCTATGAGAGTCACCCATGTAGAGGTGGTTGGTGATGCCTGAGAGTGAATGAGCTTCCTGAGAGAGCGGATGTAGATTCAGAATAGAAGGGGACCCAGAACTGAGCCTTGAGGGACAGCCATCAAGTAGGCAAACAGGACCGTCGCACATTTCAAGATGCAGGCAAAGTGTTTTTTTCTACCTAGAAGACCCACAATGGCAGCGGCATATTGTCAATTACGTGCTGTAGCATTATGGCGCTATAAGGCCATTATATTTATAACTATTAATTATATTCATACATAGATTTACATCATAGTATATTAATATTATATATTGATTGTAAAATTACTATAGTTATAAATCACTTTGTTTCAGGAAGCAGCGTCCCCGAGTGGAAAGAGAATGAGCCTGGGAGTCAGAGGCCCTGGATTCTAATCCCGGTTCCACCATTTACTTGCCGTGTGATTTTAGGCAGGTCATTTAACTCGGTACCTATTCTTGTCTTCTCCTGCCCGTGTTGGCCGGCTATTTTTTTCAGGATTCCTGCAAGGCTGCCCACTTTCTGGAACGTTCTAGGCAGATATATCTGAATATATCTGTATATGTCTGTAACCTATTTATTTTAATGTCTATCTCCCCCGCTAGACTGTGAGCTGGTTGTGATGAGGGAATGTGTCTGATGCTATACTGTACTCTCCCAAGCACACTTAGTGCAGTGCTTTGCACAGAGTTGGGACCAGCACTCGTGTCTCCTGTTTGCAGAGCCAGGCTATTTCTACTAGAACAACAGCAGAGCTCTATCATTAAGTTCATGATGGGTAGTAGTCTGGCCTAGTTAAAAAAATCATGGACCTGGGAGTCAAGTGGCCTGAGTTCTAAGACCGACTCCACCACTTACCAGCTCTGTGAATCTCTGTGAATTCTCATCTACGAAACGGTAATAAAATCCCTTTGCTCCCTTCTCTCCCTCTTAGCCTGTGAGTTCTGTGTGGTACAAGGTCTGTCTCTGGTCTGATTATCTTGTATCTACTCCAGAGCATAGCATAGTGCTTACCACATAGTAAGGGCTTATTAATGCCATCCCCCTCTCAAAGGGAGGAATGTCTTAATCAGGTAGTAAGAGTTAAATTTTGTTTCCAGGTATTAATCTTTGATTCCACATAGTGAACCAGGCAAAACTAAGATGAGGTCGATACTCACTTTTTTTCGGGAAGCAGCGTGGCCTAGTGGAAAGAACATAAACCTGGGAGTCAGAGCCCTGAGTTCTAATTCCCGCTCTACCATTTACATGCTGTGTGACTTGGAGCAAGTCACTTAACTTCCCTGTGCCTCGGTTCCCTGTTTAATACCTCTTCGCCTTCTTATCCGTGAGCCCCATGTGGGAGCTGATTGTCTTGTGTCTATCCCAGTGCTTGACATATAGTATTATTTTTAATACCACAATTATTACTATTATTATTCCTGGGAACTTAGCTGTCACTGCTTTTTTTCCCTGACACCAGGACATATTCCCTCCCCTCATCTCCACTTTCTGCTGAGAAGGTCTAATTCAGATCTTCACTCTCCTTCTTTCCCCCCTACTCAGTCTTCTCCCCAGTTGCCAAACTAACCGGGATTACTACCCTCTTCCCAGGATAGTGACTACCAGCTTTAACGTGAGGGCAAATATATTGCCTCCATTTTTTAGTGCATATAAGGTTCACACCAGTTTAAGTTTCATAGTGTCTTGCTTCATTAGGGTGAAAAAAAAAGATCTTAAGCATTCAGCTACAACTATTGCCATAAATAGGGTAATTTACATAATTCACCTCTTGTCATATTTTGTGGAAGTGCTTCAATTATAAGGTCTATGCTAAATCTGGAAAGGAAAAACAATGCTGGATATCATTATAGAGAATGCCCTTAAATTTTCTAATGATTTATGGTCTACATTGAAAGGAAATACACATCTTCACTAGAATTTGCAAATCACAGCCACATAACCACTTACATTCCAGATTTTCATCCTCAAACACTAACAAAATAGTATTTAAAATTGAATTTTAAGTTTGTATATTTTTATATATAAGCAGAGCTACACTGGCCTAATTATATTTGATATCAAAAATAATAGCTCTGATGATAGCATTTCAAACATACCCAGAGCCAATTTGTCTGGAGCATGAAAATTCTAAGAGTCACAGGGCAGATTTTAGTGAATTTGATTGAGTTCCAGATCCCCTCCAGCATTTTAAACTACCACCCAGCACTGACAGTCTGCAGATCATTGTTTGTGACAGTATGAGAACTAAAGATAGAGAATCTGACTTCCCAAGGTTTCTGCAGTTTGCGACAGGAAAACGGTGACTTTTTAACTGGAGTAGTCATAATAATAATAATGATGATGGTGTTTGTTAAGCACTTACTATGTGCCAGGCACTGTCCTAAGCACTGGGGTGGATACAAGCAAATCGGATTGGTCACGGCCCCTGTCCCACATGGGGCTCAGCATCCCAATCCCCATTTTACAGGTGAGGTAACTGAGGCACATAGAAGTGAGGGGACTCGCCCAAGGTTGCACAGCAGAGAGGTGGCGGAGCTGGGATTAGAATCCATGACTTTCTGACTCCCAGGCCTATCCTCTACCCACTAGGTCATGCTGCTTCTCCAAAATCACTGGTACAGCCTTCCCTCCCTCCTTGACCATCTCATTCCCCACTCACAATCCCTTCTTCGTCCTTGCATAGCCATGGAATGCTAAACTGTCTGTCCTGCTCTTCCCAATCAATCAATCCAATAATCAATGGCATTTGTTGAGCACTAACTTTGTGCAGAGCACTGAGGTCTTGGAAGAATACAATTTAGTTGGCAGACATGATCTTATAATTTAGTGGAGGAGACAGACGGTGAAATAAAGTACAGAGAGAGAAGCAGTGTTGCCTAGCGGAGAGAGCATGTGCCTGGGAGTCAGAAGGACCTGGGTTCTAATCCTAGTTCCGCCACTTCACTGCTGGGTGACCCTGGGCAAGTCACCTAACTTCTCTGGGCTTCAGTTAAGTCATCCATAAAATGAGGATTATGACTGTGATTCCTCTGTGGGCCAAGGACTATGTCCAACCTGATTAACTTGTATCTACCCCCGGTACTTAGTACAGTGTCGGGCATATAGTAAGTGCTCAGCACACAGTAAGTGCTCAATAAATATGATTGAATGAATATAGTAAGCACTTAACAGATACCATAAAAAAGTACAGATAGGGGAAGCAATGGAATATAAGGATAATAATACTAATGATGGTATTTGCCAGGCACTGTGCTAAGCACTGGGGTAGATACAAGCCAATCGGGTTGGACCCACTCCCTGTCCCATATGGGGCTCACGATCTCAATCCTCATTTTACAGATGAGAGAACTGAGGCCCAGAGAAGTGAAGTGACTTGCCCAAGGTCGCAAAGGAGACAAGTGATGGAGTAGGAATTAGAACCCATGACCTTCTTACTCCCAAGCCCGTGTTCTATAGGTACCTAGGTGTTGCGAGGGTGGGAGTAGGGTGAGCATCAAAGTACTTAGAGGGTGAGACTCAGATGAGAGGTAGTCTGGGAAGGCTTCCTGAAAGAGGAGTTATTTTTCTAGGGCTTTGAAGCTAGGAAAAGCGTGGTCTGATGCCAAGTGGAAAAGAGTTCCGGGCTGGGGGGAGGATCTGAGCAAGGGACCAACAGTGAAAGAGATGAGATTGAGGTACAGTAAGTAGGTTGTTGTTAGAGGACTAAAGTGTGCAAGCTGGGTCATGGTGAGAAAAGAGTGAGATTAGATAGGATGGGGCGAGCTAATCAGGAGCCTTAAAGCCGAGAGTGAGGAATTTCTGTTTCACGTGGAAGTGGATGGGCAGATGGAGGTTTTTCGAGGAGTGGAGAGTTTGACTATTTAGAAAAATGATCTGATGATAACGATGATAATAGCATTTGTTAAGCCCTTACTATGTACTCAGCACTTTTCTAAGCACTGGGGTAGATACAAGGTAATCAGGTTGTACCACGTGGGGCTCATGTCTTTATCCCCATTTTATAGATGAGGTAACTGAGGCAGAGAGAATATGAGCAACTTGTCCAAGGTCACCCAGCAGACAAGTGGCAGAGCCGGGATTAAAACCCATGTCCTCTGACTCCCAGGTCCGGGATCTTGCCCCTAGGCCAAGCTGCTTCTCTAGGCATCAGTGTGAAGTATGTACCGTAAAAAAGGGGAGGCTGGAGGCAAAGGGGGTCAGAGACGATGCTGATGAGTGGATTGGTCTAGCGTCGTAGCAGTTTGGATGGAGGGGACGGAGAAGATTCTCCAGATCTTGTGAAAGTAGAACTGACTGTATCTGATGCAGACTAAATGGTGCATTGGTCCAGTGAATGAGAGAGATGAGTTGAGGAATATGCCAATGTTGTGGGCTTGTGAGACGGAGGATAGTGGTGATGTCTACAGCCATGGAAATGTCAGAGGGAAGAGAGGGTTTTGGTGGGGAGTCTAGTAGCTCTATTTTAGTCGTGTTAAGTTTGAGGCTTCAGCGGGTCATCCGAATAGAGATGTCCTGAAGACAGGAAGAAATATGAGACTGCAGAGAAGGGGAGAGGTCAATGTTGGAGAGGTAAATATGGGAATTATTCATGCAGTGATGGTAGTTAGTCAATTGTAGTTATTGAATGATTACAGTGTGCAGAGCACTGGGAGCGTTCAATATAGTACTGTATAACACTATAACAGACACATTTCCTGCCCATAGCAAGCTTTTAGTCTAGAGGGAGAGACAGACATTAATATAAACAGATAAAATTACAGGTATGTGTCTGTAAGTGCTGTGGGGCAGAGAGTGGGAATGAATAAAGAGAGCAGGTCAGCGTCATGCAGAAGGAAGTGGAAAAGAGGGCTTAGTCACGGAAGGCCGCTTAGAGGAGATGTGCCTTCAATAAGGCTTTGAAGTGGGGGAGAGTAATTGTCTATCGGACATGAAGAGGGAGGGTGTTCCGAGCCAGAGGGAGGATGTGGATGAGAGGTAGGCAGCGAGATAGACGAGATCGAGGTGCAGTGAGAAGGTTAGCCTTAAAGGAACGAAGTGTACACTCTGGTTGTAGTAGGAGTAGCGAGGGGAGGCAAAATAATACAAGGTGATTGAGCGCTTTAAAGCCGATGGTAAGGAGTTTATGCTTGAGGTAGAGGTGGTTGGGCAACCACTGGGCACTCTTGAGGAGTGTGGAAACATGGCCTGAATATTCCTTTAGAAAAATGATCCGGGAAGTAGAATGAAGTATGAACCGGAGTAGGGAGAAACAGGAGGCAGGGAGGTCAGCAAGCTGGCTGACACAGTTATCAAGAAGGGATAGAATAAGTGCTTGGACTCACAAAGTAGCCGTTTGGATGGAAAAGAAAAGGCAGATTTTAGTGATGTCGTAAAGGTCAAACTAAAAGGATTAATTGATGGACTGAATATGCGAGTTGAATGAGAGAAAGGAGTCAAGGATAACACCAAGCTTAAGAGGATGGTTCATGTATTCATTCATTCATTCAATCATATTTATTGAGCACTTACTGTGTGCAGAATACTGTACTAAATGTTTGTGAGAGTACAATATAAAATAAAAAGATACAGTCCCTGCCTACAATGAGCTCACAGTCGAGAGGGGGAATCAGACACCACTATTAATAAATAAGTTATAGATATGTACTTCAGTGCCGTGGGGCTCGGAGGGGGGATGAATAAAGGGAACAAGTCAGGGCAACACAGAAGAGAGAAGGAGAAGAGGAAATGGGGGTTTAGTCAGGGAAGGCCTCTTGGAGGAGATGTGGCTTCAATAAGGCTTTGAAGGCAGGGAGAGTAATTGCCAGTCTCATTTGAGGATGGAAGGCGTTCCAGCCAGAGGGAGGAGTTGGGCGAGGGGTCGGCGATGAAAGCGATGGGATCGACATGTAGTGAGAAGGTTAGCATTAGAGGAGTGAAGTACACGGGCTGGGTTGTAATGGGAGAGTAGTGAGGTAGGGTAGGAGGTGATGGAGTGCTTTAAAGCCAAACATGAGACTTTTTGTTTGATGAGGAGGTTGAGGGCAAGGTTTGAGTGGGAAGATATGGAGCTCTGTTTTGGACATGCTAAGGTTGAGGTGACAATGGAGATGTCTCTAAGGCAGGAGGAAATGCGAGGCTACAGAGAGGGAGAGAGATCAGGGCTGGAGATGTAGATTGGAGTATCATCTGCACAGAGGTGGAGGTCGGAGCCATGGGAGCGAATGAGTTCTCCAAGGGAGTGAGTGAGTGTAGATAGAGAATAGAAGGGGACCGGGAAATTAAATTTGAGGGACCCCCCCCCCACAGTTAGGGAATGGGAGGCAGAGGAGGAGCCCACGAAAGAAACTGAGATTGAACCGCCAGAGAGATAGGAAGAGAACAAGGAGAGGACAGTGTCAGTGAAGTCTAGGTTGGATGATATCCCCAGGAGAAGCAAGCGGTCGACAGTGTCGAAGGCAGCTGAGAGGCAGAGGAGGATTAGGATGGAGTAAAGGCTATTGGATTTGGCAAGAAGAAGGTCATTTTTAACCTTTGAGAGGGTAGTTTTTGTGGAGTGAAAGGGACGGAAGATAGATTGGAGGGGAGGAACTTGAGACAGCGGGTGTAGACAATTCACTTAAGTATTTTGGAGAGGAATGGTAGGAGAGAGATAGGGCGATAGATGGAAAGAGCCGTGGAGTCAAGGGAGGGTTTTTTTTTTATGAAGGGGGAGACACGGGCGTGTTTGAAAGCAGCGGGGAAGAAGCCAGTGGAGAGTGAACAGTTGGAGAGGGTGGTTTGGGAGGGAAGAAGGAAGAGGGCAAGAATTTTGATAAGGTGTCACCTCAGGAGATTAGCCATAGTCCTGCTTCCCACCACTCCCTTGTGTGCTGTAAGAAATGAGTTCCACAGTCAGTGCAGATCTGAAGTCCAGAGCTGAAAGAAGACAATGGAGGGGCGAGGGGAGGGGGGGAAAGGGGGCAAAACCTACCCAATCCCAAAATAGAAAGCTTCAGCCTCTCCATAGGCATGCTCCACATCGACCCTCCCGCTGAGAAGCAATGTGGCTTAGTGAATAGAGCACTGGCCGGGGAGTCAGAGGGACCCAGGTTCTAATCCCACTAATTCAACTCCAACTCTGTCCTGGACCCCCTCCAATCAGGCTTCCGTCCCCTCCACTCTACCGAGACTGCTCTCTCAAAGGTCACCCATGACCTCCCTCTTGCCAAAGACACTGTCTGACATCCCCTTCTCCTCCACACCTTATCTCACCTTGGCTTCAAGGACTCCGTCCTCTCGGTTCTCCTCTTATTTCTCTGGTCGTTCGTTCTCGGTCTCCTTCGCGGGCTTCTCCTCCCCCTCCCATCCACTAACTGTAGGGGTTCCTCAAGGGTGAGTTCTCGGCCCTCTTCTGTTCTCCATCTACACTCACTCCCCCGGTGAACTCATTCGCTCTCACGGCTTCAGCTATCATCTCTACGCAGATGACACACAGATCTACATCTCTGCCCCTGTCCTCTCCTCCTCCCTTCAGGCTCGTATCTCCTCCCGCCTCCAAGACGTCTCTACCTGGATGTCTGCCCGCCACCTAAAACTCAACATGTCCAAAACTGAGCTCCTCATCTTTCCTCCCAAACCCTGTCCTCTTTCTGACTTCCCTGTCACTGTGGACGGCACGACCATCCTTCCCATCTCACAAGCCCACAAACTTGGTGTCATCCTTGACTCTGCTCTCTCATTCACCCCACACACTCAATCCGTCACCAACGCCTGCCGGGCTCACCTTTACAATATCGCCAAGATCCACCCTTTCCTCTCCGTCCAAACGGCTATCGCGCTGGTACGAGCTCTCATAATATCCCGGCTGGATTATTGTGTCAGCCTTCTCTCTGATCTCCCTTCCTCCTGTCTCTCCCAGCTCCAATCTATTCTTCATTCCGCTGCCCGGCTCATCTTCCTGCAGAAATGCTCTGGGCATGTCACTCCCCTCCTTAAAAACCTCTAGTGGTTGCCCATCAACCTCCGCAGAAACAAAAACTCCTCACTCTGGGCGTCAAGGCTCTCCATCCCCTTGCCCCCACCTACCTCATCTCCCTTCTCTCTTTCTACTGCCCAACCCGCACACTCTGCTCCTCTGCCGTTCACCTCCTCGCCGTCCCCCATTCACGCCTATCCCGCCGTCGACCTTAGGCCCACATCCTACCGCTGTCCCGGAATGCCCTCCCTCCTCACCTCCGTCAAACTAACTCTCTTCCCCTCTTCAAAGCCCTACTGAGAGCTCACCTCCTCCAGGAGGCCTTCCCAGACTGAGCCACCTCTTTTCCCTCTGCTCCCTCTCTGCTCCCCGTCCACCCTCTGCTCCTCCCCCTCCCCCCCTTCACCTCCCCTCAGCTAAGCCTCCTTTCCCCCCTTTCCCTCTGCTCCTCCCCCTCCCCTTTCACTTCCCCTCAGCATTGTGCTCATTTGTATATATTTTTTATTACCCTATTTATTTTGTTAATGAGGTGTCCATCCCCTTGATTCTATTTATCGTGATGATGTTGTCTTGTTTTTGTCCATCTTTCTCCCCCTTTTAGACGGTGAGCTCGTCATTGGGCAGGGATTGTCTCTATCTGTTGCCAAATTGTCCATTCCAAGCGCTTAGTACAGTGCTCTGCACATAGTAAGCGCTCAATAAATACTATTGAATGAATGAATCCCGGCTCTGCCACATGTCTGCTGTGTGACCTTGGGCAAGTCATTTAACTTATCTATGCCTCAGTTACCTCATCTGTAAAATGGGGGTTAAGACTGTGAGCCCCACGTGGGACAGGAACTCTGTCCAACCTGATTAACTTCTATCGACTCCAGGACTTAGAACAGTGCTTAGCACATAGTAAGCACTATAATTATTATTATTATTCGCTCCCAAGTAATCATTAGCTCATGATGGTGGCCATGAAAGGAAAGAGGGCAGAGAGTTTGGGGTTGCTGCTGGGGAGAACATAGTCAATGACTGAGAAAAATGCCTCTGGTTCATTGGAATGACTCAACCTCGACTGGAGTCACTGAGAAATTTGCATGGCCTAGTAAAATGAGAACAGGCCTGGGAGTCAGAGGGCCTGAGTTCTAATTCCGACTCCACCGCTTTTCTGCTTCGTGACTGTGGGCAAGTCGCTTCTCGTGACCTCAGTTCCCTCATCTGTAAAATGGGGATTCAATACGGTACTCCCTCCAGCTTAGCCCGTGAGCCCCGTGTGGGACAGAGATTGTCCAGCCTACCTATCTTGTACCTATCCCAAACAGTGCTAGGCACATAGTAAGCGCTTAACAAGCACCATACAATATCTTACACTCACATGTAAAGAGGAAGGAATCTGATGCTTATTTCAATACATCCGTGTCCTTTGTCTCAAGAGGGACACCATGGTTTTCTCTTGCTCTATTTGATCAGCTTTCTTCAGAAATGAGGGTTGAAGTAGGCCTCTCCCTTCTGAATATTTGGTTTTCAGACCCTCCATCAGCCTTCTCCTTTCTACTTACACTCTTTACAACCTTTCCCACTCTCTTCTCCCACTACAACTCAGCTCACACTCGTCATTCCACTCAAATTAATCTATTCATTCTGTCTCATTCTCGTCTCTCCCACTGCCAACATCTTGCTCACCCCCTTCCTAGATCTACAATTCCTCTAAATCTGACAGGCCAGTTTCAAAGCCCTTCCGAAATCATACCTACTCTAGGAGACCTTCCCAGATATAACTAATTACTTTGCTGTGTGACCTTGGACAAGTCACTTAACTGCTCTATGCCTCAGGTACCTCATCTGTAAAATAAGACTGTGAGCCCCGTGAGGGGACCGGGACTGGGACCGGGACTGCATCCAACCCGATTTGCTGATATCCACCCCAGTGGTTAGTACAGTGCCTGGCACGTGGTAAGGGTTTAACAAATACCACAGTTAATCCATTAATTCCCCCTTCTTATATCCTCCCCTACTCCTTGCTTAGCACTTCTGCTGCACCTAAGGATTAAAATATTCAAACTCTCCAAAGGCACTTACATATTATATATTCTCTATTATTTAAGTCCTAACTAATATATATCACCTTTTCCTTCTTTGGATCTGTAATTGACTTTTATTTTCTCTCCCCCCATGAGATTGGAAGCTCCATCACGATAGGAATTAGATTCATTCCATCTCATATGCTCCCAAGATCTAAATACAGTGCTCTTCACAGAGTAGTTTCCCAATACATAATATTGATTAACTGACTGATAGAACACCAGGCTTTCACTTGATCTTGGAGTTTATTGGGTAATTTGTACACCAACCACCATACTTCCGAGAAAAAGCAGGATCACAATAAGGAAAATGCGGACATTGTGTTACCAAGCAACGGTATTTACAAGTAGCAAAGGTTATTGGCTGGAACCACGGTAGATCTTTATCGGATCCGAGCTCTGATGGAGCAAGAAGGACTCAGACAACTCTTAAGCAAACACAATTGTTCTGTTTTCCCTTTCGGAATATTAAGTAAAGACTTTGTACTTCGGGACATACAGTTAACTCTTTTGTGGAGAATTTAAAAAATGCAGCAAGAGCGACGGAATATGAAAGGCAAAGTGCGGGAAGACAAATTTGTCTACTTGGTTGTGTCTATTATTTGTATTTCATTTATGGAGATTCTTTCCTCCTAGAACCTTGGGGCATTGGACATAGATAACTTACTCTTTCAACTGTATTTGTTGAACGCTAACTATGTGCAGAGCACTGTACTAAGCACTTGGGGGAGTACAATATAACAACAGACATATTCCCTGCCCTCACTGAGCTTACAGTCCTAGAGGAGGAGACAGACATTAATATAAATAAGTAAATTACAGATATGTACATAAGTCCTGTGGGACTGGGAGGGGGGAATGAATACAGGGAGCAATTCAGGGTGACGCAGAAGAGTGGGAGAAGAGGAAAGGAGGGTTTAGTCAGGGAAGAGATGTGTCTTCAGTAGACTTTGATGGGGGGATGGTGATTGTAGGATTTGGGGAAGGAGAGCATTCCAGAAAGCAACTCCTGTTTCTCTCTGGTGGTTAAATCTCTGAAGGGTCAGGCAGGGCCAGTTTAAATACCTGGAGGGCTCCGGACAGTAGAAGGAGAGGAACCTAAAAGCTGAGTGCTGCCCCATTTTAGTCCCCCCGACTCTTCTTGGGGTGAGCAAGTAATCCCCAGCCCCTCGTCCTGCCTAGCCCTTCCCGCTCCTACTCTTTGTAAATCACCAGGTGGACACAGAAAGGAAGAAAGGGGCGATGGATGAGCCATCACTGATCATCTGTCCCAAAGCCTGAAAAAAGCTCCTAAGATTCCCCACTGAGGCCTCTAGACCTGGGTCTAAGGCAAGTGACAAGGTTACCCAGTTGTTCGGGGAGCCCAGGTGTCAGGTGAAAAGTACTGTTAGGATGTCAGAAAGGGTGGGCCATTTTATTCCCAGTGATCATTTGCCTTTTATATTGCTTCGTATTTAAATGATTTCCCCATCTATCTGTTGTCAGATCCTGCCCACCTTATTTTTAGATATGAACTACTAGAGAGACCGGGACCTGTCTACTTAATTTTAAACATTTAGTGCAGTACTTGGCACACAGTATAAGCATTAAAACATACCATTATTAAGAGGAGCAGCGTGGCTCAGTGAAAGAGCCCGGGCTTGGGAGTCAGAGGTCATGGGTTCTAATCCCGGCTCTGCCTTGGGCAAGTCACTTAACTTCTCTGTGCCTCAGCTATCTCATCTGTAAAATGGGGATGAAGACCGTGAGCCCTGCGTGGGACCACCTGATTACCTTGTATCTACCCCAGCGCTGAGAGCAGTGCTTGGCACATAGTAAGCACTTAATAAATACCAACATTATTATTACTTCTATTACTCCTGCTATTAATGCTACTGCTAAAACGATGAGGTCCCCAAAGACTAACCCCTCCATGTGGAGTTTAGCTGATTTCTGATTTTTCTAATTTTGAATTTGAACTTGTTCTCCTACTTTATAAGATTAGAGTCTTCCGTCCCAGATGTGTCTGCCTCCCCCATGTGGTCTGGCCTCTTGTGAGATAGGAAGTGTCTTGGTTTTTGGGTACCTGCTACAGTGCTTTGAACTGAGTTTGATACAATGTAATCATAGTAATGGTAATATTAGGATGAGGGAGGAAGAGAAGAGGGAACACGCGGGCTCACGTGAAGGAAGGCTGTGTTGCTGAATGGTAGGGGCCTAATCCTGGGAGTCACCATTCATTCATTCATTCATTCATTCAATAGTATTTATTGAGCGATTACTATGTGCAGAGCACTGTACTAAGCACTTGGAATGTACAATTCGGCAACAGGCTTAGCTTCTAGATACAATGTGGCTCAGAAAGAGCACGGGCTTTGGAGTCAGAGGTCACGGGTTCGAATCCCACTCTGCCACTTAGCAGCTGTGTGACTGTGGGCAAGTCACTTAACTTCTCTATGCCTCAGTTACCTCATCTGTAAAATGGGGATTAAGACTGTGAGCACCACGTGGGACAACCTGATTCCCCTGTGTCTACCCCAGCGCTTAGAACAGTGCTCTGCACATAGTAAGTGCTTAACAAATACCAACATTATTATTATGCTAGTCCCAGCTCTGCCGCTTGCCTGCTGTGTGACCTTGGGTGAGTCATTTAACTTCACTGCATCTCAGTTTCCTCATCTGTCAAATAGGGATAACAGATCTGTCCTCCCACAGTCTTAGACTGTGAGCCCTGTGTTGGACAGGGACTGTTTATGATCTGATCCTCTTCTGGCTATCGCGGCGCTTGGCACATAGTAAGTGCTTAACAAATATAACCATTATTAATATCAAGCTGAGTCTATATTTCCAGAAACGGGAGTTGCAGGGTTTTTATGGCACTTATTAAGCACTTACTATGCACCAGCCACTGCAGGAAGCACTGGAGTAGATTACGAGATCATCATGTCCCATGTCCCACATGGGAATCACAGTCCTCATCCCCATTTTTCAGATGCGGTGACTGAGGCACAGAGAAGTTAAGTGGCTTGCCAAGGTCACACAGCAGAGAAATGGTGAAGAAGGGATTAGAAATCCTTCTGACTACCAGGTCCATGCTCTAACCACAGGGCCACCTGGCTTCTGAGGAGAAGGAGGGAGCTGGAGTAGAGAATTCATATCTTGGACTCTCTAACTTGAATGGATGGTGCAGGGAAAGGGAAGGTAAGTTCTGGGGCTGCCATCATAAAATCAAGAAGTAACCACTGTCTTATTTTTTATATTAGAGAAAATTCTACACCATGTATGCTGCTTACGCTAATTTGAAGTTGAACAAAATTCCCAACATACCTGTAACGGTGTTCACAGCTTTCAATTTTCTGAAAGCATCAAACTAGGGAAAATTTGTTTTTCTCCTGTCCAATTACAATATTTTTCTTTTGCCTTCCCATTGGCTTGGGTTAAAAAGGACGTAAAAATACTTGTAGCACAGCAGTATTCTCTCCTTTGTTCACAGTAAAGAGTTCCTCAATTAATCAATCAATCAATGGTATTTGCTGAGCACTTACTATCTGCAGCACACTGTACTAAGCACTTGGGAGAGAACAGTGTAACAGATGGTAGACATGTTCCCTGCCCAAAAGGAGCTCAGTCTAGAGGGGAAACTTACATTCCAGCAAACTACCTTAGAATAGTTTGAAAACTGTCTCCACAAAAAACAGGAAAGGATCCATGCATGCTTCCCTCTGCAGCCAGATGATTCAATAATCAGTAGAGTTAGACAGAAAGTGTTAAAAATTCAGTTAATCTAATTGCATTCATTTTCCTGGTAGACAGACCAAACAGGTCTGGAACGTGGTGAATAGAGCTCAGATGCATATCCAGGAAATTCTACAAAGGCCCGGCTATAGACGTCTGATAGATCGACTTTTATCATAAAAACACAAGGCCAGGAGGAGCTTTGCCGTTCATTAAGTCCAATCCCCTGCTTTCAGGCAAAACTCCATATAGACCACCTTGTTTTTCAGACCTCTAGAGGAGATTCTATCATCTCCTATAGAGATGCAAGGCTTAATTCTGTGTAGAAAGTTGTTCTTTATCTTTATCCAGAATCCCACCAAAGGTGATGTTTTCTATGGGGAAGTGTGGCTGATTAGGCCGTTATGGGGCTCGACAATCCCAACCGCATCGTGAACACCCAAAGATCATCCTCTGTGGCATTTGTGCGCTTGTTGTTCGCTCACTTTTGACTCTGTTCAAAAAAAGCCTCTCATTTCTCAACTGAAGTGTTCCATTATGGTGTGTCTGTCCCCACTGTTTCTCAATTGTCAGGTATGATTCCACAATGGCTTAGGTTTCAGTTTAGGAACCCCCAGATAGCATTCCCTCTGAACCTCTTGCTTCAGCTTGCTCCGTTTCAGCTCACCGTTAAGCAGCTGTTTGGATATTCCACTGTCATCCATTCTCCTCACACACCCAACTCAGGGGCGGTGTTTGAGGCCAGCAGAGCTTTCATACCAGAAGACTGCCTTTATTCCAGACTTCATTTTATGTCATCCAGTTTTCCCACTTGTTGTTCAACCTGACCCATAAATGATGCTGATTTTTCTGTTCACAGAGTCAGATGTAATGTTTGTGAAGGGAAACACCACAATGTAGCTATAGTTCTAATACCACCTAACTGCCATACTCTGAGCTGAGAGCATCCCAGAGGACATGCATATATCCCTGATCTGTCCAAATAATCATAATAATGATGATGGCATTTGCTATGTGCCAGGCGCTATACTAGGCACTGGGGTGGGTACAAGCAAATCAGGTTGGACGCAGTCCCTGTCCCATCTGGGGCGCAAAGTGTCAATCCTCCTTTTACAGATGAGGTAACTGAAGCCCAGAGAAGCTAAGTGACTTGCCCAGGTTCACACAGCAGACAAGTGGTGGAGCCAAAATTAGAACCCAAGGCTCTCTGACTCCCAGACCACACCATTCCGCTTCCTGTCACTTTGAGGCTGAAATCCAATAGCCGTGTAATAGTCACAGTATTTGTTAAGCACTTACGGTGTGCATAGCACTCTACTAAGTACTTGGAAAGAGTAGACAGATGGGAATTAGACACGGACCCCGTCCCTTGAGGGGTTTACGATCTATGAATGTAGGTCAGGGGCTGGCAAAGGACCGGAGACAGACACGTCATGTATTTCACATCGTGAAATACCAAAACATCAAAACAGCACAAGGGACAAGGACAAATATGAAATATATAAAATCAAAACAAAAGTCAATGATAATGATAATTAAGGTAATTGTTAAGCTCTGACTAGGTACCAACCACCGTTCTAAGAACTGGGATGGATACAAAGTTGTCAGGTTGGACACAGTCCTTGTCTGGCATGGGGGGCGGTCCCAATCTAGGAGGTAGGGAGAAGGATTTGATCCACATTTTACAGATGAGGAAACTGAGGCACAGAAAATGACCCGCTCTTGACCCCACTTCCCCCTCCAGTTATCGTCCTATCTCCCTACTACCCTTCCTTTCCAAAATCTTAGAACGAGTCGTCTACAATCGATGCCTAGAATTCCTTAACTCCCATTCTCTCCTAGACCCCCTCCAATCTGGCTTCTGTCCCCTCCGCTCTACCGAGACTGCTCTCTCTAAGGTCACCCGTGACCTCCTTCTTGCCAAATCCAATGGCTCCTACTCCATTCTGATCCTCCTTGACCTCTCTGCTGCCTTTGACACTGTCGACCATCCCCTCCTCCTCCGTACCTTATCTCACCTTGGCTTCACGGACTCCGTCCTCTCCCGGTTCTCCTCTTACCTCTCTGGCCGATCATTCTCGGTCTTCTACGCTGGAGCCTCCTCCCCCTCCCATCCTTTAACTGTTGGAGTTCCTCAAGGGTCAGTTCTTGGCCCTCTTCTGTTCTCCATTTACACTCACTCCCTCGGTGAACTCATCCGCTCTCACGGCTTTGACTACCATCTCTACGCAGATGACACGCAGATCTACATCTCCGCCCCTGTCCTCTCCCCCTCCCTTCAGGCTCGCATCTCCTCCTGCCTCCGGGACGTCTCCACCTGGATGTCGGCCCGCCACCTAAAACTCAACATGAGCAAGACTGAGCTCCTCATCTTCCCTCCCAAGCCCGGTCCGCTCCCAGACTTCTCCGTCACCGTGGATGGCACGACCATCCTTCCCGTCCCGCAGGCCCGCAATCTCGGTGTCATCCTTGACTCGTCCCTCTCGTTCACCCCACGCATCCTATCCGTTACCGAGACCTGCCGGTTTCACCTCTACAATATCGCCAAGATCCGCCCTTTCCTCTCCACCCAAACGGCTACCTTACTATTACGGGCTCTCGTTATATCCCGGCTAGACTACTGTGTCAGCCTTCTCTCTGACCTCCCTTCCTCCTCTCTCGCCCCGCTCCGGTCTATTCTTCACTCCGCTGCCCGGCTCATCTTCCTGCAGAAACGATCTGGGCATGTCACTCCCCTTCTTAAACAACTCCAGTGGTTGCCTATCGACCTCCGCTCCAAACAAAAACTCCTCACTCTAGGCTTCAAGGCTCTCCATCACCTCGCCCCTTCCTACCTCTCCTCCCTTCTCTCTTTCTACCGCCCACCCCGCACGCTCCGCTCCTCTGCCGCCCACCTCCTCGCCGTCCCTCGGTCTCGCCTATCCCGCCGTCGACCCCCGGGTCACGTCCTCCCGCGGTCCTGGAACGCCCTCCCTCCTCACCTCCGCCAAACTGATTCTCTTTCCCTCTTCAAAACCTTACTTAAAAATCACCTCCTCCAAGAGGCCTTCCCAGACCGAGCTCCTCTTCCCCCTCTACTCCCTCTGCCATCCCCCCTTTACCTCTCCGCAGCTAAAGCCTCATTTTCCCCTTTTCCCTCTGCTCCTCCACCTCTCCCTTCCCATCCCCACAGCACCGTACCCGTCCGCTCAACTGTATATATTTTCGTTACCCTATTTATTTTGTTAATGAATTGTAAATCGCCTTGATTCTATTTAGTTGCCATTGTTTTTACGAGATGTTCTTCCCCTTGACGCTGTTTAGTGCCATTGTTCTTGTCTGTCCGTCTCCCCCGATTAGACCGTAAGCCCGTCAAACGGCAGGGACTGTCTCTATCTGTTGCCGACTTGTTCATCCCAAGCGCTTAGTACAGTGCTCTGCACATAGTAAGCGCTCAATAAATACTATTGAATGAATGAATGAATGACTTGCCCAAGGTCACACAGAGAGCAAGACCAGGATTAGAACCCAGATCCTCTAGCTCCCAGGCCTCTGCTCTTTCTAGTAGGCCATGCCGCTTCCCACAGTAGGGAAGCTGCGGCTTAAAGAGCATAACTCAGGATTCAGAGTCCACAGCTCAGCTAACCTTCTCAAGTTTCAAATGTGGCTGAAAAGATTTAAACCTAGCTGCGTTGAGGGTTTAATTTGCAGCTAGACAGAAGCTTGTTCACCCAAAGATCTGACCCTTTCCATTTCGTTGAAAGAGCCCTTCCACAGAGTCGAGTCCCTCTGGAAGTTTCATTGAAAGCAGTCCAACTAGTCTGACCAGTAAAGACTATCAGTGGAAAAACTCCTTCCCTAAGGCAACTGAACCACCCGGTTTGCTCAACTGGACAACAAAGCTGACTATTTAAATATCACAGTTAGGCAACAGCTCTGTATTTGGACCTTTTCTAGAGTTTTTCCACTGAACAGCAAACGATCTCATTTTTACTAAGTGAGTTAGACCCAAGGCCAGCTCCAGCCAGAGAAATCTACCAAATATTTCCCACACACGAGGCTCAGTACTCTCAAAACTGGCTGAAATGGCTACAGTGTTTTCACCTAAGGCAATAACAGTCTTGTCAAATTACTAAGAAATTTCACACCTGTTTAGAGAGCAATCTTATAAAAAGAGCTCCGAAGACATTTATAGCCCCCAAATCCCCCGTTCACATTTTTCTTCGGTGTCAAAGACTAGGAGGAGGGAAAAAGAAAATGAAGGAGAAATGATGTTTTCCCATGTATGCTCCATGACAGGCTTTGGTGGGAGACAAAAAAGGAAGTCAGGAAGGTCTGGACATCATTGCAAATGGAGATATAAGGTGGGAGGGGGGCATGTACTAGTCAGAGACAAAGTTGTAAAGTGAAGAGACGGAGCTTGAGGAATCATAGAGGTGGCCTGCAGAAATGTAAAAGGGCAGCTATGAAAGCATTCAAGTGGTGTCAGGTTTTCTAAAGAGAGTGAGGAAAGCTTCAGGACCTCTCAAAAGGAAGTGGTTTTCCTTCTGACCCATTCCCAAGCCCTCCCCAGTGCTCGTGGTCTTTTTTTTGGACACAGCCCTCAATTGGAAATACTGAAAGCAACATCAGAGAGATGCTGCCATTCATTCAGTAGTATTTTTTGAGCACTTACTATGTGCAGAGAACTGTATTAAGTACTTGTAGGCACTGCTTCAAAGCCTTGTGATTGGCTGGGAGACAGCTGCCGGGACGTCTGACTGGATAATGGTTAAATGGTCTCCCACCTATGGTCAGGAAATAAATGGTCATCCTTTGGGCCTGAAGAATATCTGTAATGTTATCTGCAATTTTACTTATTTATATTGATGTCTGCCTACTTGTATTGATGTAGATCTTCCTCCCCTCTAGACTGTGAACTCGTGGGCAGGGATTGTCTCTCTTTATTGCTGTATTGTACTCTCCCAAGTACTTAGAACAGTGCTCAGCACACAGTCAGTGCTCAATAAATACAACTGAATGAACTGAATGAAGAAGAAGCCACTGATGGTGCAGTTCACCTATGAGTGTGTGTATGATTAAAAAAGCCGATGTGGGATCCACAGTCCCTTCCACACTGTGCGCTAAAAAGGCTGTGTTCTTGCAGCATCTGGAGTTGTTCACTCTTTTGCCTCCTTGTTTCTTCTTCCCTATGAAACTTTTGCTCAGAAGGAATCACTTCCTTCTTGCCAAGGTGGAATCTACAATCCCAGTCTCATTACGTACACAGAAATTCTGTCCATCAGTCAATGGTATTTATTGAACATTTACTGTGTGTAGAACATTATATTTATTGAACATTTACTGTGTGTAGAACATTTCACTAAGCACTGTTGGAAAGTACAATGCAAAGGAGTCGGTAGGCATGTTCTCCCAAGTGCTTAGGCCGGGGCTCTGCACACAGTCAGCCTTCAATAAATATGATTGATTGATTGATTGGTGGATTGGTTGAGAAGACAGGCAGTATGAGTGAAGACACATTTTGGAAAAAGCAACTGGGCAGCAGTGTGGATCTTGCACTGAAAGTGGGCAGATACCAGCATGAGAGGAGAAAAGAAAGCCAGAAAAGAAAACAGAAAAGACTGAGGGAAATATTACCTAACTCAGGAAAGGGCTGAATATTTCTGCTGCTATTAAATTATTGTGAAATGGAACTTGGGCCACAGGAGTTTAGTATAACAAGAATAATAATAATATTGATTATGATTATTATAGTTGTTAAATGCCAAGCGCTATTCTAAACTAATCAGATTCAAGCTTAGATTCAAGTTAATCAGGTTGGACACAGTCCCTGTCCCACATGGGGCTCACAATCTAAGTAAGAGGGAGTACAAGTTTAATGAAACTTCTTCTAGAAACTCCAAAACATTATTAAACTTTTAACAAGATAATATGATTGGCCAGGTATTCCGTCACTTCTCCTGACTATTTTTAATGACTCTAAGTTGGCTCAATTTGGGGTTACGTGAGATCAGTGAACTTTGGATAAATACTATGAATTGAAATGTGATTAGGGATTATAGCATTTCTTTTTGGGGTCACAGTTCTTAATGTCACCAATTCTGAAAACAGTTTTATAGAACTCTACCCCAAATGGCAGAGATAGCCTTGGTGAACAGGACATACAGGAGGTCTTTCAATTATGCAACATTTAGTTCCTGAAAACTCAGATTTCCATAGATTGATGTTTTAAATAAAGGATTGATTTCTGAACCGAGGTTGCTGTGATTATCTTACGCTGTAGAGTCGGATCCGACCCGTAGCGACGCCGTGGACACATCTCTCCCAGAACGCCCCACCTCCATCTGCAATCGTTTTGGTAGTGGATCCAGAGGGTTTTCTTGGTAAAAATATGGAAGCGGTTTACCACAGCCTCCTTCCGCGTGCTAAACCTGAGTCTCCACCCTCGACTCTCTCCCGGGCCGCTGCTGCCCAACACAGGTGAGTTTTGACTCGTAGCAGATGACCTTCCACTCGCGAGCCACTGGCCAAGCTAGGAATGGAATGGGTAGGCCTCTGCTTGACTCTCCCTCCCGTAGTCGAGATTTGTAGAGGACTGGAAACTCTTCAGGTGCTACCCTGAGTGGTGAGAACCAAGATAAGATGCCCTATTTTTTTACCAGAATTACCCAGAAATGGGTAATCAATCAATCAGTCAATCAGTCAGTGGTATTTTTAGGGTACTTACTGTGTGCAGGGCATTATACTAAGTAATAGGGAGAGTACAAAACAACAGATTTGGTAAACACCAGTGAGTTCACAGTCTAGAGGAGGAGACAGACGTTAAAGTACAAATAATGTAGATATAGCTCCATTAATGTATTTTATATTACGAATAACAATCATATTGACATAAAGATTAGAAAACTTAAAATACCGTACGAAAAGAAATTCAGTTCAGCACTGTACAATACACAGTGCCTCTTTCTCTCTCATCTCCCCACCTTATAATAATTCCGGTATTTGTTAAGCGCTTACTCTATGCCAGGCACTGTTCTAAACCCTATTTAGCCTATGCACTTTCACATCACTTATGGACTTGAGTTGGTGTCCCTCCAAGGATTTACATAGTCACCCCAAAGCCACAGCACTTATGCACATATCCATATACTGGGTTCCTTCACCTACCTATAATTTATTTTATTTCTAACTCCCCCATTAGAATGTAAATTCCATGAGGGCAGAGAACATTCTACTGACTCTACCTTCCTCTCTCAAGGGCTTATATACCATTGATTTTCTGATCTAGAATACATAGAGAAAATTTTAATTAAAAATGGGTTCACGGGTCGGAAGAGCATGGCCTAGTGGGAAGAATACTGGCCAGGGAGTTAGAATACCTGAGTTCTAATCTTAACTCCACCACTTGCCTGCTGCGTGACTTTGGACAAGTCACTTAACCTCTCTATGCCTCTGTTTTCTCACCTGCAAAATGGGAATTAACGACCTCTCCTCCCTCCTACTTAGACGGTGATCTCTGTGTGGGACAGGGACTGTGTCTGATCTGATTATCATATCTCTACCCCAGTGCTTAGTACAGAGTTTGGCACATAGTGAGTACTTAACAGATCACTCAATTATTATTGATTTCTGATTTTAAGATTTCGGATTTCCAGTGAGCTTCGAGCTGATTCGGAGAGACTGAAGGCTGTGTGTACACTTAGAGTACTGGGAATTATTCAGTGTCTAGTGGACACACTTAGGGAGCAGACTTTATTTACACCTTACATTCAGACTCTTTAAAAGCATTAACGAGGTGTCACTACCAGTTAAATGACTGAAAAGACTTACTTTATCTGTGCTCCTGACGGAACACAATAGCCTTAAGGTTTGCTAATCTACAACTCCCATGACAAATGAAAGGTTTCTGGGAAACCTTAGTTATTTTGATTATTTTATTGGTTTACAACCTACCCTTCCCACACCCTCTCCTGATCGGGCATGGCCCACTGGCAAGAGCCCGGGCTTGGGAGTCAGAGGACGTGGGTTCTCATCCCGGCTCTGCCACTTGTCTGTTGTGTGACCTTGGGCAAGCCGCTTAACTTCTCTGTGCCTCAGTTACCTCATCTGTCAAATGGGATTAAGAATGTGATTCCCATGTGGAATAACCTCATTACCTTGTATCTCCTCCAGTGCTTAGAATAATGCTTGGCACAGAGTAGGGGCTAAACAAATGCTATTATTATTACTGGACTATGATTTATGGGCAAATCTGCCTGTGCCACGATCTGAATGGAGGGAAAATCCATCCACTGGGCTCTCCAGCAAGCCAACGACACAATCCCCTCTGGTTTTGACCACGGATTGGTGGCCAGACTGGGGACTGGAATGGGGTAGCGTCCTGACTGCCGGGAGAGCTGGTGCAGCTCAAGCACAGGCCAGTGTTTCCCTCCAAGATCACCCACAGTTCTGCCATGACTGCCATCTTAGCAGACTCCCTGCCGCGTCCCACTGGCCTCCTGACACGCCGCAGTGTCTGACTGGCCGCCAGCACACTGCTGTTTCTGACTGGCCACTGGCACTCTGCAGTGCCCGACTGGTCCCGTGGCATGCTGCAGTGACTGACTGACCCCTGGCACCCTGCGATGTCCGTTCACGGGACACTGCAGTGTCTGACTGACCTCCTGACATGCTGCAGCTGGGTCCCCGGCCGTGGCCTCGGGATGGAGCCGGCATTCGGATCGGCCCAGTCCACAACTTCGCGTACACAACGACGGAGACTCCAAACTGGTGCTTGATGGCCCATCCCACCTCTGTCACTGGGACCCCAGTCCAGAGCCCAACTTAGACCATCAGCCCCTACTCCTGGAGAGAAGTACAGCACCCAAGGGGAAAAATAGAAAGAACAACCGCTGTAAAATCATTCATACTCTGGCACCTACTGCTTTACTGGTGCGGCAGTCAAGCGCGGTTTGCTTTCTCTCCCCTCAGGCTGTCGGGGCTGGGGCGGGGGTTGGGGGCAGAGGGAGAGGGTGGCAAGACTGGGAAGTACCTTACGAGACTGGTATTGGCAAGTAGATGCGACAAGCGATACGACCATAGTTATGACCACGGCCTTTAGTAAAAGAAGTCCTTCATTGGAATCATTAAATTCATGCTTTTGGCTGGTCTGTGTGGTTGTCTAATTGGGCGAGGTCAAATTTTTAGTATCCTTAATCTTTCCTTACTCTTCTCCACTGCCCTTGTAGATGGAAATCAGTGAATGCCGGCTACTTTTTAAATTGGAATCCTCCAGAGGATTAACAAAGGATTCTGGTAATGTTTACTGTCGCAGTGATTTCAGCTGGGTCCCAGGGGGTGGGGTGGGGGAGTGCAGGGAGAAGAGAGGCCCCCCGCCTGTCAGCAAATAAGCAGGTCGGAGTCAGAAGTACCTTATTATCCTATTGACGTGGTGCTATTGTTCATATTCAGGCTGTCCAAATCCATAAACTGAGAATTTGAGGGGGAAAAAAATATACTCTGAGAGGAAAATGAAAATCGGAAACAAGCGTAGCTTTTGTCGCTCCCCCAGAGACTGGGCCAGGGGAGACTGAGGTGTGGGACTCAGATCAGGTAAGGCTGAAGTCTGAGAGTGTGGTGATGGGAGGCTGAGGTCTGAATCTGGAATCGTGGAAAGCTGAAGTCCGAGGCTGGGGCTGGGGGAGACTGAAGTCCGAGACTCCGGT
The DNA here is from genome assembly GCF_004115215.2 of Ornithorhynchus anatinus. NCBI lineage: Eukaryota > Metazoa > Chordata > Mammalia > Monotremata > Ornithorhynchidae > Ornithorhynchus > Ornithorhynchus anatinus. The sequence goes on from NC_041739.1 coordinate 40,510,263, forward strand.
CAGAGAGGTTGAGCTCCGGCCCTGGGGCCAGAGGAGACTGAGATCCAGAACTGGGCTCTGAGGAGACACTGTTCTGAAGTTCATCACTGGGATCAGGGAGACGGACACCGCTCTGAGGTCGGGGACCGGGATCGGGGAAGACCGAGGTGCAGGATTGGGATCAGGTGAGACACCGCTCCAAAGTCTGGGACTGAGAGGCTGGGGCTGTGAGCTGGGGTGTCCAGGTAGGTCTTCCCACTCCGCTGGCAGACTCTGGGTATCGCCGTTAGGCCGTGTGGGACTGTGCAATGTGATGGATGCCATCAAGGTGTGAGGCATGACCTCATAATAATAGTAATAATAACCATGGTATTTGTTAAGGGCCGCTTGCTATGTGCCCGGAGCTATACTAAGCGCTGGGATGGATACAAATTGTATCCACAGTCCTTCGTCCCATATGGGGCCTGCAATTTAAATCCCCATTTTACAGATTCACTCATTCGATCGCATTTATCGAGCCTTACCGTGTGCAGAGCACTGTACTAAGCGTTTGGAAAGTACAGCTCAGCAACACAGACAATCCCTGCCCACAGCAGGCTGGCAGTCTGGGGGGGGAGACAGACATCAAAACAGGCAAACAGGCATCATTAGCATCAATATGAATAAATAGAATTCGAGATATATGCACTCCATTAATAAAAAATAAATAGAATTATAAATATGTACATATATACACAAGTGCTGTGGGGCGGGGAGGGGAGATGTAGAGAGAAGGGGGAGCAGAGAAAAGGGGGGCTTAGTCTGGGAAGGCCTCCTGGAGGAGGTGAGCTCTCAGTAGGGCTTTGACTACCATCTCTACGCAGATGACACGCAGATCTACATCTCCGCCCCCGTCCTCTCCCCCTCCCTTCAGGCTCGCATCTCCTCCGCCCTCTGGGACTTCTCCACCTGGATGTCGGCCCGCCACCTAAAACTCAACATGAGCAAGACTGAGCTCCTCATCTTCCCTCCCAAACCCGGTCCTCTCCCAGACTTCTCTATCACCATGGATGGCACGACCATCCTTCCTGTCTCTCAGGCCTGCAATCTCGGTGTCATCCTTGACTCGTCCCTCTCGTTCACCCCACACATCCTATCCGTTACCGAGACCTGCCGGTTTCACCTCTACAATATCGCCAAGATCCGCCCTTTCCTCTCCACCCAGACGGCTACCTTACTGTTACGGGCTCTCGTTATATCCCGGCTAGACTACCGTGTCAGCCTTCTCTCTGACCTCCCTTCCTCCTCTCTCGCACTGCTCCGGTCTATTCTTCACTCCGCTGCCCGGCTCATCTTCCCGCAGAAACGATCTGGGCATGTCACTCCCCTTCTTAAACAACTCCAGTGGTTGCCTATCGACCTCCGCTCCAAACAGAAACTCCTCACTCTTGGCTTCGAGGCTCTCCATCACCTTGCCCCTTCCTACCTCTCCTCCCTTCTCTCTTTCTACCGCCCACCCCGCACGCTCCGCTCCTCCGCCGCCCACCTCCTCGCCGTCCCTCGGTCTCGCCCGTCCCGCCGTCGACCCCCGGGTCACGTCCTCCCGCGGTCCCGGAACGCCCTCCCTCCTCACCTCCGCCAAACTGATTCTCTTTCCCTCTTCAAAACCCTGCTTAAAAATCACCTCCTCCAAGAGGCCTTCCCAGACTGAGCTCCTCTTCCCCCTCTACTCCCTCTGCCATCCCCCCTTTACCTCTCTGCAGCTAAAGCCTCATTTTCCCCCTTTTCCCTCTGCTCCTCCACCTCTCCCTTCCCATCCCCACAGCACCGTACTCGTCCGCTCAACTGTATATATTTTCGTTACCCTATTTATTTTGTTAATGAATTGTACATCGCCTCGATTCTATTTAGTTGCCATCGGTTTTTACGAGATGTTCTTCCCCTTGACTCTGTTTATTGCCATCGTTCTTGTCTGTCCGTCTCCCCCGATCAGACCGTAAGCCCGTCAAACGGCAGGGACCGTCTCTATCTGTTGCCGACTTGTTCATCCCAAGCGCTTAGTACAGTGCTCTGCACATAGTAAGCGCTCAATAAATACTATTGAATGAATGAATGAATGAATAAAGGAGAAGAGAGTTAGTTTGGCGGAGGTGAGGAGGGAGGGCGTTCCAGGACAGCGGGAGGATTTGGGCCAGGGGTAGATGGCAGGATAGGTGAGAACGGGGCACGGTGAGGAGGTGGGTGGCAGAGGAGCAGAGCGTGCGGGCTGGGCAGTAGAAAGAGAGAAGGTAGGTGAGGAAGGAGGGGGAAAGGGGATGGAGAGATTTGAAGCCAAGAGTGAGGAGTCTCTGCTTGATATGGAGGGTGATAGATAACCACTGGAGATTTTTGAGGAGGGGGGTGACATGCCCAGAGCATTTCTGTAGAAGGATAATCTGGGCAGCAGAGTGAAGAACAGACTGAAGTGGCAAGAGACGGGAGGTTGGGAGATCAGAAAAGATGCTGATGCGGTAATCCAGTCGGGATATGAGGAGAGTTTGTACTAACGAGGTAGCGGTTTGGATGGAGAGGAAAGGGCGGATCTTGGCGATGTTGTGAAGGTGAGACTGTCAGGTTTCGGATTCCGTGGGGTGAATGAGAGAGCGGAGTCAAGGATGACACCAAGGTTGAGATGAGTTATGGATCAGTTACGGATGAGGTAACCGAGGCACAGAGAAGTTAAATGACTTGTCCAAAGTCAAACAACGGACAACTGGCGAAGCCGGCATTAGAACCCATGACCTTCTGACTCCCGGGCCCGTGCTCTATCCACTCCGCCATGCTGCTTCTCATCTTGCTGGGCTCTGCATGCGGCCCAGTGAACTTGAAGGGTGCATCACGAGGGGATGGCACTTTGAAAAGAAGGCTCCAAGGCAGATGAGGCCTGGCATGTTAAGGAGGAGGGAGATGGGTAACCATGGGTGGTGCCTGAGAAGTAGAGAGATGCGGGCCGAGCTCTGCGGCCAGACCGTGGAGTGAAGTGGGGAGAGACCGGCGGCCATAAAGCCAGCGAGGAGGCAGTGTTTTGTCTTGTCTCATGCTGTCGAGTCGTCTCCAAACCACAGCGACTCCATGGACACATCTCTCCCAGAACGCGCCACCTCCATCTGCCATCATTCCGGTAGTGGATCCACAGAGTAGCCTCGTGGAAAAGACATAGGCCGTCTCTGTCATTTGCCTAAAAGTCACCTCCCTTTTCTCTGTCTCAGTTTCCTCATCTTTAAATTGGGATTCAAATTCTATTCTCCCTCTTAGACCGCGAGCCCTGTGGGGGACAGGGACCGTGTCCAACCTGATTGACTTATTCCTACCACAGCGATTGACACAGAGTAAGTGCTCAACAGATGACATAATAAAGAAGGGCTTGTTACCCTAGTTAATCATGAATTCTGACCAGCTGGGGCAGCTGAGTAGAGAGGAAGTGGCTTTAGGGAGGAAGAACTGTCAGGGTTTAGCAGTTGACTGGGTAAAGGTGATGAGAAATTCCAGAGGATGCTAATATTGTAGGCTTCTGGGATGCAGACAGTGCAGGGATCGTTAAGGATCATTAATCCACTAGACTGTAAGCTTCTTGAGAGGAGGGATCTTGTCTCTTCATTCAGTTGTATTTATGGAGCACTTACTGCATGCAGAACACTGTACTAAGCGCTTGGGCGAGTACAATCTAACAATAGAGACAATCCCTGCCTACAACAAGCTCCCAGTCTAAAGCAGCGTGGCGTAGCTGGAGAAGCAGCCTGGCTCAGTGGAAAGAGCCCAGGCTTGGGAGTCGGAAGTCATTGATTCTAATCCTGCCTCGGCCACTTAGCTGTGTGACCTTGGGCAAGCCACTTAACTTCTCTGTGCCTCAGTTACCTCATCTGGAAAACGGGGATTAAGACTGTGAGCCCCACGTAACACCTGATTACCTTGCATCTACCAGTGCTTAGAACAGTGCTTGACACATAGTAAGCGCTTAACAAATGCCATCATTATTACTATCAAAGAGGGAGTAGGTAATAGAGTCTATCAACTCTATTGTACTGAACTCCCCCAAGGGCTTAGTACAGCGCTCTGCACACAGTAAGTGCTCGATGAATATGATTGAATCAATCAATCCACGGATATCGGAGGGCTTTGTTGTTCTTCAAGGTTTTCAGAACAGTCATGGCTTCATCAAGCGTTGGAGTGAAAGCTATGTCTTCGCACAGTGATTACAGAAACCTGTTGCTTCCTCAGAAGCAGGGACTGAGGTCATGACTCTTATAGGCAGATCATTATTTTATGCTTTGCAGCTCTTCTTCAGTGGTGGAAAGGACATCCCAGGGTAATTCCTTTGCCATGTGCATCGTGCTGGGCTGTTTTCTTCTCTTGTTGGTGGAGGAGGACTATAGGGAAAAGGATATGGCCTGCATTTTTCCGACAGCGGTAGAGTTGGGTCACAATTCTCTGAGGGCAAAGGGGCTATTTCCCCTGAGGGAACAGGAAGTATCCAGGCCTCTGGAAATTCTTAGCATCGCAGGCCCGAGGTTGACTCACCCTCACACTCCTCCGTCTTCTCTGCTTGCTGCTGGCAACTAGTCTCTACCCTGGCCCTCGGAATAGGCCTCAGCGGACCCACCCACACGGTAAGTTTATCTGCCGACACCTTGTTAATACTTCGTGGTAAAGCGTTATTCAAAATAATGGTTTCCACTTGGTGAATTTCCTAGTTTTCCCATTGAATTCCAATCCTCCCTTGAGAAAATTATTGCCTTTTAATGTGTTTATGGAATTCCCCTTACAGTGTTGACTAAAAATTTCATGACTGCCCCACAGCCTTTCACAGAACCATTTCCCAAGTCTGTGACAGATCTATTAACAAGTCAATTCATCTGGGTAATTTTGGGTGGAATTGGAATCTTGGTGCTCAACTGAGGTATTATTACAAGGTTATGCAAGTTAATCACGTAGAATCTGTCTGTGATGAGAATAGTTCATCCATTCAGTGGTATTTACTGAGCGCTTAATGTGCGCACAGCACTCTACTAAGTGCTTATCTACACTCCTCAGGCTTGGGATACAAATACCTCAGTTATTATTGAGTTTATACCGCGACTCCTTCGAGCGCTCTCCTTGCTCAAAAGAACCCTGAAGTCACTTCGAAGGAGAGTTCTGGCACTCAGAGGGTTTCCCAGGGTCCTAAACAGGTAAGGAGTGATTTCTAGACACTCACACAAATGGAAGTCCGAGAACCTACCCGTAAATTGGCACCACCATCCCATGACTTCTAGCCCATGGCATCTCAGGGACCTGGGAATCCTGTGGGCAGGGCTGGCTTCAATCGCCTCAGAGCAGCGTGCAGCAGGGGAGCACTGGGATGCGCAACCCTCCCAAAATGGTTGCCCTTTAGGACATTCGAGATGGCCACAATACACGAGCAGAGTCACCTCCTCCCTCCCTCTGCCACATGCCATCTTTAGTTCTGCTTTATATGGATCAGTCGCTTCCCCATTCTCAGAAACAAAAGGAGCCTTTTTGAAGATTGGATTTTTCCAAATCTATTTAGCATGAGCTAGTTTTTACCACCCTCCTCCCCTCTCTCTTCCAAGCTCCTCAGGCCAGGGGCAGCAGGGGGCTGCTTGATTGAGGTGGTATTGGAGGGGGGACGGGAACCAGAGCTCCCCTTGGCTTGAGACCGGGCCATCGGGCGTCTGAGCTCGGCCAGGAAATGCAGGGGTCTAGGCTGTCCCTCTCTCTCTCTCTCTTTCTTCTGGGAAAAGATGCCTGGGTGGCCCAAGATGGGTGTCTCTGCCCAGAATCACACAAGCTAGGATCTCGGGGTCCGACAAACCCAGGCGGGAACTTCTACCAGCACCAAGGTGAAAGAACTTGGGCTCGAAGAGAGGGATGGAAAATAAACAGTTAGGTTTAGAGGACTTCAGGCTGGGAGAGGCCAGGGTGGGAGGGCGACTGTCAGAAAAGTACAATTCAGTACAATAGAATTGGGAATTGTGATCCCTGCCCACAAAGGAGCTTACAGTCTACAGGGGGAGACAGACATGGAAACAAATTACAGATAGAGATAAAATAAATTACAGAAGAAACAACATGACCTAGTGAATAGAGCTTGGGTCTGGGAGTCAGAAGGACCTGGGTTCTAATCCCGGCTCCACCGCTTGTCTGCCGTACAACCTAGGACAAGTCACTTCACTTCTCTGTGCCTTCTGTGTAAAATGAGATTAAGACTGTGAGCCCCATGTGGGACATGGACTGAGTCCAACCAGATTAGCATGCCTCTCCCCCAGTGCTTAGTACAGTGCTTGGCCCATGGTAAGCGCTAAACAAATACCATAAAACAAAAGATCAGCAATATAGTAGAATATAATAATAATAATAATGTTGGTATTTGTTAAGTGCTTACTGTGTGCAGAGCACTGTTCTAAGCACTGGCGTAGATACAGGGGAATCAGGTTGTCCCACGTGAGGCTCACAGTCTTCATCCCCATTTTCCAGATGAGGTAACTGAGGCACAGAGCAGTTAAGTGACCTGCCCACAGTCACACAGCTGACAAGTGGCAGATCTGGGATTCGAACCCATGACCTCTACTCCCAAGCCCGGGCTCTTTCCACTGAGCCGCACTGCCTCTCACAAGTATAAGGGCATGGCCTAAAGTAATGGATTGCTGGGGTGAATATCAAAGGGCTTAAGGGATTTGCTGAAAGGGTCGACGCAGTTTTGTAGGTCTTGAAGTTATAATATCGAAACATAAAGCCCCAAGTAGTGTAATGGAAAATCAGCTACATGATACGTGAGCTTTTCCTCAATTATGCAAAATGTCCAAATTCCTTGCAATAGCTGACTGCTGACATTAGCCAGACTGAACATCCCTTGGGTCTCATTTCACACTCTATCCCTTTCCTAATCGTCACCTCCTGAGCCAACTTATCCCCATTCGGCTCGGAAGGTCAGATGGAGCTTCACATTCCTTTCAGAAAGAAACGGTAACTTTGGAAGCCTGGTGGGGAGAAGGAGATACAGGATCAATTAGAAGGGGAAACTGTAGCATAAAAAAAATTAGCATAATCTTCATTATTCTGATTTTCCCCTTCCTGCTATTTGGGTGTTGCAGGTTTTGTTTGTTATCTTCTCAGTAGGTTCTGTGGTAACATTGAACAATTTGTGCTCCTCTAGTATGATTTCATAGATCAATTGATTGATTTTATGATATTTCTAAAGTTCTATGTGCCGAGCACTGTGTTAAGCGCTACGTGGACTGATTCTGCCCCACAAGAGGTTCACAGTCTAAGTGGGGTAGGTCGGGCACATTGAAAAACAGTATAAACCAGACAGAAATTAAGAATAAGACATGGGAAATCATCCTTGAAGGGGCTCTCCTTAGGAGTCTCCGTGCTCCAAACCCCAGTCCTCGACTACATATAGCTCAGCCATCAATGGGAAGCAGCATGGCTTAGAGGAAGAACCACAGCCCGGGAACCCGGAGACCTGTGTTCAAATCCTGACTCTGCCACTTACCTATAGTGTGACCTTGGACGAGTCACCCAACTTCTCGGCCGACTCCTCTGTAAAACGGAGATTAAGAACCTGTTCTCCCACCCCATTATATTGGGAGCGAGCCTCGTGTTGGACAGTGACTCTCTGGTCTGATTAAATTATATCTGCATTGTATCTGCCCTAAAGCTTTGCACATCGTAAGTGCTTAACAGATATCGTAATTATTATTAGTTAGTAGTTTCTGTCTCGAAATCCTGTCCGTTCTACTTTCATGACGTCACTGAAGTCTGCCCTCTCTCTCCATCCGAAACAGCTTCTCGGCCGATCCGGGCACTTATCCTCTCCCATCCTCGTAACCCCATCTGCCTCCTCGCTGACCTCCCTGCCTTCTGGGTCTCTGCACACTGGTCCACGCTTCACTCCGCTACCTGAATCATTTTTCTAAGAAAGTGTTGAGTCCCCCTCATTCCCACTCCTTAAGAACTTCTAGTGGTCGCTCACCCACCTCTCTGTCAGATAGAAACTCCTTAACGTCGGCTTCGAAGCGCCCATTCAACTCTCCCTCTTCTCCCTTACCACCCTGATTTCCTCCCTTACCACCCTGATTTCCTCTCGTTTCTCCCGATCTCATCCATCTTGTCGCGTACCCCCTTCCCATGTCCTCCCTCCTCGCCTGGAATTCCACCTCCCTCTCTCTATGCCAGACCATCACTCTCCCACCTTCAAAGGTCACATCTCCTCCAAGAGGCCTTCTCCCAGCTTGATCTGTTCCTTCAGCGTGGCTCGGTGGAAAGAGCCCGGGCTTGGGAGTCAGAGGTCATGGGTTCGAATCCTGGCTCTGCCACTTGGCAACTGTGTGACTGTGGGCAAGTCACTTCACTTCTCTGTGCCTCAGTTTCCTCATCTGGAAAATGGGGATTATCTGTGAGCCTCACGTGGGACAACCTGATGACTCTGTATCTACCCCAGCACTTAGAACAGTGCTCTGCACATAGTGTTTAACAAATACCAACATTATTACTATTATTGATATTCACTAGGATTTGCACCCATTATTCACCACACCCTCAGCCCTCGGAGCACTTAAATACATTCCCATAATTTATAGCGCTTAAAACAGTGCTTGACGCGTAGTAAGCGCTTACAACACTATTATTATTATTATTCATATGAATGTCTGCCCCCTACGCCAGACTGTAAGCTCATTGTGGGCAGGGAACGTGTCTACCAACTCTGCTATGTTGTGCTCTTCCAAGCGCTTAGTACAGTGCTCTGCACCCAATACAGTGCTCTGCACAAAGTACATGCTCAATAAATGTCATTGATTAATTGATTGATTATTTCAGGTTGCCATTAGCTCAGCTTCCTTCTGCAGGGGGTTGGGACCGGGGCAGGGCTGTTATGGACAACCAACAGCCCCATTCATTCGATCGTATTTCATTCATATTTATTGCGCACTTACTGTGTGCAGGACGCCGTGCTAAGCGCTGAGGAGAATACAATATAACAATAAGCAGACACGTTCCCTGCCCACAACAAGCTTACAGTCTAGAAGGGGAGACAGGCATTCGTATAAATAAATAAATCCACTGTCATTCAATTTTATTTATTGAGCACTTACTGTTGCCGAGCACTGTACTAACCGTTTGGAAAAGTATGATGCAAGAATAGACGGTGACATTCCCTGCCCTCAACAAGCTCTCAGTCTAGAGTTCCGTGATAGTGCGGAGGCTGTGGCATGTGAGTGTGGCTCCACAGTTTTAATTTCTCATCATAATTAATAATTACTCCTTAATTAAGCATTTGGGAGAGGACAGTGAGATAAAGTTGGTAGACAGGATTCCTAACAAGGCATTTAGAGCCACAGAAGCAGCTTGGCTTAGTGGAAAGAGCCCGGCCTTGGGAATCAGAGGTCGTGGGTTCTAATTCCACCTCTGCCACTTGTCAGCTGTGTGACTTTGGGCAAGTCACTTCACTTCTCTGTGCCTCAGTGACCTCATCTGGAAAATGGGGATTAAGACTGTGATGCCCACGTGGAACAACCTGATTATCTTGTACCTAACCCAGGGCTTAGAAGAGTGCTTGGCACACAGTAAGTGCTTATCAAATACATCATTGTTATTATTATTAAGTGAAAGGACGCTGCAAAGGGATGGGGAGAAGAGGAAATGAGGACTTAGTCCAGGAAGGCCTCTTGGAGGAGATGTGCCTTCATCAGCTGTGTGACTGTGGGCAAGTCACTTCACTTCTCTGTGCCTCAGTTCCCTCATCTGTAAAATGGGGATTAAGACTGTGAGCCTCACGTGGGACAACCTGACTACCTTGTATCTACCCCAGCGCGGCTTTGAAGTGGGGGAGAGTCATCGTCTGTCGGATATGAAGAGGGAGGGAATTCCAAGCCAGAGGCAGGACGTGGATGAGAGGTTGGCAGAGAGATAGATGAGATCCAGGTACAGCAAATAGGTTGGCATTTAAGGAGCGAAATGCGTGGGGCTGTGTGGTAGTAAGAAATCAGGGAGGTAAGGTGGGAGTGGGCATTGTCATTGAGTACTTCAAAGCCTATAGAAAGGAGTTTCTGTTTGCTGCAGAGGCCAATGGGCAACCACTGAAGGTACTTGAGGAGTGGAGAAACCGGAACTGAAAAGTTTTGTAGAAAAATGATCCGGGCAGCAGAGAGAAGTATAGACGAGAGTGGGGAGAGGCAGGAGGCAGGGAGATCAGCAAGGAGGCCGACGAGGTAATCAAGGTGGAATAGGATCAATCCTCGGATTAACGTGCTGGCCATCTTGATGGAGAGGAAAAGGCCGATTTTAGAGATGTTGTAAAGGTCGAACTGACGGTATTTAGCGATAGATTAAATACGTGGGTTGAATGAGAGAGATGAGTTCAGAGGAAAGCGATTAGGCCAAAACAGAATTTTGGGAACTGACTACTCTCCACCAAAAAAAAAAAAAAAAAAAAAAAGGAATGTACAAGGTATGAGAGAAAGTTCTCGAACGGTTTGATGAGTATTTATGGTTCCATTATGTTGCAGATAAAAAATGGTTTCCTGCAGTCCGCATCAAGGCGCTGAATCTGCAGCTGAAGGTGCCAATTCCTTTTTTACAACAGAAAGATCTTGCAGTTGGAAGAAAGCAGGAGAAAGATTTCAAGTCGGTGAACAGTCATAAATTCATTGTGTGAATGCAGTAAAGAAGACTTGTAAAAAGGAAGGTGGGAATGTACTTTCTCACAAATGCTTAAACCCAGAAGGAATGTGAATTGCTTATGTTTTTAACAATGCAAGAGTTGGAATAATAATAATAATGGTATTTATTAAGCACTTACTATGCGCCTAGCCCTGTACCAAACTCTGGGGTGGATACAAGCAAATCAGGTTGGATACAGTCCCTGTCTCATGTGGGGCTCACAGTCTCAATCCCCATTTTACAGACGAGGTAACTGAGGCACAGAGAAGCGAAGTGACTTGCCCAAGGACACCCAGCAGACGTGTGGCTGAGCCACCAGTAGAACCCATGACCTTCTGACTCCCAGGCCCGTGCTCTATTTTCTACAACAGGCCACTTCTCCTAGTGAAGAGCATGCAACTTAAATGTTTTTCTGACATTAAGGTTGGAAGATGTTCTTGAATAAAGCATCCATTATACATGGGCTTCATTCGCTGTCCCTAATGAAATCATTCCCTCATTGGCATTAAATGTTCTATAATGTTTTATAAGCCAAATTAAGGACAATAAATATTTGGCTCATTTTACTTGAAGAAATGGGGTATTTCTGCGCAAGAATATCTATGCTTAAAAGAGCATTTATTTTTATTTTAGTTTTTCACGCTATTGGTTAAGCGCTTACTATGTGTCAAACGCCGTTCTAAGTACGGGAATAGGTACAAGTTAATTAGATCAGACACAGCCTCTGTCCAGCTTGGGGCTCACAGTCTAAGTAGGAGAGAGAACAGGCATTTAATTCCCATTTTACAGTTGAGGAAACTGAGACTCGGAGAATTTAAGTAACTTCCCCAAGGTCACACAATAAGAAACTGGTAGAACCGAGATTACAACGCTGGTCCGCTGACTCCCGGGCCCGTCCTCTTTCCGCTAGGCCAAGCTGCCTCTTCTCTTCTTCAGTGTCGATTTTGAAAGCTTCTTTATTGAAGAATGTTTTTTCAGGGAGCCAAAACAGATATAGAGACATTATTTTCTCAATAAATGAACTGCTCATCAGAGAGGATTTTTCGAAAAATATCTCAACAGGCCAGTGTCGGCATGGTACTAGCATTGATCCTGGTGTTCCCCCACATTTTGAACAAAAATAAAACTACTGAAGCTAGAAGTAATTTTTGTTCCACGGAAGGTCAGTTTGTTAAATAGCATCCATTAGTAGAATTTGAGCAGATCGGTGAAACAACTCTGTTCATGAACTCGTGGGCTTTATTAATGGCGGAGTCTCTCGGCGTAAATGACAGACACACCTTGCCGAGTCACGAGATTTCGGGAGAGAGAAGAGGTACAAAGAAACATTACTGTAATGATGATGATGATGGCATTTGTTAAGCACTTACTATGTGCAAAGCACTGTTCTAAGCGCTGGAGAGGATACAAGGTGATCAGGTTGTCCCACATGGGGCTCACAGTCTTAATCCCCATTTTACAGATGAGGTATCTGAGGCACAGAGAAGTGAAGTGACTTGCCCAAGTCACACAGCTGACAAGCGGCCGAGCCGGGATTTGAACCCATGATCTCTTGACTCCCAAGCCTGTGCTCTTTCCACTGAGCCGGGCTGCTCACATATGCTTTCGTCCCAGACAGTCAGGCTCCCGCTGGTAGTAAGAACGCAACTAGCCACTCTTTGCCTAGTACGCACAAGAATTTTACCTACAAAACTCCCTAACTCGATCACAGGATAGAGCTGATGTCTGCCCTTATCAGTCACTGATTTTAGATTCCCTCTCTAGGATGGAAGCTCCTTGAGGGCAGGGAGTTTGTACTTTCCCAAGCATTAAGCGCAATGCTCTGCACACCATAAACACCACTGATTGATCGAACAAACATTGGCCACGGTCGCATTTCAGGAGCCATCGAACTGCTGCTTTCGGGATTCCTGCTGAACTGTCCGCCCAGGGAGATGTCTTAATTAGAACTCGGGTCGGAAACCGTCGGCATCTCTGGCAGAGCCCCCAACAGAGGAATCACCAGAGACCCTTGCGTGGTTTGCAACTTAATCAGAAGCCTGAGAAGGCATTCAAATAAGCAGAATGTTAAGAATTGTTCATCTGCGTGAATCTTGGAAATAACATTCCCACTTTCCGAAGGGTGCTCGCTTCGGAACCCAATCGTACTGGATCCAAAGCATGTGGGTTTCGAAAGCCATTCTGAAAAGCAGATAAATCTGTCATACTTTAAGTGGCTGGCAATATTTTCAAACACATGGAGCATACAGATGTTCATCTTCAAAGTAAATCTCTTCATTTGGAAGATTCCATTAATATTTTTAGTGCCTTGTCTGAGACGGCGATAGACACGAGAGACAAAGGTGATGACTGGGGGGAGTAATATAGAAAAGAGACTGGTCAGAGCCTGATTTTAAATTCCCGGAAGCCCAGAAAACGGATCGGAACAGTGGGATCTAAATCCGGTTCAGCAGAGTCTAATATGTTTACTGCTCAGGATAGAATCACCGTAGGCTGCCGTGATGGAGAATTGACATGTGTCTGTATTTAAGAGGCAGCAGTGATTGCTCTTTGTGTAAGAAGAAGAGAAAAAACAGACTCTAATAAGCTATAGACCCAGTTAAAACCATGAAACCATACACGAGCACTCAGAAAAATCCCCTGTGCCCCTGGAGAAAGACTCATATATCAGTCCTGAGTTGCGGAGGGGCCCAGAGACCCGTGAAAAGCAGTGACCACAAGGGTCTGGAATCCCACAGTCAATCAATCAATCGATCGATCAATAGTATTTATTGAGCGCTTCAGGAAGCTGATGGCACAATTACCTCTGAAGGATCCTGGGAAAGGGATGAGCCCCTTCCCTCTCCGGTCTGCCTCCCTGAGGAAGCCCCACGGCAGCATACACTGAGGGGATCGCTGTGAGTTGGGGATTCTTCCCTTCTTCTCTGTCACCTCTGATAAAGGTTTAGGGCTGAGGTCCAATATGCCTCACAGAACAATTCCCAGCCCACAGAAATAGCGCTCCCAATTGGCTCACAGATTTTTCAAAGAGCAGCAAATTAACAGCGCCCGGTGGAATATTCCACTGCCGAAGATGGAATGCGCATTTGGAGTGAAAGCTGTTCAACATGGCAGGTGGGTTTGGGAGAAACAAATTGCCCTTTGCGTTAGAGGACAGTGTGGAGCCTGATCCCAGTGATTTTCATCCTTGTCAATTAAAGATCACACAATTAAGACCAAGCCCCCAGCAAGGCCCTACTGCCCTCTCAGAGAATGTCAAGCCCAGAGAGTAGACGGCCAAAGAGCTAATGCTATAAGCAGCAACAGCAGAGACGCTGAGTGGCTGGTGACCGGGGAACAATACCTCCAACAGGATCTGAAAGCGAATCTGGTATCGTTAAATCTCATGGACTACCCACAGAAGAAAGGTTCGGGACTGATCACAATGGCTAAAGACAAAAAGTTCTGATTCCCAGATTTCCGGGGTGCTTGAAGTTAGCAGGAAGCCTCCCTCTGGAAAATGAGACCCTCCCTGGGATCGTGAACATGACCAGGGCTATGTGTGTGTCTGTCTCTATTGCGTCTTTCAGTTTGGAGTTTTACCGTCTGTGGGTATTTGAAGTTTACGGTTCCTTCTGTGCCATATTCTTATTAGAGAACAAATAAATCAATCACTGGTATTTAATGAGGACTTCCCGTGTGCAGAACACCATACTAAAGGCTAGGGAGATTACAATATAGCAGAGTTGATAAACACGTTCCCTGTCCACGGTGAGCTTACTGTCTAGTGGAAAGAGCATGGGCTTTGGAGTCAGAGGTCAAAAGTTCGAATCCCGGCTCTGCCACTTGTCGGCTGTGTGACTGTGGGCAAGTCACTTAACTTCTCTGTGCCTCAGTTACCTCATCTGTAAAATGGGGATTAAGACTGTGAGCCTCACGTGGGACAACCTGATTCCCCTGTGTCTCCCCCAGCGCTTAGAACAGTGCTCTGCACATAGTAAGCGCTTAACAAATACCAACATTATTATTAGAGGGAGAGACAATATAAATCAGTAGATTACGGATATTTACGTAAGCGTTTTGGGGCTGAGGGAGTGGTGAATTAAGGGTAAGAATTCAAGGGCAAGGGTGAGGCACAAGGAGTGGAAAAAGAGGAAATGAGAGCTGTGTCTTGGAGGAGGTGAGCTTTTAATTAGCCTTTGAAGGTGGAAAGAGGGACTCTCAGATATGAAGAGAGTGTCCCAGGCCAGAGGCAGGTTGTGGGCGAGAAGTTGGTGGTGAGATAGTACAGTGCTCTGTACAAGGTAAGCACTCAATAAATACTATTGAATGTAGGTACAATGAGTAGGCTGTCATAAGATGCAGTGTGGCTCAGTGGAAAGAGCACAGTCTTGGGAGTCAGAGGTCATGGGTTCGAATGCCGGCTCTGCCACTTGTCAGCTGTGTGACTGTGAGCAAGTCACTTCACTTCTCTTTGCCTCAGTTACCTCATCTGTAAAATGGGGAATAAGATTGTGAGCCTCACGTGGGACAACCTGATTACCCTGTATCTACCCCAGCACTTAGAACAGTGCTCTGCACATAGTAAGCCCTTAACAAAGAGCAACATTATTATTATCATTATTATTATTAAAAGGGCAAGGGCTGAGATGTATTAGGAAATCAGGGCAGTAAGGTGGAAGGGGGCAAGATGATGAAGTGTTTTAAAGCCTATACTAAGGACTTTCTGAATGGCGCCGAGGTGGATGGGTGGATAGGATTTATTCCACTTGAGGTGTGGGATAAATAAACCTTCCTGAACCTCATCTCTGACCGTCTCTGGATCGGAGTAGGGATGAGCTAATCAGAGGCACAATAATAATAACGATGGTACTTGTTAAGGGCTTACTGTGCGTCAAGCACTGTTCTAAGCACCGGGGTAGATGCAAGACAATCAGGTTGGACTCAGTCCCGCAGGGAGCTCACCGTCTTCATCCCCATTGTACAGAGGAAGTAACTGAGGCCCAGAGAAGTGAAGTGACTTGCCCGAGGTCACACAGCAGACACCTGGCGGATCTGGGATTAGAACCCAGGTCCTTCTGACTCCCAGGCCCGTGCTCTATCCACTAAGCCACGCTGCTTCTCTAGGCATCTTACAATATATCTCCCGGAGCTAAACACACTCATGAGACGGCCTGGCAACGCAAAAACGACGTCTCAGAATAAATGATTGACCGTAAAATTGCATGTACATCCGGGCAAGTGGGGCTGATCACTTCACGCTGGAAGCTCTGGGCTCAGACTCCCAAAGGGGCAAAAAGTGACACTTGGGAGAGTACAACATTCTAATTCTGGCTCTGCCACTTGCCTGCTGTGTGACCTTGGACAAGACACTTAACTGCTCTGTGCCTCGGTTTTTCCATTACCTGTTCTCAGGTATTGGGAATCAATACCTGCTCTCGCTCCCCCTTAGTCTGTGACTCCCCTGTGGGACAGCGACTGTGTCCGATCTGCTTATCTCGTATCTACCCCGGCGCTTAGCATAATGCTTGGCACATAGTAAATGCCAAACACCACTGCTTATTATGTTTATCACTGTTGTTATTATTAATAATAATCATGATGGGATTTGTTAAGAGCTTACTGTGTTCTAAGCACTGGGGAGGATACAAGGTGATCAGGTTGTCCCACAGTCTTAATCCCCATTTTACAGATGGGGTAACTGAGGTCCAGAGAAGTGAAGGGACTTGCCCAAAGTCACACAGCTGACGAGCGGCGGAGCCGGGATTAGGACAGATGTTCTCTGCTTTCAAGGAGGCTTATAATATAATGGGAGAGAAGATAAAATATTTTTTACAGAGAGTGAAAGAATGAGGAAGAGCAAGGATCAAGCAGGAAGCAGTATATAAGCACACAAGGGGGAAGCAGGTGAACAAATAACTGAGGGTAAAGATGAACATATAAATAAAAAATAAATGCATAAAAGTGTGCATATGTATATGAGTGCTGAGCATAGGAATACAGTCCACAAATGCCGTGGAAGGGTATTGGTCTAACGTGCTCGGAGGGCTCTGAATTAATCAGTGAATCATCAGTAGCCGGAAGATTTCTTCTGTTTTATTTCTTTTTCTTGCAGTGTCCCTACTCTGGCTTCCCAACTGAGAGGGCATAGAATACTGTCTCACTTCAGCTCTGCTTGAAGAATTGCTCCTTCACCTCGGTCCTTGCATCTCTGAACGAATAGTCACCCGAGTACGAAAAATTCTCTTTAATGTGCACGCTCTTACTTTCGTGAAGAAAATCACCTGGAGTGGAGAGGTATGACTAGTAAACAAGTCTGGTAAAAATGTGCCAGAAACCACATGCAAGTCTTCAACTTGGCAATGTCAAGTGACTCCCCTCAACCGTGTCAAATGACCCGACAGCAAGTTTTCCACTGACCTAAATAAGTTTTCTGAAAATAATAATAATGTTGGTATTTGTTAAGCGCTTACTATGTGCAGAGCACTGTTCTAAGCGCTGGGGGAGATACAGGGTGATCAGGTTGTCCCACGTGAGGCTCACAGTTAATCCCCATTTTACAGATGAGGTAACTGAGGCGCAGTGAAGTGACTTGCCCTCAGTCACACAGCTGCCAAGTGGCAGAGTCGGGATTCGAACCCATGACCTCTGACTCCGAAGCCCGGGCTCTTTTCACTGAGCCACGCTGCTTCCCAGTAAAATGCGGTACCTGGTCTAGACGACTGTTAAATTGGGATTATCACTAATGTCCCTTTCACAAAAATTCCCAGCTCTTTGTGAGATACAGTGCAGGTCCACTGATATAAATAACATCTCTCAAAACTAAGAGTTTAAATACAAAAATGTCACAGGCCTAAATAATTATAATAATAACGATGGCATTTGTTAAGCACTTACTACGTGCCACGCACTGTTCTAAGCGCCGAGTAGATACAAAATAATCAGGTTGTCCCACGTGGGGCTCACAGCCTCCATCCACATTTTCCAAATGAGGGAACTGAGGCATAGAGAAGTTACGGGACTTGCCCAAGGTCATTCAGCAGATAAGTAGCAGAGCCAGGATTAGAGCCCACGTCCTCTGACTCCCAAGCCCGTGCTCTTGCCACTAAGCCACACAGCTTCTCAATTGAATTAATTTAATAATTACTAATAGTATTTATTAAGTGCTCACTCTATGCCAAGAGCTTTTCTAAGTGCTGGGTTTTCAGTTTGGACACAGTTCCCTTCCCACATTGGGCTCACCTTCCTGGTAGAAGGAAGTAGGATTTAATCCCCATTTTACAGATGAAGAAGTTGAGGCCCAGAGAAGTTGAAGCAGCGTGGGGCAGTAGAAACAGCACAGGCTTGGGAGCCAAAGGTCATGGGTTCGAATCCCAGCTCTGCCACTTGTCAACTGTGTGACTGTGGGCAAGTCGCTTAACTTCTCTGTGCCTCAGTTACCTCCTCTGGAAAATGGGGATTAAGACTGTGAGCCTCACGTGGGACCACCGGATTACCCTGTAAATCTACCCCAGCGCTTAGAACAGTGCTCTGCACATAGTAAGCACTTAACAAATGCCAACATTATTATTATTATTATTATTATTAAATGACTTGCCTAAGGTCACTCAGCAGACAAGTGGCTGAGCTGGGATTGGAACCCAAGTCCTCAGATTCTCAGGCCCATGCTCTTCACATTAGGCTACACTGTTTCTCTAAAGCCTAAAATGAGCTTTTGTGAGTAGAATAGTAATTTCAAGTGGATTCAGCTTTCTGAATTAAAAATCCACGTGCTTCTCCGAGACCACATTTTTATGATTCCACTGCAGCCCACCAAACTTCTCTCTTCCCACTCCAAATACCTTTCATTCTCTTAGAGGTAGGCGGCATTATATCCTCAGGTTGTATAAATGTAATGACGCTGGAGATTCTAAGAGTGTTTTCCTCTTAAAAGTCTACCTAAACTTCAGGTACTCCTGTGCCTAACAACATAACATTATTCAAGGTGTCTGAAAAATGAAAGGAGTCTAAATGTTTAAAGATACTGTAGGGAGCATTGACTGATTTTGAAGGTATAGTGCCTGTTTTGCAAGGTTTTCTTTTCTCAGAGGTTTTGAACGGTGACCAGATTTGGGATTACCTGAAAGAGACATGGCTCATCTTCCGGTTTTCCACCCAACAGTCAAGCCTCCTGTCTCTCCCCACTCCAGTCCATACCTCACACTGCTGCCAAATCATTTTTCTACAAAAAACATTCAGTAGATATTTCCCCACTCCTCAAGAACCTCCGGTGGTTGTCCATCCACCTCCGCTTTAAACAAAAACTCCTTATCATCAGTCACTCAATCAATTTGCCCCCTCTGACCTCACTTGGATACCCTCTCACTACAACCCCGCTCCCCCACTTCGCTTTTCTATCACCAACCTTCTCACTATACCTCGATTCCTCTATCTCACCACCAACCTCTCTCTCACGCCCCGCCTCTGGCCCGGGAGGCACTTCGACCTCATATCCGACAGGCAGCTACTCTCCCCACCCTCAAAGCCTTATTGAAGGCTCATCTTCTGCAAGAGACCTTCCCTAAGTCCTCATTTCCTCTTCTCCCACTCCCTTCTGCATCATCCTTCTGCACCCTTTATTCACCCCTCCCTCCGTCACAGCACTTAAGTACATATCTGTAATTCATTCATTTATGTTAACGCCCGTCTCCCCGTCTAGACTGTAAACTCGCTGTGGGCCCGTAACGTGTCTACCATCTCTGTTATATTGTACACTCCCAACAGTTTAGTAGAGTGCTGTCCACATGGTGAGCGTTCAATAAATACAAATGATTAATTGATAGCCTCCTGTGGAGGTTTCAACCTGGCATCACCGTAAGGTGGGGGACGGGTGGGAACACACTTTTAATAGGTTGCCAGGAAAAGACCTAGGCCTTGACTGGAATAATCCAACCAGATTTGGATGAAGAGACACAAAACAGAGGGGCAGAGCGACAGAAACACACAGGAAGAGAGAGACACATTTGGAGACCTGGAAGGGATTGACTCTCAGTCTCAGTCTACGAAATTCATTTTTCCTTTTTTAAAAAAACTGAAGCAAAGAAATAAAAGCCTGTAAAAGCCACACTACCAAAAGGATTGATTTTATTTGACAGAAGAAACTTCAGAAGAACAAGTATTGAATCCCCAGTTTGCAAATGAGGAAACTGAGGCCCAGAAAAATTAGGGGACTTTCGCAGGGTCGCACAGCAGGTACGTGACCGAATGGAGATTAGAAGTCAGGTCCTTCTTACTCCGAGACCCAAGATCTTTCCACTAAGCCACACTGCTTCTCAGTCACAGCTCCTGTCCCAGTTGGAGCTAACAGTCTAACTGGGAGGAGATTGGGCATTTTATTCCCCTTTTCACCGATGAAGAAACTGAATGGTGGAGCCACTCCCAGGCCTATGTGCTTTCCGTTAGACTGAGCTCCTTCAAAACAGTTCCTGTAATGACTCCCTAAATATCTTATAAATACCACTGATTGATTGATTGATGTATGTCTGTTTATATATATTTATAATTATATTATAATTAATATTATATTAATTTAATATAGTTTATGTGATAATATATTTTATTAGTATATTTTAAAAATATAATTTATAATATATTTGTATTTATAATATGATATATAATATCTGTATTTATATATAAGATAAATATCCTACTTCTTTCCCTATCCCTAATCTACTTTAATGTCTATCTCTCCCTGTAGAATCTAAGCTAGGCAAAGATCAAGTTTACAGGCTCTATTGTACCGTACCTTTCCAAGAATTTAATATAGGACTCAGCACGCAATAGTTCCTCAAAACTACCACTGATTGATTATTTATAATGTGTACATATAAATATAAAGCTACTTTCCCTTAATTTTCATGTTTTCAGGAATACTTTCCCTTCATTTTCACGTTGCCAGGAATAGCTCATACCCTCACCTAAACTTTCTAAATTCATCTTTATAAGGGTCTTTTTGAGCATTAACCATGTGCCACGACAGCGTGGTCTAGCGGATAAAGCTGGGGCCTGGGAGTCAGAAGGACCTGAGTTCTTATCCCGGCTCCACCGTTTGGCTGGGCAGGTCGCTTTACTTCTCCGTGCCTCAGTTACCTCATCTGTAAAATGGGGATTAAGACTGTGAGCCCCACGTGGGTCAGGGACTGTGTCCAGCCTGATTTGCTTGTATCCAGCCCAGAGCTGAGTACAGTGTCTGGCACATAGTGAGCACTTAAAACTCGTTCACTTTGCTTCTCCCCTCTCCCAGCCCACAGCCGTAACTTATTTATTTATATCAACGATCTCCCGCGTGCAGACTGTAAGCTCACTCGCTCTGGGCAGGAAATGCCCCTGTTTATTGTTGTATCGTACTCTCCCCAGCACTCAGTACAGTGCTCCGCACACAGTAAGAGCTCAATAAATACAACTGAATGAATGCACGAACGAATGAATAAATACCACAGTTATTAACCAACACCGCGATTATTTTAATCAAGCAATGGTATTTACTGATGCTTACTATGTGCAGAACACTGTGCCGAGGGCTTGGGAGAGGACAATATAACAGAGTGGGTAGACACGTTCCCTGCCCGGAATGATCTTACAGTCTAAAGGGGCTGATAATGGGAGCAGGCTCAGTCCCTGTGCCACTTAGGGCTCTTAATTTTGATTTCTTTCCCCAGCCTTCCAAATTCTGCGTGATACAGATATTTCCCTTCTCTCTTATAGTCAAGTCCCAGCTTCCCCGTCATTCCACACGGCAGGATTCTCACACGCAGCTCCGCTCAGCCTTCTCACCCCATCACCGATGCCCCTTTAGTAGCCTCCCCATGAATCCCTTCGCACTCAACTCCCCCTACCCAACATTTACCGTTGTGCTTCCTCTAGTCAGTACCTCTCTCCCCTGCCTGAACCGTCATTACTTTTCTATTTATTTCACTCCTGTTCTCCTTCAAGAGATAATGACAATAATAACGATGGTGTTTGTTAAGCGCTTACTGTGGGCCAAGCACTGGTCTAAGCGCTGGGGGAGATACAAGGTCATCAGGTTGTCCCACGTGGGGCTCACGGTCTTCATCCCCATTTTCCGGATGAGGGAACTGAGGCACAGAGAAGGTAAATGACTTGCTCGAAGTCGCACAGCTGATAAGTGGCGGAGCCGGGATTCGAATCCACGACCTCTGACTCTCCAGCCCGGGCTCTTTCCGCTGAGCCACGCCGCTTCTCTTACCAAGGTGATCAAGTTGGACATAGCTGCTTCTCAGCGTGATGCTTCGAGTGTCTGCACCTCTGGAGGGGTGGGATTCCTCCATGGGAGCCTGATGGGAAGAGTCCAGAAATGGCAGGCGTGGTGGCCTAGTAGAAAGAGCACTGGCATTGGGGTGAAAGGACCCAGGTTCTAATCCCGACACCGGTCTGCTGCGTGACCTGGGGCAAGTCACTTAACTTCTCTGTGCCTCGGCTACCTGATCTGTAAAATGGAGATGGGGCAGGGACCGTGTCCAATCCGATTATCTTGTACCTACCTCAGCACTTAGTACTGTGTCTGACACGTAGTAAGTGCTCAACAAATACCACAAAAAAGCGGGTTTTAATATTGGAAATTGCTACAAAAGTTGTCGCCCCTCACCATCCTGATACTTGTGGTTATTTTCAAAACGCCAATACAAGATGCTTCGCAATGAGGCATTTGGGGTTGAAAGAGAAGCAGCAGGGTTTAGTGGAAAGAGCACAGGCTTGGGAGTCACAGGTTGTGGGTTCTAAACCCGGCTCCACTAGTTATCAGCTGTTGTGATTTTCTTCTCTGTGCTTCAGTTCCCTCATCTGTAAAATGGGGATGAAGACTGGGAGCCCCACGTGGGACAACCTGATCACCTCGTATCCTCTCCAGCGCTTAGAACAGTGCTTTGCACATAGTAAGCGCTTAACAAATGCCATCATTATTATATATATCTGTTCTCAGGCTAAACAAATATGATTATCATCATCGATAATAATAATAATCTTCCCCGCAATACTTTCTTCACCCCATTTTACACAGGCACCTTCTGTTTGCTTGTTTAATTACATCTGAAACCAAAGTTTTTCTTATGCCCCGTTCGCCAGGCTGGCGAGCTGAAACACGGGCAAAGAAACTGAATGTAGAGAGAGAAAGTGTGAGTAGATCTGAAAGTCTTGTTCATATTTTCTGTCTCGCACTGTGAGACCTGGGATCGAAGCACTTGAGGTCATTATTTCCGATCTTGTTTTCTGGATCCCCATTACTGTCAAAAAGCCGTTGGTTGTATTTGGAATAATGATGCTTTTTGTTAAAAGTTTACTATGTCAGGCGCTATTTTGAGTACTGGGGTAGATACAAGTTCTTCAGGTTGGACATAGTCCCCGTCCCCAGGAGGCTCACAGTCCAGTAGGAAGAAGGCCAGACGTCGAGTCCCCATTTTACTGTCGAAGAGGCACAGAGAAGAGGCACAGAGAGTTAAGTGACTTACCCAAGGTCACACAGCGGGCAAGTGTCAGAGCTAGGATAGACCCCACGTTCTCTGAGTCCCAGGCCTCTGCTTTTTCCACTAAGTTATGCTGCGACCCGATAAATTCCTCGTGGTTATTACTGGGATTTTAGAACCCAAGAAAAGAGTTGTTTGGGGATTTTTTTTTTAACTTTTAATACTTCCACCTCCTTTAAAACAACCCGAAAAGCTTTAGATACCTTAAACTAGGATCATTTAAAAATGTCACTTTTGGAATAGATTCATTTCTTCAGAGAACACTAAAAGCTAGCCCACTAAACACTGAACGAGGCAGACCCGGAAGGCGAATGGCTCATTGCTGTTCACCTTACTGCTGAGTCCAGGTGACCAGGGTCTGGGAAATGGCTACTGTTCATCTCCGGCAGAGTGGTCTGGGGACGACTCTCCCGTCTTTCTCACTTGGCTCAGTGGAAAGAGGCTGGACTTGGGAGTTGCAGGTCATGGGTTCAAATCCCAACTCCGCCACTTGTCAGCTGTGTGACTTTGGCCCGGTCACTGTGCCTCAGTTCCCTCATCTGTAAAATGGGGATTAAGACTGGGAGCCCCATGTGGGACAACCTGATCACCTTGTATCCTCCCCAGCACTTAGAACAGTGCTTGGCGCATAGTAAGCGCTTAACAAATGCCATCATCATTATTATTACTTGGATCCTCTCAGTTCCTCCTCTAGCTTTCATTTCCCCAGCTCCCTCTCCCTTCTAAGGATCTGTACCCCCTAAGCACTTGATCTTCACCCCACCCTCAACCCCACAGCACTTACCTCCATATCTGTAATTTATTTATTTTCATTAACGTCTGTCTCCCCCTCTAGACTGTGAGCTCCTTGTGGGTAGGGAACATGTCTGCTAACGCTATTATCTCGTAGTCTCCCAGGTGCTTAAAACAGAGCATAGTAAGCTCTCAATAAGCACTCAGTTCCCTCATCTGTAAAATGGGGATTAAGACTGTGAGCCCCAAGTGGCACTTTGACTGTTTCCAACCCGATTAGCTTGTACCTCCCCTAGTGCTTAGTACAATGTTCGGCACAGAGTAAGCCTTTAGGAAACTCCATTAAAATAAATCACTAAATAATAATGTAGGTATTTGTTAAGCACTTACTATGTGCAGAGCACCGTTCTAAGCGCTGAGGTAGATACAGGGTAATCAGGTTGTCCCACGTGAGGCTCCCAGTCTTCATCCCCATTTACAGTTGAGGTAACTGAGGCACAGAGACGTGAAGTAACTTGCCCACAGTCACACAGCTGACAAGTGGCAGAGCTGAGATTCGAACCCGTGACCTCTGACTCCCAAGCCCGTGCCCTTTCCACTGAGCCACGCTGCTTCTCTGTTGATTGACCGATCTAGGTGACCAGAACCCTGATGGTGGCCTGCGTGAGCTGGTCGGTTATCGTGGGCCAAGGCTCATTACATGCCACGTGCATGTCGGTACACGGGTGATTGAAAATTTCGACTCTGAGCCCCGTGTGGGACACAGACTGTGTCCATCCTGTTTGTCCTTTATCTACCCGAGTGCCTAATACAGTGCCTGGTACATAGTAAGCGCTTAACAAATACCATTTAAAAGAAAAATTAAAGCTGCAGCAGAGTGCAGCCTCTACACAAGACAGTCTCCCTCCCTTCAAAGCCTTATTGAAGGCACACCTCCTCCAAGAGGCCTTCCCTCACTAAGCCCTCCTTTCCTCTTCTCCCACTCCCTTTCCGCGTCCCCCTGACTTGCTCCCTTTATTCATCCCTCCTCCCAGCCCCACTTGTCACTTATTAATATTTCTGACTGTCTCCCCCGCTAGGCTGTGGGCAGGTCATGTGTCTGTTATATTGTAATAGTGTACTCTTCAAGTGCTTAGTACAGTGCTATGCACACAATAAGCACTCAATAAATAGGACTGACTTACTTGATTATTATTATGATGGTATTTGTTAAGCGCTTGCTATGTGCCAAACACTGTTCTAAGCGCTGGGGTAGATACAAGGTCATCAGGATGTCCCATGTGGGGCTCACAGTCTCAATCCCCATTTTACATTCGAGGTAACTGAGGCACAGAGAAGTGAAGTGACTTGACCAAGATCACACAGCAGACAAGTGATGGAGCGGAGATTAGAACCCATGACCTCTGGCTCCCAAGCCCGTGTTCTTGCCACTAGGCCATGGTTGTACCACTGGGCTTGTTGGACTCTATACTTTTGTGGCTGAGTGGAAAGAGCCTAGGCTTGGGAGTCAGAGGCCGTGGGTTCGAATCCCAGCTCTGCCACTTGTCAGCTATGTGTCTGTGGGCAAGTCACTTCACTTCTCTGTGCCTCAGTTCCCTCATCTGGAAAATGGGGATGAAGACTGGGAGCCTCACGTGGGACAACCCGATTACCCTGTATCTACCCCAGCGCTTAGAACGTTGCTCTGCACATAGTGCTTAACAAATACCAACATTATTATTATTATTATCATTATAATGTCTTTTATGTTCTTTGGCACAAATCTTATGGCAGTCACTCCAACCAGCCCCCATATTCAGGAAGGAGGGGGTTTGAGTACACCAAAGTTAAGGCTGATGCCAACCAGGAAAGTCCTGCTACTGAATCGGTGTCTGAGGCAGTTTCACAGGAATTGACTCTTGATAAAGGTCGACTCGTCTAAATATAAAATTCCTGGTGCCCATGGGGATTGCCTGATTTATCTGTAACACTTTAAGTTGGCGGGATAATGTTTTTTGGAAAACATGTTAATGACCAATAAGAGAATTGAAAAGCGAGATCCTTTATAAAAACGTAACTTTGCAGAACACGCAGTGGAATGATTTTGTAAGATATAATTCCTTGGTGCTTGAAAGAAAATAAATAATAACAGTCATCATTATGGTACTTGTTAAGCGCGTACTGTGTGTCAAGGACTGTTCTAAGCACTAGGGCAGATTCAAGTCGATCAGATTGGACACAGTCCCTGTCCCACATGGGGCTCACAGTCTTAATCCCCATTTTACAGGTGAGGTAACAGATGTCCCGAAAAGTTAAGTGACTTGCCCCAAGTCACACAACAGACATGAAGTAGCGCTGGATTAGAACCCAGTTCCTTCTGACTCCCAGATCCCTGCCCTCTCCACTAAGCCATGTCGGGTACGTTCAGTTTACCTAGTAGGTTTTTAAGTATTTTGAACACAGAGTAACTAAGTTTCAAATACATAACTAGAGAACGCACTCGGGAAAGAAAATACTTGACAAAATATAAGCGGTACATATCTGAACCGTTATTTTCCGATTTAGCGTGTGGGCAGGGTGGGGAGTTTAGGAAACCATCGATGTGGAATAGTTGTCCACGGGGCCGAACTCTCCGTCTGTCCAGCCTCTCCTCTTGTCTGGGGTTTCCAGATAAGGGCGATGTGCGATGGACGTGTTGACTGTTTAGGGCCCTGATTGCCCTCCTGGGCAGTATCTGTCCTCGCCCACTAACCCTAGAACAGCTTCCGAAGCTTCCAGTAGTCACCAGGGTCGCCCTGGAATTCAGGGGGATCGCCGAAGCCTGACAAGAGGTGGGTCAGATTTGGAGAGGTTACTGCTAATGTCCTCTCCCCACAGCACCGTTCTTTAGCCTGAATATGTGCTGGGGGAGAATCTCCTCCAAGAGGCTCAGCCGTCTTCTCCCAACTAAGCCTTCCTTTCTCCTCACTCCCTCTCCCTTCTGCATTGCTCACGTGCTTGGAACTGAACCCTCTGAACACTTGACATTCACCCCTGCCTCCTGTCTCTACCCACTCCAGTCTCTACTTCACTCTGCTGCCCGGATCGTTTTTCTACAGAAACGTTCGGGACAGGTCATCCCGCTCCTCACAAAGCCTCAGTGGTTCCCCATCCACTACCGCATCAAACAGAAACTCCTCAACGTTGGCTTTAAAGCGCTCCACCCCTTCCTACCTCACTTCTCTCCTTCTAAAACCCAGCCCGCACACTCCACTCCTCTAGTTCTGTCCTTCTCCCTGTGCCTCTATCTCCCCTGTCTCGCCACTGAACCCGGCCCCCGTCCTGCCTCTGGACCTGAGCGCTCTCCCTCCTCAAATCTGACAGACAGTGACTCTCCTCACCTTATTGAAGGCCCATCTCCTCCAAGAGGCCTTCCCTGACTAAGCCCCACTTTTCTTCATCTCCCACACCCTTCAGCATCACCCTGACTTGCTCCCTTTCCTTTTCCCCCCTCTCAGCCCCACAGCGTTTATATCCATATCTGTCATTTTATTTATTTGTATCAATGTCTGACTTCCCCCACTCTAGACTGTAAGCCTGTTGTGGCCAGGGATCGTCTCTATTGCCATATTGTACTCTCCCAAGCGCTTAGTACAGAGCTCTGCACATAGTAAGCGCTCAATATGACTGAATGAATGAAAACCCACCCTAAGCCCCACAGCGCTTCTGTACATATCCATAATATATTTTAATGTCTGTTTCCCCCTCCAGACTGTACTTTCCGTGTGGGCAGGGAAATTATCTTCCAACTTTATTGAATTATAATAACGTTGGTGTTCGTTAAGCGCTTACTATGTGCAGAGCACTGCCCTAAGCAGTGGGGTAGATACAGGATCATCAGGTTGTCCCACGTGAGGCTCACAGTCTTCATCTCCATTTTACAGATGAGGTAATTGAGGCACAGAGAATGTTGGTATTTGTTAAGCGCTTACTATGTGCAGAGCACTGTTCTAAGCGCTGGGGTAGATAGAGGGTAATCAGGTTGTCCCACGTGAGGCTCACAGTTTATCCCCATTTTCAGATGAGGTAACTGAGGCACAGAGAAGTTAAGTGACTTGCCTACAGTCACACAGCTGACAAGTGGCAGAGCCGGGATTCGAACCCGTGACCTCTAACTCCCAAGCCCGGGCTCTTTCCACTGAGCCACGCTGCTTCTCTTAATTATATCCTCCCCAGTGTTCAACGTGGCTCAGTGGAAAGAGCACAGGCTTTGGAGTCAGAGGTCATGAGTTCGAATCCCAGCTCTGCCACTTGTCAGCTGTGTGACTGTGGGCAAGTCACTTCACTTCTCTGTGCCTCATTTACCTCATCTGGAAAATGGGGATTGACTGTGAGCCCCACGTAGGACATCCTGATTCCCCTGTGTCTACCCCAGCGCTTAGGACAGTGCTCGGCACATAGTAAGCGCTTAACAAATACCAAAATTAAAATTATTACAATGCTCTGCACGCAGTAAGTGCTCAAGAAATACCACTGAATCATTGATTGACGGGGAAGAAAATTAATCAATTATAGTTGTTGAGCACTTACTGTGTGCAGAACATTGTAACGAGCGGTTGGAAGAGTGCAATATTACGGAATGGGTAGGCCCGTTTCCTGCCCACAACGAGCTTACGGTCTAGAAGGCCAGGAAATGGATTCCTAAGGACTCTTCCCGGAGGGAAGCTTAATTTAGCCGCCTTATATGATATTAGCCTGGAACCGAGCCAACCAGAAGGAAGAACAGGGAAACAACTAGTCGGGAGGAGAATCTGGGGAAGAAGCCCCTCAGCTGTTCTGAGTGGAGAAGCCTTGCTCCCGACAGGACGGGACACTGGAAGACTCCGATCTGCGTCGCTGGAAGGACACGGGGCACATGGAGGGATCGGAGACGATCCTAGGTGAGGGTTAGGATGCCCTGGAGGTTCAGGGTCCGGAGGCTAGGATTCCGGAGGAGCGCAGCTCCTGCCTGTGAGGGGGGGAGGAATGACATAGAGCTGCCCTAGCATCTGAAGGACTCAGAGAGGGTGACGCTGGAACCTGGATTGCCCTGAGAGAAGATGAGAAGGATCAGAGAAACGCGAAACCCAGGATGCCTACAGGGAAGTACAGAGGATCCTGGGGGAATAATAATAATGATAATTAATAATAGTAATAATGTTGGTATTTGTTAAGCGCTTACTATGTGCACAGCACTGTTCTAAGCGCTGGGGTAGACACAAGGGAATCAGGTTGTCCCACGTGGGGCTCACAGTCTTCATCCCCATTTTACAGATGAGGGAACTGAGGCACAGAGAAGTTAAGTGACTTACCCACAGTCACACAGCTGACAAGTGGCAGAGCTGGGATAATAATAATAATAATTATGGTATTTCATTCATTCGATCATATTAATTGAGCGCTTACTGTGTGCAGAGCACTATACTAAGTGCTTGGAAAGTACAATTCAAGAAAAAATAGAGACAATCCCTGCCCACCACGGGCTCACAGTCTAGAAGCGGGGGAGATAGGCATCAAAACAAGTAGACAGGCATCAATAGCATCAATATAAATAAATAGAAATATGCATATATACACATCATTAATAAAATAGAATAATAAATATGTGCATATATACACAAGAAGTGTGGAGCGGGGGGCGGGGTAGAGCAGAGAGAGAGAGTTGGGGCAATGGGGAGGGGAGGAGGAAAAGGGGGACTCGGTCTGGGAAGGCATCCTGGAGGAGGTGAGCTTCGAAGGGGCAAAGTGTGCTACTTTGGCGGATTTAACAAGGGAAGGCATTCCAGGCCATTGGTAGGATGTGGGCCAGGGTCGACAGTGGGCCAGGCGAGAACGAGGCACAGTGAGGAGGTGAGAGGCACAGGAGCAGAGTGTGAGGGCCGGGCTGGAGAAGGAGAGAAGGGAGGTGAGGTAGGAGGGAGCAAGGCGATGGAGAGCCTCGAAGCCAGAGTGAGGAGTTTTTGCTTCATGCGAAGGTTGATAGGCAACCACGGGAGATTTCTGTAGAAAGATTCTGAGATTCTGAGCATTTCTGTGGAAAGATAATGCGGGCAGCAGAGTGAAGTACAGACTGAAGCGGGGAGAGACAGGAGGTTGGGAGATCAGAAAGGATGCTGGTGCAGTAATCCAGTTGGTATAGGATGACAAGGTAGGGGTTTGGATGGAGAGGAAAGGGCGGATCTTGGCGATGTTGTGAAGATGAGACCGGCAGGTTTTGGTGACGGATTGGATGTGTGGGGTGAATGAGAGAGCGGAGTCAAGGATGACACCGAGGCTGCGGCCTTGTGAGATGGGAAGGATGGTAGTGCCGTTCACAGTGACAGGAAATCAGGGAGAGGACAGGGTTTGGGAGGGAAGATGAGGAGCTCAGTCTTGGACATGTTGAGTTTTAGGTTGCAGGAGGACATCTAGGGGGAGATGTCCTGAAGGCAGGAGGAGATGTGAGCCTGGAGGGAGGGAGAGAGAACAGGGGAGGAAATGTAGATCTGAGTATTTGTTAAGTGCTTACTGTGTGCCAGGCTCTGTACTAAGCGCTGGGGTGGATATAAGCTAATCAGGTTGGACACAGTCCCTGTCCCATGTGGGGCTCACAGTCTCGTTCCCCATTTGACAGATGTGGCAACTGAGGCACAGAGAAATTAAGTGACTTGCCCAAGCTCACACAGCAGACAAGTGGAGGAGCCGGGGAAAAGTACTAGGTCTAGGGAAAGGCAGAATTAAGTTTGTCTGCTGCCAGATTCAGAATACTGGCAAGGAGATTATTGGACAATATTGTGATGTTTGATCTTGTCTGCCCGAGGTAGGGGCTGGAAGAGAAGAAGAGTGGCTTAGTAGATAGAGCATGGGCCCGAGAGTCAGAAGGACCTGGGTTCTAATCCTGACTATGTGACCTTGGGCAAGTAACTTCACTTCTCTGTGCCTCAGTTACCTCATCTGCAAAATGAGGATTAAGCCTGTGAGCCCCACGTGGGACAGGGGTTGTGTCCAACCTGATTGACTTGTACCTACCACAGCTCTTAGAACAATGCTTGACACATAGTAAGCACTTAACAGGTATTATTATTATGAGAAACTCCAGTTATTATTATTATTATTATTATGAGAGGCTCCAGTCTCTACACTGTGAGCTTGCTGTGGGCAGGAATATGTATGTTTGTTGTTATAGTGTAATAATGTTGGTATTTATTAAGCACTTACTACGTGCAGAGCACTGTTCTAAGCGCTGGAGGAGATACAGGGTTATCGGGTTGTCCCACGTGAGGCTCACAGTTAATCCCCATTTTACAGATGAGGGAACTGAGGCGCAGAGATGTTAAGTGACTTGCCCACAGTCACACAGCTGACAAGTGGCAGAGCCGGGAGTCGAACTCATGACCTCTGACTCCGAAGCCCAGGCTCTTTCCACTGAGCCACGCTGCTTCTCCCACACGTGTACCCTCCCTCGTGCTTAGTAAGGCGCTTTACCCACAGTAAGCGCTCAATAAATACGATCGAGGGGGACAGTGGGTAGTCCCCAAATGGTCCCCTTGCCTTTGGGGAGATACTGTGCTTGGGGGCGTGGCAGTGGAAGGGGCGCAGGGATTTGGGGTGTGCCGGACAGAGATGCCGAAGGGAAGAGCTGGAGGATTTCACGATCCCATTGGAGGCTAACAGAGGTCGGGGTGCTCCTAAAATAACTGGGGTGGGGGGTGGGTATTGTGGCCAGGATTTAGGGTTGAAAATCTCCAGAAACATCATACATATTATCTCACCTTTTCTAGCGTGTCCATGACCAAACTCTGGCTCACTCTATTTTTCAGACTGGGGGCCTTTGAGGGCCGGAGACGCACCTAACTCTTACCTGTGTGTTTTCCCTAGTGCTCCATAAAGGGTTCGGCCACAGGAAACATTTAATGATTCTACCTTCACACTACTTCAACCACTCCTTTACAATTCCCCAGAAAGCCTGCCCCCGTCTAAGGCCAAGGAATAGAGTTGACATTCTACTAAGAATCCGGCAGGTTTTTACTAGAATATTATAATGAAATTGATTAGCAGTGACTTATTGATCCATCTCAAGATCTTTCCCCGGACTGAGTGGTCTAGGAACGATAAACGCTAAAGCTAGGTTTTGACTTTATCCCCTGGACAGCGTAGAGTACGTGCTGTTGGGTTTCAGATATAGATAAAGAATATAGTGTTAGAATCTGTGGAAACAGAAACTGTCTTTAAAATGTTCATGCCTGTGAAGGGAGCATGATGAAATAAATCCAACCCTCCTTAACATAAATAATCAACCAACTGGCAGAATGAGGTATACTGAGGACCGTGAGTTCAGCAAAAACATGTTTCAAATGTGACATGGAAAAGCAACAGTGAGGCACAGAAAAATCACTATTAATGAATAAGGCAGACTAAAATGATGATTTTCTCCAACTGGGTAAATGGGGAGGAGGGGATATAATACCTAGGAAAACTATTTAAATGTTTTCGGCGATTAAATTGCACGCCACAGTATTAACAGCGATAAACTCACGGGAGCAAAGCCTCCTGCCAAATTTATTTGTAAGATACAAAGGTTAGCATGAGAGCAGGGAGTGACAAGAAAAGATATACTTCACGTTCAGGTGATTAAATCATGCTTTAACTATTTGAGTTAACTATTTGGTTTCCCGACAGAGCAATGCCAAGTAGAAAAAAGTATTGGATGAAAAGTACCCGTTGAAAAAAATCAATAGGACTTTTGCATATTTAGAAATGTATTTGAAAGAATGAAGGGAATACAGCAACCTCCCCTTCGGATGAAGAATTCAAAGAAATCAGAGAGTAGTAAGTTTGGCCAACATAGCCTAAAATGAAGATTTACCTAAAATTAGCTTTAGGAATTCTACATCATTCCCTATGTCACTAATCCTCCTGTGAGAAGCAGTTTCTTCTCAGAGATGGGAAAGACTTCAGAAAGTATGGTAACAAATCTTTTACAGAGGTGAATAAAGAGAAGTCCAGTAAACAACTCTCTAAATGCCTAAATTAAATGGCACCAAAGGAATGACTATCTTGAGAGACAATTTCAAGGTTTATACTAAGCAGGAATCAATCAGCTACAGCAGTTTTCATGCTGGTCCTCTTGTCGAAATAAAACCTTCAATGGTTGCCCATCTATCTCTGCCTTAAACTCCTTATTGTCGGCTTTAAGGCACTCAATCAGCTCTCACCCTCTTACCTTACCTCTCCAATGTCCTACTATATTCCAGTGTCCTACTATAACCCAAGGTACATATAAATTTTGAGGTATTCTCCACTCCCAAGGACATAATACAGTGCTCTGCCCACAGTAGAGGCTCCATAAATATCACCAATGATGATGATGATGATGATTAAGCTCCTCTAACACCAACCTCCCCTCTCAGGGCCACACCTGAAGAGTTTTCAGTCCTCTACCGGTCTGGGCTACGGGAGGGAGAGTCAAGCAGAGCCATACCCAATCCGTTCCCAGCTTGGCCAGTGGCTAGCGAGTGGAAGGCCGTCCTCTGCGAGTCAAAACCCACCTGTGCCGGGCATTCGCGGCACGGGAGAGAGTCGAGAGCGGAGACTCCTTTACTGCACGGAAGAAGGCACTGGTAAACCGCTTCCGTATTCTTACGGGGAAAACTCTATGGATCCGCTACTGGAACGACTGCAGGTGGAGGTTGGGCCTACTGGGCGGGATGTAGACGTGTGGGTCGGAGACGACTCGACAGCGTAAGACAAGACAAGAGGACACCGACCTACTCACTGTACCTCAATCTTTTTTACCTATGACTGACCACTCCTCACCCATGCTCTCCCTCGGGCCTAGCACTCCCTTCCCCTTCATAGACAACCGTCTACCACTCTCCCTCAAAACGCTCTTGAAATCTTCTTCAAGAGGCCTTCCCAGAATAAATCCTTTATTTTCCCTCCCCGCCCTCCTGTCTGCTTCAACTTAGTATTTGGCTGTGTACTCCTTAAGCAGCTTGATACTCGCCCCAACTCCGCGATAGATAGCGATCAATCAACGGTATGCCTGGAACATTTACTGTTTGCGAACCAGTATGAACAGTACCATACAATAGACTTGTGTAAATATTTTTATACTGTGCTATTTCCCTCCTCCCTCATCGATTTTAGTGTCCGTTTTCCCCTGTAGACTGTAAGCTCCTTTTTATGGTATTTGTTATGCCCTTACAGTGTGCCAGGCATCGTTCTAAGCACT
Organism: Ornithorhynchus anatinus; assembly: GCF_004115215.2. NCBI lineage: Eukaryota > Metazoa > Chordata > Mammalia > Monotremata > Ornithorhynchidae > Ornithorhynchus > Ornithorhynchus anatinus. Next base: position 40,544,361 of record NC_041739.1, read on the forward strand.
GGGGTAGGTACGAGCTAGTCGGGTTGGACACAGGCCACGTCTCACATGGAGCTCACAGTCTTTACCCCCATTTTACAGATGAAGTAACTAAGGACAGAGAAGTGAAATGACTTGCCCAAGGTCACAGAGCAGACGAGTGGTGCAGCCGGGATTAGAACCCACGTCCTTCTGACTCCAAGGCCTGTGCTTTATCCATTAGGCCACGCTGCTTGTTCGGGGCAGGGATCCTCCGTTGAATTGTACTTTCCCAAGTGCTCAGTACAGTGCTTTGCGCACCGTAAGCATTCAACAAATTCCACTGATTGATGGATTTGTAGATTGAAAGCTATTTTAATTCCTTCATTGAATTTGAGGGAGTGAAAGATGCTGATTAACGCGATCAAATCGCCACTCGGGCTTGTGTAACCAGTAGCAGTGGTCTCTCTCCTCAGAGAAGGATAGCGTGAAGATATTCTGAAATAACTCTTTTTTTCACGATAAGCGAAACTACAGGATTTGGTTGGTTTCAGGTAAACATTTGTTCTGCAGGAGCAGTATGGCCTCGGAGAAAGAGCATGGGCCTGGGAGTTAGAAGGACCTGGGTTCTAATCCTGCCTCTGCCACGTGCCCATTGTGTGACCTTGGGCAAGTCACTTAACTTCTCTGGGCCTCATCTTTAAAATGGGGATTCAATACCGATTCTCCCTCCTACTTAGATTGTGAGCTCCGTGCGGGACAGGGAGTAGGCCTGACCTGATTATCTTGTATCTTCCCCAACATTTAGAACAATGCTTGATACACAGTAAGTGCTTAACTGATATTAAGATCATTATTGTGTTCTTCAAAACCCTCAAACATATCTATGCTCTTGTGTCCTCAGAATCAAAAAACTTGCTTGTTTGCGAGCAGTATAAAGTGATTGGCCGGGGTTTTGTAAAGATGACCTTGGCCAAAAGGGACAATAAAGCTAACATTAGAGATGGATAAACAAAATAGTAAACAAACCATCAGATTCTGGTCCTCTGTGACTCTGGTACAAAGGAAACAAGATAGGAGGATAATTTGAGGGATAATTTTCCAAGAGAAAACTCTCCATCGTATCTAAACCGGTCCCTGAAGAAACCTACTCTTTTATTAATGTCACAAGGATATCATATATTTGAAAAGCAGACAACTGGAACCCTTGATCTCATTTCGAGAATCTATAGATCATCAGAAATTGGCCCATAGTTTAGCCTCAGTGGAAATCTGTCTTGTTGAAACATCTGATCTAGAAAGGTTAATGGAACAATTAAGCTTCCTTTCCCCCCTACAAGAATACAGAGAAATTGTGTAACCGTTCTGACAGGTGCAAAAAAAAGAGAAACTTTCTTTTCTTCAGAGGGGGCCTTCTAATTTGACCAGCAAGTCATTTCGGCTGCTGCTGGAGTCCCCTGGAGAGGCAAGAGAAGGATGGCTTAGGTTTCTGCCCTGAATAAATGGCAATTCTATGATGTGGATCACAGCGTAAATAGGATGGAGAAATTGTATTTAATTTCCAATTCACAGACGAGAAAACCGAGGCACAAAAAGGTTAAGCGATTTGCTGGGAGATGACACGACAGACATGTGTCAGAGAAGGGATTAGAAGCCTGGGCCTCTGACTCCCAGGCTCTTTCCACTAGGCCACACTGCTTCCTTCCAGAAGAAGCAAAAGGATCATGTCAGGATTCTGCCTGGGATCGGGAAAAGCTGCCCCGCCTCGGCTTCTTCCCATCAGGCCTCCTTCAGATGCTGAGTGAGGTAAGCATTCCAAGCGCTCAGTCCAGTGCTCTGCACATAGTAAACGCTCAATAAATACTATTGAATGAATGAATGAGGGAATAATCAGTCTCCCGATCCTCCCAAGGTGGCCACCACTCGGGACATTCAAAATAGCAGCTTCCAAGAGAACTTTTCACGATGGTTGCTGCGAAAGTGCTGAACCCCCATTATCATAGGAAAACTATCCTTTATGATTGACCTATTCCTCACTCTCCCTTGCTGCTCTCTCTCTAAAAGGTCTCACTTTCTCCCACGGGCCCTTCCTCCCAGCGAAAGGGGGAGCCAGCTTCCTACTCGACTATTCTATCTCACCTTCTTCTTCTCTCATCCGAGCATCTATTATATCCCGCCTTACTATTGCATCAACTTCCTTGCTGACCTTCCTTTCTCCTCCCTCTCCCCACGTCAGTCCTTACTTCACTCTGCTCCCGGGATCGTTTTTCTAAAAATGTGCTCAGTCCACTCCCCGAGAGCCTGCAGGGGTTGCCCGTCTCCCTCTGCGTCAAACAGAAACTCCTTGCCCCTTTCTACCTTACCTCACTAGTTTCCTTCTACAACCCGATCCACTAACTTCGCTCCTCTAATCCCAATCTACTCACGGTACCTCGATCTCGCCGCCGACCCCTCGTCCGCATCCTCCCTCTGGCCTGGAACGCCCTCCCCTTTCATAACCAACAGACCACCACTCTCCTTCCCTTATTAATATCACATCTCCCCCCGCAGAGGTCATTTACTCCCTCTCCCTTCTATGTCATCTAAGCCCTTGGATCCGTAGTAATAATTAGGGTATTTGTCAAGCGCTTACTCTGTGCCAAGCACTGTTGAAAGAGCTGGATGCTTTAAGCGCTTGATAATCACCCCACCATCAGCCCCACAGCACCTTACGTTCATCTCTGTAATCTATTTGAGTGTCTTTCTCTCCCTCTGCACTGTAAGCGCCTCGTGAGAAGGGAACGGGTCCCCCGATTTTATTGTATCGTAATTGCCCAAGCACTTATTACATTCTCTGCACCCAGTAAGTGCTCATAGAGAAGCAGCATGGCCTAGTGGGTTGATCACGGGCCTGCGAGTGAGAAGGTCATGGGTTCTAATCCCGGCTCCGCCCCTTGTCTGCCGTGTGAACTTGGGCAAGTCCCTTCGCTTCTCTGGGCCTCGGTGACCTCATCTGTAAAATGGGGATTGAGACTGTGAGCTCCACGTAGGACAGGGACTGGGTCCAACCCAAATTGCTCGTATCCACCCCAGCGTTTAGTACAGTCCCTGGCACGCAGTAAGTGGCTTAAAAGATGCCCCAATCATTTACCATCACTGAGAGATTGCCTGATTGATTTTCACTTTCCTTCGAATCTCGATCGCCCTCTGCAACTCCTCAATTGCCCTCCTGGTCCCAACTCTCCATTTCTGACTGACTTTGATGAAGCAGCGTGGCTCAGTGGAAAGAGCACGGGCTTTGGAGTCAGGTCTCATGAGTTCGAATCCCAGCTCTGCCACTTGTCGGCTGTGTGACTGTGGGCAAGTCACTTAACTTCTCTGTGCCTCAGTTCCCTCATCTGTAAAATGGGGATTAAGACTGTGAGCCCCACGTGGGACAACCCGATTCCCCTATGTCTACCCCAGCGCTTAGAACAGTGCTCGGCACATAGTAAGCGCTTAACAAATACCAACATTATTTGATACTGTTCTCTCCTTCCCGCTTTCATTCCCTTGAGAACTTCAACTTTTATTTTGATGATCTTGCTCACTCCTCTCCCCCGGCCTGGAACTCCCTCCTCTGTTATATCCGACAGATCACTTCTCTCTCCATTTTTAAAACCCTACGAAATTGGACTCTGTTCATCGAGGGATCACTGTGTGCAAAACCATCTCTCTTCCAAGAAGCCTTCCCTGATTAACCTCTCATTTTTGCGGTGCTGTTCTCCCTCCCTTCTGCCTCTCCTGTGCCCTTGGGTTTTTATTACCAAGGGCTTTCGTACTCTGCCCATCCCACTTTTATGTATTTATATATAATAATAATGATGATGATGCTGATTATTATTATTATAATTGTGGCAGTTGTTAAGCATTTCCTACGTGCTAAGCGCTGGGGTAGATACAAGCTGATCGGGATGGACAAAGTCCCTGTCCCACATAGGACTCACAGTCTTAATCAGCCGCAGCATGGCCTAGAGGGTGGAGCGTGGGCCTGAGCGTGAGAAGGAGCTGTTTTCTCATCCCGACTCGTCTGCTGCGTGACTTTGGAAGAGTCGCTTCACTTCTCTGCGTCTCAGTTCCCTCATCTGTAAAATGGGGATTAAGGAACGTGAGCCCCATGTGGGACAGGGATCGTGTCCAACCCGATTAGCTTGTATCTACCCCAGAGCTTAGAATGGTGCCTGGCACGTAGTAAGCGCTTAATAATCGCAGCTATTATTAATCCCCATTTTACAGATGAGGGAACTGAGGCATAGAGGAGTTAAGTGGTTTGCCCAAGACAAGAGGCAGTCAGGATTAGAACTCAGGTCCTGCTGACATCCAGGCTCGTGCTCTACCCGCTAGGCAGTGCTTCTCTAACCTTCTCTAACTTAAGTATATAACCTTATACTCTATAGTTTCCCCTATCTGTAATTTATTTTAATGTCCGCCTCATCCACTAAAGTGTAAGCTTCCTTAAGGGCAGGGAGCCAACGTGCCGACTCTATTGTATTGTACTCTTCCCAGGGCTTAGAACAGTGCACACCACATGATAAACTTTCAGGAAAAAACATTGATTGATTTTTTATGGTAGATACGAGTTGATCAAGGAGGACGCAGTCCCCTTCCTACATGGGGCTCGGAGTCTGCACAGAGTAAGCGCTCAATAAATACGATTGAACGAATGAGAGAGAGAGGAGAATGAGAAGGTGAGTCAGTTGACTTCAAAACGGTGCAAATTTGGATGTCGCAGGAGAGGGAAAAGGGTCGTGGCCGGGAGGGAGAGCTGCATATGAGCCTTGAAGTCAACGGTTGGGAGTTTTTCCTCGACGCCTTAGCGGAAGGTCCTTCGCAGGATCATAAATCCTGAGACTGCAGTAGGGAAGATGTGAAAGAGCTGTGGTTCGGCAGATCTGAAAGGGCGGGGAGTTCGAGAGAGCCGAGGGAAGGTCTTAAAGTCGCTGGCCAGGAGTTTCATTCATTCATCCAATAGTATTTATTGAGCGCTTACCATGTGCAGAGCACTGTACTAAGCGCTTGGAATGTACAAATCGGCAACAGAAGAGACAGTCCCTGCCCACTGACGGGCTTACAGTCTAATTCATTCATTCAATAGTATTTATCGAGCGCTTACTATGTGCAGAGCACTGTACTAAGCGCTCGGAATGTACAAATCGGCAACAGTTAGAGACAGTCCCTGCCCTTTGGCGGGCTTCCGGTCTAATCGGGGGAGACGGACAGACAAGAACAATAGCAATAAATAGAATCAAGGGGATGAACATCGCATTAAAACAATAGCAAACTGCCCCGAGGAACTGACAACCGAGGAAGTCTGTGAGGAATGGAGAGGCGGGCGGAACTAGGCTTTGAGAAAGTGATCCAGACGGTGACTTATGAGAAGGAGATGCCGAAAGCTGGGAGACCACGCGGTAGTTTCGCCGGGATACGGTGAGAGCCAGGATAGCGGTGATCCAACGGAAAGGAAGGGGCGGACCCGAGAAAGAGGGAGGAAGAACTAACACGGCACGGTGACAGACTGAATGGGAGAGCTGAAGGACGGCGGGAAGTCGCGGCTAGTACTGGTTTCTGTTGGCACCGACCGCTGCGTGAGCAATCGAAGGTAAAGAGCTAGAAGGCAATGGGATTTGCTATTTCCACTCTTGGGAAAATTCCAAGATCATAAAAGCATAGGTCTGTTATGAGCTTTCAGTCACCTGTTCTAGGGATGACCATATTTCGCTCTCCTCCCCCGCAACTTTGGTTTCCAGTGAAGTGACTAAGGAATGGGGGGACCAACGGGAAGTGGTGGGATTGGGAAAGACAGGGAGAGGAGGAATTGTGCAGTTTGGGCGAGACCAGGCCAAAGTCTGGGGGCTGACGAACCTTCCTCCTGCTCCAATTTAAATCTAATTTCTCCTTTTATTCTCAGTGTACCAGACCACAGAATAATTTATCAGTGCCTTAAAGGCAATTAAACCGGTGCTTCAGCAGGCTAAGTCATCCCATTTCCCCCCTTTCCCTTTTTCCCCCCTTTCCCTCTGCTCCTCCCCCCGTCCCTTCCCCTCCCCTCAGCACCGTACTCGTCCGCTCAACTGTATATATTTTCATTACCCTATTTATTTTGTTAATGAGATGTTCATCCCCTTGATTCTATTATTTTGTTAATGAGATGTACACCACCTTGATTCTATTTATTTACTATTGTTTTAATGCGATGTTCATCCCCTCGATTCTATATATTGCTATTGTTTTTGTCCGTCCGTCTCCCCCGACTAGTCTGTAAGTCCGTCAAAGGGCACCGATTTGTCCATTCCAAGTGCTTAGTACAGTGCTCTGCACATAGTAAGCGCTGAATGAATACTATTGAATGAATGAATGAATTTCTTTTAATTTTTCCTCCTAGACCTTGCTTTTCACTAATTACTGTATTTCCCTATCCAAGCTCTGTGGATCCCTGGTCTGTCGGCACCCAAAGGGGACCTGGTGTGGTGCAGCATGGCGTAGTGGATAGGGCACAGGCCTGGGAGTCAGAGGGTCACGGGTTCTAATCCCGGCTCCGCCACTTGTCTACTGTGTGACCTTGGGGAAGTCACTTCACTCCGCTGGGCCTCAGTTCTCTCATCTGGAAAACAGAGATTGAGACTGCGAGCCCCACGTGGGACTGTTTCCAACCAGATTCTTTGGGAAGCAGCGTGGCTCAGTGGAAAGAGCCCGGGCTTGGGAAGCAGAGGACGTGGGTTCTAATCCTGGCTCCGCCACCCGTCTGCTGTGTGCCCTTGGGCAAGCCGCTTCACTTCTCTGGACCTCAGTTACCTCACCTGGAAAATGGGATGAAGACTGTGAGCCTCACATGGGACAACCTGATTACTTTGCATCTACTCCAGCGCTTAGAAAAGTGTTTGGCACATAGTAAGCCCTTAACAAATACCATTATTATTATTACTGTAGCCAGCCCAGCCCCTAGAACAGTGCTCGGCACATAGTAAGAGCTTAACAAATATTCATTCATTCAATCGTATTTATTGAGTGCTTACTGCGTGCAGAGCACTGTACTAAGCGCTTGGAAATGACAGTTCAGCAACGCGGCCAGATGACCCCTGCCCAAAACGGGCTCACGGTCTGGGGAAGGGCGGCGGAGACAGACATCAAACTAAGTAAATAGGCATCGATGTAAATAAATAATAATAAAAACGATGGCATCTGTTTAGTGCTTACTCTGCACCAACAGTGCTCTAAGCGCTTACCTGGTGCCAAACACTGTTCTAAGCGCTGGGGGGGGATTCAAGATGATCAGGTTGTCCCACGTGGGGCTCACCGTCTCAATGCCCATTTTCCAGATGAGGGAACTGAGGCCCAGAGAAGGGAAATGACTTGCCCTAAGTCCCCCTTCCCCTCCCCTCAGCTGAGCCCCCTTTCCCTCTGCTCCTCCCCCTCCCCCTAGCACTGTGCTCTTTTGCATATGTTTTTATTACTTATTTTTTATTATATAAAAATATAAATATTTTTTATTAATTAATGAGGTGTCCAGCCCCTTGATTCTATTTATCGTGATGATGTTGTCTTGTTTTTGTCCGTCTGTCTCCCCCTTTTAGACTGTAATGGGGCGGGGATGGTCTCTCTCTGTTGCCGAATGGTCTGTTAATAATGTTGGTATTTGTTAAGCGCTTACTATGTTCAGAGCACTGTTCTAAGCGCTGGGGTAGACACAGGGGAATCAGGTTGTCCCACGTGGGGCTCGCAGTCTTAATCCCCATTTTTACAGATGAGGTAACTGAGGCACAGAGACGTGAAGCGACTTGCCTAAAGTCACACAGCTGACGAGTGGCAGAGCCGGGATTCGAACTCATGACCTCTGACTCCAAAGCCCGGGCTCTTTCCACTGAGCCACGCTGCTTCTCAAGCTCCGCACAGAGTCAGCGCTCGATAAATACGATGGAATGAACGAACGAATAAATGAATGAATGCACAGGGCCAACCAGGGCAGCCAAGCAGCGTGGCTCAGTGGCAAGAGCCCGGGCTTGGGAGTCAGAGGTCATGAGTTCGAATCCCAGCCCCGCCTCTTGCCAGCTGTGTGACTTGGGGCAAGTCGCTTCACCTCTCCGTGCCTCAGCGACCTCATCTGGAAAATGGGGATTAACTGTGAGCCCCACGGGGGACAACCTCATCACCTTGTATCCCCCCAGTGCTTAGAGCAGTGCTTTGCACATAGTAAGCGCTTAACAAATACCAACATTATCATTAAGGGGCCGAGCGGGGACCAGAACCCGTGACCTCTGACTCCCCAGCCCGGGCTCTCGCCCCTGAGTCCCGCTGCTCCTCTAATACACAGACTAAATAATCATGTTGGTATTTGTTAAGCGCTTCCTATGTGCAGAGCACTGTTCTAAGCGCTGGGGGAGATGCAGGGTCATCGGGTTGTCCCTCGCGAGGCTCCCGGTCTTCATCCCCATTTTCCAGATGAGGTCACTGAGGCCCAGAGAAGTGAAGCGACTGGCCCGCAGTCACACGGCTGACAAGTGGCGGAGCCGGGAGTCGAACTGAGCCACGCTGCTTCTCTAACGCCGTGGTTATTATTAGTATTGTACTCGAAAAGAGAACGGAACTAAAAAGGCAGTGAGGATTCGGACCCAAGGTGGTGACGCAAGCAAGGAAAGTAACACCCAGGGACAGTGTTGGATAGATCATTCATTCAGTAGTATTTATTGAGCGCTTACTACGTGCAGAGCACTGTACTAAGCGCTTGGAATGAACAAGTCGGCAACAGATAGAGACAATCCCTGCCGTTTGACGGGTTGACGGTCTAATCGGGGGAGACGGACAGACGAGAACGATGGCGATAGAGTGGAGGGGAAGAACATCTCGTAAAAACAGTGGCAACTAAATAGAATCGAGGCGATGTACATTTCATTAACAAAATAAAATAAAAAGGGACAATATGACCTAGGGCCCGTTCACCTCCGGAGAGGTACGAGTGACCCAAGGGCCCCCCTCCCCTGTTTGGCTGTGTCTTTATTTGCAACATGTAGGAGAAGTAGCCAATCACCAAAGAACTCGGACAAGTGTGTTTTCTTCAATGACAAAAGAGACTCTTCAAGCGGGTCTTATCTGTTTGGGGAAAGAAGCCATCTCCTGTCCCCCAGGAATTTGGAATTTGCGGATGTCCTCTACATCCCCCCTGAAATGGGGGACTTCCTGAGACAAAAACAGAGTCACTTAGATCAAGAGCTGCTACGCTCAGAATGCCGTTTTTAACAAGTAGTAGTAGTAGTGAAGCAGCGTGGCTCAGTGGAAAGAGCCCGGGCTTTGGAGTCAGAGGTCATGAGTTCAAATCCCAGCTCTGCCACTTGCCAGCTGTGTGACTGTGGGCAAGTCACTTCACTTCTCTGGGCCTCAGTTCCCTCATCTGTAAAATGGGAATTAAGACTGTGAGCCCCACGTGGGACATCCTGATTCCCCTGTGTCTACCCCAGTGCTTAGAACAGTGCCCGGCACATAGTAAGCGCTTAACAAATACCAACATTATTGGGAAGCAGCGTGGCTCAGTGGAAAGAGCATGGGCTTTGGAGTCAGGGCTCATGAGTTCGAATCCCAGCTCTGCCACTTGTCAGTTGTGTGACTGTGGGCAAGTCACTTCACTTCTCTGGGCCGCAGTTACCTCATCCGTAAAATGGGGATGAAGACTGTGAGCCCCACGTGGGACAACCTGATTCCCCTATGTCTACCCCAGCGCTTAGAACAGTGCTCGGCACATAGTAAGCGCTTAACAGATACCAACATTATTATTATTATTAGTGGTGGTATTTCTCGCAGTAAGGCCTGAGCAGGCGGCGGGCCGGGAAGGGGCAGGGGCGCGCTCCGGGCGGCAGGGGGCGCTGACGGGGCGGGGCCACGCGGGCGGCGCGAGGAGCGAAGAGGGGAAGGGGCCACGCGGGCGGCGCGAGGAACGAAGAGGGGAAGGGGCCACGCGGGCGGCGCGAGGAGCGAAGAGGAGGGGGAGGGGCCACGCGGGCGGCGCGCGGAAGGGAGGAGCGGGGGGGGGGGGTGGGAGGGAGTGGAGGGGCCACGCGGGCGGTGCGAGGAGCGAGGAGGGGGGAAGGGCCACGCGGGCGGCACGCGGAGAAGGGGGCGGGGTCACGCGGGCGGCGGGGGGTGAAGGGGGCGGGGCCACACGTGCGGCGCGCGGGAGGGGGACGGACCAGGCGGGCGGCGCAAGTGGAGGGGGCGGGGCCGGGCGGGCGGCGCGCGGCGGCGGGAGGGGCGGGGGCAGGAGGAGGAGGAGGAGGAGGGGGGGGGGGGGCGGCGATGCGAGCGCTGCTGTTGCGGGCTCGGGGCTTGTGGCGGCGCCCCCCGCCGCCCTCCCGCCCCGCCATGGCCCTCTACCGCACCGAGCCCAGGGGCCGCCCCCGCTCGCCGCACTACCGCCTCTACTTCAGTAAGTAACCGCCGCCCCCTCCCCCCCCAGCTCCCCCTCCCCCCTCTTTCTCTCTCTCTGTCAGTCATTCGATCGCATTGACTGAGCGCTTCCGGTGGGCAGAGCCCTGGACTAAGCGCTTGGGGCAACGGATGGAGACGATCCCTGCCCAGCAACGGCCTCACGCTCTCGCCCGCCCCCTCCCCCCCCGCTCCCCTTCCTCGTCTCCGCTCCCTTCGCCCCGCGACGACCCCGGGCCCACGTGACCGCGCCCCGGGGCCCCCGCGCACGTTACCGGGGCCCAGGCCCCGCCCCCCCGCACGTGATCACTTTCCCGGGCCCCGCCCCCCACGCGCGTGACCCCTGTCCAGGGCCCCGCCCCTGACACACGTGATCACTCTCCAGGGCCCCGCCCTTCTCACGTGACCCCTCTCCAGGGTCCCGCCCCCTGCGCGCGTGATTACTTTCCCGGGCCCCGCCCTCTGCACACGTGACCCCTTTCCATGGCCCCGCCCCCTGCGCACGTGACCCCTCTCCAGGGCCCCGCCCCTGCGCACGTGACCACTTCCTGGGTCCCGCCCCCTGCGCACGTGATTACCCCCCCCTTTGCGCGTGACCACTGGGACCTGGGTCCCGCCCCCTTTGCGCGTGACCATTCTCCAGGGCCCCGCCCCCTGCGCACGTGATCCCTTTCCAGGCCCCGCCTCCACACCGCCTGTGCACGTGACCACTGTCCAGGGCCCCGCCCCCCGCGCACGTGATTCATTCATTCAACCGTATTTGTTGAGCGCTTACTATATGCAGAGCACTGTCCTAAGCGCTCGGAATGGACACTTGGGCAAGAGAAAATGATGATAATGTTGCTATTTGTTAAGTGCTTACAATGTTCTAAGCGCTGGGGGAGATAGAGGGTCATCAGGTTGTCCCACGTGGGGCTCACAGTCTTCATCCCCATTTTACAGATGAGGTCACTGAGGCACAGAGAGGTGAAGTGACTTGCCCGCAGTCACACAGCTGACGAGCGGCAGAGCCAGGATTCGAACCCATGGAAGTCAGAAGGACCTGGATTCTGATTCCGGCTCTGCCATTTGTCTGCTCTGTAGCCTTGGGCGAGTCGCTTGACTTCTCCGAGCCTCGCTTCCCTCAACCGTAAATCTGTAAAACTGTTCATCTGGGAGCCTCGTGTGGGTAATGGACCGTGTTCGACCTCACTAATAATAATAATGTTGGCGTTTGTTAAGCGCTTACTCTGTGCAGAGCACCGTTCGAAGCGCTGGGGGAGATACAGGGTCATCAGGTTGTCCCACGTGAGGCTCACGGTTAATCCCCATTTGACAGATGAGGGAACCGAAGCACAGAGAAGTGAAGTGACTTGCCCACAGTCGCACAGCTGACAGGCGGCAGAGCCGGGATTCGAACCCATGACCTCGGACTCCCAAGCCCGGCCTCTTAAGTGACTTGGGAAGTGACTTGCCCAAAGCCACACAGCTGACGGTTGGCAGAGTCGGGATAGAGACCATCCCCGCTCAACGGCGGGCTCCCAGGCTAAAGGGGGGAGATGGACGGCAAAACGAAACGGAACAAAACCGAAACGAGACGACATCATCGAGAGAAATAGAATCGAGGAGATGGGCACCTCGTTACCGAAATAAATAGAGTCACAAATAATATAGACAAATGAGCACAGTGCTGAGGGGAAGGGGGAAGAGCAGAGGGTGGAGAGGACGGGAAACACGGACTTGGGAGTCAGAGGTCATGGGTTCTAATCTACCTCTACCTGTCTCCTTGCTCTGTTGTGTGTCTCCCTCTTCTAGCCCGTCGTTGGCTAGAGATTGTCTCGCTCTGTTGCCGAATTGTACTTTCCCAGCGCTCGGTACGGTGTTCCGCACCCAGTAAGTGCTCGATAAATACGACCGACCGGATGAATAATCCCGGCTCCCCCACTTATCAGCTGTGTGACTTTGGGCCGGTCACTCAGCTTCTCCGTGCCTCAGTTCCCTCATCTGGAAAACGGGGATGAAGACTGTGAGCCCCACATGAGACAGCCTGAATCCATTGCGTCTGTCCCAGCGCTTAGGACGGTGCTTTGCACAGAGTGAACGCTTAACAAATACCACCGTTGTTATTCCCTGCCTAAAGGAGACTGTCCAGTGGATGGGGACAGTCGAGCAGCACGATGCTGCATAGAGGACGCTCGGGGGAGTCTGCGCTAGAGTCGGCTGGGAGAATAAAGATAACACCCGGTTAGGCACATGGAATACCCAAGCATAGATGGGAGTCAGAGGTCCCGGGTTCTAATCCCGGCTCCGCCGCTTATCAGCTGTGTGACTTTGGGCAAGTGGCTCAACTTCTCTGTGCCTCAGGTACCTCGTCTGGAAAATGGGGATGAAGACTGGGAGCCTCAAGTAGGACAACCCGATTACCTTGTATCAACCCCAGCGCTTAGAACAGGGCTCTGCGCATAGTAAGCGCTTGATAAATACCAACATTATTAGTATTATTAGAACAGGGCTTGGCACATAGTAAGCACTCAACAGATACCTTTATTATTATCAGGAGGGACATCTCGAAACACTGGACAAACATGAAACTCTTTCCTCCTTTTGGGAAAAGTGGGCCGAGTAGGTAGGAACGGCCGTGCTTTCATTTTACCCATTTTAAAGGGAAAAATGATTTAATGTAGCGTGGTGATTCGTCGGCAGAGTCTGGGATGGGCTGAGATGGAGTTGGGTTGCAGGGAGGAGTCGTCGAGGAGTCCGGAGCTGTGTACTCCTCCACGGCGGATAGTGCCACCCTCGAGTGTGCGTCTCCTCCGGCGTCCTCGGACCGCCCTCGCTTTCTCCCTTCGGCTTAAAAATGTGCTGCAGGGAGAGAAGCCCGAGGCTGTTTTTTTCTTTTGTTTTTTTAAGTGGAGCAGCGATTGTAGGAGTTTTTCTGAGAAGCATTTTAAGAAATAACGGCTAATGATAACGATTAGGACGACGGTGTCCGTTCAGCACTTAAAATCGAGAGTAGACACGATACACGGAGGTCAGACACAGAGTCTTTATCTCCTGGGGCTTTTAGTCCGAGGGTCCAGGAGAAACCGCGTAGGGTTTCCGAAAGAATAGAGCAGTAGGAAACAAGAAATTCTGGAGGCGGCTTCGTTCTGGAGGGTTTGCCCATTAATCAGATGCCTAGAACGGGAAACTATATGTTTTTTTATTTTACCAGTGAACCGCATTTCAGCCTTTTTGAAAGAGTGGCAGGTTCAAGTTTAAACTCAGAAAATGCTGCATTTTCTTGGGCTGTTCTCATATATTTCTCCGGCTTTCCCTCCGATCTTGTCGTGCGATCGTTCGGAGAGATTTCCAGCCTCAGGTATGTCCTCCGGTCTCACGAATGGTAAGGAATGTGGTGACAGTCTCCCGTCTTTTCCCTTGGCAGTTGTCAGAGGCTCAGTCACTTGTACTTACGGAGCGCTTACTGTGGGTAGAGTTAGGATAAGTATAATGTAACAGAGTTGGTAGACATGTGCCCTGTCTTCAAGGAGTCCACAGTCCACCGGGGGTAGGCAGACATGGATATTCCCCCCCGTCCCGCCGTCGACCCCCGGCCCACGTCCTGCCTCCTCACCTCCGCCCAACTAACTCTCTTCCCCTCTTCGAAGCCCTATAGAGCGCTCACTTCCTCCAGGAGGCCTTCCCAGATTGAGCCCTCCCTTTCCCCCGGCCCCTCCTCCCCTCCCCATTCCCCCTACTCCCTCCCTCTGCTCTACCCCCTTCCTCTCCCCGCGGCACTTGCGTGTATTTGTGTATATTATTTATTACTCTATTAATGACGTGTATATATCTGTGATTCTCTTGATCTATTTTGATGGTATTGATGCCTGACTACTTGTTTTGTTTTGCTGTCTCTCTCCCCCGTTTAGACTGTGAGCCCGTCGTTGGGCAGGGATCGTCTCTACCCGTTGACGAATTGTCCGTTCCAAGAGCTTAGTACAGTGCTGTGCGCACAGTAAGCACTCAATAAATACAAATGAATGAGTGAATGAATATAAATAAATAAATTATTTGTATAAGCATAAGTGCTGTGGGACTGAGGGAGGGGTAAATAAAGGATACAAATCCAAGAGCGAGGGCAGCGAAGAAGAAGAGGAAGAATTCTGGTATTTTTAAGCCCTTAATTTGTGCCGGGCACTGTATTAAGCACTCAAATCCCGACTCTGCCCCTTGTCAGCTGTGTGACTGGGCAAATCACTTCACTTCTCTGGGCCTCAGTTCCCTCATCTGTAAAATGGGGATGAAGACTGTGAGCCTCACGTGGGACAACCTCATTCCCCTGTATCTACCCCAGCACTTAGAACAGTGCTCTGTATGTAGTAAGCGCTTAACAAATACCAACATTATTAATAATAACAATAATAATAATGTTGGTATTTGTTAAGCGCTTAGTACGTTCGAGGCACTGTACCTGATGCTGGGATAAATACAAGCTAATCGGTTCGGACACAGTCCCTATCGTTCATTCATTCAGTAGTATTTATTGAGCACTTACTTTGTGCAGAGCACTGTACTAAGCACTTGGAATGTACAATTCGGCAACAGAGACAATCCCTGCCCATTGACGGGCTCACAGTCGGGGGAGGGCTCACAGTCTCAATCCCCGTTTGACAGATGCGATAATTGAGGCCCAGAGAAGTGAAGTGACTTGTCCAAGGCCACACAGCAGATACGTGACGGAGCTGGGATTAGAACCCAGGACTTGCCGACTCCCAGTCCCCGGGTTCCATCCACCACGCCGTGTTGTGGGACTGAGGGAGGGGTGAATAAAGGATCCAATTCCAAAACCAAGGGCAAGGGAAATGCAGGAGGGAGTGGGAGAAGAGGAAATGAGAGCCTTGTAGGGGAAGGCCTCTTGGAGGAGGTGTTCCTTCAATTGGGGGGAGAGGGAGGTCAGCAAGGACCCTGCTGCTGGATAATCAAGGCAGGATAGGAAAAGTTCGTGGATTAACATGGATGGATAGTGTGGATCGGTGAGGAAAAGGTGAATTTTAGCCATGTTGTGAAAGTTGAACCAACGGGACTCGGTGACAGATTGAATATGTGGGTTGAATGAGAGCTGAGTCAAGGATAACACACCTAGATTAATAAGAATAATAATGTCATTTATTTAGTGCTTACTGAGTGTCAAGCACCGTTCTAAAACTGGAATAGATCCAAGCTAATGAGGTTGGACACAGTCGCTGTCCCACATGAGGCTCACAGTCTTAATCCCCGTTTTTCAGATGAGGTCACTGAGGCACAGGGAAGTTGTTTGACTTGCCCAAGGTCACAGAGCAGACAAGGGGCAGAGCCAGGTTTAGAAGCCAGGCTCTTCTGACTTGAGGGCCGCGCTCTATCCGCCGGGCCACACTCCTTCTCCGTTACGGGCTCGTGAGACGGAGGGAGGTGGTGCCGCCTACGGTGACGGGAAAGTCGGGGGGAGGACAGGGTTTGGGTGGGAAGATGAGGAGCTCCGTTTTGGTCAGGTTAAGGTTGAGGCGTCCGTCCTGAAGGCAGAAAGAAATGCAAGACTGCAAAGAGGAGAGAAATCGGGGCTGGAGATGTAGATTTGGGAATCACTGGCACAGAGTCGTTAGTTGCAACCGTGGGAGTGAATGAGTTCTCCAAGAGAGTGGGTGTAGATAGAGAAGAAAGGGGATCCGGAACTGAGCGGCGAGGGATTCCTACAGGTAGGAGGAGGGAGGCGGAGGAGGAGCCTGAAAAAGAGATGGAGAACGAGCGATCAGAGAGATGGGAGGAGAACCGGTGAAGTGAAGCCAAGGTCGGGTAATGTTTCGATCATTCATTCACTCAGTAGTATTTATTGAGCGCTTACTACGTGCAGAGCACCGTACTAAGCTTGTCTCCAGGAGAAGGAGCTGAAGGGCAGTGTTAAAGGAAGCCGAGAGGCCGAGATGGATTAGGACGGAGAAGGGGCCGTTGGATTTGGCAAGAAGGGGAGCACCGGGGACCTTTGAGAGGGCGGCTTCTGTGGAGCGAAGGGGACGGAAGCCAGATCGGGGGAGGGTGGAGGAGGGAACTGGAGACATCAGGTGTAGACAACTCACTCAAGGAGTTGGGAGAGGGATGGCAGGAGGGAGATGGGGCGATAACCGGAGGAGGCCGTGAGGTCGGGGGAGGGTTTTTGTAGGGTAGGGGAGAAGTGAACGCGTTTGAAAGCGGTGGGGAACGAGCCGTTGGAGATTCAACAGTTGTAGATGCAACAGTTGCAGATGCAACAGTGGTAGATGGTCGTCAGGGAGAGAGGAAGGGAGGGGTCGAGTGCTTTGATAAAGGTGTGAAGAGATGGGGTTGGAAGTGCGAGTGAAAGAGGTGGATTTTGAGGAGCGGCTGAAGATCTCTTGAGGTACCGCTGAGAAAGAGGGAAAGATGGGAAAGTCGAAGGGGTAGGAGAGCGGAGGGACTGGGGAGGAAGAGGGGAGACACTTGAGGGCTGTCGTGCCCGGCGGCTTCAGTTTTCTCAAAGTACGTGGCCGGGCCATCGATGGTGAGGGATTGAGTTGGGAAACGGGACGGGGGGACGAGGAGGCCGAGGAGGGAGTCGAACGTCCGAAACGAGTGGCGAGGGCAGTGGTCGTTGGAGGCGTTAAAGCCGGAGAAATAATGTTGCTGGGCAGAGGAGAGAGAAGAGTTAAAGCGGGCGAGGATGAGCTTGAGGTGCACGAGGTCGGCCCGATGGCCGGATTTCCGCCAGCAGAGCTCCGGGGCTTGGGCGCGTAGGCGGAGGAAGTGGACGGTGGAGGTGAGGCGGGGCTGAGGATTAGTCGTACAGATTGATGAAGGGATAGGATAAGCGTGGGGTCACGGAAATGTTGTAGCTGTATGTGTGACCAAAGCATTCCAAGTCCCAGCCCAGATCCTCCTCTGGCAGAGCAATCGGTAACCCAGTGGCCTTGTTCTTGGCCGGCAATTTAGGGATTTTCATTATTTAGATTAAAAACGGATGTAACCTTTTGAGAAATTAAGTCAGGGGACCCGGGTTCTAGTCCTGCCGGGTGACCTCGGGCAAGTTACTTAACTTTTTGGTGCCGCAGTTCTGTCATCGGCATAATGGGGGTTCATTAGCTGGTCTCCCACCCAGTTAGACTGTCAGCCCCGTGGGAGATGTGATCATTTTGTATTTAATAATAATAGTTATGGTATTTGTTAAGCGCTTGCTATGTGCAAAGCACCGTTCTAAGCACTGGGATTGATTCAGGGTAATCAGGTCGTCACAGTCTTCATCCCCATTTTCCAGATGAGGTCGCTGAGGCACCGAGAAGTTAAGCGACTTGCCCAAAGTCGCACAGCTGCCAAGTGGCGGAGCCGGGATTAGAACCCATGACCTCTGACTCCCAAGCCCGGGCTCTTTCCGCTAAGCCACGCTACTTCTCGTATCCTAGCACGTCGGGCAGTGCTTGGCACAAAGTAAACGCTTAACGAAAACCGCGATTATGAATTCTGCCCTTTTTTTTTTTTAGAGAACGATCCAGTCCATTGCCTCCTAATAATAGTAGTAAAAGCCTGGTATTTGTTAAGCGCTTACTGTGTGCCGAGCACTGTTCTAAGCGTCGGGTAGAGGCAGAGTACCCTCCTGTCATCCGAATATATAGTCCAAATCAGAATTTTCCTGTCGTTTTAGTGACTGCTAAAGTTATTGTAATGTTCTGTTCGAGTGAGGGCATTCCACTTTCCATTTCATTCATCTTTTTTAGATGGCTTTACGACTCTGCAATCTTCCCACTGTAAATGCTTCCTGCTATTGGAGGAGGAAAATGAATCCAACATTTGTGTCTACTGATTTAGGTTTCTAGATTTCAGAGAGGTTTGCTTGATCAAAATGGAAGAAATAGGTAAATTCATGAATTGGGAGTTTTAATTCTGGGCGGATGCTACTATCCTCTGGGATTCTGAGAAGATGACTTTACGTCTCTGTGCCTCAGTTTCTCTCTCAGTGAAATGAGAATAGAATGGTAGATCTCAGCCGTAATTGCCCCAAAACCAAGTTGAGGTTTTTTTTTCCTCATCCTCCTTGATCTGGAAAATAAAAGTTTGCTGTAAAAGCGGGGTAGGTATTTCTGTACCCTCTCAACTACTTGCTCAGTGACCTTGAACAAGTCGCTTCTCTGTGCCTTAGTGTTCCTCACCTGTCAGGTGGAGATTAAATACCCGTCATCCCCTCTTACTTCGACTGTGAGCCGGGGCAGGGGCTGTCCTATGTCCAGCGTGATTAACTTGTTAAGAGAAGCAGCGCGGCTTAGTGGAAAGAGCCCGAGCCAGACGGAGGGAGACGGAGGTCGTGGGTTCTAATCCCCGCTCTGCCACTTGGCAGCTGTGTGACTCTGGGCGAGTTGCTTCACTTCTCTGTGTCTCAGTGACCTCATCTGGAAATGGGGATTAAGACTGTGAGCCCCACTTGGGCCAACCTGATGACCTTGTATCTATCCCAGCGCTTAGAACGGTGTTTAACAGACACCAGAAAAACAAATATCCTGCACCGAGGGAAGAGTGCCATCATGGAGACCTAAAAAAACCCCCACAGCACTAAAATTTCATAGGTTGTGAACCTCAGTGAAGGGCAGCGTCTGGGACTTATTCTGACTTGTGTATGCTTCTCCCAGCACTTTTTACAATTCCCCGCCATAGTAAATGTTATGATCACTGCTATTTCTAAGCCCCAGATTGCGTCCTGTGCAGATTTTAGAATTAGAACCCTACTACAGAGGCTTGGACCTGCCCAGCAGCCAAACGGGAAATCCATGGCCCGTGATTTTAAATTCAGCCCGGCTTACAACCTGTGTTTTCACTTGGAGAGACCAGCTTGAGTGTGGGAGTGATTAAAATCACTTAAGAATCGGGAGGCCCAGGGGTAGATTCAGTTGCTCTGGAAGAAAATTTCTTGTCCTTTACTCCCTCCTCTTCTTTTCCTTTATTG
Organism: Ornithorhynchus anatinus; assembly: GCF_004115215.2. NCBI lineage: Eukaryota > Metazoa > Chordata > Mammalia > Monotremata > Ornithorhynchidae > Ornithorhynchus > Ornithorhynchus anatinus. The sequence goes on from NC_041739.1 coordinate 40,563,682, forward strand.
AAATGGCTGCGAAGGGCTAGGGAATATGAGGGAGGCTTTCGGAGGTCAGAGTAGAGGCGTTTTTTGAGCACTTGTTGTGTCCAGAACACTTTACAAATGTCTGGGAGAGTACAATACGGTCGCCTCAGTAGCCCTGATCCTTGCCCACAAAAAGCAGCAGCCCGGCCTAGTGGAAAGACCGAGGGCCTGGGAGTCAGAGGGCTCGGGTTCTAATCCCAGCCCTGTCGCTTGTCTGCTGTGTGGCCTTGGGCGAGCCACTTAACATCTCTGTGCTTCCGTCACCTCATTTGTAAAATGAGGATTAAGATCGTGAACCCAATATGAAAGAGAGACTAAGTCCGACCTGATTATCTTGTATTTACCCCCGTGTTTAGTAGAGTGCATGGCAAAAAGCTATTGACACATGCCTTTTTTTTTTTTAAAAGAAACTGTCCAAAGGGAGAGACAGACATTAAAATAAATTACAAATAAGGGGAGCAATAATAGTAGTATTTGTCAAGCGCTTACTATGTGCCAGGAACTGTACTAAACGCTGGAATGGGAGGGTGCACTCAACACCACCCTCTCCGCAAACCTCCTCCGCCCTCTCCCTCCGCCGGTCTTTTACCACTAACCCGCAACCCTGGATCGCTTCCACGGTCGGCTTCCTCCGCTCCCGTGCTCTTATCTGCTTCAATTTGGCCCTCTCCGCTGCCCGACAACAATGCTCTCCTTCATAATTCGCTCCCATACCCGCTGCCCCCACCAGCTGTTCCAGACATTTAACTCCCTTCTCAAACCTCCCGTCCCCCCCCGCCCCCGCCGTCTCTTTCCCCTAATGACCCGGCCACATACTTCCATCAACAAAATTGAACCATCAGGCGCGATCGCCCTAAGATCACCCCCGCTCCTCTCCAGTGCCCTCCTCTTCTTATATTCCCTGCAGTAAGTCAAGATGAAATCTCTCGCCGCCTCTCTAAGTCTACTCCCTCCACCTGCGCTTCCGACCCGACCCTTCATACCTTTTTAAAACACTCGCCCCCTCCCTCCGCCCCTCCCTGACTGCCATCTTGGACCGTTCGCTTTCCGACGGCTTCTTCCCCGTTGCTTTCGAACATGCCGTGTCTCCCTTATCGTAAAAAAAACCCCTCCCTTGACCCCGTGACTCCCTCTAGTTATTGCCCTATCTCCCTCCCTCCCCCCATTTCTCTCCAAACTTCTCGAGAGAGTTGTTCACCCTCGCCGTCTCCATGTCCTCTCCTAGATTCCCTCCGACCCGGCCTCCGCCCCCTTCACTCCACAGAAACAGCCCTCTCTAAGGTTACCGGTGACCTTCTTCTCACCAAATGTGAAGTCTCTACTCCATTCCGATCCTCCTAGGCCTCCCGGCCGCCTTCGGCACCGTAAACCCACCGCCCTTCTCCTTGTAACTCTGTCCAACCTCGGCTTCACCGACACCGTCCTCTCTCTGCTGCTCTCCTCCTCTCTCTCTGACCGCTCCTTCTCGGTCTCTTTCGCGGGCTCCTCCTCTGCCTCCCACCCTCTGACGGTGGGGGTCCCTCAAGCTTCAGTTTTAGGTCCCTTTCTGTTCTCCCTCTACATCCACTCCCTTGGAGAACTCATTTGCTCCCGTGGTTTCATCTCTATGCAGATGAGTCCTAAATCTACATCTCCAGCCCTGACCTCTCTCCTTCCCTGCAATCTCACCTTTCTTCCTGCCTTCAAGACATATCTACTTGGAGTCCCACCGATACCTCAGATTAAGCATGTCCCAGACTGCCCTCCTTATCTTCCCTCCCAAACCCTGTCCTTTTCCTGTCTTTCCCATCACAGTAGACATCACCACCATCCTCCCTACCTCACAGGCCAGTAACGTTGGCTTTATCCTCGACTTCTCTCTCCCATTCCACCCACATATTCGATCCGTCACCAAATCCCGTCACGACGTTGTTAAAATCCATCCTTTCCTCTCCATCCTAACTGCTCCCACGCCGATCTGAGCACTCATCCTATCCCGCCTTGACTACTGCATCCGCCTCCTCGCCGACCTCCCGGCCTCCTGTCTCTCCCCACTCCAGTCCTGCTACTTCATTCTGCTACACGGATCATTTATCGACTGAAACGTTCAGTTCATGTCTTCCCACTCCTCAAGAACCTCCAGCTGCTGCCCACCCACCTCTGCGTCAAACAGAAACTCCTCACCATCGGCATTAAAGCGGTCAGTCGGCTCACCCCATCCTACCTCACCTCACCGATTTCCTACCTCAGCCCATCCTGCACGTGCTCGTCCCGTGCCAGCGTACTCACTGTGCCCCGATCGCGTCCATCTCGTCGCCGACCCCTTTCCCACATTCTCCCCCTCGCCTGGAACTCCCTCCCCTCTCCGAATATACCAGACCACCGCTCTCTCCGCCTGCAGAGTCTTATTAAGGTCACATCTCCAAGAGGCCTTCCCTGATTAATCTTATTTTCCCTGGCTTGCTCTCCCTTCTGCGTCATCGGCGCACTTCTATCTGTGACCTTTGGACATCTGATATTCACCCTACTCCCCAGCCCCGTAGCCCTTATATACATCTCTTTACATTTTCTATTATAAATTATTTATTCATAGTAACGTCCGCCTCCCCCTCTACGCTGTAAGCTCGGGCAAGGAACGTGACGGCTAATTCTGTTGTATTATACTCTCCCAAGCGCTCGGTACAGTGCTCTGCACATACTAAGCGCTCAATAAATATGATTGAATGCATGGATGTGTACACAAGAGCTTTGGTGGCTGGAGGTGGGGGTGAATATTAAGCGTTTAAGGGGTACAGATCCAAGTTCGGAGGTGATGCCCAGGAGAGGTGAGTAAGGGAAATGAGGGTTCAGCCAGGGAAGACGTCGTGTCGGATAAGAAGGGAGAGGAAATTCCAGGTCGCAGGGAGGACGTGGGCCAGGGGTCGGCAGCGACCTAGAGGCGATCGAGGTGCAGAGGGTAGGTTAGCGTTAGAGGAGCGAAGTGTGCGGGCCGAATTGGAGCGGGAGAGCAGCAACATGACCTTCCGTCCTCCCGCTGGCTCCTCCGCTCCTGTTCCCTTCTCAGGAATGATCCCAATTATCCCCCCACCCTCAGCCTCTCTCCTTCCCCTCCCTCAACCTCCCCCGCTTGCTCCGGTTGCCTGCCTGATCTGACGCTTTTGTTATCAGTAATACCTGGAGCAAATAAATCTACCCTCTGGCGTGCAGTGCAGGAGGAGAGGAGGGAGGGAATGGAGGCGAAGACAAAGTTCCCTGTTCCGAAATCCATAGCCTTAAGACGTACGTTTTTTGTCTTTGGGTTAGCCTACTTAGAAGAGTAAACCGAGAAGTTAATTCAGAGCGACAGTCAGGCCGAAAATACAGCCAGCCTCAGAATATTTCCAAATTAAAAGTTTTCACTGTAAAATTGTGCACTCGGCGATCGCCGATGGACGCGTCGGTGTAGCTCAATATGGTAGAAGGGCATTCTACCATATTATCTGTCCCGTAACAAACGAGCGCCCTAGCAAAGTAGTTAGACTGAAGACTTGGCCCACCTTTTCAACCAAAAAGAGGTAACTTTTGGGGTTATTTGAAAGGTGTTTCAAGGGTTGTGTTTTGACTCGGGTGGTGAGCGGGGGAAGGAGAGAGGTAGAGTGATTTGCTGGTCTTTCATCGTGTAATCATAAGGGTGCATCCTCCATCTTTTCATTTGGAGTTGGGGAAGAAGCTGTGACCCCTAAGGCTTGGCGACCTGCCTAATGGCAGCAAAGCGAAACTGAATCATTTGGGATCAATTGAAGAGTTCCACCCACCTCGTCTCCTGAATAATCCCAATTGCATAAACATGACCCGGGACTGTGTGGGACAGTTTTCCAACTCGGTTTTATAAACATTTTTTCACTTTTTGTATGTAAAGACAGAGGGGCCAGGCAAAAGACTTCAGAAACCCAGAAAGGAATCATTAGCCTCATATAAATTGGGATACGTTGTCGGTATTTACGTTAATGTTCAAAAGCCTTACTTGGAGGGAAGATGTTGCCAAGCCCTGTGCATTTCATTAAGACATTTTGCATCACTCTTGATGATAGGATGATATATTACACTGGCTTACTTTCGCTTGTTTTTGTTCTTGCAGAGAATTCAGAGGGTCACTACATTTCTCCTTTTCATGATATTCCTTTGTTGGCTGAATCGGAAGAGGTATCGTTTATCGGTCTGGTTCATTTTCGGTGGAGAGGGAATGAGGGGAGGGGGCCGCTTAAAGACAAACGCACTCCGGGTAGCCCACCCCAGAGCTCCGGGGGGGGGGGGGGGGGAAGAAGCCAGGGAAAGGGGAAGTGGGTGGAAGAGGCAAGATGAATGAAGAGCAAGAGGAGTCAGAGCGGGTGAGGGGCTGGAGGGCCTACATTTTGGTAGAAGAGTGGGAGCGGTAGGGGGAAGGGGTTCTGTGATGGATGGGAGGGAGAACCTTACGGGGGAAAGGTTCGAAGGGGAATGGCTAGAGCCCGGGCCTGGGAATCAGAAGGTCATGGCTTCCAACCCCGGATCCGCCACCCGTCTGCTGCGAGACTTTGGTCAAGTCACTTCACGTCCCCAGGCCTCAGTGACCTCATCCGTAAAATGGGGATGAAGGCCGTGAGCCCCAAATGGGACAAGAGCCTCTATCTGACCCGATTACCTTGTATCTACACCAGGGCTCAGAACAGTACTCGGCACGTAGTAAGTGCTTAACAAATGCCATCATTATTATTATTGTTATTATTATTATTAATAAATGTTAGGGAGAGGAGAAGGGGATTTAAGGGAGTGAGGAAGAAGAAACTGTCTTTGTAGAAGGTGTGAGGGTCGTTGGGAAATTAAGGGTCCAGTAATAATAATGTTGGTATTTGTTAAACGCTATGTGCGGAGCACTTCTCTAAGCGCTGGGGGAGATACAGGGTAATCAGATTGTCCCATGTGAGGCTCACAGTTAATCCCCATTTTGCAGATGGGGGAACTGAGGCACGGAGAAGTGAAGTGACTCGCACTGTTTGAGCAATGGGAACCATTTGGATGGAGGGTGTAGGGCCCATTCACGTAGGGCCAGTAGGGATGCTCAGTAGAGCCGGGGGGCGAGGGGCAGGATTGAGTTGGGGATCATTTTGGAGTGGGGAACGGAACAGGTGAGAGGAAGGATTTATGAGGGATTGTATAACCCACGGAGAAAATCCTGACTGTCGGCTTAAAGGCTCTCCATCAGCTCTCTCCAAGGATACCACCGAGGTTGGGAAGCACTTGGGGGGGGGGGGGGGATTCGGACCGTTGGGAGGCGTGGGGTGAGATTGCGGTCGACGGGATCGGAGGCCGTCCGTAGGGACGGGGACTTGGCTGGATGAAAGCAACGGCACTAGGGACTGTATTAGGAATGGGAACCGTTTGGATGGAGGGTGTAGGGCCCATTCGTGTAGGGCCAGTAGGAATGCTCAGTAGAGCTGGGGGGTGGGGGGGGGGGGCAGGATTGAGTTAGGGATCATTGTGGAGTGGGGAGTGGAACAGGTGAGAGGAAGGATTTATGAGGGATTGTATAACCCAAGGAGAAGATCCTGACTATTGGCTTAAAGGCTCTCCATCAGCTTTCTGCAACCGACAGAGTGGTTCTCTTTCCAGTCCGCACCCTTCCTCCTCCCAGACTCTCTGTCCACTCTCTGCCCTCTTCTTCATGAGAATCCCCCTGCCGGGAGCTTTCCATATTTGCCAGGCCGCAGTTCTCCCGGTGTTCAAAGGCTTTCTAGAATCCCACCTCCTCCGGGAAGTTCTCTCTCCACCCCGAACGCCCCAAGTCATGTCGACCCAACCACCACCCTGAAGCTGTATCGGTCGGTGTTGGTATTGTTGAGCACCTCTGTGTGCAAAGCACTGGACTCAGCGCTTGGAAAAGCACAATACCGTAGAGATCCCTGACCGGGACGGACTAGCAGTCTAAAGGGGAAGCCAAACGTTAAAATAAATTACAGGTAGGGGAAATAGGAGAATATAAGGTTATTGCCTTCGCCGGTGGTTTCGAACGTTTCACTCCCTCCCTGGCCCGCTGCGCCCAATTTAACAATAATAATAATAATAATGTTGGTATTTGTTAAGCGCTCACTATGTGCAGGGCACTGTTCTAAGCGCTGGGATAGATACAGGGTATTCAGGTGGTCCCACGTGAGGCTCACAGTTAATCCCCATTTTACAGATGAGATAACTGAGGCACAGAGAAGTGAAGTGAGTTGCCCACAGTCACACAGCTGACAAGTGGCAGAGCCGGGATTCGAACTCATGACCTCTGACTCCCAGGCCCGTGCTCTTTCCACCGAGCCACGCTGCTTCAATTTCTTGCCCCTAAGCTCGGTACAGTGCTCCGCACGCAGTAAGCGCTCAATAAATACGGTCGAATGAATGGTTTATTGATAAAATTGAAAAGTCAGGCAAGATCTCCCGAAAATCTTCTCTTCCCCTCTCCAGCCCCTCCCGTCTTTCCCAGCAGTACCTCAAGAGTATCCCCCCCTCAAAATATATCCCCTCCGACGCCGCATCTGCACACCTTATCACAACACTCGCCCCCTCCCTGACTGCCATCTTCGACCGTTCATTCCCCGGTGGTTCCCCCCCGCTTTCAAACATGCTCATGTTTCTTTTTTCGTTAAAAAAAAAAAAAACCCCTCCCTCGACTTCATGGCTCCCTCCAGTTGTCGCCCCACCTCCCTCCTATCGTTCCTCTCCGTAAATGAGATGTCTCCACCGGCCGCGTCCACCTCCTCTCCTCCGGTTCTCTCTTTGAACCCCTTCCATCTGACTTCCTCCTGCTTCACTCCAAGGAAACTCCTCTCAAAGGTCACCGGTGATCTCCTTGCCAAACCCAAGGGCCTCTACTCCACCCTAAGCCTTCTCGACGTCTCAGGAGGCCTTCCCCGATCAGGCCCTCTTCTCCCCGGTTCACTCTCCCTTCTGCCTCGTCCATGCCCTTGGATCTGTGACCTTCGGACATTTGCTGCCCCTCAACTCCACCGCGCTTGTGTGCGTATCTCCGAATTGTGGATTAGAAATCATTGATATTAATGCCTGTCTCCCCCTCTAGACTAAAAGCCTGTTATGGGCAGGGGATTTTTTCAGCTAATTTTGTCGTAGACTCCCAAGCGCTCAGTACAGTGTTCTGCACGTAGTAAGTGCTCAGTAAATAAAATCGATTGACTGATGAACCACTCCCTTCCGGAAACGTTTTCTAACGTTGGTGTCGCTGACGGTGTTCTCTCGTGACTCTTCTCCTGTCACTCCGGCTGCTCGTCGTCGGTCTCTTTCGCAGGCTCCTCTTCTGACTCCCACCCCTTGACTGTGGGGGTCCCTCAAGGCTCAGTTCTGGGTCCCCTTCTATTCTCCGTCTACACCCACTCCCTTGGAGAACTCCTCTGCTCCTGTAGCATCAACTACCGTCTCCACAGAGGTGATTCCCAAATGTACAACTCCAGCCCAGCCTCTCTCCCTCTCTGCAGTCTCACATTTCCTTTGGCCTTCAGGAGCTCTCTACCCGGATGTCCCGCCGACACCCCAGGCGTATCCAAGACAGAACTCCTCATCTTCCTACCCAAACCCTATCCTCCCCGTGTCTTCCCCGTTACTCGTAGAAAGCATCGCCATCCTTTCTGTCGCGCGGGTCCGTAATGTTGGCATTATCCTCAACTCATCCCTCTCGTTCAGTCTGCCGCCAAATCCTGTGGTTCTAACGTCTCAACACTGGAAAAATCCACCCTTTCCTCTCCATCCGAACAGTTCCCACACTGATCCAGGCACTTGACTGTCCTGCCTTGACTATTCTCTCAGCCTCCTTTTCTGACCTCGCTGCCTCCTTTTTCTCCCCGCTGCAGCCCTTACTTCACTCTGCCGCCGGGACCATTTTTCTCCGAAACCGTTCGGTCCGTGTTTCTCCGCTTCTCAAGAACCTCCAGGGCTTGGCCATCCGTCCATCCATCAAACGGAAGCTCCTTATCGTTCGTTCAATCCCCTTGCCCCCTCCTACGTTGCCTTGTGGGTTTCCTACTACAACCCAGCACGTTCACTTGGCTCCTCCAACGCGGGCCGTCGCGCTGTACCTCGACCTGGTCCATCTCGCCACCGACCCCTTGCCCGTGTCCTGCCTCTGTCCTGGATCTCCCTTCCCCTTCGTGTCGGGCAGACCGATACCCTCCCGGTCCTCAGAGTCGTATTAAAATCACCTCTTCCAAGGGAGTGGTTCATCTCGTCCTCATTACCCCTCCTCTCTGCTTCGTTGTCCTTGAGCTACGATTTGCACCCTTCAGTCTCCCTACCTTCAGCCCCCCAGCGTTTATGTACAGATCCGGAATTTATTTTAACATCTGTCTCCCCTTCGATCTCTCTGTGGGCAGGGAACATGTCTACCCACTCTCTTATATGTACATAAATGGAGTGGGGCTTGAGTGAGTATCAGAGTGCTTCAGTCGATTGTATTTTTGGGTGCTTACCGTGTGCGGAGCACTGTCCTGAGCGCTTGGGAGAGTACAATACAACAGTAAACGGAGACATTCTCTGCCCACAGTGAGCTTACAGTCTAGAGCGGGAGACCGACATTAATATAAACAAATAAACGATGGATATGTACATAAGTGGGGCTGGGAGGGGGGTTGACTAAAGAAAGCAAGTCAGAGCGACGCACAAGGGACACAGTCGTGATTAGCATTCATGCTAGGGAGCAGTGTGGTCTAGTGGAAGGTGCGAGGGCCTGGAAGTCAGAGGACCTAGGTTTTAATTCCAGTCCCCCCCATGTGCCTGCTGTGTGACCTTGGGCGAGTCACATCTCTACGCCGCAGTTTCCTCGTCTGTAAGATGCGGCTTTAACACCCGCCTCCGAAGCCTACCCAGATGGGGTGAAGCTTACCCAGGTTGTGAGCCCGGGCACCGGGACTGTCCCCGACCTGATTATTTTGTATCTTCCCCACTGCTTAGAACAGAGTTTGATGCCCAGAAAGCACTCAACAGCGTGGCTCAGTGGAAAGAGCCCGGGCTTGGGAGACAGAGGGCATGGGTTCGGGTCCCGTCTCTTCCCCTTGTCAGCTGTGTGACTGTGGGCAAGTCACTTAACTTCTCTGTGCCTGTTACCTCATCTGGAAAATGGGGATTAAGACTGGAAGCCTCACGTGGGACAACCTGATTACCCTGTATCTACCCCAGCGCTTAGAACAGTGCTGTGCACATAGTAAGCGCTTGACAAATACCAACGTTATTATTAGTATTATTATTACTCAACAAATACCTTTATTGTTACTGTTGTTCTTATTATTACACTTTGGAGTATGGTGTGTAGGGAACGGATCTTCTCCTTCGAGCGCTGTTTTTCAATATTGGTTGAGTTCCGCGTTCCCGGGCAAGAGGGACTCGGTCTGAGACTGTGTGAATGGCAGGTTTTTCCCCCTCCATCCCACCCAGAATCCTAGTTTAATTCGAAGCCAGTCAGAAGGCCCTAGAGAGGAGTAGTAATCGCACCTCGGGAGAATTATCCAGCACGAGGAGCATCCGAGCACTTTCACGTCTTGTTAGTCACCCTCCCTGGAGTTTCATTGCGATAATGAAATGGCTGTTTTATGCGCAGTCACCGCGAACCTCCAGTCTTCCTCTCGGTCTGAGCAGAGGATCTGCTTACCGCATCTAAGTGTGGAGAGGAAAAAACTCAAAACCACACACTGGCGAGGGAGTGGACTTTACTCGGCGTCCGTCTCACTTGAATGTCGCGTTCCCGGAGAACGACGCTCCCAAGTAACACCGCCGGTCTACGCGTTTACGTAGATCCGGTTACATTAGCGGGTCCTATTTCCATTTGCATTTCGATTTAACGATCCACTCGGGCAGTCTCGTCTATTGTTCCGTAGCGGTGCTGTATGTTTCCGTCTCGCCGGTATCCTCGTTTATAAATAGACTGGCCAATCTTACTTATTTTCTTTTCCCCCCTTCTTAGCAAAAGAACATTCCACCGAAGAGAGCCCGCATTGATGGAGATGAGGTAGGCAGTTGGATTTCTCTTGTTCCTGGGCGGCGCGGCTCGCCTCCGAAAGATTTGGTCCCCTAAACCAATTTATCGAAGTAGGTAGGAGGAAGCCATTTATTAAAGGGAAGGTCTTCGGTCCTGGGCAAGGCAGAGTCCCCTTCAAACGTGTCCTTATCGTGAAGCTTCCGGGGTGATTGACTGACTTGAAAATGAGATGCCAAACGACGCTTGTCACACCAGTCTTTGGTAGTGAACGCTTACTTTGTGCTCTAAATTAAACACTTAGGAGAGTTTGATAGAGTTCCCGCTAGGAACTCAAACGGTCTTTTCCGAGCAGATCGGAACCCGCCGCTCAGGTGAAGCATGGCATAGTGGCTGGCGCCCGGGCCTGGGAGTCAGAAGGTGCCGTGTTCAGATCCCGGCTCCGCCTGACGTTGGGTAGGTCCCTTGACTTCTCAGTGCCTCAGTTCCCTCATTTATAAAATGGAGATTGAGATTGTGAGCCCCATGCAGGACAGGGACTATGCCCAACCGGGTTTGCTCGTGTCATCCCGGCGCTCGGTACAGCGCCTGGCACATAGTAAGCGCTTAACAAATACCATGATTATTATTATTTGGCTGGCTCTGGTTGAAAACTGCACTTCCGGAGCTGTCCTGGGGCTGGAGTTAACTCATCTAAGCTCCCCCTCTAGACTGTAAACTCGTTGCGGGCAGGAACGTGTCTGCCAATTCTGTTGTATTGTACTCTCCCACGCGCTTTAGGTCAGTGTCTGCCCATGGTAGGCGCTCAGTAAATACCGTCGATTGATTGACCTCTCCAGGAAGTTTGCAGGGCTCCCGAGCGACTGTTATCCAGCCCTTTGCCCCCCACGTGTATCCCTGACTCTCTGCCTCACCCTCCACCTGCCTTCCGTCTTCTTTTCTCTCTCTCTGTTGAGTCTCATCGAGTCCTGGAGAGTTCATAATTCAACGTGTTCTTAAGATTACGTCCTAAAACTGGCATAGAAATAATAGATTGGGGCCTTGCACATTTCAGTGGGAAAGAAAGTGGAGGAGGGCTGAGAAATCATTCTTTAAGTCGGAAAGACTGGAAGAACTGGGCAAGTTAAAGAATCGGCAGTATTTATGGAGCCCTTACTTTATGGAGAGCACTGCGTTAAGCACTAGGGAGACTACAGCACGGTTGGTAATAGTAATAATAAGCACTGTTAAACACTATTAATACTAATAAGCCAATAGACACTTGAATAATGTTTAACAAGAGTGGGATTCAAGCCAGCACAAGGTAGAGACCTATCCGAGTACTGGAAAAAACTCCGCGACTTTTGGAGATGAATCGTTCTCATAAAGTGATCATTTGGTATCAGTCACTGGTATTTTTATCCCAAGCATTGTTCTAAGCACTAAGGTCATCAGGTTGTCCCACGTGGAGCTCCCAGTCTTCATCCCCATTTTCCAGATGAGGTCACTGAGGCCCAGAGAAGTGAAGTGACTTGCCCAAGGTCACACAGCAGACAGGCGGCGGAGCCGGGACTAGAACCCATGTCCTCTGACTGCCAAGCCCGGGCTCTTTCCACTCAGCCACGCTCCTTCTCTGGACACAATCTCTCCTCTCAGGAAGCTCAACTTTCAGTCAGTATCCTTCTTCTGGCCTGGTTCAGGACTCTGGGAGTGGATCTGGAAGCTGACAAGGTGTAAAATAGTATTTTCTGCCTTGCTGCCGCAGTTCTCCGTCATCCTACGCGTACGCTCAGTCAATCGCCCGGTCGTACTTATTGAGCACTTGTTACGTGCGGAGCGCCCTACTGAGCACTTGGGAGAATAGAATCCAACAGAATCAGCAGCCACGTTCTCTGCCCATAAATTCACGTGCATTCATCCGCTTGTAACCAGGCTTCCATAAATGAATAAATTATGAGAACATCTGCCATTCCCTTGGGCTTTTCTTTTTAAAAGTAACGGCGCCTATATTTCACCAGGTGCCAGGTTGCTCCTCAGAAGGCACAGGGAACGAAACATTACGGAATGGCTCTCCCGTTGTCGGAGAAGGCTCACGTGGCATGTTTCTCATGAGCAGTGGTTGAGGACTGCAGCAAGCAAGACGGAATCATTTTCAGGGCTACGTTTCCTCCTCGATGAGCAGTCCTGCCTTATCTACCCAATCGCTCACATCTATTGAGCGCTTAGTGGGTGCAGAGCACTGTTCTGAGCGCTTGGGAACGTACAGTATAACAGATCTGGTAGGCATGTTCCCTGCCCACAGGGAGCTTACCGTCTAGAGGGGGAGGCGGACGTTAAAGTAAAATCATAAGGGGGATTTTGTGGGCCCTCCTCTTGGAAACATTCATAAAGCCTGTAACTGCCCTTGTGACTTTTGCTATTAAAGCCTTATTCAGTGGTGACTAAAAGCCCTTTCTTTGTTTCCTCAGGAAGCTTCAGGGCAAGTTATTTAAGACAACGGCAAGGGGGGGATAAAAATACCAGTGACCGATACCAAATGATCACTTTATGTAAAAGATCCATCTCCAAAAATCGCAGAGTATTTTCAAGTACCCCGATAGGTCTCTGCCTTTGGCTGGCTTGAAACCCACTCTTGTTAAACATCACTACATTATTCAAGTGTCTAGCGTATTCTATAATTTAGGATTGACAAGGGAAGACGCCTATCGGTTCTTTGTCAATGGCAGGGCGAATTTAGCCTAGAATTTAATAGCTGTTAAATTTGGAAATGCAGACAAGAGGCTAAGCTCTGGCTCTTCCCAATCAGTCAATCAATAATATTTATTCTCTTCCCTCTTCTCACGCTGAATGTACCCTAGAATCGTTAGACTGCGAATTGAGAAGCTCAGGTTTGTATTTGATTCTAAAGGATGCATTTCTAGAAGTCCAGGGGCTCTAACACCACGTTCCACAAAAGAAATAGCAAATTGGAAAATTTAGGAGTAGTAGAATAGTATTAAACACCTACTGTGTGCGGAGCACCGTTCCGAGCACTGGGGAAGATGCCCACTGCAGTCTGTTTGGCACTCGTCTATTCTCAGTGTAGAGGAAACCTCAGGATTTGGAGTCAGCGACCTATTGAAATTAAAGGCAGAATTCCCTTGTGATTGATGGAGCTGTAGAAATTCGTAGAAAGCCTCATAATTTCTATTAAGTAGATCTCCATGTAATGGGATTCAAATGTGAGATTCAGATGTTGTGGGATTCAAATATTGTTACCTGAGACTTTTGTCCCTCGCTTTAGATGTTGTTAAAAGTATTATTTCTAGCTTTATTTGTCCGGTTCTTAATTATTTTAATGCATTACAATTACAGTAGGATTTTTCCCAGTGAGCTCTTGGTGAGGTTTGTGTTGCATTTTATGTTGCAGACGGTGTTTAATATGGTGGTGGAAGTGCCACGCTGGACCAATGCTAAAATGGAGGTACGGGATCGTTTGGCATTTAAAAGATTATTTTCCAATTAGAACGTCACTATACTCGGTTACTGTCTACCTGTCATGTGCATTTGCCATTTTCAGAATTTTCCTTTCTTAAGGTAGAAAATTCCTGCTCCACTTCCCCCCCCCCCCCATTAGCTTCCCAAACCAACCTTTTTTGCAATTTTCAAAATTCAAGGTCTCAGGAGTCATCCCATTTGGAGTCAGTTGACTTCACATAATAATCTTCCTTGGGTTTCCAGGTGTCTGAACTGTGGGTCTGAGGACCGAATGGACTCCTTTTGTAGGAATTAACAAGCACATCTGGAAAATATTTCCGAGTTGTATTTTTGTTCTGAGACACCAATAAAACCCCCATTTTTGAGTTTGATGCCGTATTTGTCGACCAATGCAAGGTATTTGAGTGCTTACTATGTGCAGAGCACTGTACTAGGCGCTTGGGAAAGTACAACAGAATTAAAGTTCTGAATTCTGTTTTTAGATATTTACCTCTGCAAAGATAAGATTTTGCTGGCCAGCCTTGGATTTTTATTAGCTATATAAGAACATTTTAGTGCGTGGTTATTGCACTCTGAGTTTTTTTTTCCCTTTTATACGGAAGACTGCATGTCTTTCAGGAGAGTTCCCTTTTGAAGTTCAGAAATGCTGACCGTTTCTCCGTATTGATTGATTTACTATCCCTTGAAGATCTAAGCAAAGTGTGTTGTTGATATTGTTAGCTGAGAATTTTGTCCTTCCACTTTAGATGTTGTTAAAAGTATTATTTCTAGCATTATTTAGAGAGGTCTTTTATCCAGTTCTTAATTATTTTAGCGCATTACAGTTACAGTAGGATTTTTTCCAGTGAGCCCTTGGTTAGGTTTTCAGTAGTTAAAAGAGAATAAAAAGCGGGGCGATTAGATCTTCCCTCCCCTCAGGTTCTCTGCAATTTCCAGTCTCCATAATCCTCCCCGCCTCCCCCCCAGAAGAAAAGGTATGGGATTTGAGGATGGGTGAAATTCTGCCTTATTTAAGGCTCTTTCTTCATCTTTCACCATTTTTAGACTCAATATTAGAGGCAGGTTTGTGTCATCAAGTAAGTGAACAGTTAGTAGTGGTTGGAGAATATCTCTCGGCCACTTGACAGAAACTTTAAAACCAACCAGTTACCGATAGTTACGGGATAACTGCTTTTATTAACACCCCAGTTTTTATTCTCTTTCAGCTACTGAAAACCTAACCACGAGCTCACTGGAAAAATTCCTACTGTAATTGTAGTGCATTAAAATGAACTCGATTTTACTTGTCGAGATTAACAGAGCCACCCTAAAATGAGCCACAGTCAATCGATTAACCCTCTAACCATTTTCATCTTTTCCCTTGTTTCAAATAATAATCTCGTAGCATCATAACGTTTCCTTCTTGGACCAAGACTTTATTTTATTGATTTTTTTTTTTATGGTAGTTAAGTGCTTACTATGTGCCAGGCGGTATACTAAACATTGGGGTAGATATAAGTTAAGCAGGCTGGACACATTCCCTGTAATCCGTGGGGCTTAATCCCCACTTTACAGAGGAGATCGTCGAGGTACCGAGCAGTTAAGTGACTTGCCCGGGGTTACACTGTGGACAAGCGGTGGAGCCGGAATCGGGTAATATATTATCGATAGTTCGTAGCTTGTAAAGCAGCGATGACAGCAAAACCTGTTTTTTAAAATCTAGTTTTAATTGTTGAACTGAGCTAAGGTAGTCGGGATATGAAAGAGTGTTAGGACATGGTGCTTTAAAAGCATTTTTCAGCTAGCGAGCTAGAAGATTAATTGCTGTTCGTTTCTCATTTCTCTTTTTCCCCCTCGATCCGCTTAGATTGCCACGAAGGAGCCATTGAATCCTATTAAGCAAGATATAAAGAAGGGCAAGCTACGATATGTGGCAAATATCTTCCCTCACAAGGGTTATATATGGAATTATGGTGCCCTCCCACAGGTAACGTTTTTGTTTATGATGGTGAAACTTTTCTGTTGTCGGTGTAAAATTGCCTTATCGGTCCTGAGCATTACCTGAAATCCAATCAACTGTAAGAAGAGTTTGTTTTAGGAGTTTGCACATTTGGAATTTTTTTATGCACTGTCTCACCGCATTGACGGAATCGGTTCTTAGCAGTGGGTTTATCCGTTCCCACCTAATTCAGTCAGGGGTTCGACGTTTTCCGAAACGTCAGAGCGTAAAATGATCGCTGTGCTACTCGCGGTATTCGTTAAGCGCTTACTGTGTGCCAGGCTCTGTACTGAGCACTGGGGTGGAGACGAGATAATCAGGTTCCACGTGGGGCTCACAGTCTAAGTAGGAGGGAGAACAGGTATTGAATCCCCTCTTTGTGTCTGAGGGAACTGAGGCACAGAAAGGTTAAGGGATTTTCCCGAGGTCACACGGCAGGTACGCAGAAGAGCTGGGATTAGAAGCCAGGTCCTCTGTTTCCCAAGCCCTTGGTCATTCCTCTGCACGACGCTGCTTCCCTGTATAGTCGCTCTTCGGGGCTGTTTCGCCATGCTTCTGTCAAGCGTAAGCGATGGCCATCGCAAGCCACCCGACTAGCCAACATGGCGGCCGGTACGACAGCTCCCGAACCAGACCTTCCCCAGCCGGCCACCTCACAAGCCCGCCGTCCTCGGCGGCCCACCCCAAGCAGCCTGCTGTCCGCTCGGGTCCTAGAGGCCGGCGTGGCCACCTCTCTAAGGGAATGCCGTCCTTTAAGTAGCTCGGCGTCGGTTGGGGGGCAAGCTGGGGGTGGGCGGTGGGTGACGTTCCTCCCCTCCCCCCGCTGGGTCCCGGCGAAATCCGAGGCGGGTGGACGATGGAAGCCCCTGGCGGGGGGGCAGAGAGGACGAGCGCGGTGGTCTCGGCTCCTGCCAGCGGGGACGGGGCCGGGTCTCGCTCTCTCGCGCCCCCTTGCCGTCCTGCCCCGCGGTCAGAGTAACGGTTGGAGCCGGTGATTCGGCGTGCCCGCCGGCACGAGAGCCGACGCTCAGACCCCCCGAACTCCTCGTCCGCCGGCCAAAGTCCCATCTACCCGGGACTGCGGACTGCGCAGACCTTCCCCGTTCCCCTCGGCGTGGCTCGGTTTCCCTTGGCAGACGCCCACGAGATGGCAGCAGAGACCGAAGTTCTCCCCGCCACCTCGGGGACGGGACGGGGCCGTGCCAGGAGCCGGTGGGGGGAGACGGACTAGACCCGGCCGCCGGCGGGGAGGCCGTCCGATGCCCGGCCCGCTCCCTGGTACGGAGGGGCAGCCCCCTCCCACTCGCCGCGGGAGTCCGGTGGAGCCCTGCGTCCGGTCGGCCTTGCAGACCCCCTTGAATGATGTATCGGTCGATGGACATCGAAGGACGGGAGCCGGGGGGAGGAGGAGGGGCGGGGCGGTGGTAGAGCAATTTTGGCTGGGCCGACAGGGCGGGGCGTGGGACGGAATGACGTCGCCTATCACGCGGGACCTAGGCGCGTCTTGATCCGGATCCTCCGTCGGTAGACTATTTCGGTTCGACCGAGGGAGGATAGACGGTCACATCTTTTCCGAGCGGTGTCTTTCCCTCGGACCGAATTCATTTTCCCCGAGTCGATTCCGCTGAGGCTTAATTGCCGTGCTCGCTGACTCGGTGCTGTCCCGTGTTTATGAAATGAGAGTGGAAGAGAGGTAGAGAAGAAGAAAATCCGGGGCGAAGTAGCCTTTCGAGCTGGGTAGGGAGTGGCGGGGGGCGGAAGGCGTTTTTCTCCCTACCCCGTCTGTCCCGGTCCTATCCCCCCCTTCCTTCGCCTCCTCGGTGTAAGACGACTGCTCCCCAAGCAGTAAAATGAACCGAAGAGACGTGTGCCAGAGTATAACAAGAATCGTTAGGCGGAGGAGCAGCTGCTTTTATGTTCACTTGAGCCGTCGGAACCCTCCATCTGTCTGGACGCTCGCTTTTTTCTTTTCCAGTCTTGTATGGAATTACAAGATACTCTTTAGCGGACGACTAAGCCTTAGGGACAGCTGCACATGCAGAATAAACACTGACCGGAAAAGAAAATAGAGGAAAAAAAAAGTTATCTGTGGAAGATTAGACTGTCTTGTGTAGCAACGGGCCACCCACGTGGACGCCTTCTAGGAGAAGAAACGGGCAGTCCGATATGGTCTCCGGGAAGGAATGAGAATGTTTATCCCAGTTCAGGAAACGACAGGTGGTTCGGCCACCCTTGGGGTCGCTAGAATCCGAGCCTGGGAAAGGAGTGGCGGTTTGGGCGGATGGCAGAGATGAGTTGGGGCTCTGAGGGGGAAGATGGGAAAATCTTCACGGCTTTACATTTTTAAGCCTCCACCGCTCCTCAGCTCCTCCCTCCACAGGAAGATATTTCAACTTGAAAGACCCTTTTCTGCCATGATATTGGAGGGCGTGTGGCAGTTATCCACAGCCTTCGTTTCCGAAAGAATGAACGCCCACCAGCGGGGGCTAGGCGTGGAAATCAACTTAAAAGGAGCCGACTCTACGGGAAGATCCTGAAGGTGAGGAGGCCAGAAAGAAAAAAAAAAAATCCGAGAGAGGCGGAGCGGACTCTCGGGGCAGGTCACTGGATTGTCAAAAGTGAGGTTTCCATCTGACAGCTTTCGGTTATTTCGAAGGACTGTGGCGAACGGCTCCACGGGGCCGGGATGGAGTCTTGAGTGTAGCTGACAAGCGGAGCTTGGCCAAAGGACTCCACTTGGAAGCGGTAAGGGGTTGACTCCGCCAGCATCCGACTCTCCGACTCCCCGGGAGCCGGCGTCTGCCCTCCCCCTCCGCGCCGCCGAGATGACTCCGTCCCGTCCTGCCTTCCGCCTCCCCCGGCCTGAGGCTTCCACAGAGCCCGGGAAAGACCGTTGGCTGCTGTATCGGTCACTGCGGCTACTGTTTTTCCTCAACTCTGAGTCTCTCTTTTTTTTTTTTTTAAGGTATTTGTTAAGCACTTATTATTTGCCAGGCACTGTTCTAAGCGCCGGGGTAAATGCAAGCTAATGAGGTTGGAGAAGGTCCGTGCCCCGCGTGGGGCTCTCGGACATATCCCCCATTTTACAGGTGAGGTAACTGAGGCACGGAGAACTGAAGTGGCTTGCCCAAGGTCTCCCAGCAGACGAGCGGTGGAGCCGGAATAGCATCCAGGTCCTTCTGAGTCTCAGTCCCGGGCTCCATCCGCTAGGCCCGTCTGCTTCTCAAGGAATAATAAAGACTCTCAAGGAGTAATAATGATAACCGTGGGGCATTTGTTCATTCATTCAATAGTATTTATTGAGCGCTCACTGCGTGCAGAGCACTGTACTAAACGCTTGGAATTTGTTAAGCTCTTACCACGTGTCAAGCCCTGTTCTAAATACCGGATGAGAGTGGACACAGTCCCTATCCCACATGGGGCTCCCTGTCTAAGCAGTCGGGAGAACGGGTATTTAATCCCATTTCACACCTGGAGAAACCAAAAGCCGAAGAAGTGACTTGTCCAAGGTCACCCAGCAGGCAAGTGGCGGAGCAGGGATTAGAAGCCAGGTCCTCTGACTCCTAGGACCGGGCTCTTTCCACGCTGCTTCTCGGGCGTGGTGCTCCTCTAGCCACAGGACCCTGTGGATTTTGCTCAAGGTTTGTACGGTTATCCGCCTTCTAATTTAATGTTCCATCATTTCTGACGTCTGCCTCCGGGCCCCGCTTACACTCATAGATCGCGAGGTCCCCATTGGACTGTGTCTAATTCCCACCTGTGTATTCTCTCCCAACACCTAGTGCTTGGCACACGGTAAGTGCTTAAATGCTCTCCCTCGTACTACCGTTCTAAAAAGTTAAACCGATTCTCAAAATCTAGGTATATCAATAAGTCTTTCCTCAACGTGTAACTTTCTCCTCATCTCAGTCCTTCACCTTGTCCCTGCCTTTCCGTTCGGCCGTCCTCTTCCCCAGCCTCGGCCTTAACGCGGAGGTGGATTTTCTTGCCATTGGTTTTTCGACGACGGAGGTTTGAATTTTGTCGAGAAAATAAGAGTTCGAGGCGCGTGACCGTTAGCCGCTAGATTTTCGGCCCACGACGCAGGACTCTTGCACCAATTCAGGCGTGTCGTACTGCTCGGCCTGCTAATGGTCCGTTCGGTCATTCGCAGTTTTCGCTGCGATAGTTGGCGAAGATAAGGCCAACCTCCCTCCAGCTTCCCCTTAAAAAGCAAGGTAGGATTTTCCTCCATTTCATTGATTCATTCAGTCTTATTTACTGTGCGCTCACAGTGTGCGAAGAGCTTGGGAGAGTACACTATAACAACAAACAGACATATTTGAAATGGATTTTGGAGCAGATTAAGCTTTCTTTGGAAGGCCAGGGGACTTAGATCGGCGTATTTTGGACACGTCATCAGGAGGACTGATTTTCTGGGGAAGATACTCATGCTAGGAAAAGTCCAGGGAAAACTAGGGAGAGGCAGACCGACAGCTAGATGGATAGAGACCCTAGCGACGGTAACGGAAAAACCGTTAGGAGAGTGGTGGATCGTGGCAGGGGATGGGACGTTCTGGAGAAAGCGTATCCGTGGAGTCGCTGGGAATCGGAAACAACTCGACGGCACCGGACCGTAATAATAATCAGTAGCCTGGCAGCCCTTAAAAGGGGCCCATGTTGACGCGCCGTTGTAAGAAATGGCTCCACCCTGTAACCTAAGCGTTGAGAGCAGCGGATGGGCTCACCTGGAAAGGGAGCTCTCACTCGTGGATACCGCCGTCAAGCGAGCCGGACCCGTGTTTCTCGTCAAACGCATTTATTCCCTAGGTCCGTCTGGGGAGCCTAATGTCCGTGTGCCTTCCTTAAATCGGTTCATCTCCAGTCGGTTCTGTGTTTTGCCGCTCTTCTGTGATTTGGCCTCTAATATAAAGAAATCTGGACAGAGCGGTTTCCAAGCCAACCGTGCTTAGAGGAATGCTCAAGCAGCGAAATGCTGTTTAAGGAGGAGTTTTTCCGTTGGCGTTGCATTCACCAACGTCTTGTCATTCTCTGAAACCGGCAGCTCTCCAGATCCACAGTGCATTAGTACCGTGCGCTATGCATCAATTAATTCGTTATGCATCGGTGTGTAGCGCATCTCCTGCATTAGCTACAAGGGGGGCGCCCCGGTTTGGCCGCGAGTTATATTTGGTGTTTCCGGGCTTAATTCTGCTCCACGTGCCGCTTAATTCACAAAGCCGTGTGCCCGTGAGCAAGCGTTCAGAGGACTCTCTCTCCGTCACGGGAGGGTTTAAGAGGTCTCTGGTGGCTCTCGGATTCACCATTTTAATCCTCACCGTCGTCTCAGTTCATAGCCTTGTGTAGAAAGGTTGTTGGTTAGCAAACTCTTGTGCACGTGAGAACTTCTGCTCTGCTCCCTCAGAGAAGTACTAGGGGAAGGGGAGAAGGAGCCTTCCAGGGAAACGGGAAGAGAGGTCAGTCTTGGAGAATTCCGGGCCGGAGAAGCGTGCTGGACTCTGAGAGCTCGGGGGCCGGGGGGTCGCCTTCTGTCGGACACCTGGCTTCCTCCCTGCTCTCCTCCACACCGTTGAGGGGACTCCATCCTTCATCCCGCCTTCCAGTGCCCCAGCGGGAAAGAGAAAAACACCGTCGACGTGAGGCTCCTTCCAAAACCCTGGGAAGGCCGTGGACGTGGTTGGCTGGGGCTGAGCTTGTACCCTGAACTCTGAGCCCGCGGAGCCTGAAATTCTGCTCTCTAGCTGCTGATGTTTTTTCTTATTTTGGCTATTTGTCCTTGTCGTTTCTGTTGCTTTAGTGTTCTACTGTTGTGTCGCTCCTCACGAGTCCGTGCGAGTCTGCCTCTTCAGTTGAGTCTCAGATCATAAGCCCCTTGAGGTTCAAGTTCCTTGTCTGATTCCCACCTCTGGTAATAGTAGAAATAATCATTGTGGTGTTTGATAGGCACTCATCATGTGCCAAGCTCTGTACTGAAAAGTTGGGTAGATACAAGAAGATCAAGTCAAACACCCTCCCTGTCTTGACACGGGGCTTCCAGTCTAAGGGGGAGGGAAACAGGTATCGCATTCCCGTTTTACAGCCGAAGAAACCGAGGCACAGAGAGGTTGAGTGGCGTGGCCAAGACAAGTGGCAGAACCGGGATTAGGATCCAGGTTCTCTGACTCCCTGGCCCTCGATCTCTCCACTAGGCCGTGACGCATCTCAATATACTGGTACGTTTCCAACTGGTTTCAACCCGGAGCCTCTTCACGTACGAGACAGATGCGATAACCACTATACTGCAGAACCTCTGGATCGTTTCCCAGGGCTGAACACGGTGCTTTGCACAGAGTAAGCGCTTAATAATACGCTCACTACCCTTTCTGTTGCTTGGGTTTCTTGCCAGCCCTCTCGCCTCTCTTCCCTGAAGATCAGTGAACCATCTAATCTATCGAGAGTGTGTACGGGAGTATTTCAGGAGGCGATAATCATAATAATTATGGTATTTGTGAAGCGCTTCCTATTCGCCAAGCACTGTTCTCAGCGCTGGGGTAGATACAAGGTAATCAAATGGTCCCACGTGGGGCTCACAGTCTTCATCCCCGTTTTAAGGATGAGGTAACTGAGGCACAGAGAGGTTAAGCGGCTTGCCCAAGGTCACACAGTGACAAATGGCGGAGTGGGGATTAGAATCCACGTCCTCTGACTCCCAAGACCGGGCTCTTTCCACTAAGCCACGGAGGAGAATTTCCATATTCACCTGCCTGTTTGCCCCACTTTTTGCCTAATTTGTGCAACCCCAAAAGAGGACGGGGTTATTATATGCAGAATTAAATCGAGAGTAGGGGGGAGCAGGAGGATAAAGAGAAGGGGAAGGAAGACCAAAGGAAGAAGAACCTTTGGCAAAGAAGGTAAACGAGAGAGTAGAAGCTAGAGACTCTCCCTATAGAGAAGCAGCGTGGCTCAGTGGAAAGAGAATGGGCTCGGGAGTCAGAGATCATGGGTTCGATTCCCGGCTCTGCCAGCTGTGTGACTGTGGGCAAGTCACTTCACTTCTCTGTGCCTCAGTTCTCTCATCTGGAAAATGGGGATTACCTGTGAGCCTCACGTGGGACAAACTGATTACCCTGTATCTACCCCAGCGCTTAGAACAGTGCTGGGCACATAGTAAGCGCTTAACAAATTCCGACGTTATAATTATCTCCCAGGGAGGGAGGGTCAGGATGCTCCAGACCGTTAGGATCCCGTCGCTTCAGTGTGGGAAGCTAATCTACGTTGTAAAACTTGAGAGGATTTGGAATCTCCTTTTTTTTGGAGATCTTCTGCAGCCTTCTAGTTCACGCAGTGCGACAGATCTAATTTTCAGATCACGGTTTGCTGCGTGACTTTGGGCAATTCCCTTCACTGCTCTGCGCCTCCATTAAAATCATCTCTAAAATGGGGATCCAGACCGTGAGCCCCACGTGGGCCTCGGACTGTGTCCAACCCGATTATCCCGTGTCCGTCCCAGTGCTTGGCACAGTGTCGGTCCCATAAGAATTGCTTAACAAATCCAAAGAGAAGAAGAGTCCGTCGGCCTTCTCCACTAGAGCGTGCGCTCACCGAGCCGTTGAATGCCCCATTTTCTCCGCCCGTGCCCTCTTCCGCGGGCGGTTCGTCAGTCGTCCGGATCCGAGGAGGAGAATCCCTGAAATCGCAGGAGTTGAGCAGAAAATAGCTCAGATGGCCACCTGAGAATTTCTCCTCTTCATCCGCCAATCCCCGGCCGGGCACGTCACGTAAGCCGGAGGGCTAGAGGCGCTGTCTTGGCACGGGGCCACCTTCATTTCGCCTGGAGCGGGATTAAAGAAAGGGAGCCCCAGAGGGGATCTCCGAAGGAAAATCTCCGCTCTGTGGGCCACGTGGTCACATAAAATGTCCGAGAGATTGGGAGCTTGTCGGGGGGGAGCAGCATTTCTTGGATCGACTCTTCTCCCGGGTGGAGGCTGTGAGTAGAACAGAAGGAAGAACGTTGGGTTGGGGATGAGGTGGAATGACTTTCGTTCGGTGTGTTCCGAGCCTTCACAACCTGCTAGGTGTTGCTCGGAGCGTCGCCACAACTCATCGTGTGCCCTCTAGTTGTTTACATTTGAAGGATGATATGCAATTCTTGAGATCTGGCCCAGTTGAACGGAGCATTACACTCAAACTGGATCTTTTTGGCAATCTTGAGTACACCATTCCTTGAGCTTTTCGGTGTAAGTTGCCGTTTTTGTCCAGTTCTGCAAAAAATGCTATTTTGGGATGTCAGTTTCTCTTTGGTGGCTAAGAGAATGGAATCTTGCGTACTCTTTTAGGCGAAAGCATTCAAGAATAACCCAAGAGCTTCTGGACCTCTCCGGTGGGGGGAAGGAAGAGGGCGTCCGTGAATAGAATAAAACGAGGCAGAAAAGCAATTGTTCCTTCCGTGTTAGTGTAAAGAAAATTGGGTTTCACCAGTAAACTTTGAAAAAGTCCTCCTAAAGAGATGACATTTGCTCCAGCCCTGATACCGTGGCAGCTCAGCCGGCGTGGTGACCGCAGGAGTGACTCAGGTACAAATCTTGGCAGGCAGCAGGAGACAGAATTGAAGAATCAAAACCCTGAGAGAGAGAGAGAGAGACCTTAAGTTCAGTCACTGACCGAGCCGGGAAGAAGTGGGTGTCGGGGATCTCATCCCACTTTGAGTTGTTTGATTTCTTAGATAAAGAAGCGTGAGAAGCAGAAAGAGCAAGCCTGCGAGTCAGAGGACCTGGGTTCTAGTCCTGGCTCCATCGCTTGTCTGCTGTGTGTGGTCTTGGGCAAGTCACCTCTCTGCGTCTCAGAATCCTCATCTGTAAAATGGGGATTAAATCCCTCTTCCGCGTGGAGCAGGGACTGTGTCCGACCTTATTGCCTTCTATCTACCCTAGCACTTAGAACGGTGCTTGGCGCACGGTACGTGCTTAACGAACGCCGTAATTATGATTACTTTATATCTGAGGGGCGGGAAACAAGGACGGATAAATACAGATTCTCTTTGAGTCGTCGAGTCTCGGAGGCCTTCTGCCGTGTTGGCCTTGAGCGGGTCTGAGGAGAACTTTCCCTTTGGGATTATGGGTGTCTGTCAAACTTAATGGTTAAACGGTAAGAGTGAAATAAAGAGATGTAGCGGGAGGGTATCGGAGAATCTGAACTTCTTTTTTTGTTGTTGTTATAGACTTGGGAAGATCCCCACCACAAAGATCACAACACCGCCTGCTGCGGGGATAATGATCCTATTGATGTCTGTGAAATAGGCTCAAAGGTACGTCTCTGTCCGAAAGGACCATTTTCACATTATTGTTGATGTATTGATGCCAAAGATGAGAGTTGGAAGGGTGGTTTTGAAAGTCATAAATTCTAAAAAGCTCATCTGGCTGTTGAGAGCAGAGTGCCCTGCCCGAAAACTCATGCAGTAAGTTTATGTGTGTTGTTTTTCCGAAAAGCCATCCGGGAACACGAGAGGACGCTTCAGCTACGTCTACGGGTGATGCGTTTCACACCGCGTGTGTCGAGGCCTGAGGCTTTTGGGTTAGGAACCCACTGGAGCGAGTACCTTGTTATGCCAGATTCTCCCGTGGCGGAAACTGTTCCGGGTTGCAGGTGATATTGGGAATGATCGCTTTCTCATTCCTTAAGGAGGCCGAACTTTCCCGTTTGGGGCACTGCCGCGAGGGGGATGTGGAGGCGAAGCCATCGTCCAGTCTGCCCATCCACCTGTCCCCCCTACCGCCCTTCCACCCCTTCCCCCGCATCCCGATTTTCGTAGCTGCAAGGAAAGCCACGGCTCTGTGTAGACTGGGGAGTTTCTGAACGGGAACTGACAGTGGCCTAAATCAGGTCTTTCCGCCTATTATCACTCAGTGGTATTTATTGAGTGCTAGCTAAGTGCAGAGTACTGTTAGGAGAACACCTTACAGTAGTAGGAAGACACGATCCCTGCCTACAAGGAGTTTACAGATTCGAGGAGACAAGCATTAAAATAAATCACAGATGTGGATAGACGGCTGGGGGAGGGTCGATATCGAAACGCCCAAGTGAACAGGCAGAGGAACGATGTAAAGAGGAGGAGGTAGCCACTGGAGGATTTTGAGAAGTGGGGAGAAATGTGCCACGTGGTGTTTTAGAGAAAATGAAAAATGAGCCGGGCAGCGGAGCGAAGTATGGAATAGAAAGGGGGAGGGGTAGAGAGCAGGGAGATCTGCAAGGAGGTCGAAGCAGTCGTCGAGTTGCTAAAGGTCAAGTGTCTGGTCCAGCGTCGTGACAGTTCGGATGGAGAAGGAGGGGTGGAACCTGGAGATGCCGTGAAGGTAGAATGACAGGATCTGGTGACCCACCGGATGATTGAAAGTGAGAGGCGAGCCGAGCTTAATGCCGGGTCTGCGAGCTTGGGAGATCGAGGATGGTGACGTCGTCAACTGTCCTGGGAAAGTTAATGGGGAGAGAGGATTCGGGGGCAGGGAGATGAGCAGTTCAGTTTTAATCATGTTACGTTTGAGGCGTTGGCCATATAGCGATGCCTGGAGTCGGGCCAATGTGAGAAGGAGGGGCTGGATCCGGGAGCCATCCGGATAGCGGTGGTTGTCGAAACCGTAGCCGGTCAGTCGTATTTACTGAGCACTCAGCTGGGTGCAGAGCCCTGTACCGAGTGCTCGGGAAAGTACCAGCAGATGAGCTAGCCAGGGGAGTGGATGTTTATAGAAAATAGCAGGGGACCCAGAACTGAGCTCTGAGGGAACGGGAGGCGGAGGAGGAGCCCGCGAAAGAGGAGCAGCCGGAGAGGCGGGAGGGGCACAAGTAGAAGACAGTGCAAGAGGCAGCTGAGAGGTCGAAGAGGATCGAGGCGGAAAAGAGTACGTTAGATTTGCAAGGAGGAGGTCATTAGCGACTTTAGGGAGAGCAGTTTCCGTGGAGCAGAGGGGACTGTGCCCGGAGGGGTTAGGCGGATGGGCAGGCTGGACGAAGGGAGTCGGTCGAGAGGAAGGGGAAGCGGTGTACGGGAACGACGAGGAACGGTCAGGAGAGGGATGGGAGAGTAGCCGGATGGTGCAGCGGAGTCGAGAGAGCCGAAACACACATGTGGTATGTTTGAAAGAGTGGAAGTTTTCGTGGGAGAGCGAGTGGTTCAGGAACCCGTACTTCCCACTGCGTCACGGTTGATCATCTTTCGTTGTCGCTTGGCCCCCATCCTTCCTCTCCACAGAACTCTCTCCGGGCTTCCCGTGTTCCTCCACATCCAGTAGGAGCTCCTCACGGATTTTTAGTGTCAAGGCTTTCAGTAGCTGGCCCTGCCTTGCCCGTTTACTTGTACCGATGTCCGTTCTCCCCCCACCGCCGTAGACTGGGAGTTCGCGGCGGCCAGGGATCGTCTCTCTTAATTGCCGTTTTGTACTTAATTGCCATATTGTACTGTACAACCCGCTTAGTACAGGGCCCTGCACCCGGTAAGCGCTCAGTAAGTACAGTTGAATGAATAAATGAATGAACACCTCCACTCTACCCCCTCTGTTCCCCAGCTTGCTAACTTCATTCCCTCCAAGCCACCCACGGACAACTCTCTCGCCTCAGTCTCCCGCTCAGTGCTGTTCCCCAACCCGGGAACTTTCTCCCCTCCAACTCTTTTTTTTTCCCCCACTTTCAAAGTCCTCCTAAAATCCCTCCTCTCTCCCGATCAGGTCCCGATACTCTGAGTCGTAGAAACCCGTCGGTCTCCTCCAGCCCGTCGGAACTTATTCGTTCCCTTCCTCAGAACGCGTGCCTTATGTGCTTGTTCGTTTGTATGTTGTTATTCCTTTGACTGTTCTAGTTGTAACCATTTGTGTGTTCGTCTCCCCGGCGAGAAGGTAGGCTCCTGTGGGCGGGAAACATCACTTGTCTTTTTATTTTTTCATACTTTCCAAGCGCTCAGTATGTGACGTTACACCAGACGGACACTCGTTGAGCACTAAAACTGCTCCGTGGAGCCTGCCTGAGGATTTATGATTAATTATGTTGCCTTATGATATATAACATTTAAATGTCCCCCCCCCCCGAGACGTATTCGTAAGCATCCTGGAGAACGCTCTAATGTTTCCTCCCACGGTAACCAGTCCGGGTCACTGGTGCTGGGGCCCGCTCCAAGATTTAGGGGAGAGACGGCGCCGGGAGGTTCTGTCCTCAAGAAACACCCTGCCTTGCTGGGGTCCCGCAAAGGTCACCCCTCGGGGTTACTGCCGGAAATCCCTGGGGTGCCCTCCTCTACTGGAGTGGAGCGGGGGCAGTCAGGGCCACAACCTGGAAAGGGAGACCTTTCGCTCCTAATGAGCGGCTCAACGTGAACGGCGCCGGCTCTTCGGGTCCCCCGCAGATGCGGCTCTGCCCGTTAGCCCCGCACGACCTGTGAAAACAGCAGTTCAGTCGGCCAAGCAACGGCCTTTTCGAGCTGGGGCCAAAATCAGGCCAGGAGAGTAGGCAGTTAAGTCATTTGTCCCCTTGATTCCTTTCCCGCCTTCCTTCTCAACCCCCAACGGCCTGGGCGTGTTGGAAATCTGTAATTGATTTCTCCTGAACCGGTGGGGAGCCCTTCTTCCTCACCGTGATGAAGAAGCCTTAATCTTTTCCCTGCAATAAGTGTATGTTGTAATCAGTGGTCTTTATTAAGCGCTTATTTAAATAGAGTTGGTAGGCATCATCCTTGCCCACGAGGGGCTTACGGTCTGGAGGGGGAGAGGGATGTTAAAGTAAATTCCGGCTGTGCATCTGAGGGCTGTGGAGCTGAGGATGGGGGTGAATATCGAGTGCTTAAAGGGTACAAATCCAAGTTCGAGGGTGATGTGGACAGAGACGGAATAGGGGAAACGAAGGCTTAGTTGGGGAAGGTCTCTTGAAGGGGATGTGAGTTTAATAAGGCTTTGAAGTTGAGGAGAGCGACGGTCTGTCCGGTATGAAGCGGGAGAGAGTTCTAGGCCGGACGCAGGACGAGGGCTAGGGATTGGTGGCGAGAGAGACGAGATGGAGGTACTCCTTACCGTTGACTTTAAAGCACTCACTCACCCTCTCCCTTCCTCTCGTTCCTCGTCGATTTCCTACTGCAACTCAGCACGGACCCTTAGTTGCTGTAAAACCGACCTACCTCGTTTTCCTCTGTCTCGCCACTGACCCCTCGCCCACGTCCCGCCTCTGGCCTGGACCTTCCTGCCTCTTCATATCTGATAGACCATCACTCTCCTTACCTTCAAAGCCTTATTTAAACCACATCTCCAAGAAGCCTTCCCCAACTAAGCCCTCATTTCCTCTACTCCTTGTCCCTTCTGTGTTACACGTAGCCCCGCAGCGCTTACGTACATATCTTACGTGCATATCATCCTCGACTCCGCTCTCTCATTCACCCCACACACCCAATCCGTCACCAAAACCCGCCGGCCTCACCTTCACAACATCGCCAAGATCCGCCCTTTCCTCTCCATCCAGACTGCTCCCTTGCTGGTTCAAGTTCTCCTAATATCCCCACTTATTATTATTGCATCAGCCTCCTCTCTGATCTCCCATCCTCCTGTCTCTCCCCGCTCCAGGCTATACTTCACTCCGCTGCCCGGCTCATCTTCCTGCAGAAACGCTCTGGGCATGTCACTCCCCTCCTCAAAACCCTCCAGTGGTTGCCCGTCAACCTCCGCACGAAACAAAAACTTCTCACTCTAGGCTTCAAGGGTCTCCATCCCCTCGCCCCCTCCTACCTCACCTCCCTTCTCTCTTTCCACCGCCCACCCCGTAGGCTCCGCTCCTCTGCCGCCAACCTCCTCACGGTGCCTCCTTCTCTCCTGTCCCGCCGTCGACCCCGGGCCCACGTCCTCCCGCTGTCCCGGAACGCCCTCCCTCCTCGCCTCCGCCAGACTAACTCTCTTCCCCTCTTCAAAGCCCTACTGAGAGCTCACTTCCTCCTGGAGGCCTTCCCAGACTGAGCCCTCCCTTTCCCCCTACCCCTCCTCCCCTCCCCATTCCCCCACTCCCTCCCTCTGCTCTACCCCCTTCCCCTCCCCACAGCGCTTGTGTACATTTGTATATATTCTTTATTACCCTATTTTACTGATGATGTGTATATATCTATGATGCTGTTGATCTATTTTAATGGCATTGACGCCTGTTTCGCTGTCTGTCTCCCCCATTTTGACTGTGAGCCCGTCGTTGGGCAGGGATTGTCTCTCTCTGTTGCCGAATTGTACATTCCAAGCGCTTAGTACAGGGCTCTGCCCAAAATAAGCGCTCAATAAATACGATTGAATGAATGAATGTAATTTGTTTTAAAGTCTCTCTCCCCCCTCTAGCCTGTCAGCTTCTTGCGGGCAGGGACCACGTCTGCCAACTCTATTATATTGTACTCTCCCTAGTGCCTAGAACGGTGCTCAGTATAGACGATTGATTGAGGGAATAGATCGGTGTTAGAGAAGCAAAATGACCATCCCGGGCTGTAATAGGAAACGACGTAGGGAAGGCGGAAGAGGGCAAGGTGGGTGGGAATGATTTCCATGGATCAGTCCCATTAACAGTAAACTCCCTTAGGATCTTTAGATAGTTTTTCTTTTAATTAAGGAGGATGAATCGGTAGGTGAGGGGAAGTTTTTCAAACAGGAGATCAGTGGAGGAAATAATGGATAGGTGGGGCTTCTCGCCTCTGAACTTTCCTCTAGGAGGATGAGAGGCTGAAATAAGTTGCCGGGTCAAGGGGGCAGTTTGTGAGTCTCAGTGGCTGGTGGTTTTCCTGTCGGGGGGGTCCCACCTCTGAGGACCGGGGGGGCCACGTTGGCAAGGGAAAGGGGCAAGAGAGGAGTTCTGGAAGCGCAGCTGCAGCATTTATTGAGCGCTTACTTTGTGCGGAGCACTGTTCAGTGAACTTGGGAGAGTAATAATAATAGCGATGGTTTTTGTTGAGGGCTTACTATGTGCCGAGCACTGTCCTGAGCAGGTTGTCCCACGTGGGGCTCACAGTCTTCATCCCCATTTTCCAGATGAGGTAACCGGGGCCCAGAGAAGTTAAGTGACTCGCCCAAAGTCACACAGCCGACAAGTGGCGGAGCTGAGATTAATAATGATAATAACGATTATGGTATTTGTTAAGTGCTTATTATGTGCCGAGCACTGTTCTAAGCGCTGGGGGGGGGATACAAGGTGATCAGGTTGTCCCACGTGGGGCTCACGGTCTTAATCCCCATTTTCCAGATGAGGTCACTGAGGCACAGAGAAGTGAAGTGACTTGCCCAAAGTCACACAGCTGACAAGCGGCGGAGCCGGGATCGGAACCCATGACCTCTGACTCCCAAGCCCGGGCTCTTTCCACTGAGCTACGCTGCTTCTCAAGGGTACAGTATAGTACAGTAGAACAATATCATACAATATCTACGATGTAGCAGAGTAATCCAAGGTCCCTCTAGACGGTAAACCCATTGTGGGCGGGGTTGTGTTGTTCTCTCCCAAGCTTTCACTCCAGTGTTCTGCACACAGTAAGCGCTCAATAAATACCGTCGATTGAGTTAGTAGACCCATTCCTTGCCCACATGGAGTTTACAGTCAGTTTACTGGACTAGACTTTCGAGATAGCGTGATAGAGGACGTGAATTCTGTCCTCAGGGAGCTTACAAACGATCGAGGAAAGGCGGACTCCAAGTGAAATGCAAATAGGAAGAAGAAAGTGGAAAGCGAATTGGAGTTTGAAATGTACAAAAGACTCCGGCTGGTATGGGTGCATGTGTGTAGAGGTGGTGCAAAAGTGTCTAGGTGGTGGTTGAGCGGGCATGATCCGGAGAGAAAAAATAATCAGGGAAAGCCTCCTGGAGAAAGTGGAATTTCAGAAGGGATTTAAGGACGGAGAGAGCCGCGGTCTGTGAATTCGAAGGCGGGGGGAGGAGTTCTTGACAGGAGAAAGGATTTTGTGAGCAAGGGGTCGGAGACAACGGAAAGGACAGCGAGGCACAGCGAATGGGTCAGCTTGAGGATTGAAGAGTGGGAGCTGGGGTGCAGTCGGAGCAGAGTGGATAACAAGGAGAGAACTGATGGAGGGCCTTAAACGGAACGATCGGGCGTTTCCGCTCGATAGAGTGAGACGAATGGATAATCACTGCAAGTTTTTCGAGGAGTGGAGAGAAGTGCTCAGAGTAACGTTTTAGAAAACGATTCTGGCAGAGCGAAGTGCAGATAGAGGAGAGACCGGAGGCAGGGTGACGGGCGAGGAGGCCGAAGCCGTAATCTGGTCGTGGGTATGACGGGCGCCAGGGTCAGGCCGTCAGTCATTGATTTGGATGGGGCGGAAGAGGTGGATCGGGGAAATATCGTGGAGGGAAGACCGACGGGACTTAAAGACAGACCGAACGTGAGAGTTAAAAGAGCAAGGAGTCAAGGACGATGCCAAGATGGCAGGCTTCAGAGACGGGGAAGGTGGGGGAACGTCGTCAACTGTGATGGGGGTGGATTTTGGAGGGAAGATGACTTCGGTTTCAGTCATACTGACATTAGGATCCACGTTGAGATGTCCCGGAGGCAGGGTGAAACGTGAGATTGCAGGGGAAGGGAAAGGGTGGGTACCAAAGTAGATCTGGGAGTCGGTCTGCATAGAAGAGGTAACCGAAACCGAGGGGGTGTAGGGACAGTGGGAAGAGAGAGGGACCTGGAAAGAGTCCCGCGGGACCCCCACGGGTAAGGGAGAGGGGGAGAGGGGGAGCCGGCGAAGGGGACCGAGAAGGAGCAGTCGGAGAGCCGGGAGCCGACGGGATCAGAGAACCCCAGGTTAGGTAGCGTCTCCAGGAGAAGGGAGAAGTCCGCAGTTTCCGAGGAAGGTCAAGATCGACTGGGGTAGAGTAGGACCCGGTATATTTGCCAAGGAGGAGGTCGTCGGCGACCTTGGAGAACGCCGTTCCGGTGGCCCGAAGGGGGCGAGAACCAGTTGTTGTGGCTCAAGAAGGGAGTTGAAAGGCGGTGCGTATGGGAGCGGTGGAAGAGAGAAGGCGTCGACAGTTGGTGGGTGCCGTGGGACGGTGGGAATAGGTTTGAAGACACAAGGGAAGAAGCCGTCAGAGAGCGAGCAGTTAGAGGATAGTGGTCGGGGAGGGAAGAAGAGGAGGAGCAGGCAATTTGGGTACGGGGTTAAGACGCTCAGGTATCTGGGATCAATTTTGAAAGCAGGCCAGACGATCTGCTCCGGAGAGATGGCCGGGAGGGATCCGAGCGTGATATAGGAGTGGGAGGGAGTTGGGAAGGGAACGGGGGTGGGGGGGCTTTAGGGACCTCCTACCCGCTGGCTTCAGTTTTGTCAGCAGTCTGAGGTTATCGGGGACAAGGGAGAAGTGGAGTGAAGGGTATCATGGGGGAGGGAATAATGGTCTGGAATCATTAGGGGGCGGGAACGGTCAGTCATCAATCGAACTTACTGAACGCTTACTGTGTGCAGACCACCGAAATCAGTGCGAGTACAGTGTAACAGAGTTGGTAGACGTATTCGTTCATTCAGTAGTATTTATTGAGCGCTTACTATGTGCAGAGCACTGTACTAAGCGCTTGGAATGTACGGATAGGCAACAGATAGAGACAGTCCCTGCCTATAACGAGCTCACGGTCTAGAGGGGGAGACAGAAATCGGTATGAACGGATAAGTCATTTGTAATGTATGATTTAAACATCAATTAAATTAATGCCGCGGATCTGGGGGTGAGACGAATATCGGATATCCCACGCCGATGCCAACGGGCGTGACGGTGGAGGTTGAAGGAGGAATGTTGCCGGGGGAGAGAGAGAAGGCCGAATTGTGGCAGACGGAGGTGAGCCGATCCCGGCGCCTGGGTTTCCGTTAACGAGCGCGGAATTGGAGGAAGGGCATTGCGGAGGTGACCCGGGGCTGGGGGTCGTGCCGTGAGATGGACAGAGGGAAAGGAGGGCGACGGAGAGGGTGAGGCCGAGGTCGTGGGTCCGGGCATCCAGAGAAAGGTGGTTTAGTGGGGCGTTCGAGAAGGCGGGACGGCTTGGGGTGAGCGGTAGAGTTCTGAAGATTAGAGGTCTCTGGGGGTGAGTTGTGCGGAGAGGGGTGTGGGTAAGCTGGCCGGTTAGTAGATGAATGGTGAGAGAGCAGTATTTAATAATAATAATAATAATAATGTCGGTATTTGTTAAGCACTTACTATGTGCAGAGCACTCTTCTAAGCGCTAGGGCAGATACAGGGTAATCAGCCACCTTACTGCCACAGGCTGTCGTTATATCCCGGCTAGACTACCGTGTCAGCCTTCTCTCTGACCTCCCTTCCTCCTCTCTCGCCCCGCTCCGGTCTATTCTTCACTCCGCTGCCCGGCTCATCTTCCCGCAGAGACGATCTGGGCACGTCACTCCCCTTCTTAAACAGCTCCAGCGGTTGCCTATCGACCTCCGCTCCGAACAGAAACTCCTCACTCTAGGCTTCGAGGCTCTCCGTCACCTCGCCCCTTCCTACCTCTCCTCCCTTCCCTCTCTCCACCGCCCACCCCGCACGCTCCGCTCCTCCGCCGCCCACCTCCTCGCCGTCCCCCGGTCTCGCCCGTCCCGCCGTCGACCCCCGGGCCGCGTCCTCCCGCGGTCCCGGAACGCCCTCCCTCCTCGCCTCCGCCAAACTGATTCTCTTCCCCTCTTCAAAACCCTACTTGAAACTCACCTCCTCCGAGAGGCCTTCCCAGACTGAGCTCCTCTTCTCCCTCTACTCCCTCGGCCACCCCCCCTTCACCTGTCCGCAGCTAAACCCTCTTTTCCCCCTTTCCCTCTGCTCCTCCCCCTCTCCCTTCCCGTCCCCTCGGCACCGTACTCGTCCGCTCGACTGTATATATTTCCGTCACCCTATTTATTTTGTTAATGAATTGTACATCGCCTCGATTCTATTTAGTCGCCATCGGTTTTTACGAGACGTTCTTCCCCTCGACTCTATTTATCGCCGTCGTCCTCGTCCGTCCGTCTCCCCCGATCGGACCGTGAGCCCGTCAGACGGCGGGGACCGTCTCTATCCGTTGCCGACTTGTTCGTTCCAAGCGCTTAGTACAGTGCTGTGCACATAGTAAGCGCTCAATAAATACTATTGAATGAATGAAGGTCGTCCCACGTGAGGCTCACCGTCTTCATCCCCATTTTCCAGATGAGGTAACCGAGGCACCGAGAAGTGAGGCGACTTGCCCACGGTCGCCCGGCCGCCGGGCGGCAGAGCCGGGATTCGAACCCACGACCTCTGACTCCCAAGCCCGGCGTCTTTCCACTGAGCCACGCTGCTTCCCGGGTTCGGAGTTGAAGTTAGAAACGGTAGAATGACTAGCGATGTGACCAGCTTGGCGTGTGGGTGAAGTGGGGGAGAACGGGGAAGGGTCTGTGGAGTTGAGAAGCGAGAGGAGATGGGTAGCCGGTGTGGGGGTGGTCAGCGGAAATAGCCGTGTCAGTGTTGAGGTGCCCCGGGATCGGTTGAGGAGAGGAGGAGAGAAAGGCGCCCAGGTCATTCGGGAAAGCCGAAGCAGGGCCCGGGAATGATAACAATAACCGTAATAATAATAATAATGGAAGCAGCGTGGCTCGGTGGAAAGAGCCTGGGCTTCGGAGTCAGAGGTCATGCCTGTCAGCTGGGGGACTGTGGGCGAGTCACTTCACTTCTCTGGGCCTCAGTGACCTCATCTGGAAAATGGGGATTAACTGTGAGCCTCACGTGGGACGACCTGATGACCCTGTATCTACCCCAGCGCTTAGAACGGTGCTCTTCACGTAGTAAGCGCTTAACGGATGCCAACGTCGTCATTTGTTAAGCCCTTACTGCGCGTCAGGAACTGTCGTAAGGGCCGGGGCGGATACGAGCGGATGGGGTTGGACCCGGTCCCTGTCCCACGTGGGGCTCCCAGTCTCAATCCCCATTTTCCAGATGAGGTCACCGAGGCCCAGAGAAGTGAAGTGACCGGTCCGAGGTCACACGAGAGGACCGGCGGCAGAGCCGGGATTAGAACCCGTAACCTTCTCACTCCCGGGCCCGTGCGCTGGCCACCGAGCCGTGCCGGCTCTCCAACGGATGGCTGCGGCTGGTAGTTGAAGCCCACGGCGGGGGCTCGGATCGAAGGGGCGGGACGGAAGGGGACGGATGCAGCTTAGACCGTGATCCCCGTGTGGGACGGGGACCGTGTCCAACCTGATGAGCTTGTATCTACTCCAGCGTTTCGTACGGCGCTCGGATCGTAGTTCGGCACGAGGTAAATATTCCTGTCATCGTCGTCGTCGTGATGACGCGGGGCAAGGAACGGGAACGCCCACCCCCCCCCCCCCCGCCGGAATCAGGGAGAGGGTGGCTCTTTCGGAAAGGGCTAGGTGTCGGTGGAGGTGAGGAGGAGGAGGAAGAGGAGGAGTGAATGGGACGGAAATAGGTCGAGGTCGAGAGGGAGCTCTCCAAAGATTGGGAGTGCCGCAGGTCACCCCAGGTGGTGTGGTAAGATGGAGAGTCGGGAGGCGGAGGGTGCCGGGGTCGGATCGGGGGGACTGAGCCGACGAGGCGCGTCGCCGGGCCGGCGGTTCGGGGAGGCCGGGGGAGAGAGAGGACGTCGGGGAAGCGGTGAGGAGAGGGGGGCGGGTATCGGAAGTGTCGGAGGGGGTATCTGTCAGCTGCCCTCCGGCCCTCGCGGGCTCCGGGAAACGGTCGATGAACTGCATGTATCGAGAGCGTACTGTGTGCAGAGCACTGTATCGAGTGCTTGGGCGAGTAGGATACAACAGTATAACAGACCTTCCCTGCCCACAATAAGCTTACAGTCTAGAAGGGGAGACGGACATCAGTAGAAATCATGAAATTACAGATATGCAAGTGGCGTGGGGCCGGGGGGGAGGGATCGGAGAAAGGGAGCGAGTCGGGGCGACGCGGAAGGGAGCGGGAGAAGAGGAACCGGGGGCTAAGTCAGGGAAGGCTTCTTGGGGGAGATGTGCCTCGAGCGAGACTTGGAAGTTGGAGAGAGTGACGGTCGTCGGATGTGAAGTGGGAGGGTGTTCCGGGTAAGAGGCAGACGTGGGCGAGGGGTCGGCGGAAGGGCCGGTGGAAGGAGCCGAGAGCGGAGGAGCCGCCGGCCCTGCCGCTTGTCACCTGTGTGACCGTGGGCAAGTCACTTCTCTGTGCCTCAGTTACCTCATCTGGAAAATGGGGATTAAGACCGTGAGCCTCACGTGGGACAACCCGACGACCCCGTATCTCCCCCAGCGCTTAGAACCGTGCTCTGCGCGTAGTAAGCGCTCAACGAGTAGCATTATTATTATGATGATGACTGCCCCGGGCCTCCGTCACCCTGTAGACAACACTGCCCCGTCATCCTCTTGTCTTTCCCGTCCCTGGAGACAACACCACTGTCCTCCCCGTCTCACGAGCCAGTAGCCTTGGCAGCATCCTCAACTCCTCTCTCTCATTCCACCCCCGTATTTATTCAGCCTGTCACCAGATTCCGTCGGTTCGACCGTCACAGCGTTGCTGAAAGCCACCCTTCCCTCTCCGTCCTCACGGCTGCCACTTATCCTATCCCGCCTCGACTCCCGCACCCGCCTTCCCTCTGACGTCCCGGCCGCCGCCTCTCCCCGCCCCGCCCCGTACGTCGGATCGTTTATCGACGGAAACGTTGGATCCGTGAAGCCCCGCCTCCCCGAGAACGTCCGGGGGCTGCCCGCCCACCGCCACGGCCCACGGAAGCCTTCGGTCAGCTCGCCCCGTCCTTCCTCGCCTCACCCCACCGATTTCCTGCTCCCGCCCAGCCCACGCACTCTGCTCCTCTCCCACCGCCGTGCCCCGATCTGCTCGGTCTCGCCGCCGAC
The DNA here is from genome assembly GCF_004115215.2 of Ornithorhynchus anatinus. Taxonomy (NCBI): domain Eukaryota; kingdom Metazoa; phylum Chordata; class Mammalia; order Monotremata; family Ornithorhynchidae; genus Ornithorhynchus; species Ornithorhynchus anatinus. The sequence goes on from NC_041739.1 coordinate 40,600,900, forward strand.
CCAGCTCCCGCGTCCTCCCCCTAACCTGGAACTCCCTCCCCTTCCGCCAGACCGCCGCCCTCTCCACCTTCGAAGCACCGTCAAGGCGGCATCTCCTCCAGGAGGCCTTCCCCGATTTAAGCCCTCCTTTCCCCCGCCCGCCGTCCCTTCTGCCTGTGCGCTTCCATCTCGTGACCTCTGGACATTCGATTTTCGCCCCACCCCCAACCCCCCAGCACTTACGTACTTACGTTTAAATCATCTATTATAAATTCACTATTTATTCGTTTGACCGTGTCTCCCCCTCCAGACTGTGAGCTCGTCACGGGCTGGGACCGTGTCTGCTAATTCCGTTGTGCTCTCCGAAGCGCTCGGTACGGTGCTCCGCACCCGGCAGGCTCTCGGTGAATGCGATGGGTGGATCGATCCATTTCTCTGTGCCTCGGTTACCTCCTCTGTAAGATGGGGATTGAGAGCGCGAGCCCCACGTGGGACACGGACTGTGTCCGATCCGCTTAGCTTGTGTCTACCCCAGCGCTTAATGCGGTGCCTGGCCCATAGTGAGTGGTTAACAAATACCATTAAAAAGGAAAAAAAAAGGGGGCAGGCCTTGTGGGCTTCAGTGGCGATGACACCCCAGATTCTTCTCGCCACTTCCACGGTGCGTTTTTACGGGCTTTACGGCCATGGCGTGGTCAGGTTCATTTGGATGGCTGGTCGGTGACCCCGGTCTGAAGGAAAGAGTAGCACGGTGTGGCCTAGTGGATAGAGCACGGGTGTGGGAGTCGGAAGTTCGTGGGTTCCGATCCCGGCTCCTCCTCTCGGCCGCCGTGTGGCCTCGGGCGAGTCGGTTCGCCTCTCCGTGCCTCGGCTACTCCGTCTGTAAAACGGGGATTGAGACCGTGGGCCCCGTGTGGGACTGGGATTGTATCCGACCCAATTTGCTCGTGTCTCTCCCAGTGCCTATTACAGTGCCTGGCAACTTAAGAAATACCACGGTTATTAGTATCATCGTTTAGCAGGGTTTAAAATCTTCCACGGGTGGCGTTAGGTCAGCGACAGCCAGTAGGAGAGGGCGTTCGAAGGGATGGAGAGACACGCCACCGGGCCGGAAGAGCTCGTGCGGGTCTGGAAGAGCTCGTGCGGGGGCCGGAAGAGCGTGGGCTGGACGGTAATAACATTTCTAGGCCTGGAAGGGCAGGCCCCGTCCAGAGAAGGGGAAAGCCTGGGAGCCTAGAGGTCCCGTGGTTTCCCGAATCTTAAACTGGGGCTGAGGGAGACAGCGATGCGGGCGAAATTAAAATTCCAAGTTCTCAAGTGTAGAACCCTGGGGCCTCAAACAGTCAACATTGGCCGGCTGCCCGTCACCCGATATATATCTTGAAACTTACAAAAAGGCACCTTCACCTCCTGCTTCTCAAAGGGGCAGTTAACTGGACCGCTTTCCTCAACGGAGCGGAGAAACGGGAATCGTCGTGAGCATTCGGTAGGAGAAACGCGTTGTCGGGGAAAGCCCGGGGCGGCGGGGCCCAGCGGGGGCCTGGGAGTCGGAGGCCCCGGGTTCTAAATCCTGATTCTGCCGCCCGTCTGCTGGGCGACCTCGGACAGTTCGCTTCGCTTCTCCGTGTCCGTCACCTCGTCCGCAAAATGGGGATTGAGGCTGTGAGCCCCGTGCGAGGCGGGGACCGTGTCCAACCTTCCGTCGACCCCAGCGCTTAGCGTAGTGGCCGGCACGCGGTAAGCGCTTGGCAGATACCGCCGGAGGAAAAAAAAAGAGCCAGAGGAGATTTCCATTTAGGTCCCACGAGGCGCAGCACACGGAGGTGTAACAGGAACTCGGGGCCCTTCTCTAACTTGGAAATTAGTAGATGGCTGGAGACCTGTGTGACGAGGTACGGGTCCCCTTGAGCGCCCTTAAGTATTCAATCTCAACTATCTGAGTGGCTGAAATTTTGAAGAGCAGGTGCTGTTCGTCTCAGCTTCGGACAGTTCCCGACGTTTGACAGATTTTTCTAGATCTCTTCTAGTTGTGTAGATTATGAGATATTCCGGGGGGGGGGGGGGGGCAGGCCACGCTGAATGAAAAAAGCCGCCATGGAGAAATGGCTTCCGCGGGCTTTAACGACGCAGTCCGTCGGTCTGATTTTTTCAGTTTTCAACCGTCAGTGTATTTTTAAACCGTGTCAGTTACCCCTTCACTAGGTATTTGCGATCGGGACTCTCTCCTTATTGGAACGAGCTTTATGTCATAAAACCGGAGTGCTCGGCAGGAAAAATAAAATAAACGTACGCTAAACGAAGTCACAATAAATGATGCAGTTGGAAGTCTCGAGAGGATGGATTTCACAGATAAGCGCGGCTAAATTGCCGGCCGGGAGGGGAGGCGACGGATAGAGAAGGAAGTTTACAGTGAATGGAAAAGGGTTCTCAGTGAGCGGATTTTTACGGATTTGGGAAATGGGTCGATGAGTTGGGCGGGCTGGAGTCCGCAGCGTTCCTCGAACCCGCAAGGCTTCCGAAGCTGCGCCGATGTAAGAGGCAGGATTACATTTGGACGTTTGGGGAAATCCACCTTTTGTTCTCCATGCCAGAAGTGGTCTGTTTATCAGATGCTCTTCCGGCACGGGCTTGGCCTCGCAGTGTCTCTTTACGTAGAATTTGCAACCGAATCAGCGTTTCACATTGGGAAGTAGTATCGCCTTCCCCGTCGTGCAGGATTCTGGCCCCTCTGGCTGTGCCAGACGGAATCCAGAACGTCTCTTTTGGCCCCGAGCTGTCCTTGCGACTGTCCGGCAGACGTGCTCCTCCCCGGCCTTGGGACGACTCTTCCCCGCGCTCGTTCCTCCCGTCTCAGAAACAGTAATGCCGTTCAGCTCTCCGCCCAGAGCGACGACAGCTTCGGGCTCTGGTCTCAGGTCGTTGGTTCATTCGGTCAGCCGTATTGATTGAGCGCTTACTCCGTGCAGAGCACTGGACCAAGCACTTGGGAGAGCGCGATGGCACAGTCAACAGGCAGATTGCCTGTCCACGGTGAGCTTACGGTCGGGGTGATGGAGAGGGACTGGGAAAGGTCCATCCGTCGCTCACCTTCAGAACAACACTGCGCATCCCGGCTTCTCCGGGGGGAGAAAAGCTGCCAACGATTTGAGGGACGACCGAAGGAATCCCTCCTTTCCTCAAATCCCCGTCGTTACGGCGATGCCTTTCCAGGCTGACCCGAACCCAACAAACTCTGGAGTCGTTTGCGTAATAACTATTTTCTTTCCTCGAAAATTAGGCAATTTGGATTACCGCCCTTCGTGGAGGATTTAGTTCACCCTCTGTTGTCCGCTGCCTCTGGTTTTGATAAAGTCGTCGAATTATAGGTTTAACAGAGAGTAAAATGTCATATCCCCAGATCGTAGAGGTAGAAACAAACTAGAGAGGTGATCTGTCTCCAAGCAAGGATTCACCTAAATTAGACACATCAGGCATATTGATAAGGATGGGCTGCTTTTGCTGGGATACTTCCTTTCATTCCAAGGTATTTATTGAGCATCTAACGTACGTGGAACACTGAAGTGTTACTAAGCCCAGGAGAAAGTTCAGGGATGGTAATCGAGACGTTTTCCCTGGCTCCCGGGGGCTTGTGAGGGTGAAGTCTACCGACTTCATCGTATTTCGCTCTCCCAAGTGCGTAGTACGGTGCCCTGTTCTAAGGAAGCACTCGATAAATGCCATTGTCTGACAGCCTGACTGTCAAACGAGGAAAGTTGAAAAGAAAATCGCGAAACAGTAAAAGGGAAAGCAAAGAGCTGTAATTCGTTAGGGGAGAAAGCAATCTGCAAGTTTTTCACCGCTCCTACCGTGAGAAAAAAAGCAGGGCTCAGTGGAAAGAGCCCGGGCTTAGGAGTCAGAGGTCATGGGTTCTAATCCCGCCTCCGCCACCTGTCAGCTCTGTGACTTTGGGCCAGTCACTTCACTTCTCGGTGCTTCAGTTACCTCATCTGGAAAATGGGGATGAAGACTGTGAGCCTCACATGGGACAACCTGATTACCTCGTATCTGCCCCAGCGCCGAGAACAGTGCAAGGCTTAATAAGGGCTTAACAGATGCCAACATAATTATTATTGCCAGCCAGTCCAGAATCCAGCCAGTCCAAGTGCTTAATACAGTGCTTTGCACACAGTAAGCGACCAGTAAATACTGGTCTGCTGCCCGGATTCTCCTTCTACAGAAACGCTCTGGGCACGTCACCCCCCTCCTCAAAAATCTCCAGTGGTTGCTATCAGCCTCCGTATCGAGCAGAAACTCCTCCCTGTCAGTTTCAAAGCTCTCCATCCCCTCGCCCCCTCCTACCTCTCCTCCCTTCTCTCTTTCCACCGCCCGCCCCGCTCCTCCGCCGCCCACCTCCTCGCCGTCCCCCGTTCCAGCCCGGCCCGCCGTCGACCCCCGGCCCGCGTCCTCCCGCGGTCCCGGAACGCCCCCCCCCCCCCCCCCCCACCTCCGACAAACTCATTCTCTTCCCCCTTTCAAAGCCCTACTGAGGGCTCACCTCCTCCAGGAGGCCTTCCCAGACTGAATCCCCCTTGCCTTCTGCTCCTCCTCCCCTCCCCATCACCCCGACTCCTTCCCTCTGCTCTACCGCCTTCCCACAGCACTGACGTCTGTTCGTACGTATTTATTATTAATGATGTGTATATATCTATAATTCTGTTTCTCTAGTTTGTTACTATCGATGTCTGTCTGCTTGTTTCGCTGTCTGGCTCCCCCTTCTAGACTGCGAGCCGGTTGTTGGGTGGGGATCGTCTCTGTTGCCGAATTGTACTCCCCAGGCGCTTAGTACCGTGCTCTGCACTCAGTAAGCGCTCAGTAAATACGATCGAATGAATAAATGAAGTAGATACGATCGGCGGGCGATTGAGTGAAAGATTCCAGCGGTCACATCGGTTTCGAAGGGAGTGGGCGCCGCCTCTCGGTCTCTGCCCTGGGAGGAGATCTCTCCGGGTGGTCCGGGGCGGCGGGGTGGGCGGCGTCTCCCTCGGGGCCCTCGGTGGAGATGGAGCCGTGGACTTGGCCTGCCCCTGCACCTCCGGCCTACCTGTCTCGCGTCAACCCTGTCCATCCCGATCAGACTGTAAGCCCGTCAGTGGGCAGGGATCGTCTCCCATCTGTTGCCGACTTGTACATTCCAAGCGCTCGGTACGGTGCCCTGCACGCAGTAAGCGCTCAATAAATACTGTTGAATGAACGAATCCCACGCCAGCCGGACTTCGAGAGGGTGGGCGAATTCCTAACACCTTCTTAGTAAAAATGACAGAGACGGGTGCATTTGGAAAAAGCCCTTATTGGGCGTTAGCGGCCGGGGATCCGTTCGTTCAGTCGTATTTATTGAGCTCTTACTGTGTGCAGAGCTCTTGGAAAGTGCCATTAGACCGCGAGCCCGACAGCGGGCGGGGATCGTCTCTGTCTGTTGCCGAGTCGTCCATTCCAAGCGCTTCGTACAGTGCTCTGCACGTAGTGAGCGCTCAGTAAATACTGTTGAATGAATGAATGCAGCGATAAAGAGAGACGATCCCTGCCCACACCGGGCTCACAGTCTAGAGGGGGGAGACAGACGTCGATACAAGTGATCAGGCAACGCTATAAATAAATAGAATTATAGCTAAATACACATATTCCTAAGTGCTGTAAGCATTTAACAAATATCATTATCATTATTCATATCTAGAGAGAGAGAGAGAGAGCTGTCCTTTGTTGTCATTCATTCAATCGTACTTATTGAGTGTTTACTGCGTGCGGAGCACTGTTAATAACAATAATAATAATGTTGGTATCTGTTAAGCGCTTACTATGTGCAGAGCACTGTTCTAAGCGCCGAGGGAGATACAGGGTAATCAGGTTGTCCCCCGTGAGGCTCACAGCTAATCCCCATTTTCCAGATGAGGGAACTGAGGCCCAGAGAAGCGAAGTGACTCGCCCACGGTCCCACAGCTGACAAGTGGCAGAGCCGGGAGTCGAACCCATGACCTCGGACTCCGAAGCCCGGGCTCTTTCCGTTCTAAGTGCTCGTTTTCTCTAAGCGGAGACTACGATAGAGAGGTCTCAGATCAATGAGGGATCGGCACCCACACCGTTCCCCGAGGAAGAGCGGGTCCACGTTGTGCTGATCTCCCTGCTTCCGTTCCGCTGCCGCGGACAATTTCACCGGGGGACGTAGCTACACTTGACGGCTCTGGGCAAAGCCGTGCAGGACGGACAGATGATGGTCTGATTCTAAAGATCTTCCGGTTATGGATCGTTCGGTCAGTGGTGTGCAGAGCGCCGTGCTAGGCGCCTGGGAGAATTCAATACAGTAGAGTTGGCAGATGTGATGATAACGGTATTTTTTTAAGCACTCACTACGTGCCGGGCCCCGTATGAAGCGCTGGGGTGGATACAAGCCAGTCGGGTTGGACACGGTCCCCGGCCCGCACGGGGCTCACGCTCTCGGACCCCATTCTACAGATGAGAGGACTGAGGCCCAGAGAAGCGAAGCGACTTGCCCCGGGTCACACAGCGGACGGGTGGCGGAGCCGGGTTCGGGTGTGATCCCTGCCCGCAAAGGAGCTCCCAATCTAAAGGAGACTCCGCAGCCTCCCCGGGTAGCCCGTTCCAGTACTGAATCGCCTGGAAACTTGCAAGATCGTGACCGGGTCTAACCAAACGTCCTTGCCGTCATTTAAGCCCAATCAGTGAGTTCTCCTTTGGGTTTCGATCACACGGCAAGAGCGTTAGTTCAAAATTACAAGTTATGCGTGTGTGGAGAAGGAGAAGAAAAAGAAGGGAAGGGAGGGAAGGAAAGGTTGCCTTTCTGCCCGTCTCCGGGAAGGAACGGCATGAGAGGAACCCGGCTGAGGAGGAGGGAAGACTTAGGGTCTGGTAGTGACGGGGAATGGCCATCTTCCCTGGTCGAAGTCTCTCTCCCTCTCTCGCCTTGTCTTTGGTCGTCTCTGCTACATTCCCCTCACGCCGCAGTTGTTTCCGTCCTTTGTTGAGGTACGTAAACGGGCGGGTGGTCTTCACGCACGGGTCATCGCCTGAGCGGTATTCGCCGGTGAGCGACGTCGACCTCCCCCCTAAGAGTAACTCGGCTCTCAATATTTCCCTGAAGGTTCTCGGTAAACGAGTGGAAGACGCTTTCGAAAAAAGAGCACGGAGAAGCGGCGTGGCCTCGTGGATAGAGCCCGGGGCTGGGAGTCAGAAGGACCCGAGTTCTAGTTCTGCCCGGCCGCCCGGGTGTGCGACTTCGGGCGAGTCACTGAACTGCTCTGTGCCTCGGTTACCTCATCTGCCAAGTGGGGATAAAGGCTTCGAGCCCCGTGTGGGACGTGGACTGTGTCCGACCTGCTTTACTTATATCTGCTCCGGCATTTAATACGGTGCCTGGCATATAGTAATCGCTTAATGAATGCGATGGAAAAAATGTCTCGTTTCTTCTCCCTCTTTATGAAACAGCTGGCTACGGATGAAAATTATACAGGAGCATCTTGTCCTGTGGAAAGACCCAGACCACTCTCAACTGGGAACTTCCGGCGGCCCCACTGGGAACTTCCGGCGACTTCCAGGCATCCGTGAACATGCCGTACCGTGGGTGGCATATTTTGTCCTTAAATCTTGCATAGAGCCTGAAATCATGCACATCCTTTTAAAGCAAATTCAAAAAGTCACACCCTACAGTACTTGCGTAAATCTTCTTAGACTCCATCTGCACTCCGCTAATTCCCCTACCCATAATCTCCTATAATAATGATGATGATGATGATGGGATTTGTTCAGCGCCTACTGTGTGCCAAGCACTGTTCTAAGCCCCGGGATAGATACAGGGTCATCGGATTGTCCCGTGTGGGGCTCGCGGTCGTAATCCCCGTTTTCCAGAAGAGGTAACTGAGGCACAGAGAAGTGAAGTGACTTGCCCAAAGTCACACAGCGGCCGAGTGGCGGAGTCGGGATTAGAACCCACGTCCTCTGACTCCCGAGCCCGGGCTCTTGCCACTGAGCCGAGCTGCTTTAGTGTCCGCCTCCCCCGTAGTCTATAAGCTCCTTGACGGCAGGGATCGTGTTTTGCCAACTCTGTCACGCTGTACTTTCCCAAGCACTTGGTACAGTGCTCCGCACACCGTAAACACTCGGTAAATTCCGTCGATAGATGAATTTCATTCTTATCTTTTGGGTTTCTGTTGAGGCCCAAGTAATTATCCGGTAATTGGCCTTCGAAGCGCCACTGAAATGCTTCAGGGTAAAACCAGACACTTTTGTCTGGACTGGCTCTGTGGACAGTCCTGAATTCAGTTGCCAGATTAGACAACTTTCCGCTTCATTTAGGCCGTGTTGATTTCTCATTACTTAAATGTACCTGCCTACAGTAATTTAGAATAGGCAGTGTGCATTTTCTCTCCTCCCCATTACTCTCCACGGTCAGTGAGAAGCTCACGTCAATCAGTCCATCCAACGTGAATTGGAACACTATTTTCCAAATAGGAAATAACTCCCTGGAAAGGATATTTGCTTTTTTTTAATCGATCAGTAACCTTTATTGAACGCCTGCCGGGCCACGCACTTTATCGTTGCGTACCAGAGCACGTGGTAGAGTTCGGTGGAGTGAGCAGACCTCTGTCTTGAAGGAGCTCAAAGTCTGGAGGCAAAAAAGGCAGTAAAATAACGTACAGAGAGGCAGAAGAAGGAAACGGAGTATGTGTATGAGTTAGTTTTTAAGGAGGAGTGTTGATATTCATTCATTCAATAGTATTTATTGAACGCTTACTATGTGCAGAGCGCTGTACTAAGCGCTCGGAACGGACAGATCGGCAACAGATAGAGACGGTCCCTGCCCATTGACGGGCTTACAGTCTAATAATATATAAGCGGGGAAGATTCAGAATTAACCAATCGGTGGGATTTATTGAGCCCCTACTGTGTGCTGAGCACTAAACTAAGCCCTCGTCGAGGGAGGGATTCTGAAGGAGAGATGAATTTAGAAAGATGGGAAAATGAGGAACGCGGTTTTCCCAGTTGCGGGCAGAGGGTAAGTGGTGAGGAAGACGTCCGTCGGGATGCGAGTCGAGAGCGAGACGCACCGAGAAGATTAGTTTGAGAGGAGTGAAGACTGTGAGCTGGGGGGAAGTGGGAGAAGAGAGCGGATAAGAGCCGACAGAGGGCCTTAAAACCGTCGATCGGGAGCTTCCGCTGGATACGAAGCAGAACGGACACCTAGCGCAGGTTTTCGAGGAATTCATTCATTCAGTAGCATTTATCGAGCGCTTACTATGTGCCGAGCACTGTACTGAGCGCTTGGAATGTACAGTTCGGTAACGGGTAGAGACAGTCCCTGCCCTTTGACGGGCTTACGGTCTAATCGGGGGAGACGGACGGACAAAAACAATAGCAATAAATAGATTCAAGGCGAGGAACATCTCATTAAAACAATAGCAAATGCATTAGAGTCAAGATAAGACGTATGCGGGATGACGCTTTAGAAAAATGATCCGGGCAGGAGGGAAGTCTGGAGAGGGGAGAAACTGGAGGAAGGAAAACCAGGGAGGGAGGTGTTGACGAGTTAGCAGGTTGGCAGGTGCCTTCTTCACTGATGTGAATTCAGGTTCTTACGGACTTGAACTCGAACGTGTCTTCGGTGAACGGCGAAGCTCCTGGAAGGTATTTTCAGACCTTGGCTCAGCAGCGTCCAGATTTCCGTTGTTAGGAGAGAGAGGTCTGGGCGTCTGCAAGTCCGGTCTAGTTCATTGGCTTACACCCTCCAGCAGTTAAAAATCTAACTGCTAGTCGGATATATAAACCGCTGCAAGTTAAGATGGGTTCGGGGAAGGTTCTGCCGGTTTTGCGATTGTAAATATTGTGCACATTATCGAAAGGGGATAGTTTATTTTATGGACAAAACCGTCTGAAAGGTATTCTGCCCCCACCCCCGGTCTGAATCATATAAAGATACATAAGTGACTTTTTTGCCACATCCATAGTTTCAAAATGTCCATCTAGATTTTGATTTTGAAAACGTGTTTGGAAATTTAGGCCCAAGCGAACGTTTCAGCTCTTCTGAGAGCAAAACTTTACAGCCGAGTCGGAACCCTTAAAAATAGGATCTTTTAAAAAGCGCGGGTGTAAACCTGGCGTCGACAGCCCGAATGAACCACCGTAATAACTTTCCGAAGAAGATGAAACATCTGTTTTTACGTCTTGCCGTTTCCGTGATTTTCTCAAGAGCTATTTCTTCAAACCCGCTACGTTTACTAGTTTTAAGATCTCTTAATGTACTGCTATCCTTTTAATGTTAGCCTTCGAACGCCATCCGTACGGACCTGTTTTTAAAGTGGTTTGGATTCACGTTACCGTTTTTATTTTCTACGAGAAGGCGAGCGACCTAGTCCGTAAACCACGCGTTGGAAAGTCAAATATAGTGAAAGACTTTCCTTCCGTGGCGCGAATTGGGATTGGGATTATATGGTGACCCGAAGAGAAAGCGCTTCTCTAGTTCAGAGTCGATTTCTGGCACTCTTCTAAATCTTGTATTTCAGGCTCTATAAATAACTCACTCCTTTTGGTTTCTGGAGTGCCGGTGTGAGTCACCGGTTGTCAGTTTTCCTGGGCCCCAAAAGTAAAAACCCAAATGGGTTAGGATTTGGTTTTCCGTAAGCGTCTGATCCGGGCAACTTCGGATTTCCCTTCGGCCGTTGGCGGCCCCCGGCATCTCTCTGTTCGATTTAGAAAAGCCGAGCTCAGGTTGGGCGGAGCAGAGTGGGTCTGTGTTTTTCTCCCACGCTGGGAGGCCCCGGACCTGTGTGCGGAGCGCTCTGCTAAGCGCCCGGGAGCGTAACAGCGATAATAATAACGATGATGATATCCGTTAAGCGCCTGCTTCGTGCCAAGCACTATTCTAAGCGCTGAGGTAGGTACAGGGCAATCGGGTCGTCCCACGCGGGGCTCATCCTTTTAATCCCCATTTTCCAGATGAGGCACCGAGAAGTGAAGTGACTTGCCCGAGGTCACCCAGCAGGCGCGTGGCGGAGGCGGGGTTAGAACCCGTGACCTCCGACTCCGACGTAACAGAGCTGGGAGACGTTCCCTGCCCACAACTGGCTTACCGTCCAGAGAGGGAGGCGGGCGTTAACGTAGGTAAAGTAAAGACGTGTACGTAAGTGCCGTGGGACCGAGGAAGGGGTGAAGGAAGGGACCAAATCCAAGCGCCGAAGCGACGCGGGAGGGACCGGCAGTAAAGGAAGCGAGGGCTTAGTTGGGGAAGGCCGCTCGGAGTCGGTCAGTCGTATCTATCGAGCGCTTACCGCGTACGGAGCGCCGTCCGAGTGCTTGGAAGAGTACGGCGTAACCATGTAACAGACACGGTCCCTGCCCCCAGCGAGCTTACCTTACGGTCTCCGGGAGGAGGCGTCGGCCGAATAAGGCCCTGAAGGCGGGGCCGGCGATCGTCGGATACGGAGAGGGAGGAAATTCCAGGCCAGAGGCGGGACGGGGGAGAAGGTCGGGGGGCTAGATAGATGAGACCGGCACCATTCCTGCCGTCTGGTTTCCGAACCGAAGCCCGGGGACGAAGGGGAGGAGACCTGTCCTTTCTGGAGCGCCCGGAATGACGACGGTCACCTGGGTTTCGCCGCCCGGTTTCCGGGCAGTCCGGGCCCCCCCGGGAGATCAGCGTCACTGGGTGGAGGAGCTCAGCGACGGCGCTCGGTGGAAAGAGCACGGGCTCTGGAGTCGGAGATCCTGGGTTCGAATCCCAGCTCTGCCACTTGTCAGCCGTGGGACTGTGGGCGAGTCACTTCACTTCTCTGTGCCTCAGTTACCTCATCTGTAAAATGGGGATTAAGACCGTGAGCCCCACGCGGGACGACCCGATTCCCCTGCGTCTACCCCAGCGCTCAGAAGAGTGCCCTGCACACAGGAAGCGCTTAACAAATACCGACACCGTTATCATTATCAATATAAAATTAATAGCGACGGTGGTGGGATTCGTTAAGAACGGACTCCGGGCCAGACGCTCGACCCAACACCGAGGTCGACACAAGATGATCGGGGCAGTCCCTGCCCCGCGTGGGGCTCACGGTCTAAGAAAGCGCGGGGACGGGTACTTTACAGGCGAGGAGACCGAGGCCCAGACGAGTTGTGATCCGCCCAGAGTCACGCACGGCCGGTAAGTGGAGGAGCTGGGATTGGAACCCGGGTCCCCCGACTCCCGGGCGCGCACGCTTTCCGCCGGGCCGTTGGGTAAGCGGCCTCATCGTTGATAGTGGCCGCAGCCGGAATCGGGCATTTCTGGACTTGAAGTCCTGTTTCTGTGAGGGTAGCTTGTTTTGTTTCTTTTTATGGCATCCGTTGAGCACTTACGGCGTGCCGGGCATCGTTCTAAGCGCTGGGGCAGATAACGAGTCGATCGGGCCGGACTGTGTCCGGACTGTGTCCACGTCGGGCTCGGAGTCTTAATCCCCATTTTCCGGATGAGGTGACTGAGGCACGGAGAAGTGACCCGCCCAAGGCCACGCGGCAGGCAGGGCGCCCGAGCCGGGATTAGGACCCAGCTCTTTCTTAACCGTGGAGGACGGCGAGGGACCGTTGGCCGAACGCGGGCTTTCCGTTGCGCCTTTCCGGTCCCTCTTTCCCCACCCCTTCCTGAACTCACTCTGAAGTTCCCTCTTGGGTTCCGCCCTGGCGTCTTAATCCTCGCGTGGACCGCGGTCTGGAGGAAGGAAAGGGGCACCCGGGGGAAGGGTCCGAAACCAAGCGTTCTGAGATCTGACCCTCCCCCAGAGAGTCGACCCTGGCCCGGCTCCCGACCCTCGGGTGGCTGGCTGCGCCGAGGTAATAATAATAACGTCGGTGTCTGTTAAGCGCTTACTGTGTGCAGGGCACTGTTCTAAGCGCTGGGGGAGATACGGGCTCATCGGGTCGTCCCACGTGAGGCTCACGGTTACTCCCCATTTTACAGATGAGGTCACTGAGGCACCGAGAAGTGAAGTGACTGGCCCACGGTCACACGGCTGCCAAGGGGCAGAGCCGGGAGTCGGACCCGTGACCTCTGACTCCGAAGCCCGGGCTCTTTCCACTGAGCCACCCTGGCGGCGGTTTACCGGAGCTTGGGTTTGCCCGCTCCTGGTCCGCTTCGTCGAAATGACAAGCATCCCGTTGAGTTTGAAGATCAAAGGGCCCTATTAGTAGATCGCTTGATCCAAACCATATTCACATGCGTAATTGCCCCACTTTTTCGCCAACCGTTTGCGACCCCAAAACAAGAGAGGTGTCTCTAGGTGGGGAGTTAAGTCAAGCAATAACGGGGAGTAGGAAGAGAAATCTAAGAGGGCCCGCGAAGCTGCCCGGCCCGGCTCCGCCACTTGTCAGCTGTGGGACCGTGGGCAAGTCACTTCACTTCCCCGTGCCTCAGTGACCTCATCTGGAAAATGGGGATGAAGACCGGGAGCCTCACGGGGGGCAGCCCGATGACCCCGTATCCACCCCGGCGCTTCGAACGGTGCTCTGCACGTAGTGAGCGCTTACCGGATACCGACGTCGTCACTGAAGCGTCTTCCGTGGTCACCCAGAAACCCAGCACGAGCGCCCTGCCGACGGGCGTCTCCGAAACGGAAGCAGCTGCAACTCTAATCCTTTGCCTCTGCGAGGAAACACGATAGGTTTAGTGTGCAATCTCCCGAGCGGAGTTGCAGCTTTAGGATGTCACCTAGGTCACAAGCAGTAAAAGGACGTCGTCCCCACAGTTCCCGGGGAGAGGATGGTCTTGGTGGAAAACGTCCCTTCTACCCACGTGCGCCGGACGGGAAAGAGGCTGCCAGATTCCCCAGGCTGGCAGGAGCAGAGTTCGGGGTTAAAAGATGCGGCCCGGGGATTCCACACCGAAGGCAGATTAAGCCGGCTTTTGAAAGCCCCGGGGTTGTAACGGATTCGAAAGCCTCGAAAGAAAATAACACCTCGTGGCAGTGGGAATGCAAGAGGGAAGGAAGGAACGAGGCGGTTCCGCCAGACCCGCGTGATCCGCGCGGTGCGTTTCAGGGACGCGGGAGCGTCGCCTCCGAGAGTGGAATCGGGAAGCGAATTCTCGTAGCAAATGCTACTCTACGTTAAGATGGGGGAAAGGCCGCGAATGCCGTCGTGAGGTTTTTTGTCGGTCTTTTGGTTTCGTTCAATCCTCCCCGGGGACAGAGACCCGTAATCCTGAGAACACACTCGGACCGCGGAGTCCAACAGTTCGGGCACCGTTCCGAACTCCGGTCGGCTGTAGCAGCGGGGGCGACGTTTTACTGATCGTTAGGACCCGTCAGTAAATGTGTCACCGGAGCACTTAATCCTTCGCGGGATCTTGCCGTGAGACCTCCCGCTATCCTCTCGTTTGTTTTCGTTCCTTACGGCGGGCCTGCCTTTCGGTCCGATTTCCACCTTCGTCGCTATAAAGGCTTCGACGAAGCCTCCGCGGGCTTCTCGGCGACTCTTTCGATGCTGAGATCCCCCCTCTGTGTCTGAAGGTTCACGCCCGCGGCGAGATCGTCCGAGTGAAGATCCTCGGTGCCTTGGCCCTGATCGACGAGAGCGAGACGGATTGGAAGTTAATCGCTATCAACGTGGCCGACCCCGACGCCCCCAAGTTCCACGGTGAGTCTCTCTACCTTTCCAAGAAATCCGGAATCCCGGGGCTGAAATGTCAGGATCATACCCGGTCTATTTAATTGGGAGCTAAACGCGCGTCCGCCGCTTTTTACCGGTTTGGCCGGAGACTCGCTGGGCGTTCTGATAAGTCGCCGTCTGCCTCGCGTCACTGGGACGAGGGAAGCGGGAGGCAGGGGAGGAAGCGGACCACCAAATAATAGCTTAAGCCCAAAGCGTACGTGCCGTGGGGCACCGGCTCAGGTGGCCAGGGTTTTTTAGCTGTTAAAGAGATCAGAAACCGGTGTGCGGGGGCGGCGAAAGTAAGGTGAGAAGTAGTGAGGAGATGGCTCGCTGGCATTTTGACAGGACTGTGAAATCTGCCTGGTGTGTGTGTGTGTGTGTGTGTGTGTTTACGCACCTGCGTGTGAAGAAGGGAGGGGAGAGTCCGTGATGGATTCTTGCGCGTATCCCGCCCCCCTCAAATTGCTCTTTTCCTCTCTCTCGCTTCCTCTGCCCTTCCTTGCCTTCTCTGCCTCCCTCGTCCTCCCCCTTTACACTCGGCCCTTCTCCAGGGGGCCGAGGCCCAGGTTTGTGGAGAGCCCAACTGGGCGTCGGAAGATGGCCGATAATCGTAATAATTATGGTATTTCTGAAGCGCCTAGCTACGGGCCAGGCACCGGGCTGAACGCTGGAGGGGGTGCCAGGAGATCGGGTGGGACACGGCCCCTGCCCCCAAATGGAGCTCACAGTCTCCGTCCCCATTTTCCAGATGAGGTAACCGAGGCCCAGAGAGGTGAAGCGACCCGCCCAGGGTCGCACGGCAGACGCGTGGCGGAGCCGGGATCGGAACCCGGGACCTTCTGACTCCCAGGCCCGTGCTCTCTCCGCTAGGCCGTGCTGCTTCTCTAGGCCATTCTCCTTCTCCGAGAGCCGTCTCGGTTCCCTCCCTACGAGGACGGGCGGGCGGCGAGGAAAATGGGTTGTATAAAGCCGGGAGGCGATGCCTCAGATTGTGTTTCGGGCGTGATCGTCTCTGGAAAGAGGTGGGGGAGAGAGTGGTAGAAAAGGAAGTTCCTTAGTGCGGGAGTTCTGTTTTTAAGCCTTTCCACGCGTTTCTGCTCAGATCAGAATCCAGCCGTAGTCCTGTGGATTTAGAGTCTCGTCAGATAATTTTGATATTTCTCATGTCCTCCTCTTGATTTCTCTCACCTAACCCTTCGCCTCGACGCTCAGGTTCTCTCAAAATGGGAGCGACGGGGGGAAAACGTACTCGGGAACCAGGGCCCGACCGCGGTCGGTCCCTTCCCGTAGTTTCTCGATCCCGAAGCCTCCGTCCCGAGGACCGTCCATCGTTCTCGACGGGACCGTCCAGCCTGCTCAGAGAGGAGAAGGGGAATTAGGTCACTGCTGGACAGGCAGGGAATTGATCATGGGTTCGTCTCTCGTACCGGCGTCTCCAAACCTCAGCCGCGATCACGGAAATTGTCCGGAACCTTTGCCGCGGAATCGAGGACCTTTAAGTGTGTTTTGAAAGTTTGGCCTCGGGTCTGTTTTAATGTCCTCGGATGAGCTGAGATTCTCACCTCTGGAGAGAGGTGATTCTGAGATAGGCGTTGGGTAATGTAGAAAGTGTGGGGTGTTTTTCCCCGAAAGAGAGGAGCAAGAAATAGCTTGAAATTTGTGTTTTTGAGGGGAGGGATCGGGAGAGGAGTTTCATCAAGGAGGTGAGTCGTTCTCTGTTTTGATTTTCAAGCGACGCGCAGTGTCGTGTGTGTTTCGTTTAAATTCATCCCCAGAATCGCGTTTCCTCTCACCTCCTCCCTGTGCCTCGTTCTCGCCCGTCCCGCCGTTGACCCCCGGCCCACGTCCCGCCTCTGGCCTGGAACGCCCTCCCTCCTCGAATCGGCCAAACAGTCACTCCCCCCCCCCCCCCCGCCTTCGAAGCCCTACCGGGAGCTCACCTCCTCCGAGAGGCCTTCCCAGACTGAGCCCCCCTTTTCCTCAGCCCCCCGTCCGCCCCGACTCGCCCCCTTTGCTCTACCCCCCCCTCCCCGCCCGCAGCACTTGTGTATATATTGTACATATCTATGATCCTATTTAATGCCTCTTTACTTGTTTTGATGTCTGTCTCCCCCCTTCTAGACTGTAAGTCCCCCGAGGGCAGGGATCGTCTCCCTTCATTGCTGAATTATCCTTTCCAAGCACTTAATGCGGTGCTCCGCACACAATAAGCGCGCAATAAATGCGATGGGATGAATCCCGGCTCCGCCACTCCTCTGCTCCGTGACCTCGGACGAGTCGCTTCACTTCTCTGGGCCTCAGTTACCTCATCTGTGAAATGGGGACCAAGGCTCCGAGCCCTAGTGGGAAGCAGCGTGGCTCGGTGGAAAGAGCCCGGGCTTGGGAGTCAGAGGTCACGGGTCCGCCGCTTGCCAGCTGTGTGACCTTGGGCGAGTCACTTGACTTCTCTGTGCCTCGGTTCGCTCATCTGTAAAATGGGGGTGAAGACCGCGAGCCCCACGTGGGACGACCTGATCACCTTGTCTCCCCCCAGTGCTTAGAACGGTGCTTTGCACATGGTAAGCGCTTAACCAATACCACCGTTATTATAAGGACCGTGTCCAACCTGATTAACCCGTATTAACCTGTGATTGAGATCGTGGGCCGCGGAGCGTGTCCGACGTAATCATCAACTTCCTGTTCCGGCGCTTAGTACGTCCCGGTGCCTGGCACACAGCGAGCGATTCACAAATACCGCAAAAGACGCGCGACTCCAGTATGAAGTGAGGGACCTCTGTATAGATTTCAGCCTCGAAGAATGCGCTAAACTTCGTTTTAACCTGGAACCACCCCAGCGATCGGAACGGTGCTTGACGTACAGCGAGCGCCTGAGAAACAGCGCTCACGGTAGAATTATCGAGGCCGGCACCGGGTGGAAACCTGCGACCGATCCTTCCCGCCCGTCCTAAAGTTGCCCGAGGCGGACGGCGGACCCCGTCCGGAGGGGCTGGGCGCGGAGAGCTGCCGCGAGGCTGGCAGGCTCTGCGCTCCGGGGTCTCTCTCTCCCCGGGCCGGCCGGGGGGTCCCGCCTCCCTCCCGGCATCCCCCGGCTCTATAACGTCGGTGTCTGTTAAGCGCTTACTATGCGCCGAGCACCGTTCTAACCGCCGGGGTGGCCGCGGGGTCATCGGGTCGTCCCCCGTGAGGCTCACGGTTAATCCCCATTTTACGGATGAGGTAACTGAGGCGCAGAGAAGCGAAGTGACTCGCCCACGGTCACCCAGCTGACAGGTGGCCGCTCTGCACTCCCGGCATCCTCTGCCCCGGCCTCCGGCCCCGCCGTCTGACGGGCCTCGGGGGCTAGTTCAGTTTTAACCCCCCGTGTTGGTTGGCTGAAACGTTCTGCCAGGCTTTCTATCCCGGTGCAGTTTCTCTGCGCTTGTTCCCGGAGACAGAACATTCATCGGTTGCCGTGAGGGGGTGTTTTCAAATGGGTCGACCGATGGAGTCCCTCTCTCTCGGAGCCGTCGTCTGTTCCGGTTTTTTAACTTTTCCTGACGGGAAGGTTAACTAAGACCGGCGTGCCCGGAAAAACGAAGTTCAGCACGTTTTTCGAGGCCGAAATTTATGCAGAGGTTCCTCACTTCATACCGGAGATGTGTTGTTTTTTTTTTATGGTTATCTGTTCATCGCTTACTCTGTGCCGGGCACCGGAACATACTAAGCGCCGGAATAGCTAAACGATAATCACGTTGGACACGCTCCGCGGCCCACGATCTTAATCACCGTTTTACAGGCGGAGGTAACTGAGCCCAGAGATAGTAGCAGTAATAATGTTGGTATTTGGTAAGCGCTTACTATGTGCGGAGCGCTGTTCTAAGCGCCGGGGTAGATACGGGGTCATCAGGTTGTCCCGCGTGAGACTCACAGTTAATCCCCATTTAGCAGATGGGGTCACTGAGGCACAGAGATGTTAAGTGACTTGCCCAGGGCCCCTCAGCGGGCAAGTGGCAGAGTTGGGATTAGAACCCAGGTCCTTCCGACTCCCGGGCCTGTGCTCTCTGCCTTCTGTGCTCTCCCAAAGGGCAGATCAGAGCAGACCGGCGTAAACCGTGTGCGGTTTTGGGCTGAAAAAAAGAGAGCTGGGATCCAGACCCTTTCTCCTGAGCCAGTCGCACTCAAGCGCCGCTGAGCAGTGTAGGGAACTGGGAATATCCCAGGCCTGAGGATCACGGGACCCGCCTTCTAGTCCCTCTCTTGCTGGGCGACCTAGGGTGAGTGCCGTAACTTCTCTGTGCCTCTCTGTCATCCTCTGTGAAAGGGAAGTCGATCCCCGGTCTCCTTTGCCCTTTAGATCGGGAGCCCCGCGTGGGACGGGCGCGGGGTCCGACTCGCTTATTTTGCGCCTGCCTCGGCCACCCGATGCGTAGTCGGCGCTTGCTTAACAGATGCCGTCATCGGCGTTGGGATCGTCGGCGGCATCCAGACGGATCACGCGTGAGGGCGTGCCGCCCATCTCCTGACGTTCCGCGCCGGAGACCCAGCGGGAGGGAGTCCGCCGAGCCGGCCAGGCCCGCGGGGCGGGGAGATCTGCAGGTTTTGCGGACCTAATAATGTCGGTATTTGTTAAGCGCTTACTACGTACAGAGCACTGTTCTAAGCGCTGGCGTAGACACGGGGGAATCAGGTTGTCCCACGTGGGGCTCACGGTCTTCATCCCCATTTTACAGATGAGGTGACTGAGGCACCGAGAAGTTAAGCGACCCGCCCAAAGTCACGCAGCTGACAAGTGGCCGAGCCGGGAGTCGAACCCGCGACCTCCGACTCCAAAGCCCGGGCTCTTTCCACTGGGCCACGCCGCTCCCTTCCGGGTCGGGCCAGCCGGGACCGCGACGGGGAGGAGAGGCCTCAGCGACGGCCTCTGCGAGGTACCGGCCGCCCGCGGGGGCGGCCGTCTCGGCTTCCGGTTCCCGCGGCCGAACGTCCCCCTCCCGACCCGCACGCGGATCATTCGTTCGGCCGTGTGCATCGAGCGCCGTGGGCGGGCGATTCTTTGCACCCAGGTGACGGATGCCGTGGGGCGGAGCGGCGCGTGAGGGGAATTTAGCGAACGAAGAAACAGCCGGGGTACAGACTGGGAGCCCTCCGAGGGCAGCCGAAACAGGAGGAGGGCCGTTTCCGAGGCTGAGTTGGCCCCGGGGGCAGCCCTGGGCCGCTCTGCGCAGCTGGAACGCCGATGACCGGAAAGAGGTCCGCCGGCTCAGTCCCGCGCGCGTCTCCCCGCTCCGCGCGTCGGTCCGAGGTTCCTTATTCGATGCGTCAGCTCCGTCCGTCGCGCGATTCGGGTCGGCGCGGCGGCTCTAGTGATAAAACGTATCGCGTTAGCAGGGAGTAGGCAGGGACGGACCGGGAGAGGACATGCGGTTTCTCCTCAAACTGCAAGTACGCAGGAGGGCTTCCTGGTTCTCCCTCTTTAGACCGTGAGCGCCTCGTAAGTTTCTTTTTAAAAAAAATGCTATCCGTTAAGCCCGTATCCTACGCCGGGCACCGTACCGAGCCCCGGCGACGAGGTCGGACACGGTCCACGTCTCCCGTGGGGCTCACGGTCTCAATCCCCCATCTCACAGCCGAGGTGACCGCAGCACGGGGAAGCTGAGCGACCCGTGCGAGGTCACGCGGCGGACGGGCGGTGGAGCCGGGATTAGAACCCGGGTCCTCTGAGCCCCGGGCCCGAGCCCGCTCCGCTGAAGGTGGACGTCAGGGAGGGGGCGAGAACCGCGATGAGGCGCGGAGGGGGTGGCTTTCGAGGGGAGGCGGGAGATCTCCTCCGGAGATACCGCCGGGAAGGACGGGAGAGTCGAAGTGGGGGCGGGAAGGGGGAGGGACCGAGGAGGGGTCGGGGCGATTTGGGGGAGCTCAACCCTGATGGTGTCAGTTTTCGCAATAAGGAGGCGTCCGGGTCACTGGGGGCGTGGGAGGGGGGAGGTGGGGGGGGGGGGCGGCCGGGGGGTCCGAGGAGGGAGTCAAACGTCTGCAACAGCTGGCGAGGGCGGTGGGCACGGGTGTCCACAGGGGCGGAGGCGTCGTTCTGCCGGGCCGAGGAGAGGGCGGAGTTAAAGCACGCGAGGACGAAGTGGGTCCGACGTCTCGATCTCCGCCGGCCGCGCCCCGCGGCTCCGGGACGAGGGCGGAGGAGGCGGACTGTGATCCGGGGCCGTGGATCAGTGGTAGGAGATGGCTGGAGGGATAGGGGAGCGAGTCAGTTGAGTTCAGGAGGGAGGGCGGTGTTGAGGACGTCTCTTTGGTTATCGGGGGAGGGGAGTTTGGGAACGGAGGCCGAGTGGGGTACGACGGGCGATCGGACGGGGCCCCGCGACCGGAGGGTCCGAGGGCTGGCGGGGGGGGGACGCAGCCCCCGTCTCGCGTAGGGATCGCGGTCTCATTCCCCGTTTTACAGAGGAGGGACCTCGGGCACAGATAAGTGAAGTGACTTGCCCGAGGCCACCCAGCAGTGGCGGCCCCGGGATCAGAACCCGGGTCCTCTGGCTTCTAGGCCCGGGCCTCGATCGCTAAGGCGTGCCGCTTCCCTCTGGGCCGCGGCGCTTTGTCCGCGGACCCGTTAGGAAAGATGAGCCCGCCGTTGGGTGGGGACGGCGTCTTTCCGTTGCCGAATCGTACTCTCCCAGCGTCCGGTACGGCGCTCTGCACCCGCTAAGCGCCCCGTGACTACGACTGAACGGGTGAACGGGAGGGGGCGGCCGGAGGGACGGAGAGGGTTTGGATGGGAGCGAGTGGACGATCCTGCCCGGGTCCCTCCACTCCTCAAAAATCTCTTGACCAGTAGCTTCAACACGCTCCATCGACCCTCGCTCGTCCACATATCCGTTCTCTTCGGCCGTTAATAATAATAATAATAATAATAATAATAATAATACCACCACCGATTGTCTCGTTTTTGTTTAATTCTGTTCCGCTCTGCCGTCCGTCTCCCCCGTTTAGACCGCGAGCCCGTCATCGGGCGGGGACGGGCTCTGTCTCTGGCCGAATTGTCCGTTCCGGGCGCTCGGTACAGTGCTCTGCACATAGTAAGCGCTCGGTAAATACTATCCAACGGATATTTAAGTGCTTACTGTGTGTCGAGCGCTGTTCTAAGCGCCGGGGTAGGCTAATCGGGTTGGACGCTAACCCTGTCCCGTAAGGGCCTCCCGGTCTTAATCCCCATTTTACAGATGAGGCAGCTGAGGCCCGGAGAAGCCAAGCGACTCGGCCGGGGTCACCCGGGAGACAAGTGGCAGAGGCCGAATTAGAACCCGCGCCCTCTGCCTCCCGGGCCCGTGCTCCATCCGCGCCGCTTCTCCGTCATACCCCAGCGCGCCATCTTCATTCCTCTCAATCCAAGCCCCTCACCCCGTCTCTCTCCCATCAGGATCCAGACCGCGCTCTTCCCAGTTCTTTAACGGTATTCGTTCGTCACTCGCTCTGTGCCAAGCACTGCTCTTCGAAGCTGGGGTCGATAGACGTCAATCTGGTCGGGGGCACGGTCCCGGCCCCGCGTGGGGCTCACGGTCCAAGTAGGAAGGAGGTCAGATGTCGACTCCCCGTTTTACGCGTGAGGAAACCCGGGCCCAGAGAAGTCAAGTGGCTTACCCGAGGCCACGCGGCAAGCAGAGAAGCAGCGTGGCTCGGTGGCAAGAGCCCGGGCTTGGGGGTCAGAGGCCGTGGGTTCGACTCCCGGCTCTGCCTCCTGTCAGCCGTGTGACCGTGGGCGAGTCGCTTCACTTCCCTGGGCCTCGGTCACCTCGTCTGTAAAATGGGGATTAGCCGCGAGCCTCGCGTGGGACGACCCGATGAGCCTGCGTCTACCCCAGCGCTTAGAACGGTGCTCTGCACGTAGCAAGTGCTCAACGAATACCAACACGCAGCAGGTCGTGGCTCGGTGGAAAGAGCCCGGGCTTCGGAGCCAGAGGCCGTGGGTTCGACTCCCGGCTCTGCCTCCTGTCAGCCGTGTGACCGTGGGCGAGTCGCTTCACTTCCCTGGGCCTCGGTCACCTCGTCTGTAAAATGGGGATTAGCCGCGAGCCTCGCGTGGGACGACCCGATGAGCCTGCGTCTACCCCAGCGCTTAGAACGGTGCTCTGCACGTAGCAAGTGCTCAACGAATAACAACACGCAGCAGGTCAGCGGCAGAGCTGGGATGGACCCCCCCCCCCGGGTCCTCTGACTCCCGGGTCCGAGCCCTTTCCACGACAGCACGCTGGGTCTTCGAGACCCTGCCGAATTCACCCCTCTCTCAGGAGCACCTCCTCTGTTGATTTTAAATTCCCGCGGGGTTAAGTCACCCACCTCTGCCGCTTCAACACCTCTGCACCACCTACACAGTCGTACCCGTCCGTGGCGTCCGCTGTGTACTTTACTACTCGTTTTTTTGCCCGTCTTCCACGGATCGTAAGCTCTCCGAAGGCATGGACCGTGTCTTCTCCCTGCGTTCTACTCTCCAGACGCTCTGCTGCAAATAATGGTATTTATCGAGCGCTTACTGGGTCCAGAGCACTGTATTGAGCGCTTGGGGGGTCTACGATGCTACTGCAGGCTAGTGATCTGAATGCTGTCGATTGAACCGTGAGCCCGCCTGAGGGCAGGGACTGTCTCTAGCTGTTAGCGATTTGTACTTTCCGAGCGCTTAGTACAGTGCTCTGCGCATAGTAAGCGCTCGGTCAATACTACCGAATGAATGATCGACCGAATGCCAGCTAGTGAATTGGGGAAGGCAACTGCAAGACAGAGACTAAAAATGCAAGAGAAGGGCCTTAACCCCAGCAAACTCCGGGAATTCATTACAGCCTGCATCCCGCCAAACGACAAGGGAGCCGGATACCCACTGGCCGGCAGGGATTGGCGGCGGCGGCGGCGGTATTTCTTAAGCGCTTACCGTGTACAGAGCCCTGTGCTAAGCAGTCGGGAGAGCGCAGTACGTCTGACTTAGGATCGAGTTCCCTGCCCCCAGTGAGCTTAGTCTAGAGACGTTCATATACATGAATAATTTATAATATTATTATTATTATGGTATTTGTTCAGCTCTTACTATGTGCCAAGCACTGTTCTAAGCCCTGGGATAGCTACAGGGTCATCGGGTTGTCCCACGTGGGGCTCGAAGTCTTAATTCCCATTTTCCGGGTGAGGAAACTGAGACGCAGAGAAGTGAAGTGGCTTGCCCACGGTCACGCAGCAGACGGGTGGCGGAGCCGGGATTAGAACCCACGCCCTCCGACTCCCCAGCCCGGGCTCTTTCCGCTAAGCCGTGCCGCTTCTATAATGATATATATATATATATATATATATAATAATCATATATAATGTGGCATCGTTGATTCTTGGCACTGTAAAGAATTGGAGTCGGCAGCAGCCCGAGACGATTGCGTATCCTGCCCAGAGCAGCTCCCGGTAAGCGGACAGGCAGCCCGACGGAACCGGTAGTTTATCCGGGCCGCAAGCGTCCAGGCAGGTAGTAACCGCCACCGAATCCAAGATGCAACGGGAGGTAGAAATTCCGGGAGCGTTTTCCGGCCGCCGGTGGCAGATAACGGAATCGGATAACCCCATTTTGACCCGCTAGCGTGAGAGTTTCCCCGGCTGTCGGAAGCCGGATCTAGGCGTCCTCCGGCTCCCCGCTTCTCTCGTCCCTCCCGCCCGGAGTTCACGGCTGGAAGAGAGTCGGAGAGATCCCGGCCTCCGTCTCCGATTCCCAGACCTTGGATCGGGCTTTCTCCAACAGCTTAGGATGCCAAGATTGGGAATTCAGACTGTTCTGCCTAGACCTGTAGCAAGCTTGGGAGCGGTAGGCAGGCTCTGAAGACCTCGTGGGCCCGGAAGAACTGGTTCTGGAGTCTTCCTTTCCACCCCGTTAGGATACGCTCGATTCCCGTTGGAGGGTTGGGTTAAAAGCCAAAAGGTTGGAGGGCAAAGACGATCCGGTGCTCCCTCGACCGGATACCTCTGGAGGCCTTCACCCCCGAATTAGAACCTCCCGTAGAGGTTCCGTCTGCTTTGGCCTTTTACTTTCCGTACGCGAGAAGGAGGAGACCTTGCGTGTCTGGAATTCTTCCGATTCTCGAATCAGCCGAGCGAACCTCCGACTCGGAGCCCCGTGTGGGACGGGGACCGCGTCCAGACTGATTAAACCCGTATCTTCCCCGGCGCGCGGCACGGTGCTTGACGCGTTTCAAGCACCCAACAGACGTAATTTCAAAAAAAATCTATCGGCGTTTGTTATTAAGGTATTTAAGCGTGTCAGATACTGGCTTAAGCACTGGGGTAAATACAAGATAATCAGATCAGTCCCAGTTCCACACGGGACTCGTGATTTCATAGGTACTGGATCCCCGGCTTACCGAGGAGGAGATTGAGGTCCAGAGAAGTGAAGTGACCTGTCCGAGGTCACACAGCAGGCAGGCGACCCAACCGCCATTAGAATCCGGGTCCTCCGACTCCTGAAGCCCTGCCCTTTCTACTAGGCCGTGCTGTTCCTCGTGAAAAGATATTATTTTCGTTTGCTTTGTTGTGACTCGAAACATCCTTTTAGAGATCTCAGTCTAGATTTGGTAGTAGAGTCTTGAGAATCCCCTTGATAAGGGTGATCACGAGGGTGTTTGTGAAGCGCTGACCGTGTGTCGGGCACTGTTCTGAGCACTGGGGTAGCTACAGGGTAATCAGGTTGGACGCGGTCCCTGCCCCACGTGGGGCTCCCGGTCTTAATCCCCGTTCGACAGACGAGCTACGGAGAAGCTCGGAGACCTTGCGCGACGTCACGCGACGGGGAAGAGGCGGAGGCGGGATTGGAACCCGGGTCCTCCTGCCTCCCGGGCCCGTGCTCCACCCACCGGGCTGCGCTGCTTCCGTTTCCGACCGAGCCGGCGGGAGGGGCCGCGCAGAAGTCGGGGGTACAGAGCGCGTTAGTTTTCGTGTCACGTAGGCGTGTGCTCTTCACGTTCTGATGGTCAGAGCAGGTCGTGACAGCTGAGAAGCTTTCAGCGAACTTGTGGAAGTACGCGTTATTAAAAGGAAAGGAATTCTCCGGTCTGGCACCTCCATTCCCGGTGCCCGAAGTGCAGGCCGTGCCTCTGTATGGATCCGAACGGCCGCTGCCTCTGAATGTCTGGAAGGCGTTCTTAAAAACGTATGTCCTCGCTTCCCCCGGACTTTGTTTGAAGTGTCTGTCGCGAGCGTGTTCAGCTCCGCAAGAAACGGCGTCTGTAGCGCCGACGCGGGCGCTCGTACGGTTTCTTTGGTGGCTTCCTCTAGCCAGACCCTGTCGAATGCGAAGCTACAAAAGAACTCACCAGACTGAAGAGTCCCAGGCCGGTGTCCGTCCGGCCCCCCCGAGAGCGGCGCCAGAGACCCTTTCCGTGGACCCGAAGGGAGCCGTCCGTGAAGTCAGTCCCCAGAGATGATCTTCAGAGAGCGAATGAGGAGAATGAACGCAGTAACCGAAGGGCAGCCTCGCTTTGTTATTTTGCAAAAGCCGTCGTCCGTTGTCGTTACTCCGTGGTGAGTTGTGGTGGAAACGGACCCGGCCGGGGCCGAGAGGAGTACCGGCCGGGGAGGAAAGAGACGCGTCCCGTTGTCCTTGCCGGGGTACGTTCATCCCCGGCCCTCGGCGGCTCCCCGAGGAACCGTTCCGTTAGCGTCGTCGTTATCCTCGTCGTCGTCGTCGGTGTCCGCTAACGCTTTATCGTTATCATTAGCCCCGCATGCGTTAGTACTGTTAGTACTGTTTCTGTCCGTCCGTCTCCCCCGATTAGACTGTAAGCCCGTCGCTGGGCAGGGACCGTCTCTATCTGTTGCAGATTTGTCCCTTCCAAGCGCTCAGTACAGTGCTCTGCACCTAGTAAGCGCTCACTAAATACTATCGAACGAATGTACGAATGAACCCTTCTCTCGGCGGCCGCCTCCTGTACTTGCTCGTTCTCGGATCGCCGTTCGCCGCGAGTGGCTTTAGCGGATAGACCGCGGGCCCGGGAGGCGGGAGGACCGGGCTTCCAATCCCGGCTCCACCACCTGCCTGCCGGGTGACCTCGGACGGGTCATCTCACTTCCCTCCGCCCCGGTTTCCTCATCTGAAAACGGGGATTGAGACCGGGAGCCCCACGTGGGCCGTGGACTGCGTCCAACCCGAGTAGCGCGGCTGTCTCCGCACTTGGTTCACAGTGAGCGCTTCGTTCATTCGTTCAATAGTATTTATTGAGCGCGTACTATGTGCAGAGCACTGTACCGAGCGCTTGGAATGTACAGGTCGGTCACAGATAGGGACGCGGTCCCTGCCCTTTGACGGGCTCACGGTCTAGCTGGGGGAGACCACGGACGGGAACGACAGCGATACATAGGATCGAGGGGATGGACGTCTCATTCGAGCAATAGCAGATAAATAGAATCGAGGCGACGTACATCTCATTAACAAAATGAACAGGGCGATGAAGATCTGTACGGTCGAGCGGACGGGTACGGCGCCGAGGGGATGATGGGAAGGGAGAGGGGGAGGAGCAGAGGGAGAGGGCGGAAAGGAGGGCTTAGCTGCGGAGAGGTGAAGGGGAGGGTAGAGGGAGCAGAGGGAAAAGGGGGAGCTCGGTCTGGGAAGGCCTCTTGGAGGAGGTGAGCTTCACAGATACCATAAAAAAAAAAAAAAAGGGGGTGAGGTCGATGGGGACTTCGACCGGGAGCCATGGCTGGTTCATCCTCGTCTTCCTCGGGCCGGATTTGAAGAGTTTGGCTTGCTTGCTGCCCCGCTGTATCACCCGCTGCCGTGAATTTCTCCCTCTTTCTTCCTGAAGGAAGCCTCTCGAGACTCCCAGGCTTTGCTTTCTTTTTTTCCCCGTTTCTCGCCCCCCCTGAGCCCCACGTGGAATCCATTCTCCCTTTGGGCTGAGGAAAACCTTCCTCGAGTGTCAAGGTGGCTCCCGGCTCAGCTAACGCGGTCAGCCTGAGAGTTGAGAGAACTCCCCTTTCTGATGAGGGAAGGAGTATAGCCTGTTTTCAGTGAATCCATCCGTGACGTTTACTGAGCCCCTGTTGTGTGCAGGGCACTGTACTGGACTCTTCGGGGAGCACCGCGGTCGAGTAAGTAGCTGAGACCCCCCCCCCCCCCCGCCCGCTCTCGAGGACCTTGAAATCTAGCGAGACGGCCGTTAAAATAAACGACAGGTAAGGGAAGCATCAGAGGGGTAAAGCGAGGGCCTGGGAGTCGGAGGGCCTGGGTTCTAATCTCGACTCCACCACGCGTCTGCTGCGTGACCCCGGGCGGGTCCCGAGACTTCTCTGTGCCTCAGTTACCTCAGCTGTAAAATGGGGATGAAGACTTGGAGGCCCACGTGGGGTATGGACTGTTTCCAACCTGATTAGCTAGAGAGGCAGCGTGGCGCAGTGGAAAGAGCCCGGGCTTGGGAGTCAGAGGACGCGGACTCTAATCCCGGCGCCGCCGCCTGTCTGCTGGGTGACCTTGGGCAGGTCACTTCGCCGCTCTGTGCCTCAGTTCCCTCATCCGGAAAACGGGGATTAAAAGTGTGAGCCCCACGTGGGACGGCCTGATGACCTTGTATAATAACGTCGGTATTGGTTAAGCGCCTACTGTGGGCGGAGCACTGTTCTAAGCGCTGGGAGATATACGGGGTCATCAGGTTGTCCCGCGTGAGGCTCACGGTTAATCCCCAATTTACAGATGAGGTAACCGAGGCCCAGAGAAGCGAAGTGACTCGCCCACAGTCACACAGCTGCCAAGTGGCAGAGCCGGGAGTCGAACCCACGACCTCTGACTCCCAAGCCCGGGCTCTTTCCACTGAGCCACGCCGCTCGTATCTACCCCAGCGCTTAGAACAGCGCTCGGCACGTAGTAAGCGCTCAGTAAGTACCGTGATTATTATTATCGTACCTACTCCAGAGCTCGGTAGAGTGCCTGCAACGTGGTAAGCAGTTAAGAAATTCTATAAAAGAGAAAAAAAGTGAGATTTTTTTTTTTTAAAAAAAAAAGGGTGGTTGTCCTCCAGCTGGACTTCCTTCCCAATTTCCTCTACTCTCCTCCTTTCGGGGAGCTCACTCCCTCACATAAATTTAACTCACACCTCTTCCGTGTTGATTCCCAAATCCACCCGCGGAGAAGCAGCGTGGCGTAGTGGATGGAGCCCGGGCCTGGGAGTCGGAAGGTCATGGGTTCTGATCCCGGCTCCGCCACTTGTCTGCCGTGTGACCTCGGGCGTGTCGCTTCTCTGGGCCTCGGGTACCTCGTCTGTAAGACCGTGAGCCCCACGTGGGACGGGGACCGTGTCCAACTCCATTTGCTTGTATCCATCGCAGCGCTTAGTCCAGCGGAACGACCCGGAGAAGATTAGCGTGGCCCCCGCGCGAGGATGACGCGCAAATTCGCGAAGCGACCCGTATTTTTATCGTGATGCAGTTGTCTCGTTTTGGTCCGTCCGTCTCCCCCCATTAGACGGCGAGCCCGTCGAGGGGCGGGGGTCGTCCCTCTCTGTTGCCGAATCGTCCGTTCCGAGCGCTTAGTACAGTGCTCTGCACGTAGTAAGCGCTCGATAAGTGCCGTCGAGTGAATGAACGTAGTGCTTAATAAATGCCATAATAATAATAACCCCCAAACCCGAAGCTCTCATCTAATCCTTCCGCCTCCAGGGTGTAACTCGCGGACACCCCACCGACACCTCAAGCTCGACGTGCCTCGAACCGAACCCGTCATCCCTCCTAAGACGCCCTCCTCCGAGCTTCCCTTTCTCCGTCGGGGGCCGCTCCACCCTCCCCGCCCGAGAAGCCCACGCGGCCGTAGCCTTATCCTTGCCTTCTCTGCGTCCTTCCTCCCCCGTGGCGAGTCCGTGGCAAAATCCGCCGTCCGTAACGGCTCTCGGATAATCCGACGGCTACCGACGGGGGCCGGTCCTCGGGGAGGCCCTCCTCCGGGAAGCCTTCCTCCATTAACTCACCACCCGCCGGTCACGTCGGCCACCCCGAGCACTTTGTGACTCGAATCTCTACCCTCGGCGTGGATGTGCGCGCTTACGATCGCGTTCGCTCATCTTCCTTATCTTCTTTATGAATGGAAGTGAGGAGATTTATCCGCCGATTAGACCGCAAGCCCGTCGAAGGGCAGGGACCGTCTCTCATCTGTCGCCGATTTGTCCATTCCAAGCGCTCGGTACAGTGCTCTGCACACAGTGAGCGCTCGATAAATACTGTTGAATGAGTGAATGAGATCTAGTTATCGGTCCAGCTGCCTCGTCCTGACGTATTTGTACTTTCTCCCGGTGCGTCCTCTGACTCTCGTTACCTCTGTAAATCACAACCGTCTTCTCGCTGTTGTGGTTAGGACGGCTCGGCCCTTCCCGTGTACTAAGCTCCGTACTAAGCACCGAGGTGGATACGGGATACCGAGATTGGATACGGTCCCTCTTCCGCAGTCTAAATGGGAGGGAGTAGGATCGAATCCCCATTTTACGGAAGAAGGACCTGCGGCACGGAGAAGTGAAGTCGCTCGCCCCAGCTCACACAGCAGACGAGTGGCGGGGCCGGGATCGGGACCCAGCTCCTCTGTCTCCCCGGCCCGTGCTCTTCTCACTAGACCAGTTGCGCTTACCCGTGTTTCCCCCGCCGAACTGCGGATCCTCGAAGACGGGTGCTCGTTACCGTTGTGTTCGACAGAGGCGGCGCGGTTTAGCGGAAGGAGCCCGGGCTCGGGAGTCAGGCGACGTAGGTTCTAATCCCGGCTCCGCCACCTGTCCGCCCTGTGGCCTTGGACGAACCGCTTAACTTCCCTGTGCCTCAGTTCCCTCTTCCGGAAAACGGGGACTAAGACTGTGAGCCCCACGTGGGACAACCTGATGACCCTGTATCTACCCCAGAGCTCAGAAGAGTGCTTGGCACACAGTGGGCGCTTAACAAATGCCATTATTATCACTGCTATTATTTTATTCTCCTGAACACTTTATACGATCCAGCTTTCGCTGTCGGTTCTGGACGTGAGGACCCAGCCCTCCTGTCCTGAACAGAGCTAAGGCTCTCCATCCCCTGGCCCCCTCCTACCTCTCCTCCCTTCTCTCTCTCCACCGCCCACCCCGCCCGCTCCGCTCCTCGGCCGCCCGCCTCCTCGCCGTCCCCCGTCCTCGCCCGTCCCGCCGTCGACCCCCGGGCCGCGTCCTCCCGCGGTCCCGGGACGCCCTCCCTCCTCGCCTCCGCCGGACTCATTCTCTTCCCCTCTTCGAAACCCAACTCGGAGGTCACCTCCTCCGAGAGGCCTTCCCTGACCGAGCTCCCCTTCTCCCTCTGCTCCCTCTACCCCCCCTTCACCTCTCCTCAGCTAAGCCCTCTTCTCCCCCCTCTCCCTCCGCGCCTCCCCCTCTCCCTTCCCACCCCCTCGGCGCCGTGCCCGTCCGCTCGACCGTATAGATCTTCATCGCCCTTTTTATTTTGTTAACGAGATGTACGTCGCCTCGATTCTGTGTATTGCTACTGTTTTAATGAGACGTTCTTCCCCTCCATTCTATCCGTCGTCATCGTTCTCGTCCGTCCGTCTCCCCCGACTAGACCGCGAGCCCGTCAGAGGGCGGGGACCGTCTCTATCCGTTACCCATCTGTCCATTTCAAGCGCTCGGTACAGTGCTCTGCACATAGTAAGCGCTCGATAAATACTGTCGAATGAATGAGTGAATCTTCCCACGCAAAACCCTTCCCTCCCCATCGCTGTAGACCGCACCACCGTCCTCCCCGTCTCACAAGCCCGTAACCTCGGGATTAGCCTCCGCTCGGCTCTCTCGCCGAACGCTCTTAACGCAGTCCGTCGGTTCGGCCTTCGCGACGTCATCAAAATCCACCCGTTCCTCCCCGTCCCGACCGCTACCTCGTCGATTCAGGCCCTCGTCCCGTCCCGTCTTGATGACCGCGTCGGCCTCCTCGCTGACCTCCCTGCCTCCCGTCTCTCCTCCCCCGCAGTCCGTTCTTCGCTCCGCTGCCGGGATCATTTTTCTCCCCACCTGTTCAGTCTCCGTTTCCCCGCTCCTCCTGAAGCTCCAGTGGTCCCAGTCGAGCCGAAACTCCTCCCCGTTGGCTTTGAAACACTCGTTCACCTCGCCCCCCTCCCCCCCCCCCCACACCTGAAGCAGCGTGGCTCAGTGGAAAGAGCCCGGGCTTGGGAGTCCGAGGTCTCGGGTCCGAATCCCAGCTCTACCACTTGTCAGCTGTGTGACCGGGGGCAAGTCGCTCAACCTCTCGGTGCCCCGGTTCCCTCATCTGTAAAATGGGGATGAAGACTGGGAGCCCCACGTGGGACGGCCTGATTACCCTGTCTCCGCCCCAGTGCTTAGAACAGTGCTCCGCACACGGTAAGCGCTTAACAAATACCAACATTATCATTGTTACCTACCCCTCTGATTTCTTCCTGCAACCCAACCTGCGTACGTCCCTCCCTTCCCTCCTCGCTGTACCTCCTTCTCTTCTATTTCGTGGCTGACCTCTTCCCCACATCCTGCCCCTGGCCTTGAACAATAATAATAACCATTATTATTATCATTATTGTATTTGTTAAGCGCTTAACTGCGGGTCAGTCACCGTTCTAAGCGCTGGCGTGGATGCGGGCGGATCGGGTTGGACACGGTCCCTGTCCCACACGGGGCTCACAGTCTCGCTCCCCACTTTGGCAGATGAGGTCCCGAAGTGAAGCGACTTGCCTAAGGTCACACAGCAGACTAGTGGCAGAGCCGGGATTAGAACCCATGACCTTTTAACTCCCAGGCCCGGGCTCCGTCCACTACTCCATGCCGCTCCTGGAACCCGCTCCCTCTTCACTCCCCTCACCCTCAAAGCCTTGTTAAAATCACACCTCCAGGAGGCCTTCCCTCATTAAGCGCTTAGTACAGTGCGCTGCACATAGTAAGCGCTCAATAAATACTACTGAATGAATTTCCTCTTCTCCCACTCTCTCCTCGTTGTCCTCGAACTCGGATTTGTTCCTTTTATTCACCTTTTTTTTGCACCCCTCACCGCAGCCCAACGGCACCCACGTACCTGGCCGTAACCCGTCCCTCTTACCGTCTCTCCCCACTCTAGACCGTAAGCTCCCAGCGGGCGGGGCACGTGTCCACCGCCTCTCCCAAGTGCTTAGTACAGAGTAAGCGCTTAATAGATACCGTCGTTCGATTAGCGGTCAGGAAATCCTGCTGCTTGATAGATCACGCCTTCCCGAAGTCTCCATTTTGTCCCCAGGCCACGCGTTGACTTCGCAGCCGGCCGATCGATAGTCTGGTCATTTAAAAAAAATTTTTTTTTGGCATTTATTAAGCCCTTACTACGTGCCAAGCATTGCTCTGAGCGCTGGGGTAGATACAGGGCGATCAGGTTGTCCCACGTGGGGCTCCCAGTCTTCATCCCCCTTTTACAGATGAGGTCACTGAGGCACAGAGGAAGTGAAATGACTTGCCCGCGGTCACACAGCTGACGGGTGGCGGAGCCGGGCTCAGAACCCATGACCTCTGACTCCCCAAGCCCGGGCTCTTTCCCACTGAGCCACGCTGCTTCTCCGGGGTGACCGGTGGGGATGCTCTCCGCCGTGCTTTTCGGTCTCCAACCCCACACGGATTCCGGCCAGGGGAGCGGCGTCGGAGAGAGCGGTGGCTCAATTGCGCGATCTGTCACCCGCGGCGGATTGTTCAAAACGGCGGGCCTGGCGGACAGGGCCCGGGCCCGGAGCTGGGTCGTAATCCCGGGCCCGCCGCTCGCCCGCCGCGTGACCTCGGGCGAGTCACCTAACTTCTCTGTGCCCCGGTCTCCTCATCGGAAGAAAACCGGGGATTCGGTGTCTGTTCTCCCTCCCCCGTTTATTGTGAGCCCCTTATGGGTCGGGGGCTAAAAGTGCGAGCCCCACGTGGGACGACCTGGTGACCCTCTGTCTACCCCGGCGCTTAGAACAGTGCCCGGCGCGTAGTAAGCGCTTGATAACTACCGTGATCGTTATCGTTATTATTATAGAAGCCGCGTGGTCTGGGAGACAGAAGGACTTGTGTTCTAATCCTGGCCCTTCCCCTCGTCTGCTCGGTGACCTGGCTTCTCTGCGCCTCAGTTACCTCATCTGTAAAATGGGGATTAAACCCCCCTCCCTCCCATTTCGACTGCGGTCCGGGGACTCCGCCCAGCCCGATCACCTCGTGTCCGCCTCAGCCCTCCGAACAACCTGGGACACCTAGCGCTCGGCCAACCCAATTTAAAAAAAAAAACCCTCCTTTTTAGGAAATTCCAGAAGTCCGGGTGACCCGATGTAGTTTTGCCGATAATTTTCGAAATCATCCACCCTTGGTTTTTCGTGAGAGGGAGGCCTTTAAAATGATTCGGTTGTATCTTCCGTTGATTGTCTAAAAGAGATTCGGCGAGTTCGAAGGTGTGTTCTGTCACGGAATCTCAGCGACGACTCGGAACTGTTTCAGGTGGGCTGGTAGAAGACCGCGACACCTTCTTCACCCGATTCTTTTAAAGAACGTTAATCAGCAGAGGAGTTTAGGCGGCCACTCTGAGCACGACCGGCTGAAACTGATATTTAGCGTCGCAAAATAATTTCCCTATGACGATGCTTTTCGGGGTGATTCTCCTTCCCCCGTCTTCGAAACTTAGAATTCACTTCAAGCCTGTCGTCGTCGCGAGTGTTTTCTTTTTTTCGTGCAGAGGTACTTTTTTCTTCAGAAGTGGGGTGATGTTTTTGCCATCTCTTATTAAGAAGAATTCCCTTCGGTTGTGAGACGAAAGACGTTAATGAATATCCTAGGTTGGTGTCTGGTGAACGACGCAAAGCATTTCCCTCTTTACGGGGAATAATAATAAAGAGACACTTAAAGACATCGCCCCAAAGCTAATGGGTCTGAAATTCCTTGTTTTAAAATTTAAGTCCGTGCCTGAGCGGCCTTTGGGGTTTATTTGGGTGTGATTATTCATTCAGTAGCATAATCATAATAATAATAATAATGTTGGTATTTGTTAAGCGCTTACTATGTGCCGAGCACTGTTCTAAACGCCGGGGTGGACACGGGGGAATCAGGTTGTCCCACGTGGGGCTCACGGTCTTCATCCCCATTTTACAGATGAGGGAACTGAGGCGCAGAGAATAATAATAATAATAATGTTGGTATTTGTTAAGCGCTTACTATGGGCAGAGTGCTGGGGTGGACACGGGGGAATCAGGTCGTCCCACGTGGGGCTCACAGTCTTAGTCCCCATTTTACAGATGAGGTAACTGAGGCACAGAGAGAAGTGAAGTGACTTGCCCACAGTCACACAGCCGACAAGTGGCAGAGCTGGGATTCGAACTCGTGACCTCTGACCCCAACGCCCGTGCTCTTTCCACTGAGCCACGCTGCTTCTCTTAATAATGTTGGTATCTGTTAAGCGCTTACTATGTGCAGAGCACTGTTCTAAGCGCTGGGGTGGACACGGGGGAATCAGGTTGTCCCACGTGGGGCTCACGGTCTTCATCCCCGTTTTACAGATGAGGGAACTGAGGCCCAGAGAAGTGACTCGCCCACAGTCACACAGCTGACAAGTGGCTGAGCCGGGATTCGAACCCATGACCTCTGACTCCAAAGCCCGTGCTCTAGCCATGCTAGTATCTATTGAGCGCCTGCGTGCAGAGCACTGTACTAAGCGCTTGGAATGTACATTTCGGCAACACACAGAGACAACGCCTGCCCATCGACGGGCTCACCCGATCATAAAAGCTGAACGTGTGATATCCCTTTATCGCTAGTGACATCGATGTGTAAAGACACCAAAAGAGGGAAGACTTAACCCCCCCCCCCCCGGGATTTATTCAGATAAAAAGGCGGACGCGTTCTTGAGACAGCAGCGTGGCTCAGTGGAGAGAGCCCGGGCCTGGAAGTCAGAGGTCAGGGGTTCGAATCCCGGCTCCGCCGCTTGTCCGCTGTGTGACTGTGGGCGAGTCACTTCACTTCTCTGAGCCTCAGTTCCCTCATCTGTAAAATGGGGAATAGAACTGTGAGCCCCACGTGGGACAATCTGATCACCCTGCATCCGCCCCAGCGCCTAGGACAGCGCTCTGCACATAGTAAGCGCTTACCAAATACCAACAGCAACACCGGGGCTCCGCCGGGACCGTCGGCCAGCGTGACCGGGGCTGCAGCCCGGGGTGTCTTGAGCGTCGGATGTGAAGTTTCACCCGCCTGACTTTCGTCTGCGTCTCTAGAAGGCGGACGATTCGGTGCTCCCTCGCTGTTTTGAAACGGCGCCCACCCAGGTGGAGTTTCCCACCCCGGTTAATTAGCAGTCTCTCCTCCCAGCCCTGGCAGAGTTCCCCATTCGTGCAGTCAAACCGTCCCCCCCCCGTCCCCCCCGATTCTTCCAGACTCGCATCGCTTAGCATACCGTCTATCAACCGCTAGACATTTCCATCGTTTAACGAAGGCCGAATGCCAAGTCGACGACGTAACGCGGCGGGAAATGCCCGTTTTCTAAGAGGACGCGGGCCACCGAACCTCAGATATAAAGTAACCGACGTTCAAACGTACGCGGGTCCGCTCGCGGGCCGGCGCGTCCCTGGTCACTTATCCTTGCCGCCGCCGTGCCGGGGACGGCTCTGGGGGAAACCGAAATCCCCATCGCGACCTTCCGCCAGTGCCGCCGTTTCCCTCAGCTGCCTCCTGAGGTGTTTATTTTCGTAAGGCCCGGGAATGTTTATTCACATCCCAGCTGCTTTTCTTCGGTCCAGTGCCGGGGCGTTCGGGCGGAGTCTCCTCGGCTACTGCCTGGCTTCCTTCATTACCCCTCGATGCTTGCAGTTGGAATTTAAATTCCGGATGAACCAGAGAAAACCAAAAAAAATCCAGGAGGGGCAGCGGAAAGAGGACGGGAATCCGAAGACCTGGGTTCTAATCCCACCTCCGCCACATGCCTGCCCCTTAACCTCCCTCTACCTCCGTTCCCTCACCTGCAGAATGGGGATCCGCTACCTGTTCTCTCGCTTACTTCGACCGTGAGCCCCGTGCCGGACCCGATGACCTTGTCTCTGTCCCGGCGCTTGGCACGTAGTAAGCGCTTAACGAACACGGCGGTCGGCATCGTTATCGTCATCCGATCATCCCCGAACCCGGACGGCCCCTATCTGATATTTCCCTTCTGCCCTCCAACTTCCGCACTCCGTGAAGCCGCCCGAAGGAAAACCGTGTGGCCCGAGAGGAATAAAAGCGTCACGCTGTTCATCCCATGGGACTGTGGTTGTGAGAATGAAGCAAACAGATGTACAGAAGAAGTGATAAATTGTGCTAAATCGTAAATTAAGGCGAAATAGAGAAAGTCCAAATAGATTCGGAGTTAATGAACTGGCCCCAAGATTCGGTTCTTAGCGGCCGTGATGAACGAGGTAGGAGGGGATTGAAATGTGGCGTATGAAATACCTTTAATTCGCTAAAGCTTTTTGAGATCCGAAAAACC
This sequence comes from Ornithorhynchus anatinus, assembly GCF_004115215.2. Classification (NCBI taxonomy): domain Eukaryota; kingdom Metazoa; phylum Chordata; class Mammalia; order Monotremata; family Ornithorhynchidae; genus Ornithorhynchus; species Ornithorhynchus anatinus. The sequence continues at coordinate 40,637,983 of NC_041739.1, forward strand.
GAGACAGACCCTCTTCCTAGAACTCGAACAGTCTTCTGTGCGAAGTCTGAGAAACCGATCCCCTTTCTTCCCGGGAAGTTTCGGGATGACTCACCGTCAGAAAACAAAAATCCGAGGGCGAGTTACTTGGCTTCGGGCCTGACGTCTCGTACGCATCCTCGCCTGCTTTAACTCCGCCGCCCAGCAACAGTATCGCTCCTTCCTCGTCAGCTCCCGTGCCCTTTCCCCGCGCCGGCTGTTTCAGACGTTTAACTCCCTTTCCAAAACCCTCAGTCCCCCAGCCTCTCACCCGGCCCTTGGCGCCTAGATGACCTCGCCACCTACTTCGTTCATAAAATCGAGGCAGTTAGACGCGACCTCCCTAGAATCTCCGCGGCTCTTCTCCGGTCCCGTCCTCCCCCTCCCCCGTCCTTCCCAGCGGTATAAGAAGAGATCGGCCCTCTCCGCCTGCACGTCCGACCCCATCCACCCTGGCCCCTTCCCTTCTTCCTTCTCTGACGGTCATCTTCGACCGCTCGCCCTCCAGCGGCTCCCGCCCCACTGCTTTCAGACACGCCCGCGTATTCCCCCGTCCTGTCCCAAAAGACAACCCTCCCTTGACCCCACGGCTCTCTCCCGTTAACGCCCTGTCACCCCCCCCCCCCCCCCGCCGTTCCTCTCCAGACTCCTTTGGAGTATGCTCACTGCCTCCCGTCCTCTGTGGGAGATCCTCGAGGCTCTGTTCTAGATCCCCTTCGCTTCCCCATCTCCGCCCGCTCACTCGGTGAACTCATTCACTCCCACGGCTTCATCGGCCTCTACGTTGCTGATTCCCAAATGTACCTCTCTGGCCCCGACCGAGACGCCCTTCTCTGACGTCTTGCATTTCCTCTTGTCCCCAAGTCGTCTCTACTCGGATGTCCAGCCGGCGCCTCGGACTTAACGTGCCCGGAACGGGATTTCTCATCTTCCCGCCCGAACCCTGTCCTCCCTGTGACTTTTCCATCGCCGCAGACGGCACCATCACCCTCCCTGTCCCACAGGCCCTTAACCCGGGCATTATCCCTCGACTCGTCCCTCTCATTCAACCCGCGTATTCGGTCTGTCGCCGAATCCCGACGGTTCTACCGGCCCAACTTGGCTAAAATCCACCCTTTCCTCTCCACTCAGACTCTTGCCACGCTGTTCCAGTCGCTTACCTCCAGGCTCGACAAATGCATCAGCCTCCCCTCCGACCTCCCTGCCTCCCGTCTCCCCCGATTCCGGTCCGTACTTCACTCGGCTGCCCCGATCATTTTTCTGAAGGAGGTTCAGTCCGCGTCTCCCCACTCCTCAGGTACCTCGAGCGGGTGCCCTTCCACCTCCGCCTCAGACGGAAACTCCTTACCGTCGGCTTGAAAGCGCTAACTCCTACCTCGGCCCCCGCTCTTCCGTTACGACGCGTCCCGAAAGCCTCACTCTTCTCACCCCGGCTCGTTCACTGTACCTGGCTCACCTCTCTCACCGTCAGCTCTTCACCCCCGTCACAGTTCACTCCCTCTCCCTTCTTGTGAGGCGGACCACCACTCTTCCCCCTTCAAACCTTAGGAAAATCCCCTCTCCTCCAAGAGGCCTTCCCCGGCTAAGTCCTCATTTCCCCCATTAGCCCTCCCCTGTTGCATTTCCTACGCTCTGAATTCTAAACCCGCTGGGCACCTGATATTCATCCAGCCGACAGCCTCGGAGCACTTACGTACATATCCGTAATTTATTTTAACGCCTGTGCCTCCCACTAGACTGTACGCTCCTCGTAGGCAGGAAGCGTGTCTACCAACTCTATCGCACGGTGATTTGCTCACCAAAAATTCCACTGATTGATTGAACCCCTGTGGCTCTGTCACCCCAGTGGCCCTGCCAGGTGTCGAATGCAAGAGCGGTGTGTGTTCGGGGGGAGGTGGGAGGATGATTAAAGCAAAGTGATTCCCGGTGGGTGTAAGATTGGTTGAACTCTTCGTTTTTTTAAAAGAAAGACTAACAAAAAGCGAACCCACAGTCTCGCTCTGGTTTTGAAGAGGGGAGCAGAGGGTATGATTAAATGACCCACAGAGAATAAAAGCAAATTAGGAAACGCCTGGGGGGTAACTCCCTTCTTACCAAACTAGCCGGGTGCCACAAAACCTTTGGGTTCCTTTTGTTGTCCGAATAACCTAGTAATAGGAGGGGGGAATATGAACCTTGGTTAAATATAGAAAGCGTAAATATTCTTTAAAAATTTACCGATTTATGTATCTCTGTAGGGAAGCAGCGTGGCCTAGTGGCTAGAACGCGGCCCTGGGTGTCATAAGGACCTGGGTTCTGATCTCGGCTCCGCCTCCTGTCTGCCGTATGACCTGGGGCAAGTTGCCTGCCTTCTCTGTGCCTCGGTCCCTTCATCTGTAAAACGGGGATTAAGACCGTGAGCCCCGTGTGGGCCGGGGATTTTGTCCAACCCAAGTTGCTTGTATCTACCCCAGCGCTTGGTACAGTGCCTAGCACATAGTAAGGGCTTAACAAACACCAAAATCGTTATCATTATATCTTTTTACCCTTGGGTGATAAGGTTATGTTCAATGAGAGATTTAAAGAGCCTCTGAACCTCATTGTCCAATATACCGAAAATGTATCTCTTTTTTAAAAATGCCCGTTGGAGAAATCATCGGTCGATCAATCCTTGGTATTTACTGAGCGCTCGCTATGTGCAGAAGGCTGCTGTAAGTGCTCGGGAGAGTACAGCACAGCAGAATTAGAAACATTCCCGGCTCATTATGAGCTTACAGGAAAATAGTCCCGATTTTGTTACGGGAGGAATGGCTAAGGGACGGTTTTCCTAAACGTTTAATCTTTATCGGATGTTATATCTGTGCTACGAGGAGGCTTTCCTCTACCCTGTTTTTGTTAGGCTAGTGGTTGAAATAAACAGTAGTTGGGATTGTAACGGGAGAATCATTAATAAATGCTACTATTATGACTAGAGCGGAGAGTAGAATCTGGGGGAAGCAAAACAGTGGCCCCTCCAAAGCATAACAGACACTTGTTAGAGGACGTTTCCCCTTCCGCCATTTTAGGAGGGGAGAAACCCAGAGTTGGTGGGTGGTCCTTGAGCTCTCTTATCAGTTAATCGAACTGACAGTGGGATTTTTTTTTTGAGCGTTTATGGATGCAGAGCACAATACGAAACGTTTGGGAGGCTACGGTACGACGGAGTTCCCTGCCCGCATGAGCTTACGGTTATTCAAGACGCAGAACGCAGTGCACTTTACAGAAGAACGTCCGGGTTGGCTGATTTCTACGGTTGGATTAATTCATCTTTTGCTCTCTCCCTCCCACCCACCACTTTGTCTTGACTTCCTCTTCCTTTAGAGATGGCGGCCTCAGCACCGTTGACTTGACCCCTAATTTCTTGTTATCCGCTACTAGCTTTCCGTCGCCATCAAATAAAAGGCCAACGTGCGCCATAGACCTCATGCCTGGTGTTCTGCGGCAGTGGGTTTGAGTTATCCTTTACGTCGCTCGGCGGCCAAGCAGTCGTTCTTTTGCTCTGGTCCCGTTTCTTTATATTCGTCTTTGCTGTTCGAGCCTAGTTTCCATTTCTTCTATTGCCGTTTCGGGTCACGACTGGTTGAGCTAACTTTATTTTTTGCCCCTCTTTGTCGTTAAAAGAGGTCATCCTCTTCACCTGCACTCCTTAGCCTAAAAAAACCCACCTGTAGTCGGTGAATTCGGGGGTTTTTTTTCCTCTTCGGTCTAAATTGGATAATTCAAGACAAAAAAAACCGTATACATTTAGAATTCTAGCCTGTGGGGATGTTCCCGTCATCTACCCGACTTCTTATTTTTAAGCAGTCTTCTTAAGTGGGGAAGCAGCGTGGCTCAGTGGAAAGAGCCTGGGCTTCGGAGTCAGAGGTCATGGGTTCGACTCCCGGCTCTGCCCCTTGTCAGCTGTGTGACTGTGGGCGAGTCACTTCACTTCTCTCTGCCTCACTCAGTTACCTCATCTGTCAAATGGGGGTTAACCGTGAGTGAGCCTCACGTGGGACGACCCGATTCCCCTGTGTCTCCCCCAGCGCTTAGAACAGCGCTGTACACATAGTAAGCGCTTAACAAATACCAACATTATTATTATCATTATTTTGATTTTGATGGTGTGCCTTCTACCTTCCAAATCTTAGCAGCCTAAATTTTTAAATATCCTTTGAGAAAAGAAGAGCCGACCACCTATCTTCAATGTTTAATTCATTCCCCTAGCTGAGGATAGGGTACTGGACCAGATGAACAGTTGAGGTTTGTTTCTTATTCCCCGATGTGTTTGTGAAGAACGCCTAAAGAAGATCATATGCCTTATTTCCTCCATCTTTTGCACCGAAAGTGACCTCACCGTATTTCATTTTTTTTATGGTGTTTTTTTTTAAGCGCTTACTCTGTGCCGTGTACTGGGGTGGACACAAGCAAATCAGTTTGGACCCAGTCCCCTGTCCCACCTGGGGCTCACAGTCTTAATCCCCTTTTGACACATGCGGTAACTGAAGCACAGAGAGGTTACGTGGCTTGCCCCGAGTTACCCAGCAGACGAGTGGTGGAGCTGGGATTCGAACCCAGGTCCTTCTGACTCCCTGGCCCGGGCGCTACCCACTGGACCACATCTTGGGATTCTGGCAGCTGTGGAGTTAAGTCACCTGCCACTCTCCATACACTGGGAGTCGGCGGGTCATGGGTTCTAATCTCAGCTCCGCCGCGTGCGTGCTGTGTGGCCCTGGGCAAGTCATTTCACTTCTCTGTGCCTCAGTTCCCTCATCTGTAAAATGGGGATTAGGAACGTGAGCCGTGCGGGGGGCAGGGACCGTATCCCACCCGATTTCCTTGTATCCGCCCCGGTGCTCGGTACAGTGCCAGGCACACAGGAGGTGCTTAACAAATACCACAGTTATCATTATTATTGTTATTATTATTGCCAGGACACGTGCCCTAAACACTTTGGAAAGATTCATTTCTTTTCTTATTCTCTCAAGAGACTGTATTTACCTCCTTGGATATCACAATTAGTCTTTTTCCCTAATCATGCAACTCGAACAGTGACTTCTTCGGTGAGCTTCCTGTATTTCTGGTATTTGGGAATTATGCGTTTCCGCCAATCCTGCCACTCAGTCCATACCGTTTGACTGTTGCCAACCTTCTCGCTGCGCCTCGTTCTCGCCCGTCCCGCCGCCGGCCCCCTGGCCCGCGTCCTACCCCGGCCTGGAACGCCCTCCCTCCTCAAATCCGCCCGTCACATTTCCCCGCTTCCAGGCCCTACTGAAAGCTCACCTCCTCCAGGAGGCCTTCCCAGACTAAGCCCCCCTTTTCCTCAACTCCCCCTCCGCGCCGGCCCGGCTGGCTCCCTTTGCTCTACCCCCATCTCCTCCCCCCACAGCACTTGTGTATATATGGACGTAGCTATAGATCTATTTATATTGATGCCCGTTCGCTTGTTTTGATGTATATATCTACAGTTCTGTGTATTTATATTGATGCCCCTTGTTTTGATGTCCGACTCCCCCCTTCTAGGCTGTAAACCCGGTGTGGGCAGGGATCGTCCCCCTCTGTGGTCGAAGTGTGCTCTCCCATCACTTAGTAGAGTGCTCTGCACGCAGTAAGCGCTCAAGGAATACGATTGAACGAACGAACGAACCACTGGCCAACTAATACTGAAGGCAATTCCACTTCCCTCTTTTTCTCACGTATCTTTCCAGCTGTTTTCCAGCTCTCTGCGTCTCACGCTGGCTCGGTTTCATCAGTCTTCTGGGCATCGTCACTGAGTTGAGCGAGCTCAGACCTCCCAGCTCTGTCTAGACTTCTGCTAGATTGTCCCCGAATTGGAAAGCGTATTCTTAGAAGGCTCAAAATGTTCTGGCTTTAATATCTTGGGTCCAAGTGGTCCCGTCCCTCGCTAAGTCTCTCCTTCCCTCCCTCCCTTCCTGCCTTTTCATTTCCATCCCACGGATGCACCCCGGACACGGGGTTATTGCAGAGGTTGCAGGCAGAGGTGGCGAGAGGCGGCTGGAGCAGTGGTTAATTGCTTCCGGAAGCCAGTGGGCGACAAACCGTAGGTTGAGACTAAGGAGACGGGGGACCCGTCAGCATTTGGGGTTTGCAAGTGGATGCGGGGCCGAGGCGAGGGAGTTTAAATGGGGAGATGGCAGAAGGTCGGCGACGTCTCTTCTCCCTCCCCGCACCTCGGCTCCCACGCTTTCGAGGTTTGTAGGCGGCGGTGGATGGAGATAAAGCGCTCCGGGGGTCTTCACAAACTTCGCGGCCAAAATGGCGATCGTGACCCGAGGTCGCCATTTCCATCCGCTCGTTCCGTAATTGCCCTGCCCTGCCGTTGAAGCTCTTCTTTCTCCTAGCAGTCCGTCGCTCTCCGTCTGTGTCCCCTGTTAGGTTGTAAGCTCTTCCAGGGCAAGGAGGGTGCCTAGTGCTTAGTACGGTGCTCCGCACGCAGTAAGCGCTCGGTAGATGCGATCGAATGAGTGAATGAGTGTTTTCAAAATCTACTGAACTCTCCCAAGATCGTAGTCCACTGTTCTGCTCACAGTTCTGTTGACTGATTGACTTTTCACATTGATGTTCAGAAGGAAGGAAACTGCTCTCCGAGATGTCTCTCTGTCAGTTTACGGTAAAAGATGGATGGGCAAGCCCTCCGTATCGCAATAAATGACAAGGGAAGATATCCGTTGGGCGTAGTTTGGGAGGAGAATTATGTCTGTAGCTCTGAGTATTGAAAACAGAACAGAAAAAAAAAAAAAACCGAGACCATCCTGCCAAACTGTTTACAAGACTGATTAAATTGATGTTAACAGAGCCTGCTCTTTGTCTTTTTTTAATATACAGATATCGATGATGTCAGGAAGTACAAGCCAGGATACCTCGAAGCCACGCTGAACTGGTTCCGATTTTATAAGGTGCCAGATGGAAAGCCAGAAAATCGGTTCGGTTTTAACGGAGAGTTCAAAGACAAGGTAAAGACGATACAGACTTTAAAATGCAGCTCGCCGACGTGTGCTTCGTGGAAACGCAGACGAGTAGAACATTTTGGTGTCCGCCTTATGAAAAGATACCAACAGAAAATAAGTCATCTATTGGGTTCTATATAATAATAATGATGATGATGGCATTTGTTAAGCGCTTACTATGTGCAGAGCACTGTTCTAAGCGCTGGGGGGATACTAGGTGATCAGATTGCCCCACGTGGGGCTCACGGTCTTCATTCCCATTTTCCAGATGAAGTAACCGAGGCTCAGAGAAGTGAAGTGACTTGCCCAAAGTCACCCAGCTGATAAGTGGCGGGGCCGGGATTAGAACCCAGGACCTCTGACTCCCAAGCCCGGGCTCTTTCCACTGAGCCACGCTGCTTCTCTCTCCCACCCACCCCCGACGCTCCCTTTCCCCTCCACTGCGGGGAACGTGGCTGTTACGTTGTTGTATCGTACTCTCCCGAGCGCTTAGTACGGTTCCCTGTACACAGCGAGCGCTCGACGAATACGACGGAATGACCGACTGCCGTGCCGAAGAGAAGCAGGGCGTGGAGTTTCACTCTGTCGTTTCCACATTGAAAATAAAAGTTAACCGAATTGTGTTTTCTTGGCCAGAGTCAGTGGCTTCCATTGGCTCATACCCAGAAAACGCGCAAAAGCTAAGCAGACGGATGAGGCGTAGCTCTATTGAAAACTACATAGTAATTTGGTGGGTTTTCTTTGCCCCGCGTCGGTCCTACAGAAACTTCGGTTGGGGCTGCTTTTCCTTTTAGGGGTATGAGTCTGTGCTCACGGACTATGATGCCGAAAATCGCTTTTGGCCTAGGTCCGTCTTAGGCAACGTTTCCCACTCCTGCTATTTAAAATTTGGGATTTGAACTCTCTACACCGACTTGTTTACTGTAGGTGTAGACGTACCTTCCTTTTCCTAGGAATACCGTCCCCCTGGCCGTATTCTAATAACCACTGAAACAAGAGTCCGTTCAGCAATTTGTATTCGGCTATTCGTGTCACCCCCTCCTGCTCCCTAACCAGGAATAGAATTTTTTCAACTCACTTTTCCCCGAATTAATCACGTACACGGTGTGTTCAAACCCAGATGGGCATCCAAGCCGTCCTGATTGACAAATAAGTGCCGGCCGCTCTCCTTCAGTGCGGAAAAAGGCTTGGAGCCGGGTGTCAGGGGACCGGGGTTCTGGGCCTGCTTTAGCCACTTGCCTGCCGGGAAACCTTGGCCAAGTCGTTCACGTTCTCTGTGACTCAGTTTCCTCATCTCTAGCGGAGGCATAAAATACGTATTATCCCTCCTTAGATTGTATGCCCCACGTCGGTGAGACCGTGCATCCAATCGGATTATCTGCATCTACCCCAGAGATTGGCACCTAGCAAGCACATGATAAATACCATCACTGTTATTCTTTTTGTGCCGAATAGAACTGGCAAGAGTGTGCCTGTCTGCGACCTTCCTTTCCCTGCCGGAATTATTTGCTGTGCTGCAGGGGCGTTTTATTTGGTGTTATTTGATTTGTTTTGTTCTGGGGCGAGGGCGGGGCGTGGTGGGAATCTGGAGGGTAGGTCCAGTGAAAGGGAGAAGTGCACAAAGCATCACAGGGAAGAATCAAGAGGCTTTTTCGGCTGCCGCGTAATAAAGCGGGCTGGCTGTTCTGCCGAGATCGATCTTGGAGATTCCCCAAGTCTCCAATCTTTTAATAAGAATTCTAATGCAAATCTGTCATGTTATGATCTTGGGTGCCGAGAAGGCTTAGTTATCCTAAGGGGGGAAAAAAAATGAATCCTCTATATCATACAGATGCCTGGCAAGATTTCTTAACCTCTGAATCTGTGTGGCGTTCTGCAGAATTTGTGCCAAAGGAATTCACATTTTAAAATGCACACAGGATGCTTTAAAAATATTGTGGGCTTTTGTTTTTTTCCATTTCAACATACCATTTCAGAGCGTTGCCTTTTTTCTCTCAACGATCTAGGATTTTGCTCATGACGTCATTAAATCCACACACGAGTGTTGGAAAGCTTTGCTCCACAAAAAGGTCGACGGAGGGGCTATAAATTGGTAAGGAGGTGATCAAACCGAATTTCACTTCTCCTCTTCTTACTTCTCCGTTCTTCCCACCCAGGACGCTCATTTATATCCCTTAGATCTTTTGTGTGTGTTAAAATTAATTGGGATACTACGCACGAAAAATGCAGTCACCTAATTTCCGTGCTACCTCACAGATCTATTCCCGGAAACACAGTAATTAGATTTTTCAATAAGAGCTATTCCGTTTGTTGTTGTTTTTTTGAATTTACAGAAACTGAGCTCCACTTCAGAAATCCTAAATGACCATCTGTGGTAATTATATCATCAGGTATCGGTAGTCAGAGTCATAATGGTACATGGTCATCGTTCAGTGAGGGCATTCGGTCCCGTCGCCACGGTACCTTGTGACGATTGCTGGTTAGATACATTTAAATGCAGAAAATTAAAATATCTTTGCACACCGGATTGGATCTTGGATATTGGAAGTTGTCGAGCCCTTCTCTGTGACGCCATTTTGCATCGTATTCCACGTTCCCGGATCTTCGTGTCTTATCGCCAAGCCCATTCCTTGCGCCGAGCGAATTCCCCCTCCTCTACCTGCCTAGCCAATCTGTTCCAGGATATAACTCGGCCTTTTCAGTTCGACAGAGCGTTACGAAAACCTCCCGTAGATATCACCCAATTACACCAGTGATATTTGAGTTGTTCACTGCTAATGAACGCAGCGAAGGGTTTTATTCAGGTTTTCGGCATGGATTTCTATCACGTATATGTTCTGCAGCTATATACGTGTAAAAGAGGCTACCTGGAGAAAAGCAGTTGGTACATATTCAAAGTCTAAGAGCTTGCAGGATCATTTGCAATAAAATTAATTTCAAGGGTCCCTGGGACAAGCATCTGAAACTCGGGCGTCTTTAACTGTCCCTGTGCACTTTCCAGAGGTGAGGTCGCAATAATAATACGGTGAATAAAGAATTTGCGAGGACAAAAACCGGCTCACGTATGTGAATGACGGTGAGCTCCTTAAAAGTTTTATCCTACAGTAGACCTTGTTTATAAAGGTAGTCAAGAGACCGAGAAATCACCTATGCTCTGGCCAGATGTTACCCACAGAGGGATCGAGTCACCAAATTTATGTTGCCTGAGCGGTTTTCCGGGTCTGGAAAGTGCACGGTGCTCTAATGGGCGTAAGAGGGATTTCACCACTAGATTCTGCGGTATGTTTATCGAAGTATCTTTTCTGTAGACTTGACTGGTTTGATTCCGATTTCCGTTCCCTAATTTTAAGAGCGCTTCCCTCTCCCACCGAATTCCGTGAGCATGGCCTCGTGGAAAGAGCCCGGGCCTGGGAGTCAGAGGACGTGGGTTCTAATCCCGGCTCCGCCACCTGTCTGCTGTGTGACCTTGGGCAAGTCACTTAACTTCTCTGTGCCTCACTTAGCTCATCTGTAAAATCGGGGATTAAGACCGTGAGCCCCGGGTAGGACAGGGACTGTGTCCAACCTGATTACCTGGTATCTACCCCAGCGCTTAGAACAGTGCTTGGCATATGTGAAGCAGCGTGGCTCAGTGGAAAGAGCCCGGGCTTCGGAGTCAGAGGTCATGGGTTCGACCCCCGGCTCTGCCACCTGTCAGCCGTGTGACTGTGGGCGAGTCACTTCGCTTCTCTGGGCCTCAGCTACCTCATCTGGAAAATGGGGATTCACCCTGAGCCTCACGTTGGACAACCTGATCCCCCCTGTATCTCCCCCAGCGCTTAGAACGGTGCTCTGCAAATAGTAAGCGCTTAACAAATACCAACATTATTATATAGTAAACGCTTCAGAAATATCACAATTATTATTACGTTACAATTTGCTTTCCTTGTATTCCGCATTCAGTGCCAGGGTCACGTTCCTGAGGGTAAGAGTCCTTCGTACGTGATGCCGAAGGCCGAAGGGCCCGGGCCCGGGACTTACAGTCAGATCTCACCGTACGATATTTTCTCAGCTTTGCCCGAAAGCCGTACACATCTTCTGTTTATTTAAGCGGGCGGCCCTACTGATAAACGGGCTTCCACTTTTAGAGATTAAGAGATCGTGGGTTCGTTTGTGTCTGACGGTTGTCGTTCTCATTCGTCTTTCTCCCGGTCTAATGGTCGCGTTCTTATTTTTCAGCTTAAATGTGCAGGTACAAGATAGCCCGTTCCGCTGCAGCGCCGAGGAAGCCAGATCGGTAGTACAGACGGTAAGGAGAAAGCCTTGCGGTAGAAATACTTAGACTCCGAGTCCCGTTTGAGACGGACTGTGCCCAACCTGAGTATCTTATAGTTACCCGAAGTATTTAGTACGGTGCTTGGCACGCAGTCGGTGCTTGACAGTTCTCTCGATTAGTATCATTTGCGGTATTTAAGTGCTTATTCTGTGTCGTGCACCCGAGTAGATACAAGATAATCAGGTCCCCCATAGGGCGCTCGGTCTAAATAGGAAAACGGGTATTGAGTCCCCGTTTTTCAGATGATTAGCGAGATTGTTGTTATGGTATTTGTTAGGCGCTTCTAGGCACCCGGCACTGTTCTGAGCGCTGGGATAGATACAAGCTAATCGGGTTGGACACCGTCTCTGTCCCACATGGGGCTCACAGTCTCAATCCCCATTTTACAGGTCAGGCTTCAAAGCTCTCCATCCCCTCGCCCCCTCCTACCTCTCCTCCCTTCTCTCTTTCCACCGCCCACCCCGCGCGCTCCGCTCCTCCGCCGCCCACCTCCTCGCCGTCCCTCGGTCTCGCCCGTCCCGCCGTCGACCCCCGGGCCGCGTCCTCCCGCGGTCCCGGGACGCCCTCCCTCCTCACCTCCGCCAAACTGACTCTCTTCCCCTCTTCAAAGCCCTACTGAGAGCTCACCTCCTCCAGGAGGCCTTCCCAGGCTCAGCTCCTCCTTTCCCTCCGCTCCCCCTCCCCTCCCACCCTCTGCTCTTCCCCTTCCCCTCCCCTCAGCACTGTGCTAATTTCTCTATGTCATTTATTACCCTATTTATTTTGTTAATGACGTGTACATCTCCTCGATTCTACGTATCCTGATGATGTCTTGTTTCGGTTTTGTTCTGTTTTGCTTTGCTGTCCGTCTCCCCCGTTTAAACTGTGAGCACATCATTGGGCCGGGATCATCTCTATCTGTTGCCAAATTGTCCATTCCAAGCGCTTAGTACAGTGCTCTGCACACAGTGAGCGCTCAATAAATACTGTTGAGTGAATGAATGAGGGAACTGAGGCCCAGAGAAGTGAAGTGACTTGCCCAGGGTCACACAACAGAGACAAGTGACCGAGCTGGGTTTAGAAGCCATGACCTGTACTCAGGAAGTGCTCGTCTGATACCACTGATTGATTGATTGATTGATTGATTGATGGGGGAGTCGAGGGTAACGCGTTGTAGCTTCTTTAATGATACGGGGCAACGCGGCCTAATGGAAGGAGCATGGGACAGGAAGGCAGGAGACCTCCATTCTAATCCCACTCTGTCACCGGCCGGCTCTGTGACTTTGGTCAGGTCACTTCACCTCTCCGGGCCTCAGTTTCCACCCCTGCACCTTTCTCTGCATCCCGGCTCCGCCACGAGACCTTGGGCGAGTCATTTCACGTCTCTGGGCCTCAGTTATCTCATCTGTAAAACGGGGATCGAGACTGGGAACCCACCGTGGGACCGGGACTGTGTCCCAACCCGATTTGGTTGCATTCACCCCGGGCCTTGGGACATTGCTTAGAAATAAAAAAAAATAAAAAATGGTGGTATTTGTTAAGCGCTTACTATGTGCAAAGCACTGTTCTAAGCGCTGGGGGGTGCAGGGTGATCGGCTTGTCCCACGTGGGGCTCACAGTTTTAATCCCCATTTTACCGAGGAGGTAACCGAGGCACCGAGAAGTGAAGTGACTCGCCCACGGCCACACAGCAGACGAGTGGCAGAGCTGGGATTCGAACCCATGACCTCGGACTCCCAAGCCCGGGCTCTTTCTCCTGAGCCACGCTGCTTCTCAAATGCTTGACAGATACCACAGCCATGATTATTTTTATTACTGTCTTACGTCGTGAACCCTGTGCGGGAAAGAGACGGCGTCATCTCGTTATACCCCCTGCTCTCGGCACGGGGTCTCGGCACTTAGCTCCAAATAAATACAGGAGAGAGAAACAGAAACTGTAGACATCCAGCTGGCAAGTATGTTTCAATACAAGTCGGCGCCGTGCGGAAAAGACGAGGTTAAGAATGTAACACCGTGGCCAGCGAAGGACTCGGGGAAACTTGAGTCGGTTAATCACGTAGGCCATTGGAGAGGAGAGTTTTAATTGTATTTTCTACAAGGCTCGTTACCTTTAAGTGTCCCGATTCCAGGTAGCAAGATGAAGTGTTATTTCTATCTAGACTGTGGTCTTTTCTGCTGCCCCGTTGCCGTGAGCTTCCTCCCCCCCCCCCCCACTGCTAGCCGTCTGTGTATCCACCCAATAGATCCATCGCTGGCTTACATCATTAATGAGTCGGGTGTCTTTGAGGGACTCCGGAAACCAGTTGAAGCATTTAAATGGGTTGTCTTTTCCTCTCTTTTTTTCTAAGAATAGTTGGGCTTCCTGTTCCATTTCAAAATCCCCCATTTTCCCCTTCAGTCCGTAAACGTGTACTCCCTTCATCTCCTGCAGACCGCAGCTTCAGAGCCCTTCTGAAATCACCTCTCCGCGGAAGGGACTTCTCCGACTTCATTTCTCACCTCCCTGTTTAGAAACGCCACTTCGGCTCTTCAACTCCCCGCTTCCCTAAATACTTGGGTACTCACGACCGCTGTCGCTCTTAGGTTCCCCGTCACTTCTTCCTACCTGTAATTTGGGAAACAGAATCCTAAATTACAGGTAGGAAGAAGTGACGGGGAACCTAAGAACGATAACCCTGTAGTTTAGGGGTTTTTTCCCCTGCCCGACAGTTACCTCTCCGAAGGCAGGGATTAGTCATGTTTACTGATGTCGTAGTAATACTAACACCGGTAATACTATTACTTCTGAAGTGCTTCCTGTAGGCCGAGCACCGTTCTGTGCACTGGGAGAAACGCCACGGGGGGAGTTAGATGTGGCCCCCGTCCCTAGGCAGCACTAATAAATAAAAACTAATAAGAGTAAAGTGCTCTGCACCCGGTAGTAATAAATACTATCGATTAATCGTTTTTTCCCCACGGGGCTGGCTTGTATCAATCCAGGGATCGGCCGGAAGCGGCACGGTCACGTGGAAAGAACCGGGGCCAGGGAGTCAGAGGACCCGGGTTCTGATACGGGCTGTGCCGTTTGCCTGCTGTGTGAGCTTAGGCAAGCTACTTCCCTTTTTTCTCCTCCCCTTCTGAACGGTATTTGTTAGCGCTTACTGTGTGCCAGACACTGCACTGAGCACTGGGGTCGATATATGCTACTCAGGTTGGACTCGGGCCCCGTCCCACAGCTTTGCCATCGGCTTTAAAGCAGTCCAGCCCCTCGCCCCCTCCTGCGGCACCTTGCCGCTCTCCTGCCCGGCCCGCGCACCGCACTCCGACGCTGACCTTCTCACCGCGTGTCGACCTCGTCTATCTCGCCGCCCGACCTCTCGCCCGCGTCCCGCCTCTTCGTGTCCGACAGACACCGACCGTCCCCCCTCGTCGCCTCAGCGAGGCACATCTCCTCCAGGAGGCCTTCCCTGACTACGCCCCCGTTTCCTTCTCCTCCACTCTCTCCCGCGTCGCCCCGGCTCGCTCCCTTCATCCGTCCCCCTTCCCGACCCCACGGCCCTTACGTGCGTAGCCGTAGTTTCATTTATATTAATGTCTGTCTCCCCCTCTAGACTGTAATCTCACTGTGGGCGAGGAATGTGTTGGTTCTGTTGTGATACCGTACTCTCCTTAGCCTCTTAGTACGGTGCTTTGCACACAGTAAGCGCTCGGTAGAGATGATCGACTGGATTTTGCCAGTGTTTCTTCCAGTCACGCTCCCCCTCAGTCCCCAAGTGCAGCAAACGGGAAGGCCAGACGTTGGAAAATCCCCCTGAGCATTTTACAGGCAAATCCATTTTCGGTGCCCCTCACTGCCCGCGTTGGCCGGCTCTTTTCGGGATCACCGTTAACGGGTGGTAAGCCCAAACGTACCAGGATAAAAATCACCGAATACGCGCCGAAGCGGGAAATGAAATAGATCTGGGACGATCGGGTCGACGGGGTATTTTGAATTCATCGCAGAAAACGAGATTGCGGATCGGCTTTGTGATGATGATGATAAGAGAGCAGCGTGGCTCGGCGGAAAGAGCCAGGGCTTGGGAGTCCGAGGTCATGGGTTCGAATGCCGCCTCTGCCACGTTCATTCATTCATTCATTCAATAGTATTTATTGAGCGCTTACTATGTGCAGAGCACTGTACTAAGCGCTTGGAACGAAGAAGTCGGCAACAGATAGACACGGTCCCCGCCGTCTGACGGGCTCACGGTCCGATCGGGGGAGACGGACGGACGAGGACGATGGCGATAAATAGAGTCGAGGGGAAGAACGTCTCGTAAAAGCCGATGGCGACTAAATAGAATCGAGGCGATGTACAATTCATTAACAAAATAAATAGGGTGATAGAAATATATACAGTCGAGCGGACGAGTACGGTGCCGTGGGGACGGGAAGGGAGAGGTGGAGGAGCAGAGGGAAAAGGGGAAAAGAGGGTTTAGCTGCAGAGAGGTGAAGGGGGGGTGGTCGAGGGAGTAGAGGGAGAAGAGGAGCTCAGTCTGGGAAGGCCTCTCGGAGGAGGAGAGTTTCAAGTAGGGTTTTGAAGAGGGGAAGAGAATCAGTTTGGCGGAGGTGAGGAGGGAGGGCGTTCCGGGACCGAGGGAGGGCGTTCCGGGACCGCGGGAGGACGTGGCCCGGGGGTCGACGGCGGGACGGGCGAGACCGAGGGACGGCGAGGAGATGGGCGGCGGAGGAGCGGAGCGTGCGGGGTGGGCGGTAGAAAGAGAGAAGGGAGGAGAGGTAGGAAGGGGCGAGGTGATGGACAGCCTCGAAGCCTAGAGTGAGGAGTTTCTGTTCGGAGCGGAGGTCGATAGGCAACCACCGGAGTTGTTTAAGAAGGGGAGTGACACGCCCAGATCGTTTCTGCGGGAAGATGAGCCGGGCAGCGGAGTGAAGAATAGACCGGAGCGGGGCGAGAGAGGAGGAAGGGAGGTCAGAGAGAAGGCTGACACGGTAGTCTAGCCGGGATATATCGAGAGCCCGTAGCAGTAAGGTAGCCGTTTGGGTGTAGAGGAAAGGGCGGATCTTGGCGATAACGTAAAGGTGAAACCGGCAGGTCTTGGTAACGGATAGGATGCGTGGGGTGAACGAGAGAGACGAGTCAAGGATGACACCGAGATCGCGGGCCCGAGAGACGGGAAGGACGGTCGTGCCATTCACGGTGATAGAGAAGTCTAGGAGAGGACCGGGTTCGGGAGGGAAGATGAGGAGCGCAGTCTCGCTCACGTTGAGTTTTAGGTGGCGGGCCGACATCCAGGTGGAGACGTCCCGGAGGCGGGAGGAGATGCGAGCCTGAAGGGAGGGGGAGAGGACAGGGGCGGAGATGTAGATCTGCGTGTCATCTGCGTAGAGATGGTAGTCAAAGCCGTGAGAGCGAATGAGTTCACCGAGGGAGTGAGTGTAAATGGAGACAGAAGAGGGCCGAGAACTGACCCTTGAGGAACTCCAACGGTTAAAGGATGGGAGGGGGAGGAGGCGCCAGCGAAGGAGACCGAGAATGACCGGCCAGAGAGGTAAGAGGAGAACCGGGAGAGGACGTAGTCCGTGAAGCCGAGGTGAGATGAGGTATGGAGGAGGAGGGGCTGGTCGACAGCGTCAAAGGCAGCAGAGAGGTCAAGGAGGATCAGAATGGAGTAGGAGCCATTGGATTTGGCAAGAAGGAGGTCACGGGTGACCTTAGGGCAGTCTCGGTAGAGCGGAGGGGACGGAAGCCAGATCGGAGGGGGTCCAGGAGAGAATGGGAGTTAAGGAATTCTAGGCATCGATTGTAGACGACTCGTTCTAGGATTTTGGAAAGGAAGGGTAGTAGGGAGATAGGGCGATAACTGGAGGGGGAAGTGGGGTCGAGAGCGGGTTTTTTTAGGATGGGGGAGACGTGGGCACGTTTGAAGGCAGCGGGGAAGGAGCCGTTGGAGATTGAGTGGTTAGAAATAGAAGTTAAGGAAGGGAGGAGGGCAGGGGCGACGGTTTTAATAAGGTGAGAGGGAATGGGGTCCGAGGCGCAGGTGGAGGGGGTGGCGCTTGCGAGGAGGGAGGAGATCTCCTCTGAGGATACTGCAGGGAAGGATGGGAGAGTAGGGCAGAGGGTCGGTGAGGGGGAGGGGAGAGGCGGAGGGGTGACTTTGGGGAGCTCAGACCTGATCGTGTTGATTTTCGTGAGGAAATAGGTGGCCAGATCATTGGGGGTGAGAGATGGGGGAGGGGGAGGAACAGGGGGCCTAAGGAGAGAGTTAAAGGTCCGGAACAATCGGCGGGGGTGACGGGCATGGATGTCGATGAGGGAGGAGAAGAAGTTTTGCCTGGCGGAGGAGAGGGCAGAGTTAAGGCAGGAAAGGAGTTGAGTTCAGTAGAGACAGTGGTTTTGAGGGGATTCATTCATTCACTCAATAATATTTATTGAGCGCTTACTAGGTGCAGAGCACTGTACTAAGTGCTTGGAATGTACAAATCGGCAACAGATAGAGACAGTCTTACAGGCCTTTGACAGGCTTACAGTCTAATCGAGGGAGACAGATAGACAAGAACAATGGCAATAAATAGAGTCATGGGGAAGAACATCTCATTAAAACAATAGCAAATAAATAGAATGGGGGTGAGAGATGGGGGAGGGGGAGGAACAGGGGGCCTAAGGAGAGAGTTAAAGGTCCGGAACAATCGGCGGGGGTGACGGGCATGGGTGTCGATGAGGGAGGAGAAGAAGTTTTGCCTGGCGGAGGAGAGGGCGGAGTTAAGGCAGGAAAGGATAAATTTGAAGTGTGTGAGGCCGGCTCGGTGCTTGGACTTTCGCCAGCGGCGCTCGGCAGCTCGAGCATAGGAGCGTAGGAGGCGGACGGAGGAGGTGATCCGGGGCTGTGGGTTAGTGGAGCGAGAGCGGCGGAGGGAAAGGGGGGCGAGAGAGTCGAGATGAGTAGAGAGGGTGGAGTCGAGAGCGGAGACCCGATCGTCGAGAGCGGGAAGAGAGGACAGGGCGGCGAGGTGAGGAGAGATGCTATTGGAAAGACGGATGGGATCGAGAGAGCGGAGGTCTCCGTGGGGCAGTAGCGAAGATTTGCAGGGGGAGGGAGTGTGAGAGATGAGGCAGGTGAGAAGGTTATGGTCAGAGAGAGGGATTTCAGAGTCGGTGAGGGAGGAGATAGTGCAGCGGTAGGAGATGACGAGGTCGAGGGTGTGACCGAGTCGGTGAGTGGGCGCGGTATGGTGGAGGAGGAGGTCGGCAGAGTCGAGGAGGGATAGCGGGCGGGCGGCAGAGGAGTCGTCGGGTACGTCCGTATGGATGTCTAAGTCTCCGAGGATCAGAGTGGGCAGAGAGAAGGAGAGAAGGTGTTGTCAGCTGGGTGCCCGTGGGCAAGTCGCTTCACTTCTCTGTGCTTCCCTCATCTGTAAAATGGGGATTGACTGGGAGCCTCATGTGGGACAACCTGATTACCCTGTATCTCCCCCAGCGCTTAGAACAGTGTTCGGCACGTAGTGAGCGCTTACCAGATGCAGTATTTGTAGACGGGGAGAGCTGTGGTCGTCCCGGCGGATTCAGGGGAGCAGCATATCTACGTGAGAAGGACCGCTCCTTTGCTAGCTAGCTAGCTTCCGGAGGATACGGAGGGCCGCTTGCGCCGAGAGGGCGGGAGAGGCAGAAATGCGAGCTCCGGGCGGATATCTCTGCCGCGGACGTGTCTCAGACGACCCCCTGGCACGACGGAGCGGCGGTGACGGGGTTCGCTGACACGTGTCTGCGGCGGGCTCCGGGCCAGCCGAGAGCTGACGGAGGAGGAGACCGTAAGCTCGCCGTGGGCAGGGGATGTGTCTGTTATTATAATGGGGAATTTACTGTGCCCTTACCGTGCGCTCCGTAAATATGAGAGACGCACCGACTGAGGACTTTCGGCTCCTTCGGGACATCGTTGACAGCTCACTGTGGGCAGGGAGTGTGCCTGTTTGTTCCATTTTACTCTCCCAAGTGCTTAGTACGGTGTTCTGCACCCACTCGTCAAATCAGGAAATACGATTGAATCAGCGTGGCTCAGTGGATAGAGCACGGGATTGGGAGTCGGCGGTCATGGGTTCGAATCCCGGCTCTGCCACTCGTCAGCTGTGTGACTGTGGGCGACTCACTTCACTGGGCCTCAGTTACCTCATCTGTAAAATGGGGATGAAGCCTGTGAGCCTCATGTCGGACAACCTAATTACCTTCTATACCCCAGCGCTTAGAACAGTGCTCTGCGCATAGTAAGCGCTTAATAAATACCAACATTATCATTATGAATTGAATGAACGAGTGAGCCCTGTGAGCCAGAGAGAATCTGTTGGGCAATTTACATCTCCCGGGCTTTAATCTTGGCAAATTGCAATCTGTCAATCAGTGGTTATAATAATAATGATAATAGTGTTTTTTAAGTGCTTAATATGTGCCGGGCACAGTCCTAAGCACCGGGATAGCTGCAAGATAATTAGAATACAGTCGCCGGTCCACTTGGGACTCACCGTCCTAATCCCCATTTTACAGATGAGGAAACTGAGGCCCAGAGAAGTGAAGCGACTCGCCCGAGGTCACAGAGCAGACACTTGGCGGAGCCGGGATTAGAACCCTTCTGACTCCCAGGCCCGGGCTCCGTCCACCGGGCGATGCTTCTTCTCGCATTATGGGTTGTTCATTTGACGGCTGCATGCAGAAAACTGCATCAGGCGCTTGGGAGAGCGCGATGCAACCGAGTCGGGAGACACCCTCCCCGCCCACACGGACCTTATAGTCTACGGGGAGAGACAGACCTTAAAATAAATTACAGATGTGTACATAAGTGCCGGGGGGCTGAGGGTGGGGTGAACATCAAGCTCTTTCAGGGTGCCCATCCAAATCGTCGTCGTTTCTCGTCTTTTTCTTTGTTTGCCGTCCTCCGAGGACACCTCCGTCGCCTGGCTCTGACGTTCTCAGTCCTCAGGTGGCTCAGGTTGGGCAATTACCCCGTTGGTGATTTTGTAAAAACGTATCATTTCTTGTCTTTTCTCAGTCCTGACCTGGAGCCCTTTTGCCGTTTCATCTCTCTCGAACAACAGAGATGTCTTCGAGTCCAATTTTTCTAAGAGTATAATTCCTAACTTTCCTTTCTTTTTTTCAAACAAAAATCAATTTATTCTTCTGGGACAGAATTATGAACTTACCCCAGCCGGAGTTGGCCACGGTAACGTTATCCGTCAGCGAGCGTGACACGTCCCCTCACTCCACCGGATAATGCCACCGGATCGCTTTTGGCTCCCGAGTCAAAGCGAGCCATTCATCAGTCACCGTGCAGCCCTTCCAGAAGAACACCAACTGCTACGAAAACGTATCCGACACCGGGGTGCTGTAAACTCCAGTCCGCTCGACGCGATGAGCACGGGTGTTATTTCCCGGGGAGGGGGTCGCTCCGGACCCTCCTCCGGGATAGGCTCCGGGCACCCAGACGACAAAAGGGGCTCTGAGTGTCTGTTTCCAAGGTGCCCTGAATCCCGCACCTGCCCCGTTCAGCTGTGCTAGCTGGCGGTGACCCCCCCCCCCCCCCCGTGCGTGGGATCGCGCTCGCCACTCGCCCCAACGGCAGGAGCAGCTGCTCTCTCTTTCCCTCCCCGTTCTCGGGACAGACGGCTAGCGGGAGGGCCGGAGAGTTAGGCCGGACGCGGAGCCTTGGAAAACCTTTTACGTATTTGCGAAGTCTAAGGAAAAAGGCGACGAGGCCGTTCACCCCGACGGCAGAGGGACGGGGGGTCTCCGTATGTTCAGAAGGCTCGCAAAGAGGAGGAAGGGGATCCGTGGGCAGATAATGAGGGACGACTTCACCACACCCCATCTGAAAACAGACACGCGCAGACCTACCCACTCGCTCCGTGAGTCAAAACCCGCCCACGTTGGCCTGGACCCACACTTTCCAAGTGGTGTTATTTCGAGAGGCGATAAAAAAGCTTAGAGAATGTGGGGAGGAGTGTTTCGGATTAACCGCCCCGCACTCCATCGGCCCGGACGAGCGCGCGCCGACTGTAAGATAGAGACAGGCTGCTAAAACTGCAGAGTAAATAACTGCCAAAATCCCCTATTAGACTGGAAGCGTCGGGCTGCGTAATGTTTTTCGCCTTACGGTAGCTCGCCCCCTTCCTTTCAGTAACGCTCTTTAAGCTGATGAGGAGCCACTCGATCATTCTATTTTTACACCCTCTCCGCCCGCCTCCGAAACGTTTGGCAGCTCCAACAAGAAGCAGCTGCCGGTTTCGAACAGGAAATCTAAACAGGCTAACTCTCCTTCGAACCCACTAATGGGAGCCAAGGGACGGCGAAAGAAGCAACCTTAGTCATGCGTTTCGGTGGAATCGGTGTTACTTCGTTCGGGGACACGTGCGGGTCGTCGGTATTTCCGGACCCGCGTCGAAGCCTCCCCGGGCCCGGGTTTGCTCTTCAAGGGCTGCGTGGGCCAGATGATGCCCACCTCCCTCTGTCTCCTTAGGGCGGCATTAGAGGTCCCACCTGCGATCTGCCCATCTGGGGATTTTTCCACAATTCCCTCACCCAGACTTCTCCCGGAATGGGTTCGTGAAGCCCCGTCTGGGAGGTTGCTCAAGAAAATCCAGACCTCCCTGCCTTGGGCCCTCCTCCCACCCTCTCCCTTCTGCCCTGGGAGGGCGGGGGCCCCCTCACGGACCCTAGAGAGCATCGTCTCCGACTCCTGTCCCTCTGGCCGCAGAGGTTTGAGACCTGAGGGATTCCGCTAAGATGTGGGGGGTGAGGGGTTCGACACGGTCGGGAGTTCGGGCGTCGGGCCTGGCCCTGAGCTTGCGGGAGATCGGGGGTCATGGGAGGGCCCGGTTAGAGAAACAGCGAGCAGGAGGTGAGGACTGTGCTTTTCAGGAAGGAACGTTTGTACCCAATTCATCAAAGTGCTGGAAAAAACGGGAAGTGTGCCCTTTGGTATCGGCACCTCCTTTGTGCCACTGTCTTTTCTTCTCCCCGCTCCTTTCCTTGGTCCATCCGTACACCCTCTGGCCTTCTGGTCTTCCGAAACCCCTACCCAGAAGCAGCGTGGCTCAGTGGCAAGAGCGCGGGCTCGGGAGCCAGAGGCCGCGGGTCCCGTTCCCGGCTCCGCCGCTTGTCCGCTCTGTGGCCTCGTCGCTTCTCCGCGCCTCGGTCACCTCGTCTGTCAAATGGGGATTGAGGCCGCGAGCCCCGTGTGCGACGGGGACTGTGTCCGACTGGATTACCTTGTGTCTGACCCAGAACATTGCTTGGCACGTAGCGAGTGCCTAACAAATACTATTATAATCATTATTATTGGCTTTAAACCGCTCGTTCAGCTCGTCCCCTCCTACGCCGATTTCCTACTGTAACCCAGACCACACACTTCATTCCTCTAATGCCAACTTACTGTATCTCGATCTCATCTGTTGACCCCTTGCCCACATCCTCCCCCTGGCGTGGAACTCCTTCCCCTTCCGTATACGCCAGACCTCCCACTCTCCCCCCCTTCAAAGACTTCGTATCGCAGCGTGGCTCAGTGGAAAGAGCACAGGCTTGGGAGTCAGAGGTCATGGGTTCGAATGCCGCCTCTGCCACTTGTCAGCTGTGTGACTGTGGGCAAGTCACTTCACTTCTCTGTGCCTCAGTTACCTCATCTGTAAATTGGGCATTTAGATTGTGAGCCTCGGTGGGACAACCTGATGACCCTGTATCTACCCCAGCGCTCTGCACATAGCAAGCGCTTAACAAATACCAACCTTGTTGTATTGAAATCACAATGTCTTCAAGGGGCCCCAATTAAGCTGTGTTCTCCCCTACTCCCTCTCCCTTCTGGGTCGCCCTTGCCCTTTGGTTTAGTGATAATAATAATAATAATAATGGCATTTATTAAGCGCTTACTCTGTGCCAAGCACTGTACTAAGCTTTGAGATGGATACAAGCAAAGCGAGTTGGACACGGTCCCTTGTCTGTATCCTTTAAACGCTTGATATTCCCCCCACCGTCAGCCCCCAAGCGCCATGTACCTATCTGTAATTTCTTTTTAGATCCGTCTCCCTCTCTAGCTGCTGTGGGTAGGTAGCACGTCTGCCAATTCTATTGTATTGTACTCTCCTAAGTGCTTCGGACACAGTAAGCCTTCACTAAATGCCATTGATCGATCCTCCGAGGGCGCAGAATAATAATAACGATTATGGCATCTGTTAAGCGCTTACTATGTGTCAAGCACTGGGGGAGAGACAAGGTCATCAGGTTGTCCCACAGAGGGCTCCCGGTCTTAATCCCCGTTTCACAGATGAGGGAACCGAAGCTCAGAGAAGTTCCGTGACCTGGCCTAGGTCACACGGAGGACTAGCGGCGGAGCCGGGATTAGAACCCACGTCCCCCGACTCCCGAGCCCGTGCATTTTCCACCGAGCCACGCTGCTTCTCAATCACCTCAGACATCCTTGGCCATTTTTCTGGCCACTGGTGAGAAGGGCAAGGGTTTTTAGAGCTTTCGGAACTCTCTTTATAAGAAACTGAAGGGGAGGCTCAAGATGGGAGTCTTATGTCCAGCCACAGGCTCCCGGCTCTCGGGACCAACAGCAGACTTGGTTATCTGAAAGGTTTTTGGTTGCTTTTGAGAGAGGAGTGTTTTGGAAAGATGGGGTACGCTGGAGGATGCAGCGGCAGGTCGCACATTCCACGTTTGTATCTAGTACCTTCTTGACGTGCCGGGCGTGTATTCGTAGCGAGGTCAAAAGCGAGATCCTGAAAGTGTCCTTGTGTGGAAGGTTACACCGGTGCTTGTTCCGAGGGAGGGAAAACCTTCCTCCGTACAACCCCTCCGCAGGGTTTCTGATTCGCTTTTATGCGGCTAGGTCCGTACGCTCCTCTGTGTACACTCCCACTCCCTTTTGGACGTGTCTTTATGTGCTGTTGTTCCCCCTACCTGTAATTTATTTTAACAGCCGTCTTCCCAGATAGATTGTAAGCTCCTCCAGGGGAGGGATGGTGTCTGCCAACGCTAATGTTCTCTCCGCAGCACAGAGTAAGCACTCGATAAATACCACTGATTGGGCGTATTATTATTATCATATATTATTGTATCATTACTGTATTATTAGTTGTTTTTTCCTGCACATGTCAAAATGGCCATTTCAGAGGCTGCGCTGAAGACCCCCTCTGAACCGTGGGTTTCGTTAAGCGGCGGCTATGAGCCAAACTCTAGGGTAGATACAAGATAACCAGGTGGAACACGGTTCCTCTCCCTCCTGGGGCTCCCAGTCGAGGAGGGAGGGAGAACGGGGCAATTAATCAGTCGTATTCATCGAGCGCTTACTGTGTGCGGAGCACTGTACTCGGCACTTGGGAAAGTACGGTACGGTAGAATTGGAAAACGCAGGCGGTTCAATCCCCATTTCACAGAAGAGGAAACTGAGGCACAGACCAGTTAACGGTCAAGGTCGCGCACGGCAGACGAGCGGCGGGACGGGGATCGGAACCCGGCTCTCCGGACCATCGGGCCCGTGCTCTCTCCGGTAGGCCACGCGGCTTCTCTAAGAAAAGCCCCACGCGCGTTAGCCAGAAGTTT
Organism: Ornithorhynchus anatinus; assembly: GCF_004115215.2. Taxonomy (NCBI): domain Eukaryota; kingdom Metazoa; phylum Chordata; class Mammalia; order Monotremata; family Ornithorhynchidae; genus Ornithorhynchus; species Ornithorhynchus anatinus. The sequence goes on from NC_041739.1 coordinate 40,662,818, forward strand.
AAAAATCCTATCGCCCCCCTTATCGGTATCCCATTTATCAGACAATCCGCACCATAGGTCACATTCAAGTGTAAAAGGAGGACTGATTAGAAATGGGAATTCGAAATTATCTCTCCCGGAGTCCGGACACGTCTTACCTGGGCTTCGTTTGCGGCTCCGAGAACAGGGTCGTTTCTGCCTGTTTTTACCCTTGTCCTGCGGACGCCATTTCGTCCACGACCTTGCCCGATTGTCCCCTCCCGCCCCTTCTCTCCCGCTTGACAGTTCTAAATGATCAGGGTAGCGCCGCCGAGGTACGATCTCTTATCCTGAAAAGGCTCTTCGTTACTTCCCGATAACCACAGTGGGCAGCGTCGGGGCCCTTAAATCGTTCTGCCCGCTTTCCTCTGGCCTAATCGAATCAGAGGAGAAGATGGAGGAGTCAGAGTTAATATAGTCTGTTACGAGCTTTCCCTCTATTGTGTCGGTGGTTTAAACGCATTGTTTACTTCACATATATCTAAATTTTTTAAGCGATACCATCTGTGAAACTGTCAAGGACAGCCAAACCTTTACTTGACGCCCCTCCCAAGAATAGCTAATTTGCTTTACAAGGAAGCCAAAAACAACTTTTTTTTTTAATCTTCCCTCCAATTCGAGTCGTTGGAAGACCTCCCAGCGGACCCTATATTCAGCTCGACTTCTGGGTTGCCATCTTAAAATTAAGGAAGGGCCAAAATCCCCGACACCCCTAACCCCCACCTTCCTCACCCCCTAGACTGAGAAGCAGCAGTGCCTAGTGATAATAATAATCATGGTATTTGTTAAGCGCTTACTATGTGCCGAGCACCGTTCTAAGCGCTGGGGTAGGTAATCCCCATTTTACAGATGCGGTAACGGGCACAGAGAAGTTGTGACTCGCCCGAGGTCACACAGCAGACAAGTGGCGGGGTCGGGATTAGAACCCATGACCTCTGACTCCCGAGCCCGTGCTCTTTCCGCTGAGTCGGAGGACCTGGCTTCGAATCCTGACTCGGCCACTTGCCGGCTGCGTGACCTTGATCGAGTCACTTCTCTGTGCCTCAGTTCTCCCATCTGCAAAATGGGGATTCGATATTATCCATTCTCCCACGTGAGCCCCAGGCGGGATCTATCTCGTGTTTACCCCGGCGCTTAGTAGAGCGCTTAGCACGTGGTAAACGCCGTGATCGTTACTGTTGCTGTCGTCATTCCTTGTTGGGTTCCCGGAGAGGCGGTGGCTCACCGGAGGAGGGCCCCGAGATAGTCGCTGAAATCAACTGCCCGGCGTGGGAGAGACCCCCAGTTAGGCCAGTGATTGTCCCCCCCCCCCCGCCCCAACCCCCTGCCGAGTAGGTGAGGGGTCACCCCAGAATCTCCCCCACCCTCCCTGGCATTTCCAGCAAGGATTTAACCGAGCGCTCTCCCTCGTGGCTACAGAGTGATGGGAGCCTGGTGATGGGAGGCGGAGGCGGGGGACGATGATCTTTAGCCCGCCCCGTTAACGGGGAGAATTGACCCCCCCTGGTCATTTTCAGAATGGGCTTTCCCCTTCCCGGTCGTTCCTTTATCCTGTTCAGCGTAAACCTGAACAAATCTCCCCCAGTTTATGAGAGAGCACGGAACCGGAAGTCAGGAGACCCCGGCCTGAGGCCTTCGGCGGGCGGCGTGACCTGGGGCAAGTCACTTAACCTTTCATTCATTCGTTCAATAGTATTTGTTGAGCGGTTACTAGGTGCAGAGGACTGTACTAAGCGCTCGGAATGTACAAATCGGTAACAGATAGAGACGGTCCCTGCCCTTTGACGGGCTCACGGTCTAATCGGGGGAGACAGGAACAGTGGCAATAAATGGAATCAAGACCTCTCTGGACCTCAGTGTCCACCTCCATAAAAAGGGGAGCGGGGAAATGGTGAGCCCCGTGCGGGACAGGGACCGTCCGACGGCCCCCGATCTCACGCGCTTTGTAGCCACCCCGGCCCTTAACACGTCGGGAGCGCTTCGTAAATACCGGTAACCTAATCGGCAGAGGCATTTCCAGAGATTTTGGCTCCTGGGGCAGATTGCAGCTAAGGCAGCTCCCAGTCTAGTTGGCTTCCCAACCTCCAACGTCCTTGATGTGAGACGGGAGGGGAGAGGAGCTACTGAGCGTCTTCCTCCGTCCAGCTAGACTCCCGACGCTCGCTCTGCGACCCTCCAGGATTGCCTGAACCAGCAAATTGCTATTCCTTAGAGCATTTTCAGAGAAGCAGCGGGGCTCAGTGGGAAGAGCCCGGGCTTAGGAGTCAGGGGTCGTGGGTTCTAATCCCGCTTGTCAGCTGTGTGACTTTGGGCAAGTCACTTCACTTCTCTGTGCCTCAGTTACCTCCGTCTGTAAAATGGGGATTGAAACTGTGAGCCCCGTGTGGGACAATCCGATTACCCTGTATCCCCCCAGCGCTTAGAACAGTGCCTGGCACATAGTAAGCGCTTAACAAATACCATAATTACTATTTTTATTAAAATGGGGATAAGGCCGTGAGCCCCACGTGGGACAACCTGATGACCATCCATCTACCCCGGCGCTTAGAACAGCGCTTGGAGCAGAGTGAGCGCTTAACCTTTATTATTATTATTCTCATTATCCTCACCCCACCCCTACTCCCAGAGTACTTATATACATAATTTTGTATACTCTGTTGCTTTCCTGTTTGTAACTTATTGTATTGACTGCCTCCCTCGCTCGACTGTAAGCGCCCGGGAGCAGGGCCACCCCGTTTATCCGATGATAAATATTTATTCATCCCCTCCCGCCTTGATGACTCGGCCTCCTCGCTGTCCTCCCAGCCCCCTGTCTCTCCCCACTCCAGTCCATACTTCGCTCTGCTACCCAGATGATTCTTCTCCAGAAAGTTCAGGCACGTTTGCCCTCTCCTCAAGAACCTCCAGTGCTTGCCCATCCACCTCCACATCCTAAGAGAAACTCCTCACCGTTGGCTATAAAGCAGTGAATCGCCTTGCCCCCTCTTACCTCGCCTCGCTACTCTCCTGCCGCAACCCAGCCCGCACACTTTGCTCCTCCAACGCCGACCTTCTCGCTGTATCTCGTCTTGTCTCGCCCACGTCCTCCCTGCGCCCTGGAACGCCCTCTCTCATTTCGGACAGACGAGTACTCTTCACCCCCCTTCGAAACCTCATTGAAGGCACACCTCCTCCAAGAGGCCTTCCCTGACTAAGCCCTCCTTTCCTCTTCTCCCGCTCCCTTCTGCGTCCCCCTGACTTGCTTTTATTAATGAACTCCTAGCCCCACAGCACTTACGTCCATAAATGTAATTTATTATTTCTATCAATGTCTGTTTCCCCCTCTGAACTGTAGGCCCGTTGTGGACGGGGAGTGTCTCTGTTCACTGTGATATTGTGCCAGATCTTAGTACGGTGCTCTGCACACAGTAAGCGCTCAATAAATCAGACTGACTATTGTAATAATAATAATAATAATGTTGGCATTTGTTAAGCGCTTACTATGTGCAGAGCACTCTTCTAAGCGCTGGGGTAGACACAAGGGAATCAGGATGTCCCGCGTGGGGCTCACGGGCTTCATCCCCGTTTTCCAGATGAGGTAACTGAGGCGCAGAGAAGTGAAGTGACTCGCCCACAGTCACACAGCTGACAAGTGGTGGAGCCGGGATTCGAACCCATGACCTCGGACTCCAAAGCCCACGCTCTTTCCACTGAGCCACGCTCCTTCACTCTCCCAAGGACTTAGTACGGTGTTCTGAGAACCCCAGAAAGTACCACCAGGGCTGCATTTCCAGACTTTTGAGGGCTGCAGTTTTGCCCATTTAGGATTTTGTACCCCCCAGCAGGACCCTTCTCCGTGAGCAGCTGACCCCCCCCCCCCCCCCTTAGTCTCTGCCGATCAGCTATCTCTTCCAGACACAGAAAGAGAGCAGAAGGAAAGAAATGTGTGTTAATGTCTGTCCTTTTTGTGAATTTATTCCGTTCTTGCCCTATTCATGGGGAGTGGTCTACTTGGCTGGAGTCCCGAGTGGAAAAGATAAAGTTTGTCAGAAAGCCATTCTTCCTTGTTTGGTGCTTGCTGAGTCTCTCTCTCTCTCTCTGTCCCTCTCCCTCCCTCTCCCCTTGACTTGCCTTGGCCCACCCACCTCAACAAGTTTCCATCCTCAGAAATAACAAACGCCGACGACCCGCTTTTCTCATAAAGAAACCCTTCAAAACTGTCAGATACTATCCTTTAGTGTCAAGTTTTGACCATTAAAAGGTATGATTGGGAGAACGTTAATAGGGAGATTTACTTAGAACCCTTAAGGTGGCAAGAAGGTATTTTGTCCTCGGTACCATCTTCTTCTTCTTAGTTCTGAAATCTGTTGCCTGCGCTCACGAAGCTCTGGCAAACCAACACTTTGACAGACGTAGGTAAAATCAGTCTGTCGTCCTGCTGCAGGGTTGTGTGGGTTTTCTCCTGTTTGTTGGATGTGTTTGTGCTGAAACAGGTTGGGATGTGAGTTCCTCTCACGGAGCCTTCATTAAAAGCAGGACTGGTGTTTTTATCTCGTAGGCATCTTCTTCAATGGACCAAGATCCCGTTTCCAAAGAAGGTACGATCCGTGTTTATTCCATATGGCCACCGGGACTAAATCGCTTGCATTCGTGGAAACATAATGAAGGCATAAAAATAGAAAAGGCTTTTATATAAACCAAGCGTACCAAACCGTAAAATATTTATATCAATTCCCTAGCCGAGAAAACCTAGTAATATTCCTCTATTTCAGGGAACGGGAAGGAACATATGGTTACCGTTTTCAACCTAGGAAATGTTGTTTTGATTATTCTGGGACTTGTTTTCTCTCCCAACCCCTGCAGCGGCAGCCAGTCGACGACGGTAGTTTTAAAGCGATGCCAAGTTCCTTTGTGCCCCGGAAGTATTCTGGGTTTTTTTTTTGCTTCTCTCCTTCCATTTCTCCCCTTAGTGAACGAGGAGCCTGAGGTGAAGAATCAAAATCCAAGGAAGGTTTTAAAAAAAGGCAAAAGCCATTTTTATGAGAAAATTATCTATGGAAAACAAGAAAAATCTGTAGTGGGTAAAGAGGAGGATATTCTACTTAGAAGATAAGAAAAGAAAAGAAAAGAAAAGAAAAGAAAAGAAAAGAAAAGAAAAGAAAAGAAAAGAAAAGAAAAGAAAGGAAAGAAAGGAAAGAAAGGAAAGAAAGGAAGGAAGAAAGGAAGAAAGGAAGAAAGGAAGAAAGGAAGAAAGAAAGAAAGAAAGAAAAACAACAGTGCAACACAGGGCTAAAACCATGAGTCAGGCTCCAAAATGTTTGCAAAAAAGAACGTATCAACACGATTTTGTGGGAAAGCAAGCTGCTCTCCTTATTTGGTATATTTCCAAAAAGTCGTCCCTCCACGAAACTTTCCCATTTTGGGTATCTGACAGTTGGGTGGAGTTGGCTAATCCTCCCATGTTGATTCTAGAGCTGGTAACCGGAGGGATTTTCGTGGTGGTCAGTAAGTAAATACTCTTACTGTGTGCAGGGCACTGTGCTGAGCATTTGGAAGAGTACCATCCAACAGAGTTGGTAGACATGTTCCCCACCCAGAAGGAGCTTACAGTCTAGAAGGAGAGGTGCACATTCACGCAGATCAATAAATTACAGTCCCATGTGATTGTCTCCAGTGGTGCCATTAAACGAAGCATGGGGATTTGAGCTCTGTGCGAGCACTCACCGCATGACCTGAAACAAAGTTTGAGGAATTCAGAGGGCCCAAGAACTTAGCCTCTGCAGTAGTGGGGAAAGCAGGAACGGTTGAAAAAGGGGAAAGGAGAGCTACCTTTTTCCACTCGCTTGCATGAGCCTAGCCGCTCATTGAAAGCGAAAATATAATTCATACCCTCTGTCTCTTTTTTTGACATAGATGATGGGTGGCACTTTCTCAGCAAGTAATTGAAACGTCTCTTCCTCAAGCCTCCGGTCAGCGGCCCCCTCCCGCCTCCAGCGCTGCCCGTAGGATTTGCCGGCTCCCCGTGAATCGAGAGCGGAGAATCGGATTCTCGGAACTCCACGGCTCGTAAATAAACCCGCGCGTTTTCAGCCACCGCGCTCTCAGCGCTACTTCAGGATGGGCAAGGATCTTCACAGAGCGGTGGCTGATTTCCAGAAAACGTTAAAAACTCTCGGTGCCCGACCATCTCCGACACCAAGAAAGATCTCGGCAGGTTATGGATCGATCAGTGGTCTTTATTGAGCACTTTCCGAGCGCAGAGCACTGCACTGTACCCTGGGGAGTGTCCAGCACAATACCGTCGGGAAACACGGTCACAGGAAACTTACGGTCTAGCGGGGAAGACAGCCATTTGAAATAGGGTGTGAATGTAGAGTGTGGAATTATGTGTGGCTCAAGATATTCATTCAATAGTATTTCATTCAATAGTATTTATTGAGCGCTTACTATGTGCAGAGCACTGTACTGAGCGCTTGGAATGAACAAGTCGGCATAGGATGGTGATAGAGGGTAGGAAGTCATGAGAAGGCACAGTTGGAATTTAGAAAAATCTTGAAGATAGTGGACGGGGCAGACCGAAAAATCGACGTTCACCGGATTCCACAGCACTGGGAAGAAGGACTTCCCATCGGGGTTTAAAGGTGGCGGGTTCAGAACCAAACCATCGGGCTTAGCTCTTCCCAGGCCGCGTGGGGAGTCTGTGGGATGCGTTTCCATGGAAAGTCTACTGGTAGACGCATTAAAGGGCCTTCGGTAGATATTGAGAGGGAAACAGTATGGCCTAGTGGATGGAGCAGGGCTCCACCATTTGTCTGCTGTGGGATCTTGGTCAAGTCACTTACCTTCTCTGCACCCCAGTTATTTCATCTATAAAATGGGGATTAAGAATGAGCCTCAGCTCTTAATACAGTGCCTGGCACATAGTGCTTCGTTAATACCATTTTTTTTTTTAAAAAAAAAAAAAGCATAACAAAGGAAAGGTACCGGAGATACCACTAGACCGTAACTCCCTGCAGGTAGGGAATGTGCCTACCAACTCTGTTGTATTTGTAATAATTATTATTATTATAGTACTTTAAGTGCTTACTATGTTCCAGGCACCGTTTTAAGTGCTGGGGCGGATACAAGCAAATCGGGTTGTACACAGTCCCTGTCCCACATGGGGCTCACCGTCGTAATCCCCATTTTACAGATGGGGGAACTGAGACTCAGAGAAGTGAGGCGCCCTGCCCGAGGTCACAGAGCAGACGTGGCGGAATCGGGATTAGAACCTAGTTCCTTCTGACTCTACTGTCCCAAGCGCTTAGTACGGCGCTCTGTACACAAGTGCTCAATAAATGCGATCGATTGAGATGGAGTTCTGAGGCACACGTCTTCCGATTTGAAAAGAGCGGGTAGAGGTCTTTGTCGTTATGAAAGTGATGGAGAGGGGATCCAGATTGATAACTGGAGCAGACTGATTTGGAGCTAAGAGACAACAGTATAGTGATATTTGAAAGAAGCATCAGTATCTAGTATATTAGGAGGAGGGATATGCGAATGAGGAACCCAAATACACTTCTATTGTTTAAAAAGATGAACCTGAGAAATAAATGATGATCAGTAGTATTTACTGACCGCCTGCTGTGTACAGAACACCGTACCGAGTCTCCTTTTGTCGTGGGCTGCCGAGTCGTTCCCAACCCATAGGGACTCATTCATTCATTCAATGGTATTCACTGAGCACGTACCATGAGCAGAGCACTGTACTAAGCGCTCGGAATGGACAATTCGGCAACAGACAGAGACGATCCCTGCCCATTGGCGGGCTCACAGTCTGATCGGGGGAGACAGACGGACAAAAACAAGACGACTTAATCACGATAAATAGAATGAAGGGGATGTACGCCTCATCAACGAAATAAATAGGGTAATAATAATGTAGACATGGACACATCTCTCCCAGAATGCCCCACTGCCATCTGCTATTGTCCTGGTAGCGGATCCGTAGAGTTTTCCTGGTAAAAATCCGGAAGCGGTTCACCACTGCCTCCTTCCGTGCAGTGAATTTGAGTCTCCGCCCTCGACTCTCTCCCGTGCCGCTGCTGCCCAGCTCCGGTGAGTTTTGACTCGTAGCAGACGGCCTTCCACCCGCCAGCCACCGCCCAAGCTAGGAGTGGAATCGGTAGGCCTCTGCTTGACTCTCCTTCCCGTAGCCGAGGCTGGTAGAGGACTGGAAACTCTCCGGGCGTGATCACGAGAGGGGGGGTAGAAGTACAGTAGAGGTAAAAGGCATAATCCCTCCTCTCACGGAGCATGAAATCTCACCGTTAGGCTAGTGTTGGGGGAACCAAGAGTATAAGAGAATGTGAAAGTGGAGACGACGAGCGAAACACGTTCGCATTCAAGAGAATGCGGCGGCGTTTCACGAACTGATTTCATCACCTCTTCACGCTGTTCCCGCGAGGTGGAGATTTTCGCGGTATCCAAATGGAAGGATCCTTTACGAACCTGAGGTCCGCGGCGGGTTATCAGAGGAAAGATTAGGGTTGTTCAAAGATATTTCCGTAACCGTGAGGCTGGGTGTCGAAGAGGACCAAGCATCTTGGTGTCGGTCTGCCCCCCTCGAGTCATTGTTCGTAACTCTCGTTTTCTTCCCATATCGGAGCAGTCCTATTGGTGACGGGTAAGGATTTCTCCTATCCGGAAGCTTTTCTCGGCCGCATTTTGTCCACTACGTCCCCGTAGTTTATTAATGATGATGATGATGATGATGGTATTGGTTAAGCGCTTACTATGCGCCGAGCACTCTTCTAAATGCCGAGGTAGATACAAGGTAATCTGGTTGTCCCACGTGGGGCTCACAGTCTTCGGAGAAGCAGCGTGGCTCGGTGGAAAGAGCCCGGGTTTGGGAGTCAGAGGTCGTGGGTTCTAATCCCGGCTCCGCCGTTTGTCTGCTGTGTGACCTTGGGCAAGTCACTTCACATCTCTGTGCCTCAGTTACCTCATCTGTAAAAATGGGGATTAAAAAAATGTGAGCCCACGTGCGACAATCCGATTACCCTGTATCTACCCCAGCGCTTAGAACAGCGCTCTGCACATAGTAAGCACTTAACAAATACCATAATAATTATTAACCCCCATTTTACAGTTGAGGAGACCGAGGCCCAGAGAAGTGACTTGCCCCAAGTCACAGAGCCGACCGGTGGCGGAGCCGGGATTAGAACCCCTGACCTCTGCCTCCCAAGCCCGTACTCTTGCCGCTAAGCCACGCTGCTTCTCTACGGAAACTGTGTTGGAAGGGACCGTGAAAGGGATTCTACTCCTCAGACGGGACTACACCCAATCCATTCCGGAGAGATGAGAATCTATTTAAACGGAGGAGTCGTAACGCTCTCCTCAGGGACCTTACTTGCTTTTTCCAACTTCTAATGATTTACGTGTCTCTCCTCTGTACCCTCTCCCAGCATTCAGCCTCTCAATCGATCAGTGGTATTTGCGTGGCTCAGTGGAAAGAGCCCGGGCTTGGGAGTCAGAGGTCGATGGGTTCTAATCCCAACTCTGCCACTTATCAGCTGTGTGACTTTGGGCAAGTCACTTAACTTCTCTGTGCCTCAGTTACCTCATCTGGAAACTGGGGATGAAGACTGGGAGCCCCAACTGGGACAACCTGATTACCTTGTATCTACCCAGTGCTTAGGACAGTGCAACATTGTTAAATACCATCATTATTATTAATCATTACTAACGAGCTCAAGGTCTAGCCCGTCCCTTGACTTCTGAGATCCGGAACCCAACCCGGTCGTCCCATTAAGGGTCCCTCCAGTGCTGGATTCACTGCCTCCGTGTTGCCGCTTTTCATCTGGGTATTTTCTAAATACACATATTACGCTTCGGCACCACGGTGAACGTTATCTGGAGTCATAATAATTACAATAATAATAATGTTGGTATTTGTTAAGCGCTTACTACGTGCAAAGCACTGTTCTAAGCGCTGGGGTAGATACAGGGTCATCAGGTTGTCCCACGTGAGGCTCCCAGTCTTCATCCCCATTTTACAGATGAGGTAACTGAGGCACAGAGAAGTGAAGTGACTTGCCCAAGGTCACACAGCTGCCAAGTGGCAGAGCCGGGAGTCGAACCCGTGACCTCTGACTCCCAAGCCCGGGCTCTTTCCACTGAGCCACGCTGCTCCTCTAAGTCATTCATTCGTTCGTTCAATAGTATTTATTGAGCGCTTACCATGTGCAGAGCACTGGAATGGACAATTCGGCAGCAGATAGAGACGATCCCTGCCCATTGACGGGTTTACGGTCTAATCCCAAAGTGCTTCCCATCCAAGGAATAATTTAGGGAGAGAATCGGGTTAGTCATTCTTTTTGGAAGAGACGTGTGTCCGCCAGTATGCCGGGAGGCGTCGGAGCGGTTTGGGCCGGCGCAAGGGGTACGTCCCGGACTCTCGTCTCCCTCCAGGCCCGCCCGTCCCATCCCGTTCCTGGGACAACCTCCCCTCCGAGGGACGGAGGGGGCGGAGGTGGGAGGACTGAGGCGGTTGGATGCTGACGGCGCAAAGAGACTCGCGGGATTCCCCCACATGCGTCTCGTGTGGGCGTCAATGGGTCTGGATTTTCGTGTAATCCCGGGTGTGGCTCGGTGTGGGTCTGCGACTCGGACCGTTTCTGCGTTGGCTACGGATGGTTCTGTGCACCGTGCTGGGACTCCGTGGTGCAGACAATCTTCCGCGTGCCTCGAGCAGCGGGCATCTCCGTGCCACCCAAAGTCATCATAATAATAATCACTGTGGTATTCTCGTTAAGCGCTTACTATGTGCCGGGCACCGTACTAAACCCTGGGCTGGGTCCCAGCAAATCGGGTTGGACCCAGTCCCTGTCCCTCATGGGGCTCACAGTCCTTAATCCCCATTTTCCAGATGAGGTGACCGAGGCCCCGAGAAGTGAAGCGACTCGCCTAAGGCCAAAGAGCGGAGAAGTGGCGCAGCCGGGATTAGAACCCATGACCTGCCTCCCGGGCCCGTGTCCCATCCACGACGCCACGCTGCTTCTCCGCGGCCCCTCACCCGGGGCGGAGGATTCGGGAGCGTTTTCACAAGTGGAGAAGCGAGCTGGAGCTGAAGCGGCGGGGCCTGGTGGCAAGGGACGTGGGCCTGGGAGGCCGGAGACCAGGGTTCTAATCCTGGCTCTGAGGCCTGCTTGCTGCCTGACGCTAGGCCACTCTTTTAACTCTTCCGGTCCTCCGTTTCCTCATCTGTAAAGTGAAGATTAAATACCCGTCCCACCTCCCGCTTAGACTGGGTTATACTGTATCCTCCCCAGTGCGTGGCCTACAGTAAGCGCGTAACGGATGCTAGGTATCATCATCACTGTTAAAACCACAGCACTGATGATCCGCCTCCTCGTGATCTCTCCTCTCAACCCTCCACTGCCCATCCCCGTTACTCCCTCTCTCCGCCTTGCCGCCATCTTCCCTCCCGACGGCCTCCGGCGCCTTGTCGTCCGGCGTGGTCACCCACCTCTCGCCTCCCCGCAACGTGACTCCGCAGGCCATGGTACCCCTCCTCCTTCGTGGGGAAGCCCGTCCCCCACCCCCCGCCCATCCCGGACCTGTTCTTGGCCCGCTCACCTCACTCCCGCTCGCTGTCTCGGACACTTGTTCCCCTTCTGCCCCCTCCCAAGGGGGCCTCGTCTTCTCCCCAGGCAAGGGGGGGGAGTCAGCCTACTCCCCGCCCCTCGGTGTTGCTTTCACTCCAGCCCCCGACCCGAATCTCCCTTCCCCGTCACCCTCCGCTGCGACTGGTCACTGATATCCGCTGCCCTCCTGTTCCCCCTTCTGCACTTCTTGCCGATTTTGACGGTTTTCTCACCTCGCTCTCTCTTCTAACCCCCTGGGAACTAATCCCCGGAGGAACAGCGTGGCCTAGTGGATAGAGTACGGGCCCCGGAGTCGGAAGGACCTGGGTTCTAATCCTGGCTCCGCCATTGAGCAAGTCCCCGTGCCTCAGTTCCCTCATCTATAAAATGGGGATTTTATAACTGTGAAAGCTTCACCTTTCCCGGACTGAGCTTCCCCTTTTCCCTCTGCTCCCTCTGCTCCCTCTCTGCTCCCCTTTCGCCTCCCCTCGGCTAAGCCCCCTTTCCCCCCGCTCCTCCCCCTCTCCCTTCGCCTCCCCCTCAGCACTGTGGTCATTCGGATAGATTTTTCTATTACCCTATTTATTCTGTTAATGAGGTGTCCATCCCCATGATTCTATTTATCGTGATTGAGTTGTCTTGTTTTTGACCGTCTGACTCCCCCGATTAGACTGTGAGCCCGTCAGCGGGCAGGGATTGTGTCTCTCTGTTGCCGTAGTGTACGTTCCGAGCGCTTAGTACAGTGCTCTGCACCTAGTGAGCGCTCGATAAATACTATCGAATGAATGAATGAGTCCCCTGTGGGACATGGGCTGTGTCCAACCGGATTGCCGTGTACCTACCCCAGTGCTCGGAACAGTACCTAGCACGTAGTAAGCACTTAAATATCCAAAAAAACCAGGAACCGCCTAGTTTATGATCAGACTGACCCCCCACTAAGCCACCCACTCCTCTCCCACCCCAGTACTGCCGACATCTCCCTAAACCCCTCCTCAGACCTGCCCACACACCCACTTGGATCTGATCATCTTAAAACAATGCCTCACCTCTATTCTACATCTGCCATCTCGGTTTCATCTCCACCAGCCTTCTTCCAGACCCGGTACGGTCTGGCTTTTGACCCCTTCACTCCACCAGGGCCGCTTTAAAGCTCACCAGTGATCTCCTCACAGTCAGATTCGAAGAGCTGAACTCTGTCCTGATCCCCGCCGACCTTTCGGTTGCCTTGGACGCTGGACTCCTCCCTCTTCCTTCGCACGCCGCCAGGCCTTGGTTTTGTTGACCTAGTGCAAGCCTGGCTCTCCGTCCTCTCTGGCTACTCCTCGTTGTGGTTCGTTTGCTCCTCTTCGGCCTCTCGTCCTCTGGCTTCGAGTGTTTCGCAAGACTCCGGAGTCCCCTCCTATTCTCACTCTTGGCTCACCCTCTCGGGGAGCTCATCCGCTCACACGGCTACAGCTACCAACTCATCTTCCCTGCAGGCCCTCATTTCCTCTCGCTTCCAGGATATCTCCACTTGGTTGTCCCCCTGGACAGCGCAAACCCAATGCGTCCGAAATAGAACTCCTGATCTTCCCTCCTAAACCTAATTTTACCACTGATCTTCCCAATTCCGCCCACCGTCCTCCCTTCCCAGAAGCCCACATCCTCCAGGTCCTCCTCAACTCCTCGCTGTTTTTCAACTCTCCCATTCAGTCTACGGGCAATTCCCGCCAGTTCTTCCAACGTGACATCTCTCAGATCCACTCCTCCACCCAGTTACCACCTCGGGACAAGCTCTAGACGCATCGCGGCCAGACTGTCATATCAGTCTCCTTGCCGGCCTCCCTGCCGCCGGCCTCTCCGCTCTCCAATCCGCACTCGAATATCCGACCGTGTCTGGGAATATCATTTGGCCCATATCTCCACTCCTCGAAAAGCCCGTCAATGGGCAGGGACCGTATCTGTTGCCGATTCGTACGTTCCAAGCGCTTAGGACAGTGCACATAGTAAGCGCTCAATAAATACTATTGAATTCCCAGGTCCCTCCGCATCAGACGGATAGAACACGGGCCCGGGAGTCAGAAGGACGTGGGTTCTAATCCCGGCTCTGCCGCGTACCTGCCGCGTGACCTAGGGCAAGTCGCTTCGCTTCTCCGGGCCTCAGTTTCCTCACCTGTTAAATGGGGCTTCAGTAGCTGTTCCCCCTCCTACTTGAGCCTCACATGGGACCTGAGGATCGTGTATCTACCCCAGCCCTCGGTTGAGTGCTCGGCACCCAGTAAACACTTAACGAGCCTTGTCTTATGCTGCGGAGTCGTCTCCGACCCACAGCGACACCATGGACACATCCCTCCCAGGAAGCCCCACCTCCGTCTGCAGTCGTTCTGGTGGTGGATCTACAGAGTTTTCTCGGTAAAGATACGGAAGTGGTTTACCAGTGCCTCCTTCCACGCCGTCAACTTGAGTCTCCGCCCTCGACTCTCTCCCGTGTCGCTGCTGCCCAGAACACGTGAGTTTTGACTTGTAGCCGATGGCCTTCCCCTCGCCAGCCATGGCCAAGCTAGGAATGGAATGGACAGGCCTCTGCTTGACCCTCCCTCCCGTAGTCAAGACTGATAGAGGACTGGAAACTCTCCAGGTGCGACCCTGAGAGGATATCTAACACGTACCGTAATTATTATTATTAGTATCGAACAGAAACCCGTCCTTGGTAACTTGGGAACTTTAAGTCTTTTGCCAGAAAAAGAGAGGGAGGGGAAAGGAGTGTGTGTCTCTGTGTGGGTATAGCTTTGGTCGTGTGTTTCCTAGATAAAACGAATCGGAAAAATGTCACATCGAAAAGACCGCCAAAGCCCAAGGAGCATGGTTCCCCAAGAAAACTGAAAAGAGATCATTCTATAGTCAATCAGTGGTATTTGTTGAGTTCTTATCGGGTGCAGAACACTGTACTGGGTGCTTGAAAAAGTATAATAAAATAGATTAGGGAGATAAGACCCTCTGCCCACAAGGAGCTTACAGTCTAGAGGGAGAGAGACATTAAAATAAATTACAGATAAGGGGAAATGACAGAGTAAAAGGCTGAGAAGGTAAGTGCTGTGGGGCTGGGGGTGGGGTGAATATCAAGTGCTTATTCATTCATTCAATAGTATTTATTGAGCCCTTACTATGTGCGGAGAGCACTGTACTAAGCGCTTGGCTTAAGAGGGACAGATCTGTAAAATGGGGATTCAGTTCCTGTACTTAGACTGTGAGCCTCATGTGGGACAGGGAGTATATCCTACCTGATTAACTTGTACCCAACACAATGTTTAGAACAGTGCTCGGCACACAGTAAGTGCTTAACAGATGCAATTATTATGTTCTTGATTATCATTACCCAAGTGCATAGAGAAGGAGCGTGGCTTAGTGGAAAGAGCACGGGCTTGGCAGTCAGAGGATGTGGGTTCAAATCCCCGCTCCGCCACTCGTCTGCTGTGTGACCTTGGGCCTTTAACTTCGCTGTGCCTCAGTTCCCTCATCTGTAAAATGGGGGTGAAGACTGTGAGCCCCAAGTGGGACAACCTGATCCCCTTGTATCCACCCTAGCGCTTAGAACAGTGCTTGGCCACATATAAAGCGCTTCACAAATACCATGATTATTATCATTATAGGCATAGCGGAGGGTGGGTCGGGGAAATGGGGGCTTAGTCGGGGAAGGCTTTGGATGAGATGTGATTTTAGGAGGGTTTTGAAGCGGTGGGGGAGAGTGGCAGTCTGTTGGAAATGAAGGGGGAGGGAGTTCCAGGCCAAACGCAAGCATGTACTGAGCCCTGAACACTCTCTTCATGACCTGTGAATGATCCCAAGCGGAAGAGCGAATCACCAAACGCCAGGAGTTGAAAGGAGCGTCCCCTCTGCCCCTTGGGTCCAGTGAGGTTCTGTCGGACGGACCCGATGGGGTCTGACGGGGTTCCGAGTGAGAGCCGCGAAGAGAACGGCCTCCTGCAGAAGACAGCACGTGACGGCCAGTTACGAATTCACCATCCTCTCTCATCTTCACATATTTAGGAGGAAATAACTTGTACTGAAAATGTTATTTTCACGGGCACGCAAGGGGTGATGTTTGGATTAGTTTTAATGGGGTCAAAGACCTAGGCACTACATTCCAAAGCAGCAACTCAGCTAAAATAAAGAGGGGGGAGTCCTCTGCCTTCTTTGAGACGGACGCAAACACACACGCACACGTCAGTTAAACACCAAACCCCCAAATCAGATGAGTTCTTCTTGGAAAAAGGACATTGAATACCTAAGTGCAATAAATACTTATCTTTCCAGGAAACAAATAGCGATCTGATTCAGGGTTTCATTTTGTAACGGAGAATTGTTTCCTCGGGACTCCGCTGGTGACTGCTCCTTTGTTCGAGAGTCACCCTGGGCTCGCACAGAGCAGCCTTTCTCCCTGCCCCGCTCCGCGCTGACGCCACCCAGATAATATCCTCCTCATTGGAGGGAGCAGGCGGCTCTTACTGCCTCAACAACTGTTCGGAGCTGACCTGACTCGGCCCTAATGCTCCCACCTGTTAGCTCTGGATTGGAAACTGGCCCTTTGACGTCCAGGTCCCGCCTGTCAAGAAAGAAAAGTCCGGGGAAAAGGTAAACTTTATTGGTCGTGCACTTTCTTCCCACCACGGGAAAAAAAAGTTCCTCTACAAACAGATGTTCACGGAGGGAGAAAGACAGGGTCTAATGGGGCGATGGGATTTCTGCTTCACATGCCTGAAGTTCTTTCAAATCATCAACCTTTGCTCCGGGGTATCCCGCACTGACCGTCATTTTAGTCATAGGACCCTCACACGTGCTCGGCTGCACTGGACTGAGGCAATCACGAGAATGTCTCATTTCATCACATGAACACGTGCCCGGCAGTCCTCCCTTAGCGACTCCTCTTCTAGGAGAACCCTCGGCCGACTTCTACCTGCCAATATTGCTCCACATGAAGCGTGCGACTTCAATTACGAACCCTATTGACAGGGAAGGATCCCAGGAAATGCCTGGAAAGAGGTGGCAGAATTCCCCGGAATTTACAAAATAGCCGTAGGAGTAATAGTATTTATTGAGTACCCACTGAGGCCAGTGCACTTGAGAGATAAAGCAAAGAAGTGACATTCCCTTGCCCACAAGAAGGTTACACTCTAACGGGTCGTCAGACATTAAAATATCGACAGAGTCAAAATAATGACTCGAATCTTGTTCTTGTCGTTGTCTTATGCTGTCGAGTCCGGGGTCCGAACCACGGCGACGCCACAGACGCGTCTCTCCCGGAACGCCCCGCTCCCATCGTTCTGGTGGTGGTTCCATAGAGTTTTCTCGTAAAAATGGGGAAGCAGTTTACCATCGCCTCATTCCGCACGGTAGACGAGTCTCCGTCCTCGACTCTCTCCCGTGCTGCCGCTGCCCAACACGGGTGAGTTTTGACTCGGAGCAGTTGGTCTTCCACTCGCTAGCCACGGGCCAAGCCAGGGATGGAATTGCTAGGCCTCTGCTTGCCTCTCCCTTCTGTAGTCGTGACTGGTGGAGGACTGGAAACTCTCCAGGTGTGACCCTGAGCGGGGAGACTCGAATCTTCAACAGAATAAATGTATATAGCAGAGAACTGTGGACGGGTAAGAGGAACAACATTTTAAGCTCACCTGCCATTGGTTAGGGCCACTGAGCCAGCCTGAAAGTCCTTCAGGGCAAAGATTGGGTTGAACTCTTCCAAGCATTTAGTACAGGGCTCTGCGTGCAGGAAGAGCTCAATAAATGCTCTGATTAATCTGATTAATCAGAGAAGCAGTGTGGCCCAGTGGCTAGACCCCCGACCTGGGAGTCAGAAGGACCTGGGTTCTAATGCTGGCCCCGCCTCTTGTCTGCTGGGTGACCTTGGGCAAGCCACTGAACGTCTCCGTGCCTCGGTTACCGCATCTATAAAATGGGGATTAAGACTGTGAGCCCCTCGTGGGACGACCTGTTTACCTTGTATCTACCCCAGCGCTTACAACAGTGCTTGGCACATAGTAAGTGCTTAACAAATACCATAATTTTGAGAAGCATCGTGGCTTAGTGGAAAGAGCATGGGCTTGGGAGTCAGAGGTCGTGGGTTCTAATCCTCTGTCAGCTGTGTGACTCTGGGCAAGTCACTTAATTTCCCTGTGCCTCAGTTACCTCATCTGTAAAAAATGACTTGAGCCCCAGCTGGGACAACCTGATTACAGATACACCCAGCGCTTAGAACAGTGCCTGGCACATACTAAGCGCTTAACGAATACCATCATTCTTCTTATTATTTCACTTCTCTGTGCCTCAGTTCCCTCATCTGTACAATGGGAATTAAGACACTGAGCCCTAAGTGGGACAGGGACCGTGTGCAACCCGATTATCTCATATCTACCCCAGCACTTAGAACAGTGCCTGGCATTAAGCGCTTAACAAATACTGCAATTATTATTATTATTATTATTATTAGAAAACTTTCTGGTACGGATGGTTTTAAGTCCAGCTCTTCAACCGAACTGGCCTTACTAACCGGAACGCATCGGCTCCAGGTTAAAGAACGGCCCGAGGCCAGGACCCGTCAAACCCATAAACACGGCCCTAGGATGGGAGAGGGTGGTAAGGCCTCAAAAGTAATTATTGGTATTTATTGAGTGCTTACCTTGTGCGGAACACGACGTACTAAAGCACTCCGGAGGGTGCGATTCAACTGAGTCGATAGATTCATTCCCTGCCCTCAAGGAGTTTACAGTCTGGAGCCAGGAGAAAATATGCCAACTCCAACTGGATCTTTGTCACGTGGCATCTCTTGGGCCAGAAGGCTAGCGGCCAAGCCCTGAAACAGGAGGAGTTAAGGGCTCCAGGCTGCTTAGAAGAGAGGAAATATAGATGGATTTCTCCGGGGAAGCGGAGCGTGAAGATGAGCAGGTTTAATGATGATGAATTGTATGTAGAAAATTAAGCTGTGAGAACGGAAGCCAACTGGAAAGAGGCAGAACCAGATGACTCCGTAAAAAGCATCCAGGAGCTGGTTCCCAGCAGCGTGGCTTAATGGAAAGAGCACCGGCTTGGGAGTCAGAGGACGTGTGTTCTAATCCTCCTCGGCCACTTGTCTGCTGTGTGACCCCGGGCCAGCCACTTAACCTCTCTGGGCCTCAGTTATCTATCTGGAAAATGGGGATTAAGACTGTGAGCCCCACGTGGGACAACCTTGTATCTACCCCTGCGCTTAGAAGAATGCTTGGTACATAGTAAGCGCTTCACAAATGCCATCATCATTAATATTATTATCATTAAAGAAGGTCTGGATACGGAGGAAGACCGGGAAGCCCCTGGTCCCTCTGGTCGAGATGCTATAGCGGGAAGATCCAGCTGAAATCTGCCTGCTTCCTCTCTTTTAAATCCATCATTAGGTTAATCCGTTGGGGTGGGGTTAAAGAGAAGGGCTCTAAACTCATCAGCACCATATTTAACCCATACTCTCGTTAACATATTTCCTGAATTAATGGGGAATATTTATGTGGAATCCATGTTCTTCAGTCTCCTCTCCCTCAGTGCTTTACAAGTACCTGGAGGAAAGGCCCGTGTGTTTTACTGTGCTCTTGGGTCCCTGATACAGCTCAGCCTCCCCTCTGCAGTCAGGCAATCAATCAGTGGTATTTACTGAGCGCTTCCTGTGCGCAGCACTGTACTGAGCGCTGGAGAGAGTTCAGTGCGACAGAGTCGGTAAATACACCTCCTGCCTTCAAGGAGTTTACAGTCTAGAACAGTGCCTGGCACATAGTAAGTGCTTAACAAATACCATCACTATTATTATTATTATTATAGAGGGGAAGACGGACAGTCACATAAATAAATTACGGATGTGTACATAAGTGCGGTGGGGCTGAGGGTGGGGGTGAGTATCAGACGTTTCAAAGGGTGAGGGAGAGGGAAGAGGGATAAAGAGGGCTTAATACAGCGCTTTGCACACAGTAAGCGCTCAGTAAATATGCTCAATAAATAAGAGTGAATGCGTGAATAACAATAATAATAACGTCGGTATTTAAGTGCTCACTGTGTGCCGAGCACTGTTCTAAGCGCTGGGGTATACAGGGTCATCGGGTTGTCCCACGTGAGGCTCACAATCTTCATGCCCATTTTGCAGATGAGGGAACTGAGGCACAGAGAAGTGAAGTGACTTACCCACAGTCACACAGCTGCCAAGTGGCAGATCCAGGATTCGAACCCATGACCTCTGATTCCCAAGCCCGGGCGCTTTCCACTGAGCCACGCTGCTTCTCTAATGAATAATGAGAGTCCTCTTGCAGTCCTGTGCTACAGGCCAGGAGATCGTGGATTTATAGAGCAGCGCTGGCTGTCATTGCGGGGACTCAAATTTTGAAGCGTTCAACTGATCCTTCCCAAATTTCCAGAGACACTGAGAGGAAGTGGAAGAGAGAGGGAGAGAGATTATATATGTGCTCTGAACTTCAACTGTAATGTCCTATCTGGCAAAGCCATGCCGGACTGCTAGATTGCAAACTAGATCATAAATTCTTCTGCCGGGGTGTAAACTCTTTGAGGGCAGGGCTCCCGTCTAGCAACTCTACTGGACTGGGAGAAGCGGCATGGCTTAGCGGATAGAGAAGGACCTGGGTTCTGATCCCGGCTCTGCCACCTGGCTGCCCTGAGACCTTGGGGAAGTCACTTCACTTCTCTGGGTCTCAGTTACCTCGTTCGTAAAACGGGGATTAGGACGGTGAGCCCCATGTGGGGCGGGGGCAGTGTCCAACCTGATTAGCTTGTATCGAATCTAATTAGGAAGCTGTATGGCTTAGGGGAAAGAGCCCGGGCTGGGGAGTCATAGGTCATGGGTTCTAATTCCGGCTCCACCACTTGTCAGCTGGGTGACTTTGGTAAAGTCACTTCCCCTGTAAAATGGGGATTGAGACCGTGAGCCCCACGTGGAACAACCTGATTACCTTGTATCTACCCCAGCGCTTAGAATGGTGTTTAGCACATAGTAAGTGCTTCACAAATACCATCGTTATTATTATTATCTACCCCAGCACTAAGAACACGTAATGAACACTTAACAAATTGCCATCATCATTATTATTATTATTGATCTCCCAAGTGCTTAGAACAGTGCCCCTCACAGAATTAAATGCTCAGTAAATAGCATCGATCGACTTGATTGACTGCATGTCTGGCCTCAACTCCGCCAAAGAAATCATTTTGCTGGAAGAGTCTTTTCATTCATTCATTCTTTCAATCGTATTTATGGAGCGCTTACTGTGTGCAGAGCTCCGTACTAAGCGCTTGGAATGTACAGTTCGGCAACGGATAGAGACAATCCCTGCCCGACGACGGGCTCGCAGTCTGTAAGGGGGAGACAGACAGCAAAACAAAACGAGTCTTTTATGAAAACCAGGCCCTCTAAGCGAGCCTGGAGAAGGAGAGATGGGAGAGGGAGGGGAGTTGGTGACTCCGTGGGTATCCTTCCCTTATTCTGTTCTCAGCAGACCCCCGCGCTCTACAGAAACACCCTAATGATATAACCCTGGGGAGAGGACGTCGTCTGCCAATCCGGGGCTGTGTGCGCATGAGGGAAGGGGTGAATTGGGGAGGCCGCTTCTTCACCACCACCCCCGCCCCCCCCAGAGGACTGTTTAGTGGCATTGACATCCTTGGCTGCTGCTTTTCTAGCCCAGTGAAGGGCCCTGGTGGAACTGGTCAATTCACCAGCCAGTGGCATCTGTCGAGCGCTTACTGTTTGCAGGCACTGGAGTAAACTCTTGGGAAAGAGTCCTCAGAACTGTGAGCCCGTTGTGGACAGGAGGCGTCTCTCTTTATTGCCGTATTGTACTTTCCAAACACTTAGTACAGTGCTCAGCACACAGTAATAATAATAATGTTGGTATTTGTTAAGCGCTTACTATGTGCAGAGCACTGTTCTAAGCGCTGGGGGAGATACGGGGTCATCAGGTCGTCCCACGTGAGGCTCACAGTTAATCCCCGTTTTACAGATGAGGTAACTGAGGCACAGAGAAGTTAAGTGACTCGCCCACAGTCACACAGCTGACAAGTGGCAGAGCCGGGAGTCGAACCCATGACCTCTGACTCCCAAGCAGTAAGCGCTCAATAAATATGATTGAGTGAATAAATGAATGAACCGTCTCTGAACCCGCCCAGCCGCTGCCTGCCGTGGCCCAAGACGATTTTCTGTTTGTCCCGGCCAGCCTGCCGTTAGCCACTGTGGCTTTAATGGTGGTATCTCTTAAGCTCTTACTATGTGCAAAGCACTGTTCTAAGCGCCGAGGGGGATACAAGGTGATCAGGTTGTCCCACGTGGGGCTCACAGTTTTAATCTCCGTTTTACAGATGAGGTAACTGAGGCACAGAGAAGTTATTTGGGAAAGGAACCCTCAGCAAACCTGCTTAAGACCATTTAGAAAAAAGAAGAAATAAATTCCGGACTTTCTCTCGGTTTTTAAAGAAAGATTTTTATAGCATTCTGGGAGGGAATCCACCAGTTCTGTTTCTTTCTTGCAAATCGAAGGGCCTCGTGATCTGTCTGCCACCCGTGTCAGCAGAGCGTGGGCCAGCTGAGACTGGTAGGCCTATCTCTCTAAGTCACTGACAACCTCCGGGAGCCGAGCTCCCTCCACAGCAGCGTGGCTCGGTGGAAAGAGCACGGGCTTTGGAGTCAGAGGCCATGGGTTCGAATTCCGGCTCTGCCACTTGTCAGCTGTGTGACTGTGGGCAAGTCACTTAACTTCTCTGGGCCTCAGTTCCCTCATCTGTAAAATGGGGATTAAGACTGTGAGCCCCACGTGGGACAACCTGATTCCCCTGTGTCTACCCCAGGGCTTAGAACAGTGCTCTGCACATAGTAAGCGCTTAACAAATACCGACATTATTATTACTCGGCAGCGAAAGTCCTACCGTGGGGATAAAGAAGATGCTGTCGCCGAAAAGGACCCGGCTCGGCCAAAACACGGACAGCGATCCGACGGGGCAGTTTCCTTCCCCTTTAAATCGAGCTGAGGTTAAGTTTAGCATTTAAAACTCTCTTTCCTTAAGCGAGGGTTATGAAACTGACATGAAAGTGGTTTTACCTTGTGCACCTGCAGCAGATTGCTGGGTCTGGTGGAGGTGCTGTCTGTCAAGGAACCATTATCCAGATAAACTTCAAAGGCCTTTACACAATACGACGTGCCAATATAACTTAGTAAAAAACACAAGTCAGTGAAGACGGGCCCTCTAAGAATGCAGTTTAAATATGGGTAAAATTTCGCTCCTTTCTACGTGGTAAGATTTTCTCAGGGATTTTTGTCATTGGTAGAAATAGTTAGAGAAGCAGCGTGGCGCAGTGGAAAGAGCACGGGCTTTGGAGTCAGGGCTCATGAGTTCGAATCCCAGCTCTGCCACTTGTCAGCTGTGTGACTGTGGGCAAGTCACTTAACTTCTCTGTGCCTCAGTTCCCTCATCTGTAAAATGGGGATTAAGACTGTGAGCCCCACGTGGGACAACCTGATTCCCCTGTGTTTACCCCAGCGCTTAGAACAGTGCTCTGCACATAGTAAGCGCTTAACAAATACCAACATTAACATTATTCAGCGAGCACTGACCGAATGCAGTACAAAAGGAGCATCAGTTAAATCCCCACTCACAGAGAGCTTACGGTTTGGGAGAGAAGGGAGTTCCGGAGGCTGGGTACATTGTGAGTATGGGGGTCAGAGGCCGGCAAAACAGAAGTGGAGATGGATTTGGGTCGAGCAAAAAGTGGGAGCAGGGAGGATGGGATGAGGAGAACCCAGAGGAAAGGTGGAGAGAGCTGGTGGAGAGCCTTTGAGCCAGCGGGAAAGAGTCTTGGGCTGGAAATGTGTCTGCTATATTGTTTTGTTGTACTCTTCCAAGTGCTTAGTAGAGTGCCCTGCACACAATAAGCACTCGATAAATACGGCTGATTGATTTGTATGAATCCTAGGAAGATGGGCATCCATTGAAGAGTTTTGAGGAGAGGCAAGTCTTCAGAAGACGACCCAGGCAGCACTGTGGAGTACGGCCCGAAGGAGGAGAGGCCAGAGGCAGGGAGGCCAGCAAAGAGGCCGACAGAGGAGTCCGATGTCGATACGGCGAGAGTTGGAATGAGATAATTGGGCTCGACGGCCCCGTGACGAGGACGCGGAACAATTTCTCGGTTGTGGTTCACCGGCGACTTTCCCGAATCTTGTTCTTCGGGGCTAAGTCCCACTCTGTCTCCAGCCAGAGGTGATTTTTCCACCGGCCGCTGGAAAGAAGCAAGGCCCAGGTGAGCAGCAGACCCCGACGGCTGTGTGACTGAGGGGTCGTGGCTGCCTCAGGGATTCTGTGCCTCAGTGAGGTGTGACGGCCCGTCAGCGCCAATCCAGCCTCGAGGATGCCTCAGGGCCCGATCCGGCCTTCATTACAGTCCCACGCTAGGCTAGCAAACAGCCCGCCTGGTGACAGACCCTCTTGGGCAGTCTCAGATCTGCCTGGAGCAAACTTCAGAGGGCTCCCCCGATGCTGGGGAGCAGAAGTGACCACTTGCCTCACTATATGCTGGGGACACCTCAGTGGGACGGTCAGGTCCGTGAAGCGTCCCGGACCTGGACCGGGCAAAACCGTCGTCTTTCTTGCATTCGGCAGGACTGCTTCCATCTTTAAATGAGCGAGAGGGATGCCGGAGGATGGAGCAACTAAGTGGAAGGGAAGGGTGGCTATCTCAGGCCCCACAATTCAAGGCCTGATAAATGGGGCTCAGTCAACCTGATTATAGGCTCCTGTAGCCTCCGCCCTCATCCAACACTGTGGCAATCCTTAGGTAGCTCCACGCCCACCTCCTAGGCCCAGCTCGCCCCCGACCTCATAGCCACCGGACCCATTCCTTGTCCGGGCTTCTCCAACAGAGCTCCGATCCCTGGTCTGGGCTTCCCTCACGTTTCCGCACTCTGCTTTTCCCCCGCCAGCTCTCAATAACAGTGGTGTGCACTAGGGAGTTCGTTAAGCACTTACCGTGTGCCGAGGGCTGAACTAAGAGCTGGGAAAGCTACAAGATAATCAGGCTGGGCACAGTTCCCCTCCCACAAGGGGCTTCCTCAGGCTCAAAGAGCCGGTTCCCCTACCTGAGCAGCCTGACTCCCCCGCCAGCTCCTTCCGCCGGCCCTCCCCCAGGCCATAGCGTGTCCTGGCAATGCCTTCCAAACTGTTGTGGTCCAGGGTTAGAGCCCGAGTTGCCCGGGGACACGCGTGGCTCTGAACTCCTTCCCGACGCCTCTCCGGTGTTGCAGCCGATTCTGTCGTTTAGCGGGGAAAAAGATGCCTCTGCTTCTCGTTCAGTGTCTGCCTTCCCCGTTTTGCTAGCTGGATTTCCGGGGCCTTACTCTTCGAGGGGGCTGATGATGAAGGTCAGTGGGATGAGACGCCCTCCAGCTCTCCTCTTCCCGCAGCAGCAGGCAAGCCCGTAGCCAATCATCCGGTCGCCACCACCTGGTGCCCAATTTTTTTTCTTTTCTCATCTCATCCTGGCTTAATCTTTTAAAATGTCAATCCCTCCAGCAGAGGATGAGTGTCAGGGGGAGGTACGGGGTCAAGACAGGAGCATCCTGGCCTGGCACAGAGCAGGGAAGCCACATTTGGGAGCGGTAAAAAATTAAAGGGGGAGGCGAGCGAGGAGATTTGGGAAGAGGACAGAGAGGCATAGGAAGGAAGGGTCAATAAAGAATAAAATGATCTACCTGCGGACCAGGTGGCAGTGTCGCCTGGCACAGCAGGATGAAGACACCCAACGAAGGGAACCGAGGAACAGCTTCTCGGCCCGAGCTGCCGTTGGCAGTCGGAGGCAGTTCCCCTCCTCAGGGGGCTGATGGGTGTCGGAGAGGCCTGAGAACTGCCCGGTCAGCGGTGGAATCCGGGAGTTGCTATCTTCCCTCCAGGGGGCCAGCAGGCCGAGGGTCAGACGCTGGCGGCTCAGAAGCAGCGTGGTCTAGTGGATAGAGCCCAGGCCGGGAGTCAGACGGACCTGGGTTCTAATCCCAGCTCTGCTACTTGTCTGCTGTGGGACCTGGGGCAAGTCACTTCACTTCTCTGGGCCTCAGTTACCTCATCTGGAAAATGGGGATTAAGACCGTGAGCCCTATATGGCACCGGGACTGGGTCCAACCCGATTATCTTGTAGCTAGCCTAGCGCTTAGTACAGTTCCTGGCATACAGTAAGCACTTCACAAATACCACGATTATTATTATTACTATCCTGTTTTATAAATACTGATATGTGCCTGGCCGTAACTCACTTAGCTCATGAAAATGAAGAGTCTTAAGCAGAATATCTCCAATTGAAGTTTAGTTAAAATATTCCCAAGGTCCAAATATTGCACCGAAACAATATCACAACATTAAAAACTGTCACGATCAACAGCTTCGTGATCAAAAAGCAAGGGATATATGTACCGATAGTAACAGATTCAAATTAGTTTCTTAGGTACAAATGGAAATCCTTAATATTCAGAGTGTCCTCTATCTAATCTGAGACGGCAAAAGATTCCCTGTGCTAATATACTAGGGTTTTATTATATATGCGAAATGTCTCTGCCATTATGGAATGCTAAATTGGATTGGCCTTATCACTTTATCCCTTCTATCCAGTCTGTTCTTCAAAGGTTAAGGAAGAAGAAAGTGGGATTCGTTAGCTCTTATTATACGTCAAGCAGGAATGAAGCGGAAACGGCATCGCTAGGTGAATGATTCCCAAATCTACCTCTCTCTTTCTCCTCTCTGCCTTAAAACAGGGTTTAATTGTGGGGGCAAACAGACCCGGAATTGGACTTTGGGGCTGGGAGAGGAGGAGCTCTGGGGTTCTGGGATGGGGTATCAGCTCTTTCTATCCTTGAGGCAAAGTACAGTAGCCAATTCGGGTCAAGTTTCCTCCTCCTTCCCTGGGGTCTAATTAATTCAGGCAAAGTCAGAGGTTTGGTCTTCTGCAGGCCTACACTGCTCACCGGCATCCAGGAGTGCCAGAATCTAGTCTGGCAAGACTTAGTCTCCTCAGGAATACTGCCAGTGGGGCATTAAGGGAAGGTGAGGAAGAACAGTGTTCTGCATTTGGTTTAGGCCTTCTTCTTCCCCTCTGTGGCGATCACCCACAGGCCGGGCTGAGGCAGGCTAGGTTGGCCTCCCCTGGGCTCTCCTTAACGAGCCAATAAAAGGCATCAAGCACCACTGGCCCAGGGAACCTCCACTCCACCAGGGTAAAAGCCGACGATAATTGAGTTTCTGGGCCAGCTGAGTCCCAGAGCGGTCCTTCCAATGAACGCCAGCTATTTTTTCCTTCTTCCATCCCCCTCCCTCCCCCTCCCCCAACGAGCAGCCACCTCTGGAGAGAGTGGGGGCTCTCAGGGGAGTTTGCATCTCTCACCGAAATTGTTCTGATTAACCCCTAGCTCTGGAGAGCCAGGTTTGCTGACAGGCTTGGGGAAAGTGGAATGTCCTGGGGCAAGCACGGGCAAGGGGTTAGAGATAAACCAGGGCTGGTGCCTGGGGGCTGGTCAGGTTCAAAGATTCTCTTCAGCTGGAAACGGAACCGTAACCGGGACGGCCTCAAGCAGCACCCGGGGGACGAGAGGTCGGAGACGGAGATGGGTTTGGTGGTTTCATTTAGAGCTAATCTGCGCTGGCGGTGGGAGGGCTGAAGGTGATTGCTCTGCCGGGTTTATTAAGCAGGGCTGGAGCTGGACTCTGTTTGAGGGAGCTCTTTCTGTTTGTGTGAGATGAAGCTATTTCCCAAAGCTCTACATTCCTTGATTTTCCTTGGGCTCATCCCCATTGGATGTGACAGCCAGGAGAAGGCCCATGGATGCACTCATTCAGGTGAGCTTTTGGAAAGGGAAAGGGGATGGAATTGAAATTTGAAATTGAAATTGTTGCTTTGAAATGGAGTAAAAGGCCAGTGGAAGTGATTCTGATGGTTGTTAAGCTTGCTCATTGAGTGTCAGCCCCCTGTGGAAGCCTGCAATTGGCACAGAACAATGTATGGAGGTTGAGTTGTTGTCATCCAACTGTCTTCTGCCACGTGTCTGCTGTGAGACCTTGGACAAGTCACTTACCTTCTCTGGGCCTCAGTTTCCTCACCTGTTAAATGGGGATTAAGACCGTGAGCCATGTGGGGGATAGGGACTATGTCCAACCCGATTATCTTGTAACTACCCCAGCGCTTAGTACAATGCCTGGCACATAGTAAGTGTTTAACAAATACCGTAATAGTCATTATTATTAAATATCTGAAGATCATGCCAATCAATAAACCAGGTGGTATGTCGAGGGCTTATGGGGTGTAGAACACTGTGCCAAGCACCTGGGAAAGTTTAATACAGTAGAGTTGGTGGTAGACACAGTCCCAGCCCTCAAGGAGATTGGAGTCTAGTTGGGAGGGAGACAGTGAATAAATTTATTTACTTAAAATAAATTCATTAAAATAAGGGGCATGCAAATGTCCCTGTGGGTGCAGAGGCCCGTGTTTAAACTGTGGAATGGATTGTTGGCTCCACAGCAGTGTCGATGGAGAGCCGGTGGTGTGAACGGCGTTGGGCTGGGTCCTTGTGTAACATATAGAGGAAGTGAAACTTCCTTGCCGGCCTGGAATGTGTCTGTCTACAAACTCTATTGCACTGTACTCTCCCAAGCACTTAGTTCAAAGTGAGCACTTAATAAATGCCATGGATTGATTAATCAAAAGACACGATCCCTGATCTCAAACATCTTATAAATAATGGGGTGAGTCAGTAGATGTGAATAATAATAATAATAATATTTGTACTAGGTGTGCTAGGGTGGGTACAAGATAATCAGATAAGACATAGTCCTTGTCCCACTTGGGGCTCAGAGTCTGAGAGGGAGGGAGAACAGGTATTTTTTTATCCCCATTTTACAGATGAGGTAACTAAGGCACAGAGAAGTCAAGTGACTGGCCATATAAAGCGATGGCCTTAGTTGAGAGGGTATACATAATAGACGTGAATGAATATAGAGATAAATTTGTTTACGTTGAGACAGCCGATGGGATGCCGTGAGTTGGAAGGTGGGGAAATCCAGGAATGCCTCCTGGAAGAGGGAGTTACTTGGGAAAATTTTACATCAGAATTAAGTGAGGCCTAGCAAACATGGGACAACTAATCATCCCTGTGAGGTCAGCTGTACAAAAACGTGCTGTGTAACAGAGTGAGATGAAAGCTTGAATATATGATGAGCCGAATCCATTTCAAGTGGGACACTGGATGGAAAGGGACACCAGAGAAACCCAAACTGAAAACAGGCCTTGGTTATTCATTCAATAATATTTATTGAGCGCTTACTATGTGCAGAGCACTGTACTAAACGCTTGGAATGTACAAATCGGCAACAGATAGAGACAGTTCCTGCCACTGTGGCCTTAACTGGCTTTATTGATTTTATTATTAGAGTGACCCCGGGGTGGTATCTAAATTGTTTGAACAGTGTCGGGATGTCCAGCGAAGACCCCAGAGGGAGAAGGCCGCAGCGATTTGAAGGGCAACTCTGGAGATGGAGGTATATCGTGCTCACCCTAAGTGTCAGACCTCCAGTTCTATGGGTCTTATGTATTATAAGTTATTTATATTTATGCTTATCTCTCCTTCTAGACTGTAAGTTCATTATAGGCAGGGAACGTGTCTACCAGCTCCGTTGCTTTGAAACTCTCCCAAGGTCTTAGTACAGAGCCTTAGACGCTCAATAAATACCCCTGTTGATGTTGTTGATGATGATGGCTACAAGACGCCCTGGAGAACTTTTGCCTAGGAATCTGGTGGCAGAATTTCACTCTGTCTCTGCTGGACTAATGATGAGAATTGGCTAAAGCTCAGAACGCTTGGAATCGCTTTGGGTTGGGTGTCTGCTGATGATGATGATGTGCGACAGGGCTATAAAAACTTGAGAATAAATAGAATCGGATCATCCCACTCGGCAGAGAATCTACAGCCAAAGCTGGGTAGTCCAAGATAATCATTCTCCAGCTAAATCCAGCAAGGCACTCGCTCGTCTCCGAGTTAGAGAAGCAGAGTGGCCTAGGAGAAAGAGCGTGGGAGTCAGAGGATGAAGGTTCCAAACCTGACTCCGTCATGTACTTATTCAGCACTTAGAACAGTGCTTGGCACATAGGAAGCGCTTAACAAATACCATTATTATTATTGTGTGATCTGGGGCAAAGTCACTTAACTTCTCTGAGCCTCAGTTCCCTCATCTGCAAAATGGGTGTTCAATACCTGTCTTCCCTCCCACTCAGACAGTGAGCGCCCCGGGGGACCTGATTATCTTGTATCTATCCCAGAACGTCGTACGGTCCTTGACACAAAATATTTGACAATTACCACAATTATCCTTATCCCTTGTGACTGTAAACTCAGCGTGGGCAGGGAACGAGCGGGTCTCCCGACTCTGTTGCATTGTGCTCTCCCAAGTGCTTAGGACAGTGCTCTGCATACAATAAGCGCTTAATAAATACTACTGTGATTAAAACAGTCCCATTTCTCTAATTAGTTTCTTCATTCAATCATTGCTATTTATAGAGTATCTACTGAGGACCAAGCACTGTACTAGGTGATTGGGCACGCAGTCTTGGTCCTCAAGGAACTTTTAATAATAAAAATAATAATGATGGTATTTGTTAAGCCCTTACTATGTGCCAAGCACTGTTCTAAACACTGGAGTAGATATAAGGTAATCATCTTGTCCCACCCGGGACTCACAGTCTTAATCCACATTTTACAGATAAAATAACTGAGGCACAGAGGAGTTAAGTGGCTTGCCCTAGGTCACACAGCAGACAAGTGGCAGAGCCAGGATTAGAACTCACGTCCTCTGACTCCCAAGCCTGTGCTCTTTCCACTAGGCCGTGCCGCTTCCCTGCTTCCATTTTATTCAGATGGAGGGAAGGTCTGGTGATTGGCCAGTAGGTGTTCTGGTCTGGTCTTGGCGGTGCCTGAGAGACCCTTCCGACCCCTGTCTGCCCCAAGCCACACTCTACACCCTCCCCTCGGGGCCCTGAATCCGGCCTTGAAAACCACAGGCGAGTTGAGACCAAAGCCTGAGATTATTGGCTGGAACTGGCAAGTAACGCCTGTGTTCCTTCATCCTCCGAAACCCTCTTCGGTTTAAGACGTGGTGAATTGGGGGGCTTCCAGTGTTTGTTGCAGCTGACCAGCGAGCACCTCTGTTCTCTGGGTGAAACCTCACTGCTGCTGAGTCCAAACGAATGGCTGAGTCTCTTATCTGCTCCCGTAGACTCCCCCGTTCCATCCACTAAATAGAGAAGCAGCTGGGTCTAGTGGAAAGAGCCCGGGCCTGGGAGTCAGAGGACCAGGATTCCAATTCTGACTCAGCCATTTGTCTGTTGTGTGACCATGGGTAAGTCACTTAACTTCTCTGGGGCTCAGTTCGCTTGTCGTTAAAATGGGGGTTAAGACTGTGAGCCCCTTGTGGGACAAAGATTATGTCCCACTCGATTAGTTTGTCCCTACTACAGCATTTAGAACGATGCTTGGCACATAGTAAGCGCTTAACAAATACCATAAAAATTATCTCTCTTTGCAACGAGGGTGCACTGTTGAGTCATAGCAGCCATTTCAATCCTTGACTTTTTAATCCTAGGGGTGCAGCATGGCCTAATGGAAAGAGCCCAGGCCAGGACCTTGTTTCAAATCCCAGATATTCTTCTTGCCTCCTGTATGACCTTGGGCAAGTCATTTACCTTTTAAGTGCCTCAGTTTCCTCATTTGTAAAAAGGGGATTCAATACCTGTCCCAGTTTAGACTGTGAGTCCCATATGGGACAGAAACGGTGTCCAACCTGGTTGTCATGAATCTACCTGAGCGGTTTGTACGGTGCTTGGTGCAAAGTAAGCACTTAACAAATGTCACGCACACGTCCCGGTCAGCATCTCTCTCGGAAAGCCGGAAAACCCCAGCCTTCTTTCCCAACTCCCTCCCCGTGACCCCAGCCCAAATGCGACACCCAAATAGGGTAAGAATCTACTGAGGGGCAGGATAGAGGGAGGGGAGCATGAGGAAGAAATGATGTGAACGAATACAGAAACAGAGCCCAAGAGAAGCCTTTTTAGCTTTTTGAATTAGTAAATTTAGGGATAAATGGACAGACTACATAGTCTCCTCCATTTCATAAAGGCTTCCCCCCCTCCAATTATATCTCTTGATTACAAAAAGTAATAACCAGGAACATTCCCAGAAATTTGAAAGTAGAAAAGTAAGCCCTTCAGAACCCAGACCGTAGAGATCGTTGAAGTTCAGTTGGCAATTGCAAAGAATGATGCTACTGGGGCCAAATTCCATGTGTTTCCTCTCTAGAATTCCAGATAAATTGGGACCAGATTCCCCCAGTACTGCCACTGAGCAGGAGACATAGCCATGTGCTGAACCTCATCTCTGTTGCAAATCTTCTGTCCCTCCCTGCTGAGGAAGTGCAGCCCTCATCTGGAAAACATCCCCTCAGAAGTAAGGTTAGTGGAGATGAAGCTGGTAATGATAGTGATAATTAGCTCCCCGCTAAGAGGTGGCTTGGATGTGAAACTTGGTGGAAAAAGAGAATTAGTCCTTGAACTAACCCTTTCTCAAAGCTTTACATTATTAGATGTAATCACTCTGGTGTTTATTATGTGCTTACTAGATTCCAAACATTGTGCTAAGCTCTGGTGCTGATACCAAGTAATCCGATCGGACACAGTTCCTATTCCCACACAGGCTCACGGTGTAAGAGGCAGGGAGAGCAGGTATTTCATGCCCATTTTTCAGTTGAGGAAACTGAGGCCCAGAGGGGTCTGAGCAGTTATGGTGTTTCTATATTCTGGGGTGGAGAAGGCATTGGAGTGCCTTCTGCGGTCTAGGAGAACGAAATACGACTGTGGATTGTTTTTCATTAGCCTGAAATTGGGTTTAACAAATCCACCCCCATTCATTTTCTCTCCGGGCTACCGGGGATTGACGGATTGACTCTGATAACTTAGAGAAACTCAATAGAAGGATGGATTCCAGAAGAAATACCTCTTCCTGCTCAGAAGTGACAACCACTGAGAAGGGGGAGGGTGGAAAACCCAAGAGAGTCCGACTTCTTCGTGGCTGTGAAGTCAGCAAGAGAACAGCTGGAATGTATGATACAGATCGGGCGGCCGCTCTTGGGGCCCCGTTGTGCTTCGGAGCTCCACCTGATTAACCAACCCATGGGTATCCCGATTTTGGTCTGCTGGAAGGATGGGAGACGGTTTGTCCGTCATCTTCATCTCCAGAAAAGCCAACCCCAAGGTTTGACAAGGGCCTTTAGCAGGCATCCGGGACCTCTTTCTTTGTCTCATCTCGTTTTCCACCGGCTGTTCTGGGAAGGAATAAACCCTTGAGCAGATGGAACTGGTGGATATATCTCAGGCCTCAATTTCGTTAGCTCTATCTGTTGTGTTCTTTCACATCTCTTTTGGTTCCCCAGAAATGACTGCTCTTTCCGCTATTGCTTTTACCAAACCTCGTAGCTCACATGGACCCATTCCTTCGGCATCTTATCGCAACTCTTGCCCCTTCACTTCTTGGTGATGATGGTATTTGTTAAGCGCATTCTATGTGCCAAGCACTGTTCTAAGTGCTGGGGTAGATACAAGGTATTCAGGTTGTTCCACGTGGGGCTTATAGTCTTAATCCCCATTTTACAGCTGAGGGAACTGAGACCCAGAGAAGCAAAGTGATTTGCCTAAAGTCACACAGCTGATAAGTGGCAGATCCGGGATTAGAACCTGGGACCGCTGACTCCCAAGCCCGGGCTCTTTCCACTAAGCCACACTCTTTCCTTCTCTGATGGCAATCTTCAACCACTCACTTTCCCGTGGTTCCTTTCCTACTGCTTTCGAATAAGTCAATTTCTCCCTAATTCTAAAAAACCCTCCCTTGCCCCACAGCTCCCTCCACCTATCTCCCCATTTCCCTCCTATTATTCCTCTCCATGAGCACATTGTCTACCCTCACAGCCTCCATTTCCTCTCCTCCAATTCTCTCCTTGGCACCAGGCGGTCTGGCTTTAGCCCCCTTCAGTGCATAGAAACGTTGGCAGAGCTGGGATTAGAACCCAGGTCCTCTGACTCCCAGATGCTTAAATCCAAGTTCATAGTGAGAAGCCGCACGGCCCGGCAGAAGGAACATGGGCCCGGGTGTCTGAGGACCTGAGTTCTAATCCCATTGGAAACTTCCTCCGTGCCTTAGTTACCTCATCTGTAAAATGGGAATTAAGACCGTGAGCCCCATGTAGGATAGGTACTGTGTCCAACTTGAATAGCTCGAATCCACCCCAGCACTTAGCATAGTACCTAGCACATAGTAAGCACTTAGCAACGAACTCCTTCTTGTGACATCCGATGGCCTCTACTCCACCCTAATCCTTCTAGACCTCTCAGCTGCCTTCAAAACTGTAGATTCCTTCCCTGGTCCTCAGATACCCAGGCCCATGTTCCTTCCGCCGGGCCATGCGGCTTCTCACTGTGAACTTGGATTTAAGCGCTTGGGAGTCAGAGGACCTGGGTTCTAATCCCAGCTCTGCCATTTGTCCGCTATGTGCAAGTCATTTCACTTCCTCCGTGCCTCATCTGTAAAATGGGAATCAAGACTGTGAGCCCCAGGTAGGATATGTACTGTATCCAACCTGAATAGCTTGAATCTACCCCAGCACTTAGCATAGTATCTAGCACATAGTAAGCACTTAGCAAATATCACAATTATTATGTCAATTATTACTTGATAGTCATTCGACATTCAGCCCCACAGCACTTATGTTCATAGTCTTATAAGTTGCCACTTGGAACAGTGCTTGGCACATATTGGTGCTCAACAGATACCATAATTATTATTATTTCCCCTATGTACAATTTATTTGAACATGTTTCCCCTATAGATTTCAGCTCCATGTGGGGAGGGATAGTGTCAACCAACCCTACTGAATTGTACTCTCACAAGTGCTTAGCGCAGTGCTCTGAATGCAGTTAAATGCTCAATAGATATGATTGAATGAATGAACAAACCAAACCCCCAAACTTCCCTTCCCAACCTAGCCCATCACCTTCCAGTCTCCTAACTTAATCCTTCCATAATTGAAACTCAACAGCAGGAGTTGGGAAACAATGTTTTTTGCTGATCAATCAAGGCCATTTTGAGGCATAACTGGCTGGTGTCTTTTGAGATGATGAAATAGGCTTGATCTTCTCCTCTTACTTCTCATGATCAAAGGAATGTATTGGGGCCCTGCCAAAGGACCGAAGTTTGAAGGCCCAGGGCAGGTATAACCGAGGCCAAGGCACATACATGGTCACTGCCCTTGAGGAACTTACAATTGAATGGAGTGAGCAGAGAGACAGACCCAAATGATTTACAGAATGGAAAGACTTTCATCTGGAAGCTGAACAGGTTTGAGTGTGGCCAATAATTGGTATTAACACTGGATAAATGCTGACTCTGTGCAAAGCAGGTGGGTGAATTTCTGAGGGCTTCCGGCAGCGAAGGGAGAAAAACAGCATGGCCTAATGGAAAGACCTCGGGACTGAGAGTCAGGAGACCCGAGTTCTCCTCCCAGCTTTACCACTTTCCTGCTGTGTGATCTTGGGTAAGTCACTTAGCTACTTTGAGCCTCGGTTTCCTCATCCGTGAAATGGGGCTTAGGTACCTGGTCTCCCTTTCTCCATAAGCTGTGAACCCCATGTGGGACAGGAACTGTGTCGGATCTGACTGTCTTGTATCTACCTCAGTGCTTGGCATGAAGTGAGACAAGCAGTGTGGCTCAGTGGAGAGAGCCCGGGCTTGGGAGCCAGTGGTCATAGGTTCATATCCCTGCCCTGCCACTTCTCAGCTGTGTGACTGTGGGCAAGTCACTTAACTTCTCTGTACCTCAGTTCCCTCATCTGTAAAATGGGGATTAAGACTGTGAGCCTCATGTGGGACAACCTGATTACACTGTATCTACCCCAGCGCTTAGAACAGTGCTCTGCACATAGTAAGCGCTTAACAAATACCAACATTATTAAATACCACGATTATGAGAAGAGAGAGGGCAATTTCAGGGATGAATTTTTATGTCCGCAGAAGTTCCTACAGGAGAGTCAAGCTCAACGAGTTTCCGTAAAGCAAATTCTTCGGTGCTTCCGACCGAAGGCTTTTCCTTGGAACTGCTGATGGAGCTGCACGTAGCAGTGGCTGTTACCTCTTTATCCAGCCATCGCTGCTTCTGGTGGATCTGAGAAAAACAACCGAACCAAGGAGACCATCGGGAGGGGGAGTGGGGATTAAGGAAAGGGAGGGAAAAGGGGAACAGGATGGGGGAGTTGAAAAGGAAGAGAACTGGTGAAAGAGAGTGGGAAGGAGAGAAGGAACCTCTAGTGATGGGGAGACAAAGTCAATTTCTTTTTGTCAGGCCCAAGGGAGAGGAGGTATCGGGTGGGATTGGAGTAGGTGAAACTGAAGCTACTTGTCAGGGTAAGGTCCCTGGAGTGAGTTCTAGGAGAAGGAAGGTTCTGTACAAATCCATTTCTCAAGTAAAGCCCAGTTTTTGCAAGGACTGATAGACTAACTCTTTCCTGTCAGGAGCCTGGTCATCAAGTTTGCTGCCTCAGGGAGAATTTCTCTTCCCCGGTCACGTGCACCGAGTCTTCTTTAACGATCACGTGGCTTGAAGGCGGAATGCTAGCATCATCCAGTGTGTGGAGACTGTCTCCCTCCTGGTTCTCAGATTCTGTGAATTAATCACAGAGGGCCTTCGGGAAGGAGACTTAATAAAGCATGCTTCGAAAACCAACTCTGAATGGCAGCTCTGGAGAGCTAAAGCCCCATCTTCCCTTTAGAAAATGTCCTTACACAGCAGAGGTCTTGGTCTTTATAGCACTGAGGGACAGTGACCGTGGCAAACTCCCACCTGGGTTTTCTTTTCCAGCACTTAGTTATAATAATAATAATGGTATTTTTTTAAGCACTATGTGCCAGGCACTGGACTAAACTCTGGGGTAGATACAAGATAATCAGGTTGGACGTAGTCTCTGTCCCACATGAGATTCCCAGTCTTAATCCTCATTTTACAGATGAGGTAATGAGGCGCAGAGAAATTAAGTGATTTGCCCAAGGTCACACAGCAGACAAGGGGATTAGAACCCATGTCTTTCTGACTCCCAGCCCTGTGCTCTATCCATTGGGCCACACTGTTTCTGAGCTTAGTCCTATGTTTGGTGTGCAATAAGCACTTAATAAATACTACTACAACTAACAATAATATCATGATGGCATTTAAGAGTTTACTATGTGCCAAGCACTGTTCTAAGCATTGGGGGGAATACAAGGTATTCAGGTTGTCCCACGTGGGGCTCACAGTCTTAATCCCCATTTTACAGATGAGGCCCAGAGAAGCGAAGTGACTTGCCCAAAGCGGCGGAGTGGCGGAGCGAGATTAGAACCCATGACCTCTGACTCCCAAGCCCGGACTCTTTCCACTGAGCCACACTGCTTCACAACTTCTGCTACTGCCATGTGGTAGTTTTCTCTAGAGATGGAGGTGGACTTTAACCTGTAGAGGGACTAGATGTCGGATCAGAGTAAGTCTGGAACCTGGGGTTCAGGGATGGGGGAAGAAGAAGAGGATGGTCTCTGGATAGATTTTCATTAACGACAAGATGGCGGCATTCCGTTTACTCTTTAGCTGGGCTGGTATTCGTATCTGCTAGCTCCGCGCTCAGGATTTTGGGGCTCATAATGAAATATTTTATCGATCACATTATGTGAAATCAATTCAGAAGTGGCCCGGGCAGGACTTCAGCTCCTGGATGCCTTCTATATCTGCGATGACAGCTCGGACCGTTCATCACTGTGAGACTACCACGGTGTGTCCAATTATAGCCCCGGGGAGAGGATTTTCAAGAAAGTAATTCAGGCTTCCTTCATTGCCTTTATGCGGGTTTCCGAACAAGCAGCCTCTCCACTCCTTTTGCAGTTAGCGGCACCAAGAGCAACTAATAGCAGTTCAGGGCAATTTTGACTTCTCATGTCCACTGGATTGAATCGATGCTCTTTTTTTTTTTTTTTCCCTCTTTCCATTTAGTAAAACCATTTTCCCCAGATGTTGAGCAGCTGTCCTTTTCTGAAGATGCTTTCAGGAAGGGAGATGAAGGCTGGAAACCCTTATTCTTTTCTTAGTAAAAAGCCGCCTCATTCACTAGAAAGAAAGCCTGCTCTTGGAAGCATGAAAAAGGAAGAGAAAGTGATGGAGGAAGGCCTCTCTGCTCTCTCAGACTCCGCTCTGGCTAAGGAGTCGGGGCAGGATAGGCAGCGGCCTCCTTGAGCGAATTCAGAGAAGCGAAGCGGCCTGGTGGAAAGAGTACGGGCCCGGGAGGCAGAGGACCTGGGTTTTAATCTCAGCTCTGCCACGTGTCTGCTGTGTGACCTTGGATAAGTCACTTCAGTTCTCCGTGCCTCAGAATTGGACTGTTACGGTTGGTTCGGAACCAGTCTGCTCGAACTAATCACTCTAAATGGCTTTTCACACCAACACTGCCCAGAGTTGGAATCCAGATCAGGTTCTGATTCTGAGGCTAATGAACACAATGTGGGGTGCACAGGAAAACTGGAAGGTTTCCCTGGGTTTACCCATTCTCACTAGCAAGTTTCCCTGCAACTCATTTGTGTCGGCAACCAGAGAATAATAAAAATTGAGGAGAAAGGGCCCCGACCTCAAAAGTCGAGCACTTTTCTTTTACAGACAACAGCTCAGCTGGAAGGATTTTTGGAGTTGACTGATGAAGACAAAACTGTCAGCTGCGTCTTTCGAAGAACGAATTGTCAATCTTGCTTGAGGAAGCAAAATTGTCAGCCTCGTCTCCCAATGAGAAAATTATCGGTTGCATCTCCGAAAGGTGAAAGTCCTTGAGTGTGTGAGAAAATTGGCAGATGCATATTTTTAAGATGAAATTGTTGGCCCTGTCAGTTAAATAACAGGGTACCACTCTCTCCCCAGTGAACTGTGAAATTTACAGTTGTTATTCTCTTCCCCATTTGAATTGATGAAGTGAACTTCACCAAAATTGGCATGTGCGTTGGGGCTTATCGAGGACAGATGTGCCCCGTGCTTTTATGATATGGCTGCAAAGATACATATGAGCTCCTACTCCGGCTGAAATTTCTAAAACAGACTTGGTTTTCATGGAAAGACCAGCCATCCTGAATCCCTTTCACTGGGACTTGGATTTGAAATGAAAGGAACCAAGATTTGTCTGAGTTTGGGGCCTCCTGAGAGAGAGAGAGAGGGTGGGTGTGTAAGTGAGAAAGAGAGCTGAGTTTAGGAATATTTCCTCCATTGGTCTGGATAAATCTAGCCTGTTCTGGGTCTCCAAATCATGTCTCAGGGAGTCTCATTAGTAAAGGTGCAGACTATATCCCGTTCTATTTGTCTAGATTCTGGACAGCAGAGAGGACACTCCACTAGAGAAGCAGTGTAGCTCAGTGGAAAGATCGGGGCTTGGGAGTCAGAGGTCATGGGTTTGAATCCCAGCTCAGCCACTTGGCAGCTGTGTGACTGTGGGCAAGTCACTTCACTTCTCTGTGCCTCAGTTAGCTCATCTGTAAAATGGGGATTAAGACTGTGAGCCTCACGTGGGAAACCTGATTACCCTGTATCTACCCCAGCACTTAGAACAGTGTTCTGCACATAGTAAGCGCTTAACAAATACCAACATTATTATTAAATGCTCTGGATTCACTGTTGGGATTAGCTCTTTTCTACAGA
Organism: Ornithorhynchus anatinus; assembly: GCF_004115215.2. Lineage (NCBI taxonomy): Eukaryota > Metazoa > Chordata > Mammalia > Monotremata > Ornithorhynchidae > Ornithorhynchus > Ornithorhynchus anatinus. Next base: position 40,702,249 of record NC_041739.1, read on the forward strand.
GCAGGACTAGGTGGGATCGCCGCCATGCGTGATGGCTGCATGCCCAGCTTTATCTTCCCTTTGGATGGCAGGAACAGAATGGCTGGGGGCTGGGGTGAGCGGAGGATAGGCTTTCCCTGGAAAACGTCTCCCTGGGCAAGTGGGGAAGAGAGCAAAGGGGAGGAAGTGGGCTCAAGTAGATGTAGAGACATTTCCCTTGGACCCACCATACTGTGAGGGACAGGATTGGGACCCTAGGTCAGCTGTGACCCGGGGGAAGGATGCTGGGCCAACTGTGGGCGGAGGAGGATCCTGGGCTGGCTGCGATCAGGGGGAGGGGCCGGGGCCAGCTGTGGTATGGGGGAGAGGCCAGGGCCAGTGGATGGATGTCATTCCAGCAGTTAGTGGGGATTTCCCCTTCAAAATTCTGCCTGCGACCTGGGTGCTCATGAAAGTTGGTGGCTTACTCCTGGATCAGGCTTAGAGTACTGGGTAACAACTGCTAAATGCCATGTTGCCCTTCATACACGTGCCCTCAAGAATCCTCTTTCACAAAAGTCTTCTCAATTGGGCCCAGAGTTCCAGCATCTTTCCTGAGAGCCAGTTCCCCAGATGGATTCCACGATGCCTTTTATGTCAGCTGGGACCACCTCGTTCAGAGCTGTGGCTCAATTTATCAATCAATCGGTGGTATTTATTGAGCGCTTACTACGTGCAGAGAGTACAACAGAACAGGGTCGGTAGACGTGTTCCCTGACTACAAAAGGATTTTCTCAAATGTCGGGATCAAGTGTCTGAAACAGTTGACTATTTTCTTAGAATTTCCCAGTGAGTATTTGCTGCAGGGGAAGGAGAAGAGACTCAGATTCTCCCTACTAGATCAGTCGATCGTATGTATTGAATGTTTACAGTGTGCAGAGCACTGAACTAAACACTTGGGAGCGTACAATATAACAATGTCGGTAGTCACGTTCCCTGCCCACAAGGAGCTTACTAGATGAGGTCTCAACGATCCAGCTCCAAACCGGGGAGATGGAGGATGGGGAACGGGGCTGGGAGGGGAAGATGCCAGTGAGAATTGGGGTTCAGGGCAGTCCAGCAGGAATCTTGATAGGGACATCAATGGCTCGGTCTTCAATTTAAATTTCCGGGGTTCGTCTTGATCCCTGATGGGCGGCGTGCTGAACGCTTGGAGGCGAATGAAATCTTCTGACACTTTAAAGGTTTTCACAGCGACCGTATTCAAGCTGAAGAACAATCTCCTTCACTGCTTGCTTCTTTCCTAGCCTTGTCATCTGGCTTTGTCTGACTTCTGCCTTTTCACTCATATCTTGGGAAGACAGGAACAAGCATTGAGTGCTTTGGCAAGCCGACTCCGTGCTAGCAGACGGCCACAAGCTTGCCTTTCATTGTCTCTATAACTATGTGAGAGAGACAGGAAGTAGCCTGATTTGCATTCTATTTTTAAACTGCTTCTATTTGCTGATATTCCAACACGGGGTAACATTTTTCTCTCCTCACAATCACTTTTCCTCCTCCCCAGCAAATGACAATCTCCCTCTCCCATTTTCAAAGATTTAATCTCAGACCCTGAGGGATGACCTTACCTTTCGGTTTTTCACAGATTTTTTTTTCCTTTGAGACACCAACAGCCTCTTTTTAAACAGGTTCATTTCCTCTCTCTTTCCCTGTTGGCAATCTTTCCATTACCTGTGTCCATAGCGATGTTGTCTTCACTGGGTTTTTGTCATCGTGGCTTTTTCCCTGCTCTGCTCCTGTGGCCTTAGGCTTTCCAGTTCCATTCATTCATTTATTCGTATTTATCGAGCACTTTCTGTGTGCAGAGCACTGTACTAATCTCTCGGAACAGTGCAATACAACAATAAACTGACACATACCCCGCCCACACGAGCTTACGATCTAGAAGGGGGAGACAGGCATCAAAACAAATAAATTCCAGATATGTACATAAGTGCTGTGAGTCTGAGCTGGAGAAAGGGAGCTAGTCAGGGAGATGCAGAAGGGAGTGGGAGAAGAGGAAAAGGGGCTTAGTCTGGGAAGGCCTCTTGGAGGAGATGGGCCTTTAATAAGGGTTTGAAGGGGGAGAGTAATCGTCTGTCGGATTTGAGGAGGGAGGTGTTCCAATCCAGAGGCAGAACGTGAGCTAGGGGTCGGCGGTGAGACGGGAGAGATCGAGGTACGGTGAGAAGGTTAGCACTAGAGGAGCGAAGTGTGCCGGCTGGGTTGCAGAAGGAGAGTAGCAAGGTAAGGTAGCAGGGGGCAAGGTGGTGAAATGCTCCACTGTCTCCTGGTTCCCCTTCTCCCCTTCTCCCCAGAGTTCTCTGTGTCCCTTTATTTCTAGGAGATGGAAACAGCTGTTGTAATTGTAACAGTTATATTGTTAATCGATTTTTTTTTTTGAGTGCTGGGTGCAGAGCCCTATGCTAAGCACTTGGGTGAGTAATAATAATTATAGTACTTGTTAAGAGTTTACTATTTGCCAAGTGCTGCTAAGTGCTGGGGTAGGTACAGGTTAATCAGGTTGGACACAGTCCCTATCCCAGATGAGGCTCACACTCTAAGTAATAATAATAATAATGTTGGTATTTGTTAAGCGCTTACTATGTGCAGGGCACTGTTCTAAGCGCTGGGGTAGACACAGGGGAATCAGGTTGTCCCACGTGGGGCTCACAGTCTTAATCCCCATTTTACAGATGAGGTAACTGAGGCACCGAGAAGTTAAGTGACTTGCCCAAGTAGGACGGAGTAGGATTGAATCCCCATTTTACCAAAGAGGTAGAGGCTCAGAGAAGTGAAGTGATTTGCCCAAGGCCACGCAGCAGATCAGTGGCGGAGCCAGGACTAGAACCCAGGTCCTCTGATTCCCAGGCCCACGGTCTTTCCACTAGACCACGCTGCTTCTCTACGGTTCAAAAGGGTAGGTACGGACAGACCTTGTCCACAAGGGCTTACAGGCTAAAGAGGGAGACGGACATTAAAATAAATTACTCAAGGATGTGTGCATCAAAGTATTGTGAGGCTAGGAGAGGGATGAATATCAAAGTGCTAAAGGGGAACAAACTCAAATGCCTAGGCAACACAGAAAGGAAGTCTGACAGCAAAATGAGTGATTAGTCAGGGAAGGCCCTTTGGAGGAGATAGGATTTTAGGAGGGCTTTGAAGGTGGGGACAGGGAGAGGGAGCCCCAAACGAGAGGGAGGATGTGGGGATAGGGTCCGCAGCACGAAAGCTGATTTTGAGGTACAGTGAAAAGGACTGAAGTGTGTAGGTTAGGTTGCAGTAGGAGATCGCAAGATAAGGGAGGAGGAAGAGGGATGACTCAGTGCTTTAAAGCCAAGGGTAAGGAGTTTCTGTTTGATGCGCAGATGATTGGACAACCACGGGGAGATGTAGACTGAGCAGAAGGGGGGTGGTCCGCAGTGTCGGAGGCAGCTGAAAGGTCAAGGAGGATCAGTAGAAGCAGTATGGCCTAATAGAGCGTGAGCCTGGGAGTTCAGAAGGTCATGGGTTCTAATCCCGGCTCGGCCACTTGCCTGCTGTGTGTACCTGGGCAAGCCACTTTACTTCTCTGTGCCTCAGTTACCTCATCTGTAAAACGGGGATGAAGACTGTGAGTCCTATGCGGGACAGGGACTGTGTCCAACCCCATTTGCTTGTATTCCCCCCAGTGCTTAGAACAGTGCCTGCCAAATAGTAAACACTTAGCAAGTATCATTATTATTATTGTTTTCATTAGTAGTATGGAGTAGAGGCCATCGGATTTGGCCAGAAGGAGGTCATCGGTGACCTTAGAGAAGGCGGTTTATGTGGAGTGGACAGGGTGGAAGGCCTCAAGGAGAGAATAGGGGAAGAGGAAGTGGGGAAAGCAGGTGTAGAACCTGACATTCAGTGTCTTCCCCAGCTTGTTAGGAGCTGTCTTCTTTACCTCAGGGACAAGGGGCCGCCCGATCTGATGGGGGCCTGGGTTCCCCAGGCCCTTAACCGGTTCCCCACAGGGCCCAAAGCCCAGGATGCTGTGGCGGAGACCCCTCTGAGGCTCTCTGCTGGTGGGGAGCTGAGTGGGGAAGCCTGACCCCACCCACCGGAGGCTGGGGATTCCCCAGTCTTTAGAGAGAAACTGCTTGGTTTCACAGTCCTCCGACCCGGTGGGAATCCCCCTCCCCCCAACCCCGCACCGCCCGCCGCCCCCACGGTTGTCGGCTGCCTGATGGGGCCCCCCAGTGCTGCTGAGGTTTCCCACCCTGGGACTGGGCTCTGCTAAGCCAAGCTATGGCTTCCCGGGGGCAGCGAGGAAAGGGGGAGCAGGCCTAGCGTCTCCCCACAAGCTCCTTCTCCAGGCACTAAGGGACTATGGTCCCCAGTGAAGGGGCTACGCCTCTTTGCCTCTTCTGACTTAATGGTCTATCATTGGCTCCATATCTTCCTCCCCCTTGGTTCATTCTTCTTCCTCAATTCCTCCCAGCTTGGGGCACGCCCCTGCTCCCATCAGCCCGTGGCCTACGTGGACTGGATTCCGGTAGCTTTCTTTCCTGATGCCGCCCCCAAACTCCCCTCTCCCTCTAGCCTGTGAACTCTTTGTGGGCAGGGATGGTTCCTACCAACTCTACTGTATTTCGCTCTCCCAAGTGCTTAGTACAGTGCTCTGCACACAGTAAGCGTTCAATAAACACCACAAATGATCAACTGACTGATCTTCCTGTTAGGCCATTGAGGGCCGGCCCCTCTCCAGAGAGTTGTTGGGGCCCGAGGTGGATTACTTGTCTCTGGTCCATGAAGCTCTGGCTTCATCTGTGGCCTCCGAGGACGCTGTCTGTCGGATCCGGCCTCATCTCTTTGCTGCCCCTCGCGTACTTCCTGAAACCCGCCCCAAGCTTTGACAGAGCCCTCTCACCCTCTCCTTCCCGTCCCCTCTGCGCATCCACTCCTCCAGTTAATCAATCAATAAATCAATGGTATTATTGAACGCATACTGTATGCAGAGCAGCATACTGAGCACTTGGGAGGAAACAGGGCAAAAGAGCTGGTAGACAAACCCTTTGCCCATCAGGGGCTTAGAATCTAGAGGGGCCCCTTCCACTCGTCACGGGCTCTGGGTTTTTGCCTTTGACTCTTCCTTCCTCGTTTCCAGTTCAACCGAGACAACGGACGATCTGAAACACTCCTTCTCGTCGCGTCGCCTCACCATTCCCCTCATCTGTTCGGGAGCATCACCAACGGGGCCGTGGACGATGCCGAGTTGTGAACTGTCTCTGAAGGGACCGGTAGGTGGATGCCAGGCAGAAGTGAGGTCAAGGAGGAGCGGCCTCACTCCTTAGCGAGACCCCTGTCAGCCCTCAGCCCTGGACTTCCTGAGGAATTGAGGTGAGGGGTGGCGTATCTCACGGTCATCTGACTTTACAGCAGTAGGCCCAAACACCGGCATCGGTGGTGACTATACTTCCTGGGCACCTGTGCACTGCCACGAAAGCAATAATAAATAATAGCCGTATTTAAGGGCTTCCTAGGTACTCTGAGGAGGTGGCTCAGTGGAAAGAGCACGGGCTTTGGAGTCAGAGGTCATGAGTTCGAATCCCAGCTCTGCCACTTGTCTGCTTGTGACCTTGGGCAAGTCACTTCACATCTCTGTGCCTCAGTTACCTCATCTGTAAAATGGGGATGAAGACTGTGAGCCCCATGTGGGACAACCTGATGCCCCTGTGTCTACCCCAGCGCTTAGAACAGTGCTCGGCACATAGTAAGCGCTTAACAAATACCAACATTATTATTATTATTATTATTACACGATAATCAGGTCAGAAATAATAATAATAATATTTATGTTATTTGTTAAGCACTTACTATATGCCAAGCATTGTTCTAAGCCCTGGGGTAGATACAAGGTAATCAGGTTGTACTGGTGGAGAGGGGGGTCACAGTCTCAATTCCCATTTTACAGATGATTAAACTGAAGCATGGAGAAGTTAAGTGACTTGCCCAAGGTCACACAGCAGACAAGTGACAGAGCCGGGATCAGAACCCACGATCTCTGGCTCCCAACCCCGTGCTCTTGCCACTAGGCCATGCTGTTTTCTGGGACAGTCTCCACTGGGGCTCATGGTCTAAAGAGAAGGAAAATAGATATTGAATCCTCATTTTGCAGATGAGGAACCTGTGGCCAGAAAAATTAAATGACACACAAGAAAGTTAAAGGACACATTGTAGGTAAGTGGTGGAGCCGAGATTAAACCCCTGGTCCTCTGGCTCCCAATCTTGTGCTCTCTCCACTAGGCCACACTGTTTTTAGAGGCAAGAGACATGGTCACTGCCCCTAGGGAGTCTGTGTTCAAATCCTCCCTCTTGGTGAAGCATCTAGCACGACGAGGATGCAGCCCTTGACTCTCCCTTTCGTTTCCTCTCATGCTGACTCCATACCACAATAGACAAACTGTTTTCCAGATTTTCAGTCAGGAATGTCATTTGCTTTAACTCCAGGCTTTGGCTGAGATTCCAGCTCCGTCTTGCCCCAGCTGGGTATTGTCTTCCAAGTTTCTGTGTCTCAGTTTCCGAAGCAATAGGAACCTGCTAGAGCGTAAGCTGTTTGAGGGCAGGATTGGGTCTACTAGCGCTATTATACTCTGCCAAGTGTTTAATAGAGTGCTCTGCATAGAGTAAGCTTTCAGTTAATAATATTGAATGACTGTTTGATCGATTGAACCCACTTGGAGAAGTAGCTTGGCCTAGTGGAAAGGGCGTGGACATGGGAGTCAGAGGACCTGGGTTCTAATCCTGGCTCCACCACTTATCTGCTGTGTGACCTTGGGAAAGTCATTCAACTTCTCTGTTCAGTTACTTCGTCTGTAAAATAGGGATTAAGACGGTGAGCCTTATGTGGGAAAGGGATTGTGTCTAACCTGATTACCTTGAGTCTAGTCTACCCCAACACTTAGTAGAGGGCTTAGCATATAGTAAGCACTTAAATACGATAAAAAGAGAAAAAAATCACCAGGGCCTCCCACAACAAACAGAAGGCCCATAAGGTCTTCCTTCCTGGCCTGCCCCTCGCTGCAGTTTGAGTTGCCGGGGCATGGGTTTCGGTGGATAAATGAAGTCCATCTCCATTGTTTGGCTTTGGTTCAGCCGTGAGTCTTTCCTGTGGAAGCAGGGGTGGGACAATTCTGGGGTTTTATGGATGGTTGAGGGAGGAAGGAAAGAAGGGAGGGAAAGGGGGAGGCAGAGAGGAGAAGGTTCAAGAAGGCCAAAGAAGCATTAATTCCCAGGGAAATAGCTGATGCTCAGTCAACACCACCATCTTCCCCTTCTTGAAGGTCTGAGACTTGGCATTTATACTCAACTTTTCTTCCCCATCACTCAGTTCGCCCATCCAGTTCATTGATAAATCCTGCCTGGTCTTCCTGAGCAATAAATCCCAACTCCTCCCCTTCCTCTCTACCAAACTGTTGCCATCCTGAATCAAGCTCTAGAGTGCCATGGCTGGAGAATTGGATTAGCCTTCTTGCTAGCCTCCCCACCACCAGTCTCACCCCTCTTTTTAATCTATACTATATGCTTCTGCTACTGTTGCTCACATCTCTGTCCTGAAATATTCCTTGGCCCACATCTTCCTCCAAAAATCCCTCCACTGCCTCCCTTGTCTCTCTATATTAAGCAAAAACTCCTCACTTTGTTTTCAAGGCTCTCCTACATCTGGTGCCACCTTACTTATTTGCTCTTTTCTCCCACTATTCCCCAATCTATTGTCTTTCTTCCTCCCAAGACAACCTTACAGCTCTTTTGCTTCCCTCCCCACACTCAGGATGTTCCTCTGGCTTGGAATTCCCCGTCTCCTCACGTCAGACATACCACAGCTCTTCCCACAGTCAATTCCGTTCTGAAATCCCATTTCTTCAACAAGCTTCTCCTAGCACCTTGAGCCATATCATCCCTTCACTCAACTCCAGCATTTATGACTTATTTACACCATTTTTATCTATTAGTTGTATTTATTGAAGGCTCACTGTGTGCAGAACACTGTATAAAGCATTTGGGAGAGAGAGTTGACAGACGCGTTCGCTATCCACAAGGAGCTTACAGAGGGGGGACAGTCATTCATTTAATATAAATAAATTATGAAACTGTACATAGGTAATGCGGAGCTGAGGGAGGGGTGAATGAAGGGTGCAAATTTTAGTGGAAGCATGATGCAGAAAGAAGTGAGAGAAGAGGAAATTGAGGCCTAGACAGGGAAGGCCTCTTGGAGATATGCCTTCAGAAAGGCTTTGAAGGGGGGAGATTGATCTTCTGGGGAGATTAATGAAAAGGGAGGGCATTCCAGACCAGAGGCAAGATGTGGGTGAGAAGTCGGCAGTGAGGTAGACAAGATGGAGGTAGGGTGAATAGGTTAGCATTAGAAGAGTGAAGTGTGTGGACTGGGTTGTAGAAGAAAAACACTGAGGTAAGGTAGGAGGGGTAAAGTGATTGAGTTAAACAATCAATCATTTATTGAGTGCTAACTGTGTGCAAAGCACTATACTAAGCACTTGGGAGACTATAATGCAACAGGATTAGTAATAATAATAATAGCTCTGAGGTAGAAACAAGGTAATCAGGTTGTCCCATGTGGGGCTCACAGTCTTCATCCCCATTTTACAGATGAGAGAACAGAGGGACAGAGAAATTAAGTGACTTGCCCAGTGACTTATCAGTCACACAGCTGATAAGTAGTGGAGCCGGGATTAGAACTCAGGACCTCTGGCTCCCAAGCCTGGGCTCTTTCCACTGAGCCACACTGCTTCTCTGTAGTAGACAATGTTTTCTGCGAATGAGTTCTCCAAGCGAGCGGGTGTAGATGGAGAATAAAAGGAGACCCAGAACTGAGCCTTTAATAATAATAATGGTATTTGTTAAGTGCTTACTATATGCCAGGGACTGTACTAAGCACTGGGATCGATACAAGCAAATTGGGTCGGATTTGTGTCCCTGTCCCACATGGGGCTCACACTCTTAATTCCCTTTTGACAGGTGAGGTAACTGAAGCACAGAGAAGTGAAGTGATTTGCCCAAGGTCACACAGCAGACAAGTGGTGGAGTCGGGATTAGAACCCAGATCCTTCTGACTCCCAGGACAGTGCTCCAACCACTAGGCCGTGTTGCTTCTCTGTCTTGAGGGACTCTCATAGTAAGGAGGTGGAAGACAGAAGAGGAGGCTTCAAAAGAGGTGGAAAATGAGAGATTGGAAGAGGACCAAGAGAGAAGCCAAGGATGGATAATGTTTCCAGGAGAAGGGAATGGACGACAGTGTCGAAGGCAGCTGAGAAGTTGAGGAGGATTAGGATGGAATAGAGGCCACTGGATTTGGCAAGAAGGCGATCATCGGTGACCTTTGAGAGGGCAGTTTCTGTGGAGCGAAGGGGGTGGAAGCCAGATTGGAGGGGGTCAAGGAGAGAATTGGAGGAGAAGAAGTGGAGGCAGCAGGGGTAGACAACTTGCTCTAGGAGTTTGGAGAAGAGTGGTAGGAGGGAGATGGAGTGGTAACTGGAAGGAGCCATGGGGTCAAGGGAGGAATTTTATTTAGAATGGGAGAGACAAGAGTATTTTTGAAAGCAGTGGGGGAAAAGCAATCTATAAACATTTGAAGACAGCTGTCAGGGAATAAGGAAGAGGTGCAAGTGCTTTGATATGGTGTGAAAGGATGGAGTTAGAGGCACAGGTGGAGGGAGTGGATTTGAGAGAAGGCAGGAGATCTTTTCTTGAGATACTGCTGGGAAAGATGGGCAAATTGAAGAAGGGACAGGAGAAGACAAGGACTGGAAAAGAGCTGGGGAGATTTTAGGGCGATTACATCTGATGGTTTCAATTTTCTCCACGAAGTTCGTGGCCAGGTCATTAGAGGGAGCGAGGGGACAGGGGTTTTGAAGAGGGAGTTAAACGTCTGAAAACTGGAGAGAACAATGGGCATGGGTGTCGATAAGGATGGAGAAATGATGTTGCCAGGCAGAGGAAAGAACCTGGAGAACTCATTCACTTCCACAGCTTTATCATCTCTATGTGGATGATTCCCAAATTTACAACTCCATTCCTGATTCTTTTATTCAGTCGTAGGTATTGAACACTTACTGTGTGCAAAGCACTGTACTAAGTGCTTGGGAGGGTACAATATAACAACAGACAGACACATTCCTGCCCACAATGAGCCCTTTCGCCTTCTCTGGAGCCTCACATTTCCTCCTATCTTCAGGGCATCTCTGCTTGGATGTCCCGCCAACCCCTCAAATTTAACACCCGAAAAGAACTTCTCATCTTCCTTTCCAAACCCTGCCCTCTGCATGATTTTCCCATCATCGTAGACAATACCACCATCCTACTTGTTTCACAAGCTCATAATCATGGCATTATCCTCAACTAAACTCTCTCATTCAACCCACCTATTCCATTCGTCACCAAATCCCATCCTTTCCATTTTTTGTAACAGAAATACAAAAATCCACGCTTTCCTCTCCTTCCAAATTGCTACCACATTAATCCAAGCACTTATCCTATCCAGCATCAACCTCCTTGCTGACTCCCCTGCCTCCTGTCTCTCCCCACTCCGGTCCATTCTGTACTATGATGCCTGGATCATTTTTCTGCAAAAAAGTTCAGTTTATGTTTTCCCCACTCCTCAGGAACCTCTAGTGGTTGCCCATCCACCTCGGCATCAAACAGAAAGTCCTCATCATTGGCTTTAAAGCACTCAATCATCTTGTTCCCTTCTATCTAAACTCACTGTTTTCCTAATACAACTCAGCCTGCACGATTTGTTCCTCTCATGACAATCTGCTCACTGTACCTTGGTCTTGTTTATCTAACCGCTGACCTCTCGCTCACATCTTGCCTCTGGCCTGGAATGCCCTCCCTTTTCATTTCCAACAGATGATGATTCTCCCCACCTTCAAAGTTTTATTGAAGGCACGTTTCCAAGATGCCTTCCCTGACTAGGCCTTCATTTCCTTTTTCTCCCACTCCCTTCTGCATCATACTTGATTTTGGATTTATACCCTTTATTCACCCCTCCCTCAGCCCCCAGCCTCTAAGTACAATTCTGAAATTTATATATATTAATGTCTGTCTCTCCCTCTAGAATGTAAGCTCACTGTGAGCAGGGAACACGTCTATCAACTCCACTGTACTGTAGTCTCCCAAGTGCTCAGCACATAGTAAGTGCTCAATGAACTGATTGAGGAGAGGACAGAGTTAAAGCCGGCAAGGTAAACTTGAAGTGGAAGAGTTTGACCTGATATCTAGATGTCTGCCAGTAGGGCTCTGTGGCTCATGTACAGGGGTGAAAGAAGCCGACTGAGGTGATCCAGAACTGTATGTTAGTGGTATGAGATTGACGGAGGGTTAGGGGAGCGAGTGAGTTCATTCAATAGTATTTATTGAGCGCTTACTATGTGCAGAGCACTGTACTAAGCGCTTGGAATGAACAAGTCGGCAACAGATAGAGACGGTCCCTGCCGTTAGACGGGCTTACAGTCTAATCGGGGGAGACGGACAGACGAGAACAATGGCAATAAATAGAGTCAAGGGGAAGAACATCTCGTAAAAACCGATGGCAACTAAATAGAATCGAGGCGATGTACAATTCATTAACAAAATAAATAGGGTAATGGAAATATATACAGTTGAGCGGACGAGTACAGTACTAAGGGGATGGGAAGGGAGAGGGGGAGGAGCAGAGGGAAAGGGGGAAAAGAGGGTTTAGCTGCGGAGAGGTGAAGGGGGGGTGGTAGAGGGAGTAGAGGGAGAAGAGGAGCTCAGTCTGGGAAGGCCTCTTGGAGGAGGTGAGTTTTAAGTAGGGTTTTGAAGAGGGGAAGAGAATCAGTTTGGCGGAGGTGAGGAGGGAGGGCGTTCCAGGACCGCGGGAGGACGTGGCCTGGGGGTCGACGGCGGGACGGGCGAGACCGAGGGACGGCGAGGAGGTGGGCGGCGGAGGAGCGGAGCGTGCGGGGTGGGCGGTAGAAAGAGAGAAGGGAGGAGAGGTAGGAAGGGGCGAGGTGATGGACAGCCTCGAAGCCTAGAGTGAGGAGTTTTTGTTTGGAGCGGAGGTCGATAGGCAACCACTGGAGTTGTTTAAGAAGGAGAGTGACGTGCCCAGATCGTTTCTGCGGGAAGATGAGCCGGGCAGCAGAGTGAAGAATCGACTGGAGCGGGGCGAGAGAGGAGGAAGGGAGGTCAGAGAGAAGGCTGACACGGTAGTCTAGCCGGGATATAACGAGAGCCCGTAGCAGTAAGGTAGCCGTTTGGGTGGAGAGGAAAGGGCGGATCTTGGCGATATCGTAAAGGTGAAACCGGCAGGTCTCGGTAACAGATAGGATGCGTGGGGTGAACGAGAGAGACGAGTCAAGGATGACACCGAGATCGCGGGCCCGAGAGACGGGAAGGACGGTCGTGCCATCCACGGTGATAGAGAAGTCTGGGAGAGGACCGGGTTTGGGAGGGAAGATGAGGAGCTCAGTCTCGCTCATGTTGAGTTTTAGGTGGCGGGCCGACATCCAGGTGGAGATGTCCCGGAGGCGGGAGGAGATGCGAGCCTGAAGGGAGGGGGAGAGGACAAGGGCGGAGATGTAGATCCGCGTGTCATCTGCGTAGAGATGGTAGTCAAAGCCGTGAGAGCGAATGAGTTCACCGAGGGAGTGAGTGTAAATGGAGAACAGAAGAGGGCCGAGAACTGACCCTTGAGGAACTCCAACGGTTAAAGGATGGGAGGGGGAGGAGGCGCCAGCGAAGGAGACCGAGAATGATCGGCCAGAGAGGTAAGAGGAGAACCGGGAGAGGACGGAGTCCGTGAAGCCGAGGTGAGATGAGGTATGGAGGAGGAGGGGATGGTCGACAGCGTCAAAGGCAGCAGAGAGGTCAAGGAGGATCAGAATGGAGTAGGAGCCATTGGATTTGGCAAGAAGGAGGTCACGGGTGACCTTAGAGAGAGCAGTCTCGGTAGAGCAGAGGGGACGGAAGCCAGATCGGAGGGGGTCCAGGAGAGAATGGGAGTTAAGGAATTCTAAGCATCGATTGTAGACGACTCGTTCTAGGATTTTGGAAAGGAAGGGTAGTAGGGAGATAGGGCGATAACTGGAGGGGGAAGTGGGGTCGAGAGCGGGTTTTTTTAGGATGGGGGAGACGTGGGCACGTTTGAAGGCAGCGGGGAAGGAGCCGTTGGAGATTGAGTGGTTAGAAATAGAAGTTAAGGAAGGGAGGAGGGCAGGGGCGACGGTTTTAATAAGGTGAGAGGGAATGGGGTCCGAGGCGCAGGTGGAGGGGGTGGCGCTTGCGAGGAGGGAGGAGATCTCCTCTGAGGATACTGCAGGGAAGGATGGGAGAGTAGGGGAGAGGGTCGGTGGGGGGGAGGGGAGAGGCGGAGGGGTGACTTTGGGGAGCTCAGACCTGATCGTGTTGATTTTCGTGAGGAAATAGGTGGCCAGATCATTGGGGGTGAGAGATGGGGGAGGGGGAGGAACAGGGGGCCTAAGGAGAGAGTTAAAGGTCCGGAACAATCGGCGGGGGTGAAGGGCATGGATGTCGATGAGGGAGGAGAAGAAGTTTTGCCTGGCGGAGGAGAGGGCAGAGTTAAGGCAGGAAAGGAGTTGAGTTCAGTAGAGACAGTGGTTTTGAGGGGATTCATTCATTCACTCAATAGTATTTATTGAGCGCTTACTAGGTGCAGAGCACTGTACTAAGTGCTTGGAATGTACAAATCGGCAACAGATAGAGACAGTCTTACAGGCCTTTGACAGGCTTACAGTCTAATCGAGGGAGACAGATAGACAAGAACAATGGCAATAAATAGAGTCAAGGGGAAGAACATCTCATTAAAACAATAGCAAATAAATAGAATCAGGGTGATGTACATTTCATTAAACAAAATAAATAGGGTGATGAAGATATATACAGTCGAGCGGACGAGTACAGTGCTGAGGGAATGGGACGGGAGAGGGGGAGGAGCAGAAGGATGGGGGGAGAAGAAGGTTTAGCTGTGGAGAGGTGAAGGGGGGGTAGAGGGAGCAGAGGGAAAAGGGGGAGTTTAGTCTGGGAAGGCCTCTCGAAGGAGGTGAGCTTTAAGTAGGGATTTGAAGAGGGGAAGAGAATTAGTTTGGCGGAGGTGAGGAGGGAGGGCATTCCGGGACCGCGGGATGACGTGGCTCAGGGGTCGACGGTGGGATAGGCGAGACCGAGGGATGGTGAGGAGGTGGGCGGCAAAGGAGCGGAACGTGCGGGGTGCGCAGTAGAAAGAGAGAAGGGAGGAGAGGTAGGAAGGGGCAAGGTGATGGAGAGCCTTGAAGCCTAGAGTGAGGGGATGGATTTGGTCATGGTGACTTGAGAAAACTGGATGCGGCAAAAGATCAGAGGTCTCTGTGGAGGAATGGGAAGCAGCGTGGCTTAGCAGAAAGAGCACAGGTTTGGGAGTCAGAGGACATGGGATCTGATCCTGGCTCCACCACTTGTCTGCTGTGTGATCTCAGGCAAGCCACTTAACTTCTCTGTGCCTCAGTTATCTCATCTGGAAAATAGGGATGAAGACTGTGAGCCTCACGTGAGACAACCATGTGGTATCTACCCCAGTGCTTAGAACAGTGCTTGGCACATACTAAGCACTTAACAAATACTATCATCATTATTATTATTATTAGATCTGAGGGCAGGGTGTATATGGGAGAGAAGACAGGGGAGGAGATAGTGATCAGATAGAGGGATTTCAGAGTTGGTGAGGGTAAAGACGGTACAGGGACTAGAGATGATGAGACAATAATAATAATGGGTTGAATGAGAGAGATGAGTCAGGGATGATGCCGACGTTACGGGCTTGTGAGACAGGAAGGATGGTGGGGCTGTCTATAATGGGGGGAAGTCACAGGGAGGACAGGTGTTGGGTGGGAAAATAAGGAGTTCTGTTTGGGATAGGTTAATTTTGAGGTGCAGGCAGGACATCCAATTCTTGAAGACAGAAAGAAAATGCTTAGTACAGTGCTTGGCACATAGTACACGGTAAACAAATAACAAGTACCATAGTAACTATAGCAGTAGTATTTATTAAACCCTTACTGCATGTAAAACCCTGTACTAAGTATTAGGAAAGAATACACAGGTGAGAATTAGACATGATCTCTGGGCCTCATGAGTCTGCTATCTAAATGCGAGTGGTTTGAAGATGTTGATTCAGCAGGAAATAAAGATGGGAGTGAGTAGATTTAGAAGGAGTAAGGGAATGGGTTCGGTGGCCCAGGTAAAAGCCAGTGGGAGAGATCCTCTTGAGAGATAGGCGGGAAGGATGAGAGAGTGGATGTAGCGGGAGGAGGGAGCAGAGGGAATCAGGTGTGGGGGAAGCTGGGGAACTCACTCAAGATGGTTTCAATTCTATCAACTATCTATCAATTCTATCAAGTAGTTGGTGAGGCTATTGCAGGCAAGAGAGGGAGAGATGGTGGCACTGGAGTCTTCAGAGAGTAGCAGTTGGTCTGAAGTAATTGGGGGAAACAAGTGGTATGGGAGTAGGTGATGGAGGAAAGGTAGTGTGTCTGAGCAGAAGAAAGCGCAGAGTTGAAGTAGGCAAGAGTGATTTAGAAATGACAGAAGTCAGCCTGGTGTCTGAATTTTCTCCAACAGAACCCAGCAATACAAGCGTAAGAGTGGAGGAAGTGTGCTGTCTGGGAGATCCAGGGCTGGGGGTTGGTCATGAATGAATGGTGGGATGTGGTGGAGGGTGTTGAGTTTCAAGGAGAGGGTGGCGCTGAGGGGGTGGATTGGTGCAAGAAGGAATGGTTGGAGAGGGTTATTTATGAGTTGTGAGGTTGGCAATAGTACAGTGGCTTGTGGTAATGAGAGCCAGATTGGTGTGTTCCAACCGGGACGTGGGTCGAGGTGAGGTGGAACAGGAAATTGGGTGTGTCTAAGTAAGAGGAAGTGGGAAGCAAAGGGTTTTCAGAAATATCCACGTGGAAGTTGATGTCTTCGAGAGGTCCTGGAGAACGTAACCAAGCATCAAAATCAAGAGGAAAAGTGGAGGGCTGGTAGATGTTGGCAACCAAGAGTTGGAGTGGGTAGAAAGGGGATGACATGGGGGCAAAAGGAAGGATGGGGAGAGGTGGAGGGGGTGGGGGCATGCCGAAACGGCACTGGGGACTGAGGAGCGGGCTGACCCCTCCCACCGCCTCTGTCATCTGCAGTGAGCTGGGCTTCAGTGGTCAATCTTTCATTCATTCAATAGTATTTATTGAGTGCTTACTATGTGCAGAGCACTGTACTAAAGCGCTTGGAATGTACAAATCGGTAACAGATAGAAACAGTCCCTTCCCTTTGACGCGCTCACAGTCGTGAGGGATCGGGGTGAATGGAGCCAGGAGAGCTTTATTCATTCATTCAATTGTATTTATTCAGTGCTTACTGTGTGCAGAGCACTGTACTAAGCATTTGGAAAGTACAGTAGAGCGGTAAAGAGAGACAATCCCTGCCCACAGCATGCTTACAGTCTAGAGGGGGGAAGACAGACATCAAAACAAGTAAACAGGCATCAATATAGATAAATAGAATTATAGATATATACACACACATACATAAGTGCCACGGGGCAGAGAGAGGGTGGGAAGAGCAAAGGGAGTGAGTCTAGGTGATGTGGAAGGGAGGGGGGGCTGAGGAAAAGGGGGCTTTGTCTGGGAAGGCCTCCTGGAGTAAGGCTTTGAAGGAGGGAAGAGTGATTGGCAGATTTGAGGAGGGAGGGTATTCCAAGCTACAGGTAGGATGGGGGCCAGGGGTCGGTGGTGAGACAGGGGAGGTGGAGGCCCAGTGAGGAGATTAGCGGCGCCAGAGGAGCAAAGTGTGCAGGCTGGGATGTAGAAGGAGAGAAGGGAGGTGAGGTAGGAGGGGGCAAGGGGATGGAGAGCTTTGAAGCCAACAGTGAGGAGTTTTTGCTTGATACGGAGGTTGATAGGCAACCACTGGAGATTTTTGAGGAGAGGGGTGACATGCCCTGAATGTTTCTGTGGATGAAGGGTCTCAGGCTACAGGGCTCGACTCCCGAGACTGCATCCAGGTACGGTTGTTGGGATGAAGGCATGAGGGGTAGAAACAGGTGAGATGGGATGAGGTGGTGTTGGCATTTTTGGAGTGAGATGATCTAGTGGAAAGAACACAGGGCTGACAGAGGACCTGGGTTCTAATCCTGACTCTGCCACTTATCTCCTGGGTGACCTTGGGTAAGTCCCTTGTCTTCTCTATGCCTCGGCTTCGTCCTGAAAAATGGGGATTCAATACCTGTTCCCCCTCCACTGAGACAGTGAGCTCTATGTAGGGCAGATCCGACCCTGATTAATTTGAATATGCCCCAGTGCTTAGTACAGTGCCTGGCACATAGTAAGCTCTTCAAAATCATCACTGTTGCTGTTATTATTGTTGTTGTGTGGTGACAGCAGACAGGAGAAATCGGGTAGTGTGGTTGTTGAGGAGGGTGATTGAGGGTAATTGAGGGGGATAGAAGACGCGGGAAGTAGCTACTAGATGGTGGGCCTGGAAGCCGGTCAGGTGTGGGAGAGAGACTCCGGTCACCCCTCGGTCGAACAGAAGAGTGGAGTGACTCCAAATTCTCTGTAAAGGATTTCTGTCTGCCCCATTCAATGTAAGCTCCTTGAGGTCTAGGGGCAATACTGTTTACTTCTATCGTACCCTCCCTGGCGTTTAGGCCAATGAAGCATTCAACACCACTGGGGAAAATGGCATCATCCAGGGCAGAGGATAGACCGGAAAGTAGCCCGGGAGCCCTGGGCTGGAAGCCTGAGGCCTGAGGACTAGGCCCAGTTCAGGGTGACTTCAGACACCTGGCTACCCTGAGGCATGGAAAATTTATCCCCTTCTCCTATTCCCATGATGTCACTAGGTGAAACTCCTTATGATGTCAATGAATTATGTGGCGTGCATACACAATATATCATAATGATGTCAGGTGGAATTCCTGAACCAGGAGTGTATCTCCAGGTAAGAAGGAGCAGGGGGGCTGGAGGGAGGAGGCCCCACTCCCTTCATCACTCCAGAGTCATTGCCTTTACCTCTGGATGGACGCTTTCAAATTTTGACCTGCCCTCTTTGATGTTATTCCCAGTGGGGGCTGTGTCTGATGTACCATATGAAGCCAGCCCTGTTTTGGCCTCTGCTCCGCCCTGCCCCTTCCACGCTGAGGGATCTTGGGTCGGTCACCTCCGTTCCTCTAGGTCTCAGTTTTCCAATCTGTACAAGGAACAGAATAATCCCCAGAGAAGATGAAACCAGACCAGCAGGAGTGATTTTAGGGTTCCTTTCACTGCCTATGTCATCCCCTCTCCAGAGAGCTGGAGACCATGACAACGATGGCGGACGAGCCATTGGCGAGGCTGTGATTTATAGAGGATGGAACGTTCTGGAGAAGATGTATCCATGGAGTCTCTATGAATCGGACACAACTCAGTGGCATGAGAGAGAGAGAGAGAGAGAGAGAGAGAGTGGCCAGGGGCAAGAGAATGGAGAACCATTTGGGGTCTTTGGGGGCCTGAATTTTGGTAGTCCAAAAGGAAACGAAATACTTTCCATCTGTATTTCATTTGGACTGAGCCGTGAATAATAATAATAATAATAATAATGCTGGTATTTGTTAAGCAATTACTATGTGCCGAGCACTGTTCTAAGCGCTGGGGTAGACACAGGGGAATCAGGTTGTCCCACGTGGGGCTCACAGTCTAATCCCCATTTTACAGATGAGGGAACTGAGGCACCGAGAAGTTAAGTGACTTGCCCAAAGTCACACAGCTGACAAGTGGCCGAGGCGGAATTCGAACCCATGACCTCTGACTCCAAAGCCCGTGCTCTTTCCACTGAGCCACGCTGCTTCTCTACTTCTGAACTTAAACAGAAACGAGTTTGTGTAATAGGTTGGAGACAAGGAGATTTAGAACACTGGGCTGAATCCCAGGTCTGGGTATGTGACTAAAGCCGCTGCTGACCCTGGCCTCCTCCCTTAGAGAAGTTGTGTGAAGGAGGCCCAGAAAGTAACCCTACCAAGTTACCCCCAAGATGTACTGCACAGTTAAACACCCCTATCCCCACAAAGTTCCAGCTCAGCCTGCTACTCTGACTCCTGTCCTGAAGTCCTAGTATGCTTCCCGCCCTCTGGCATCCCCAACAACCACGTGGGTCTCCTAATACCCCAGAAAAGATTCCCCGACCTTAAAATGAGGAAATGAGAGATGACAAGAACAAGAAAAACCCAACAAAACCTCTCGCCTTTTCCACGTGCACATGTGCGCACACAGACATTCAGACCCAGGCATCTTCCACTGATATAATAGACAGTTTCCTAGTACTAATTACCCTCTTCGAAAGTAGAAAGATCTAAGGAAGTAATGGTTTGGGTGGGGACTTTTCTTGCCTAATACTGCTCCCATGACTGACTGAATTTAAGGATTCTTGAAGAATTAATCCAACAGTTGATCAATGGATTGCATTTATTTAACACCATACTAAGCGCTTGGGAGCCTACAAAATTATAGAGTTGGTAGAAATGTTTCCTGACTACACTGAGCTTACAGTCTACAGTGGGAGACAGTGATTGACATAAATGTTTACAGATATATAGGTAAGTGCTGTGGGGCTGGGGGAAGGGTAAATAAAGGGAAAGAGCCTGGGCCTGGGAGTCACAGGACACAGGACCTGGGTTCTAAACCTAGCTCTCTTATGTATCTGTGGAGTGACCTTAGGCAAGTCACTTGACTGCTCTGTTTCTCAATTTCCTCATATGCAAAATGGGATTCAATGCCTGTTCTCCCTCTTACTTAGCCTGTGATCCCATGTGGGACCTGATCATTTTAGCGTTTAGCACACAGTAATTGCTTCACAAACACCACATTTATTTGGGGTGTCTCGAGGAGTGGTAAGTATCCTGGTCCATACTCAGAGTCCAGCAGCAGAGTCGTCTCCAGGTGGAAAGTTGGGATAAGCTTGAGTGCGTTCCCCTGGCTCCAGGGTCTGTGACCCTTCTTCCATAAAGCCCAAGTCCCAGCCCTGCCTAGTGGGAACCCATGCTGTTGACCCCCCAAAGGCTGGGATTTTGGGGGTTCTTGGCCATCACACCCGTATATAAGGAAATACCAGTCGGTAAAAGGGTAAATTCCAAAGCCTCTAGGAAGCACTGTGTTTTGCGTAACCAATGACGAGCTAAATCAACCCTTATTAAGCCCTGAGGATAACAAAGTGGATCTGACACCTTCCTGTAGACATTTCCAAAATAGTTTTCCACATGTGAGTATTCTAGGTGAGAAGGGAAAGACACCTCAAATATACCACGATTCAACCCCTCCAAGAGCTACATGGGACTCTTTGGGTAGGATCCAAATTTTGGGCCATGAAAGCAATTGCTGTTTCTTTGATACTGGGTTTTGGTTCTGTTTTGGTTTTTAGCCTTCAAATTTCCCCCAGTTTTTCTCTTTCTCTGAAAGGCCCTCGATACTATGGAAACAGTGATGTCATCACAACACCTGGGAATTGGTAACAGTCAGGGTAGAGGCTGAAGTCATTGAAATAGCAGCTGGAGGCATAAAGAAGTTATGGGGTAGGAAAACTGGCAGATCCCCCAGTTATTTCAACATCCATCAACATTTTCTCAGGGGTGAGTGGTGCTGTTGGATGGGGCTGAGTGATGTGTTTTTTGTGGGTGGCTGTGGAAGTGGGTTAAGTTCACTGTGGACAGGGAATGTGCCTGTTCTATTGTTAAATTGAAATAATTATGGTACTTGTTAAGGCTTACTCTGTGCCAAGCACTGTTCGAAACACTGGGGTAGATACGTGTTAATGCGGTTGGACACAGTCCCTGTCCCACACAGGGCTCATACTCTTAGTCCCCAGGTTACAGATGAGGTAACTGAAGACCAGAGAAGTGAAGTGACTTGCCCAAAATCACCCAGCAGACATGTGGCAGAGCTGGGATTAGAACCCTAGTCCTTCTGACTCCCAGACCTATGCTCTATCCAATAAGCCATGCTGTTACTCTTCCAAGCACTTAGCCCAGTGCTCTGTGCACAGTAAGTGCTCAGGAAATACAATTGAATGAATGAAAACAGGGTGGAGATACAGGGGAGGTGTGAAAGGAGGAGGTTAAAGAGTAGCAATCACCAGTGGGAGGCTGAATGCTCTCCTCTCCCCGCTGGGGTCGGGGTGAGGGCGGAAAAAGGAAGGTGCTGGAATTAGCCAATCAATGGTATTTATTGAGTGCTTACTATGTGAAGAGCACTGTACTCAGGGCTTGGGAGAGAACCATACAACAGAATTAGTGGATACGTCCCCGGCCCTTAATGAGATTACGGAGTAGAAAGGGGAAGCCTGACTTCTCGCTCTGGACTACCAACTGCTCAGGTGATGGAAGGCTAGAAGCCAAGATGGGAGGGAAGCAGGGAGGGGTGGTGAATCTCAGCTTGCCCAGGCCCAGACCATCGGCCTGGTCTGGGACGCAGAACGTGTCCCTCTGGCAACGGGATCGGTTGGCCATCAGGGGAAAATACTGGCTCTCATGTGGGCCTTCCAAGTCGGTTCCTGGTCAGTTAAGAGCAGGAAAAGAGAAATGTTCCTCTCCAACTTAAACCAAGTTGCAATGAGACCCCACAGAGAACTGACCATTCTCTCTTACCTCTGGCTCTCAGGTGGGATGGGGGAGGAATTGACATTGAGCTACGGTTGGCTACCTCAGCCCAAACGCTGGTCTCCTCATCTTCAAAGCCCTACTGAAATCGCATCTCCCCCAGGAAGTCTTCCCTGGGCAATCCCTCATCTCCCCACCCTACTTCCTCCACTACTGCATCACCAGCTGAACTTCTTGCTACCCACTCCCTCTCCCCCCTGTACTTATGTATGAAGCTTTATAATCTGCTGCTTCCTCCTATCTATAATTTTTTATAATCTGTCTCACCCATTAGACAGTAAACTCTCTGAGGCAGGGATCATGTCTGCTAACCCTACTGCACGATCCCAAGCACTTAATACAGTGGTCTGCCCAGTGGAAACACTCATTAGATACTGTAGATGGTTTTGAGACCAATTTGACATGGCCAGAAAGTGGAGGTGGGTGGCCAGTTAAAACTGGTCTTTTTTCCACTGTGGCTGAGAAAGTCCACCAGCCCCCACTGTGCCACTGAAGTCTTGTATTATTGTTATTATTAGTAGTAGTAAATAATGATAATAAGTATCCTTTGAAACAATCAGAACTCAATGCATTTACTCTCTATCTTTGCAAACGATCCTCCCCTCCCTCTAATATTTGTGGCCGAGCTGTCTCTGGGCTGTCATTCATGGACTGGTCACAGGTATTTGGTGCTGTAGGGTAAACGGTCATACGGAGTCCCCCGTGTTGGACTGCTCTGTGACCTTGGGCAAATCACTTAACTTCTGTGGGCCTCTTTTTCCTCATGTGTAAAATTGGGATTAGATCCCTGTTTTCCATTCCTCTCAACGTGAATTGAGAGCCAGAGGTAAAACAGGGGCTATGTCCAGCCCAGTACTTAATACAGTGCTTGGCGGGATCTCCCCTCCCTTGGAGGTGCGCCTTGGACCGCCAGCCCCCTTATTCCCAGCTGAATCCGCCGCCACATGGACTCGGGATCTCCGTTCCCTTGGAGCTGTGCCTTGGACCGCCGGTCGCCTTATTCCCGGCTGAATCTGCCGCCACATGGACTCGGGATCTCTGTTCCCTTGGAGCTGCACCTTGGACTGCCCATCCCTTATTCCCAGCTAGCTCTTTGGCTGCCGATCGCCGACACATCTGCGCCGGGACCGCCTCTCCTTTGGAGCCGCGCCTTGGACCGCTGGTCCCTATTCCTGGCTGAATATTTCTCCTCCAGTCATCGCCGCCACGTCGACTCGGGACTTCTGCTCCCTTGGAGCCACGCTATCAGACTTCAGTGACCTGCCCCGGGCTTATGGTCAGCTCACCAACCCGGACTTCTGCACCCCCGCTCAAGGACTCCGACAATGAGGATTCCCCGCCCCCCCGAGCCCCCACGCCACCGCAGGCCCCACAGCCACCAGATCCACGAGTAGCTCCCAGACCTCCCCACAACTTTCGCTGACTCTCCAGACCTGATAGCAAACCTGTGCCGCAGGACTCTATTCTCCCCAGCCCCCTCCTCCCCCACCCCCAGAGTGGTGGGACATTAGGCTCCCCTGCTCGGGCCTTGGAACATCGTGCTCCCCTGCTCAGGCCTTGGGTCATTGTGCTTCCCTGCTCCTCCCACCCCGGGCCTTGGGACACTGTGCTCCCCAACCGCCCTCCCCCTACTCCGCCCGGAAGCGACCATACTTTGGGAAGCCCTCACTCCCTCTTCCCCCGTGAGGTGATTTATTTCCCCCGCCCCCCCTTCCCCTCCCCCATCCCCGGGCAACAATGCCCTTGTTCTCACTGTGTTACCTTACCTTAGCCGCCACCTGCGCCCGCAACCCACATGGGACTTCCTCAGGGCTCCCTCTGCCGCCTCAGAGACATTTGGACCATGAGCCCCAAGACTCTCCTTGCTGCTAGTCTTTTGACTTTCTTAGTCAACACCCGACCCTGATCATCAACTGCTTATTAATAATATTTTATTGTACCATGTTACTATATTACCGCTTTCGCATGTTATGGTTAATTGTTCTCAGTGCTGCCACCTTCCTCTCTGGCCTCACCATGTCCTTCCATCCCCCTCCCCCCATCTGCCCCTCCCAATCCTCTCCTTCCCCTTCCCCTCTCTCGCCCAGCTCTTTCCCGCTCTCTCTTCTGCCTTCTCCCCTCCTCCCCACCCCCATCCTAGATCCCCACTTTACCAGCGCCACCCCTCTTCCCCCTCCCACTACGCTCCTCCCCCCCAACCCCCTCCTCCACACTCCCCCCTTCCCTCTTCCCCACCCACCCACGCCCCATCCCAGTCCTCCTGTCCCACCCCCACCCCTCTTCCCCCTCTCCCCGTCCAGGGCCCCGCCACCTCGTTCCCATCCAAACCCTCCCCTCCCCTCTCTCTCCCCCATGCACCCACAGCTACTTTCAAGTGTGGCCTCTGGAACCCCCACTCCATTACAGGTAAACTATCTTTCATCCTTGACCTTTTCCTTTACCGCTCTCTCCTCCTCCTCGCCCTTACGGAAACCTGGCTCACTGCTGAAGACACGGTCTCCACTGCTGCTCTTTCCAGCGGAGGCCTCTCCTTCTCCCACTCCCCCAGACTCACCGGAAAGGGAGGAGGCGTCGGCTTCCTCCTCTCACCCCGATGGCGCTTCCACACTATCCCTCCCCTCCCTTCCCTCTCCTTCCCCTCCTTTGAAGCTCATATCATTCGCCTCTACCACTCCCTCCAGATGTTTGTAGCCGTCATCCACCGTCCTCCTGGTCCCACCACTGACTTCTTCCAGCACCATGACCCCTTTCTCACCTTCCTTCTCTCCTTCTCTCTGCCCACTCTGATCCTCGGAGACTTCGATATCCACATGGATGAACCCGGTGACTCCTCTGCCACCCGCCTGCTGTCGCTCCTCGACTCTGCCGACCTGCTCCACACCTCGCCCACTCACCAACTTAGTCACACCCTCGATCTCATCGTCGCCTACCGCTGCACTATCTCCTCCCTCACCAACTCTGAAATCCCTCTCTCGGGATTTCTCACCTTCTCACCTGCCTCCTCTGTCACACTCTCTCCCCCTGCAAATCTGTATTACTCCCCCACAGAGACCTTCGCTCTCTTGATCCCATCCATCTCTCCAAAAGCATCTCTCCCCACCTTGCCTCCCTGTCCTCTCTTCCACTCTCGATGATCAAGTCACCGCTCTGAACTCCACCCTCTCTACTCATCTCAACTCACTCGCCCTCTTTTCCCTCTGCCTCTCTCGCTCCACTAACCCACAGCCCTGGGTCTCCGCCTCTGTCCGCCTCCTAAACTATTATGCTCAAGCTGCTGAGTGCTGCTGGTGAAGGTCCAAGCACCGAGCCAACCTTGTCCATTTCAAATGTATCCTTTCCTGCCTTAACGCTGCCCTCTGCCAGGCAAAACTTCTTTTCTTCCCTCATTAACACCCATGCCCGTCACCCCCACCAATTGTTCCGGACCTCTAATTCTCTCCTCAGGCCCCCGTTCCTCCCCCTCCCCCATCCCACACCCCCAACGATCTGGCCATCTACTTCTTCACAAAAATTAACACAATCAGGTCTGAGCTCCCCAAAGTCACCCCTTCGCCTTCTGCCTTCCCCCACCAACCCTCTCCCGTACTTTCCCATCTTTCCCTGCAGTATCCTCAGAGGATATCTCCCTCCTCGCAAGTGCCACTCCCTCCACCTGTGCTTCGGACCCCATTCCCGCTCACCTTATAAAAACCATTGCCCCTTCCCTCCTCCCTACCTTAACTTCTATCTTTAACCACTCACTCTCCAATGGCTTCTTCCCCTCTGCCTTCAAACATGCTCGTCTCCCCCATCCTACCCCTCCCAATCCTGTTATCCTTCCACTTCCCTTTCCAGTTATTGCCCTATCTCCCTACTACCCTTCCTTTCCAAGCTCCTAGAATGAGTCATCTACACTCGCTGCCTAGAATTCCTTAACTCCAATTCTCTCCTGGACCCCCTCCAATCTAGCTTCTGTCCCCTCCACTCTACCGAGACTGCTCTCTCAAAGGTCACCTATGACCTCCTTCTTGCCAAATCCAATGGCTCCTTCTCTATCCTCATCCTCCTTGACCTCTCAGCTGCCTTTGACACTGTAGACCATCCCCTTCTCCTCCACACCTTATCTCACCTTGGCTTCACAGACTCTATCCTCTCCCGGTTCTCCTCTTATTTTTCTGGCCGTTCATTCTCAGTCTCCTTCGTGGGCTCCTCCTCCCCCTCCCTCCCCCTCTAACTGTAGGGGTTCCTCAAGTGTCAGTTCTCGGCCCTTTTCTGTTCTCCATCTACACTCACTCCCTTGGTGAACTCATTTGCTCCCACGGCTTCAACCATCATCTCTATGCTGATGACACACAAATCTACATCTCTGCCCCTGTCCTCTCCACCTCCCTTCAGGCACATATCTCCTCCTGCCTCTGGTACGTCTCTACCTGGATGTCTGCCCGCCACCTAAAACTCAACATGTCCAAAACTGAGCTCCTTATCTTCCCTCCCAAGCCCTGTCATCTTCCTGACTTCCCTATCACTGTGGATGGTACGACCATCCTTCCCGTCTCTCAAGCCCGCAACCTTGGTGTCATCTTTGACTCGGCCCTCTCATTCACCCGACACATCCAATCCGTCACCAAGGCCTGCTGGTCTCACCTTTATAATATCACCAAGATCCAACCTTTCCTCTCCACCCCAATGGCTATCTTACTGGTACAGGCTCTCATAATATCCCAGCTGGATTATTGTGTCAGCCTTCTCTCCAATCTCCCTTCCTCCTGCCTCTCCCCGCTCCAGTATATTCTTCAATCCACTGCCCGGCTCATCTTCCTGCAGAAACACTCTGGGCATGTGACTCCCCTTCTTAAAAACCTTCAGTGGTTGCCTATCAACCTCTGCACGAAACAAAAACTTCTCACTCTAGGCTTCAAGGCTCTCCATCCCCTTGCCCCCTCCTACCTCTCCTCCCTTCTCTCTTTCTACTGCCCACCCCATAGGCTCTGCTCCTCTGCCGCCCACCTCCTCACCGTCCCCCGTTTTCACCTATCCCCCCGTTGACCCCTGGCCCACGTCCTCCCGCTGTCCTGGAATGCCCTCCCTCCTCACCTCCGCCAAGCTCTCTTCCCCTCTTCAAAGCCCTACTGAGAGCTCACCTCCTCCAAGAGGCCTTCCCAGACTGAGCTTCCCCTTTTCCCTCTGCTCCCTCTCTGCCCCCCTTCACCTCCCCTCAGCTAAGCCCTCTTTTCCCCCCTTTCCCTCTGCTCCTCCCCACTCCCTTCCCCTCCCCTCAGCACTGTGCTCATCTGCTCATTTGTATATATTTTTATTACCCTATTTATTTTGTTAATGAGATGTACATCCCCTTTATTCTATTTATTGCTATTGTTTTTGTCTGTCTCCCCCGATTAGACTGTAAGCCCGTCAATGTGTAGGGATTGTCTCTATCTCTTGCCGTATTGTACATTCCAAGCGCTTAGTACAGTGCTCTGTACATAGTAAGCGCTCAATAAATATTATTGAATGAATGAATGAAGTGCTTATTAAATACCACAAGTATTATTAGGGTGTCAATCAATCAAGGTTTATTGGAGGCATATCTCCTCCATTAGGCCTTCCCAGAATAAGCCCCACTTTTCTTCATCTCCCACTCCCTTCTGACTTGCTCCCTTTGCCCTTCCCCCCTCCCAGCCCCTAAGCACTTATTATTATTATTATTATTATTATTATGATGGTATTTGTTAAGCACTTACTATGTGCCAAGCACTATTCTAAGCCCTGGGGTAGATACAAGGTAATCAGGTTGTCCAATGTGGAGCTCACAGTCTTAATCCCCATTTTACAGATGAGGTAACTGGGCAGGTCACTTAACTTCTCTGTACCTCAAAGTCACACAACTGATGAGTGGCGGAGCCGGGATTAAAACCCATAACCTCTGACTCCCAAACCCGGGCTGTTTCCACTAAGCCGTGCTGCTTCTCATTCTACTTATGTACCTATCTGTAATTTCTTCATTTGTATTGATGTCTGTCTCCCCGCTTAAACACTATAAACTTTTTGTGGGCAGGGAATGTGTCAGTTTATTGTTGTATTGTGCTCTCCCAAGCACTTAGTACCGTGCTTTGCACAGAGTAAGTGCTCAATAAATATGAATGAATGAATGAATAATAATAGTAATTGTAAGGTGCTTACAATGTACCAAGCACTGTTTGTGGCTTAGTGGAAAGACCATGGGCTTGGGAATCAGAGGTCATGGGTTCTAATCCCAGCTCTGCCACTTGTCTTTTGTGTGACCTTGGCAGGTCACTTCACTTCTCTGGGCCTCAGTTACCTCATCTGTAAAATGGGGATTAAGACTGTGAGCTCCAAGCATGACAATCTGATTATCTTGTACCTACCCCAGCACTTGGAACAGTGCTTGGCATATAGTAAGTGCTTAATAAATGCCATCATCATTATTATTATTATTATTCCAAGTGCTGGGGAGCATTCAAGTTAATCACGTTGGACACAGTCCCTGTCCTATTCCCGAATATGCTCTGGGAACAAGCTGCACCTGATCCTTCTTGATGTCAATCAATCATTCAATCATTTAATGGTATTTAATGAGCAGTCAAAGTGCTTGGGAGAATACAATACAATAAAGTTGGTAGACATATTTCCTACCCACTGGTTCCACGATGGGTTAGATCATTTTGCTCCATGAAATGTTTATTTATTAAAAATTGGTATTTGTTAAGTGCTTACGATGTGACAAGCACTGTTCTAGGCACTGGGATAGCTACAAACTAATCAGATTGGACACTGTCCCTTTCCCACATAGTGCTCACAGTCTTAATCCCCATTTTACAGATGAGGTAACTGAGGCACAGGGAAATGACTTGCCCAAGGTCACAGCAGACAAGTGGCAGAGCTGGGATTCGAACCCAGTTACTTTTGACTCCCAGAGCCATGCACTATCCAACAGACCACACTGCTTCTCTTATTCAGGAGAAATCCTTCAAGCTGATGCAGTAAAGGGACAGTTCATAATGGCTACTGATTGATCGGATCAGATTTGATATTAGCCGATCACCCGATCTTTGGAGAAGGGGGCAGTGCCAGGGAGGAGGGATTTTCTGTGAAGCTTGGTAGGAGAAAGGGACTCACTCCTGGGGAGAAGATTGTGGACGAGAGCTTCTGTAGTTTCCTCTCAAACTGAAGAGTGTGTGGGTGAACCTGGAGCTGACCCCCGAGACAGGGGGGTCTCCGGGAAGGGTGGAGAGAACCGCTGCTTCCTCCACTGCAGCTAGACTGTGCGTGTCAAGGGGCAGATCCTTCTCCCTCCCCTCAGGGCAGAAAAGTGATGTAAACTGAAGCGGCTCTGCCCCAGCTATCGGGAGGATTCGTACCGCCCGAGATCCGTCTCCCCATTTGTCAGTCTAGAGTGGGGAAAGCAGGAAAACACCTGCGGCTCCTTGCCAACCCTGGATCCTCTGGCCCTGGCCCCAGGGAGGGTGGAAAGACGAAACAAAAAGTCCAGTGTTGGTTTCCTTTTTATTTTAAAAAAAAGTGACAGAAAAAATCCTCCGGGACCAGTAATCAATCAATCGTATTTATTGAATGCTTACCATGTGCGGAGCCATGTGCTCAGCACTTGGGAGAGTATGACACAATAGAATTAGCAGACATGTTCCCTGCCTATGACGAGCTTGCAGTCTAGGGGGGAGACGGATGGGCAGGGACTGTCTCTATCTGTTGCCGATTTGTACATTCCAAGTGCTTAGTACAGTGCTCTGCACATAGTAAGCGCTCAATAAATACTATTGAATGAATGAACTAATATGAACATTTTATAATATAAAATTTAAAAATATGTACATAAGTGTTGTGGGGTTGGGGCGAATATCAAATGCCCAAAGGTCACAGATCATTCATTCATTCAATAGTATTTATTGAGCGCTTACTATGTGCAGCACTGTACTAAGCGCTTGGGATGAACAAGTCGGCAACAGATAGAGACGGTCCCTGCCGTTTGACGGGCTTACAGTCTGATCGGGGGAGACGGACAGACGAGAACAATGGCAATAAACAGCGTCAAGGGGAAGAACATCTCGTAAAAACCGATGGCAACTAAATAGAATCGAGGCGATGTACAATTCATTAACAAAATAAATAGGGTAACGAAAATATATACAGTCGAGCGGACGAGTACAGTGCCGTGGGGATGGGAAGGGAGAGGTGGAGGAGCAGAGGGAACGGGGGAAAATGAGGCTTTAGCTGCGGAGAGGTGAAGGGGGGATGGCAGAGGGAGTAGAGGGGGAAGAGGAGCTCAGTCTGGGAAGGCCTCTCGGAGGAGGTGAGTTTTAAGTAGGGTTTTGAAGAGGGAAAGAGAATCAGTTTGGCGGAGGTGAGGAGGGAGGGCGTTCCGGGACCGCGGGAGGACGTGACCCGGGGGTCGACGGCGGGATAGGCGAGACCGAGGGACGGTGAGGAGGTGGGCGGCGGAGGAGCGGAGCGTGCGGCGTGGGCGGTGGAAAGAGAGAAGGGAGGAGAGGTAGGAAGGGGCGAGGTGATGGAGAGCCTTGAAGCCTAGAGTGAGGAGTTTTTGTTTGGAGCGGAGGTCGATAGGCAACCACTGGAGTTGTTTAAGAAGGGGAGTGACACGCCCAGATCGTTTCTGCGGGAAGATGAGCCGGGCAGCGGAGTGAAGAATAGACCGGAGCGGGGCGAGAGAGGAGGAAGGGAGGTCAGAGAGAAGGCTGACACGGTAGTCTAGCCGGGATATAACGAGAGCCCGTAATAGTAAGGTAGCCGTTTGGGTGGAGAGGAAAGGGCGGATCTTGGCGATATCGTAGAGGTGAAACCGGCGGGTCTCGGTAACGGATAGGATGCGTGGGGTGAACGAGAGGGACGAGTCAAGGATGACACCGAGATTGCGGGCCTGAGGGACGGGAAGGATGGTCGTGCCATCCACGGTGATAGAGAAGTCTGGGAGAGGACCGGGTTTGGGAGGGAAGATGAGGAGCTCAGTCTCGCTCATGTTGAGTTTTAGGTGGCGGGCCGACGTCCAGGTGGAGACGTCCCGGAGGCGGGAGGAGATGCGAGCCTGAAGGGAGGGGGAGAGGACAGGGGCGGAGATGTAGATCTGCGTGTCATCTGCGTAGAGATGGTAGTCAAAGCCGTGAGAGCGAATGAGTTCACCGAGGGAGTGAGTGTAAATGGAGACAGAAGAGGGCCGAGAACTGACCCTTGAGGAACTCCAACAGTTAAAGGATGGGAGGGGGAGGAGGCTCCAGCGAAGGAGACCGAGAATGACCGGCCAGAGAGGTAAGAGGAGAACCAGGAGAGGATAGAGTCCGTGAAGCCAAGGTGAGATAAGGTATGGAGGAGGAGGGGATGGTCGACAGTGTCAAAGGCAGCAGAGAGGTCACGGAGGATTAGAATGGAGTAGGAGCCATTGGATTTGGCAAGAAGGAGGTCACGGATGACCTTAGAGAGAGCAGTCTCGGTAGAGCGGAGGGGACGGAAGCCAGATCGGAGGGGGTCTAGGAGAGAATGGGAATTAAGGAATTCTAGGCATCGATTGTAGACGACTCGTTCTAGGATTTTGGAAAGGAAGGGTAGTAGGGAGATAGGACGATAACTGGAGAGGGAAGTGGGGTCAAGAGCGGGATTTTTTAGGATGGGGGAGACGTGGGCACGTTTGAAGGCAGAGGGGAAGGAGCCCTTGGAGATTGAGTGGTTAGAAATAGAAGTTAAGGAAGGTAGGAGGGCAGAGGCGATGGTTTTAATAAGGTGAGAGGGAATGGGGTCCGAGGCGCAGGTGGAGGGGGTGGCACTTGCGAGGAGGGAGGAGATCTCCTCTGAGGATACTGCAGGGAAGGATGGGAAAGTAGGGGAGGGGGTTGGTGGGGGGGAGGGGAGAGGCGGGGGGTGACTTTGGGGAGCTCAGACCTGATCCAAGTGCATAGATGATGTAGAAGGGAAAGCGAGCTGGGAAGGCTTAATCGAGGAAGGCCTCTTGGAGATGTGATCTTAATAATACTTTGAAAGTGGAAAGAGTGGTGGTCTGGTGCATATGGAAGGGAAGGAAGTTCCAGGCTAAAGGAGGATGTGGGAAAGGGGTCAGCAGTGAGATAGATGACTTTGGGGCACAGTGAGTAAGCTGGCTCTAGAGGAGCAGAGTGCGGGCTGGGCTGTAGTAGGAAATCAGTGAGGTGAGGAAGGATGGGAAGAGCTGATTAAGTGCTTTAAAGCTAATGGTACGGATTTTCATTCACTCATTCATTCAATCGAATTTATTAAGTGCTTACTGTGTGCAAAGCACTGTAATCAGCTCTTGGGAAAGTACAACAAAACAGTGACATTCCCTGCTCACAATAAGCTCACAGTCTAGAGTTGGGTGGGGGAGAAAAAGACATCAATACAAATAAATACAATTATAGATATATGTGTTGCAGGTCTGGGAGGAGGGGAAGGGCAAAGGGAGAAAGTCAGGGTGATGCAGAATAATAATAATAATAATGTTGGTATTTGTTAAGCGCTTACTATGTGCAGAGCACTGTTCTAAGCTCTGGGGTAGACACAGGGGAATCAGGTTGTCCCACGTGGGGCTCACAGTCTTAATCCCCATTTTACAGATGAGGTAACTGAGGCACAGAGAAGTTAAGTGACTTGCCCACAGTCACACAGCTGACAAGTGGCAGAGCCGGGATTTGAACCCATGACCTCTGACTCCAAAGCCCATGCTCTTTCCACTGAGCCACGCTGCTTTGGGAGATGAGGAAAAGTGCAGCTTAGTCTGGGAAGGCCTCTTGGAGATGTGCCTTCAATACAGCTTGAAAGGGGGAGAGGGTAATTGGTGGACTTGAGGAGGGAGGGCGTTCGAGGCCCGAGGTAAGATGTGGGCAGGCATTGGCGGCATCGAGACAGGTGAGATCGACGCTCAGTGAGGTTAGCACCAGAGGAGTGAAGTGTGCAGGCTGGGTTGCAGAAGGAGAGAAACGAGGTGAGGTAGGAGGCGACTAGGTGATGGAGTGCTTTAAAGTCAATGGTGAGTTTTTGTTTGATATGGAGGTGGATAGGCAACCACTGGAGATTTTTGAGGAAGCGGGGGGTGACAAGCCCTGAACACTTCTGTAGAAAGATAATACAGGCAGCAGTGTGAAGTATGGACTCGAGATAGTAGGTTGGGTAGTCAGAAAGGAGGCTGATGCAGTAATCTAGGTGGGATAGGATGAGTGATTGTATTAATGAGGTAGGAGTTTGGATGGAGAGGAAAGGGTGGATTTTAGAGATGTTGTGAAGGTTGTGATGGATGGCATTTGGTGACGGACTGATTATGAGGGTTGAACGAGAGAGTGGAGTCAAAGATAACGCTAAGGTTATGGGCTTGTGAGAAGGGAAGAATGGTGGTGCCATCTTCGGTGATGGGAAAGTCAGGAAGAGGACAGGGTTTGGGTGGGAAGATAAGGAACTGTTTTGGAAATATTAAGTTTGAAGTGACAGGAGGCACTGGGAGGCACTACGGCCATTTGCTTGGCCCAGCGGGGCCACACGCAAAGGACGGGCACTAGGCTGTCAGACCACATGATTGGCAGGGGGAGGTGGTGCCCTATTCTGTCATACTTCAAGCCCCTTCTTCTAAAGATAGGTAGAATTGAGAGGACGTCCAGAGAAATTCACCAACCAACCAAATGGCCCTTATGCCCATCACACCCTCATTTCAGGCCCATCTTACCTACTGAGGAATCTCACTGCCTCCTTAGAAATCCATGCTGGTTCTCCTCCATGAAGCCGAGGAGACCCCATGAGTCTATTTCCAGTCCTCTCCGACCCACTTACCTTCAGAGATTGGGAGCCCCTTGAGGACCAGAGATGTCAAATTCACACCTATGTACTCTTCCCCAGTGCTGTGCCCAAACCGCTTAATATGTATAATTACTATTATTTCCAAGCCGAAATTTAAATATTTTTCTTGCCAGACCCTCCATTACTGACACAGCACACATCCTATTAAAACTTTGGCGTTAATACTTTTCTTTTCAGCAGTTCAATCTGACTGGCCAATGTGGTCTCATTCAGCTCCCTCACCGCTCTGGGACCAACTTGCTTTTAATCGAGACTTAGAGAAGCCACTGGCTCCCGGGAGACACTCAGTGAAGCAAGTGGCTGAACTAGACCTAGGAGGCAAAAATCAATCCATCGATCAATCAATCAATCATAGTTATTGAGCACTCTCTGTGTGCAGAGGACTGCACAAAGCACATGGGAAAGTACACTCTGATTTGGTAGATACATTCCCTCTCTACAAGGAGTTTGAAGGCTAGAGAGGAAGACAATTAAATGAATTACCAATATGTACATATGTGCTGTGGGGCTGAGGATGGGGTGAGTAAAGGGTACAAATACAAGTTCATGGATGACAGGGAAGGAGAGGGAGTAGGAGAAATGACGACGCAGGGAAAGCCTTTGGGAAGTCATGTGATTTTAATAAGGCTCTGAAGACGGGGATGGTCTGATGGTCTGCAAGATATGAAAGGGTAGGGAGTTCCAGGCCGGAGGCAGGACACGGGCGAGAGGTCGGTGGTGAGAGGTCAAGGAATAGTGAGTAAGCTGGCGATAGAGAAGTGTGTGGGCTGGGTTGTGTTAGGGAATCAGTGAGGTAAGAAAGGCAAGCAGCATGACTGAGTGGAAAGAGCATGAGTTCATGGGTTCTAATCCTGGCTCTGCAACTCATCAGCTGTGTGACTTTGGGCAAGTCACTTAACTTCTCTGTGCCTCAGTTACCTCATCTGTAAAATGGGGATTAAGACTCTGAGCCCCATGTGCTACAATTTACCTCAGCGCTTAGAACAGTGCTTGGCACATGTCCCAAACTGAGCTGCCATGTCCAAAACTGAGCTCCTTATCTTCCCTCCCAAGCTCTGTCCTCTTCCTGACTTCCCTGTCACTGTGGATGGTACGACCATCCTTCCTGTCTCTCAAGCCCGTAACCTTGGTGTCACCCTTGACTCAGCTCTCTCATTCACCCCACACATCCAATCAGTCACCATCGCCTGTCGATCTCACCTTTATAATATCACCAAGATCCGCTCTTTCCTCTCCATCCAAACAGCTATCTTACTGGTACAGGCTCTCATAATATCCTGGCTGGATTATTGTGTCAGCCTTCTCTCTGATCTCCCTTCCTCCTGTCTCTCCTCGCTCCATTCTTCATTCCACTGCCCGGCTCATCTTCCTGCAGAAACACTCTGGGCATGTCACTCCCCTTCTTAAAAACCTCCAGTGGTTGCCTATCGACCTCCGCATGAAACAGAAACTTCTTACTCTAGGATTCAAGGCTGTCCATCACCTTGCCCCCTCCTACCTCTCCTCCCTTCTCTACTGCCCACCCTGCACGCTCTGCTCCTCTGCCGCTCACCTCCTCACCGTTTCCCATTCTCGCCTATCCCGCCGTCGACCCCTGGGCCACATCCTCCCGCTGTCCTGGAATGCCCTCCCTCCTCATTTCTGCCAAACTCTCTTCCTCTCTTCAAAGTCCTACTGAGAGCTCACCTCCTCCAAGAGGCCTTCCCAGACTGTGCTTCCCCTTTACCCTCTGCTCCCTCTGCTGCCTCTCTGGCCCCCCCCACCATCTCCCCTCAGCTAAGCTCCCCTTCCCCCCTCTCTCTGCTCCTTCCCCTCTCTCTTCCCCTCAGCACTGTGATCATTCACTCATTTGCATATATTTTTATTACCCTATTTATTTTGTTAATGAGGTGTACATCCCCTGGATTCTATTTATTGCTATTGTTTTTGTCTGCCTCCCCCGATTAGACTGTAAGCCCGTCTTACAGTTGTCTCTCTAACCGATTTGTACATTCCAAGCGCTTAGTACAGTGCTCTGCACATAGTAAGTGCTCAATAAATACTAATGAATGAAAGAATGAATCTGTTGCCTAACTGTACATTCCAAGCGCTTAGTACAGTGCTCTGCACATAGTAAGTGCTCAATAAGTACTAACGAATGAAAGAATGAATCTGTTGCCAAACTGTACATTCCAAGTGCTTAGTACAGTGCTCTGCACATAGTAAGTGCTCAATAAATACTATTGAATGAATGAATGAACATAGTAAGTGCTTAACAAATACCAATATTATTATTAAAGAAGGGGGCAAGGTGATTGAGTGCTTTAAAGCTAAGGATAAGGAGTTTCTGTTGACACAGAGTTAGATGGGCAACCACTCGAGGTTCTTGAGGAGTGGGGAAAATATGGACCAAACTTTATTTGAGAAAAATGATCTCGGAAGCAGTGTGAAAGATGGTGTGGTGAGACAGGAGTCAGGGAAATCAGCAAGGAGGCTGATAGAGTAATCAAGGCAGGATAGGATAAAGGCTTGGATCAACGTGGTAGGAGTTTGAAGAGGAAAGGGCAGATTTTAGTGATGTAGTGAAGGCAGAAATGACAGGATTTGGTGACATTTTGAATATGTGGGTCGAATGAGAGAGATGATTGGAGGATATTGCCAAGGTTACGGGCTTGTGAGACAGGAAGGATGGTGGTGCTGTCTACGGTGATGGGAGAGTCATGGAGAGGATAGAGTTTGCGGGGGGAAGATGAGGAGTTCTATTTTGAACACCTCAGTCTGAGGTGTAGGCAGGACACGCAAGTAGAGATGTCCTAAAGGCAGGAGGTTAGCTGAGACTGCAGAGAACGAGAGAGATCAGGGCTGGAGATGTAGATTTGGGAGTCATCAGTGTAGAGGTGGTTGTTGAAGCCGTGGGGGTGAAAAAGTTCTCCAGGGGAATGGGTGTAGATGGAGAATGGAAGGGGACACAGAACTGAGCCCTGGGGGACTCCCGCAGTTGGGGGGGGGAGGCAGAGGAGGACCCTCCTCCTCCCTGGTTGAGAGTTACAAAAGCAGCCGGTCAGGCCTGGCCACCTGTAATTGAAGGGCAAAAGGCAATTTGAGAAGTAAAGTGAATAAAGCAAGGGCCAGGAAGTCAGAAGGACCTGGATTCTAATCCCAGCTCCATCCCACTTGTCTGCCGGGTGGCCCCGGGCAAATCACACTTCACTCCTTTGTGCCTCAGTTACCTCGCCTGTAATGTGGGAATTGAGACGGTGAGCTCTGTGGAGGAGACGGGCTATGCCCAACCTGAGTAACTTGTATCTACCCCAAAACTTGGTGCAATGTCTGGCATGTAGTCAAGTGCTTAGCCCACACCACTTAAATTTTTTTTTAAAAAAGGCATTTTCCCTTCTTCCCTCTTCTCTGCTCCCCAAAGGGCAAGGGCCTCCCTCATCGACCGGGAAACAAGTTTCCGCACGACATCCTTCGAGTGCATTAAATAAATATAAATTTTATTAAAAACACCCACATAGCGTTATCAGGAATGATATAATAATAAACAGCTTTCAAATAACCTGCATTCATTACATTACAATACTTACAGTATTTATAACCACCCTCAGATTTTATAGACATACCAAATATCTCCTGAAAATGAATGAAACCAAAGTAAAAAAAAAAAAGTAGAACGTAAAGATAGAAAAATGCACACAGAAGTTCATTACCTTAGTGTCAAACTGCAAAAATTTCCTACACAAGTTAACCACTAGCTTGAGAAGTGAACTGTACACCACTGTGCGTCAATCAAGATGACAAATTCATTCAAGTAAAGTTGACACCACTCAGAAGCATTTTCAAGTATGGCTATAGTCAACCCGATCATCCTATACAAGCAATTTTAGGTCTGCTTCTTTCTGAGGCAAGATTCTGTACACCAAAATTACAGCTCTGATATTTACAAAACACAATCGGTTCCTCCAATTAAGCTTTCCTGCTGTTGCTTGCCAGCAGACTGGCAAATGACGGTGGATGGTGTGTCAGGTCCACATTCACTATGGAGGACGTGACGACGCGACAGGTTCTAACAGAAGCAAATCTTGCTTTGAAATGACAGTGCTCATCTAGTAACCATTAGGTCACTCCCAGGATGGTTTTTAACCGTGGAAATATTCCAATGGACACACGATGCCAAGCCGAACATTTCTGAAATGTTGCCGGGCTTAAGGATCTTTCAAAGAAAAAGGGCTGGGATAGACACATACGGGACCAACTGGACTCGGAGGCTTCCTTCGACGGAAAATTCACTTGGAACCTTAGTAGACCCAAACTGATTTGACCAAACTCAATTCTACAGTATATTGCACAACATACACTCTAGGGGTGGAGGTTTGTGTCTTTAGGGAAGAAGCCCCTCAAACCGTCTGTACCCTCGGTTTTTTGGACAATATCCCAAACGCCTGGTTTAGAGAGTTCCGAAACTCTTAACGGATGGCCACTTGCCAAACCCTTGCCTTACGATTCTCCCTTTAATGAGCTCAGTGCATTCTACTTTCATATATTCTTTCCCCCCCGCCCCCCGCTTGAAACAGTCAAAACATTCTCTAAATGCTTTAAATACTTTTCGTTCCGTAAAAAGAGCTACCGGATTTACAGAATTAGTTTAAGTTACCTCAATACATATAAACAAGTAGAATTAGAGGAGGGATTCACAAGGAAAAAAAAAGTTAAATCCCTGAAAATAAAAAAAAAAGAAGACATTTATTAATTAACCTACAACAGCATTACATGAACACAGGGGATGTGTTGGTGTAAGAAGATGAGCTGAAATATCCCTGAATTTTTAGAACAAAAAGACTGAAGTTCAAGTTATACTTGCTAGTGATATCAAGTATTGAGAAAAAGGTATGTTTTTCTTCTTTTTTTTTTTTAAAAAAAGACGTTTGGACAAAGATGATGGTTCACCGTGTTATAAACTTTCACTCTCAGTTCAATATCCTATTGCCAAGCTAGTGTTGAGGTATATGACAAGTAGGAACATCACTCAAACCTGTAATGGACTTTTTAGCTCACACATTATGATATATTTGAAGCAGGCTGAGTAGCACCATCATGATGTGAAATTCAGCTCCAAACCCAAATATATATATCTATATATATATATATCTATATATCTATATTTAATTTTTTTACAGTACTAAAATACTAAAGCATAGCATTAAAAAAGAAGGTCTTCTTTACAATTTAATTTACTATACAACTCTTCTGCTTCTTTTTTTATACAAATTAATGATTTAAAACCACCACAGCAAACCAGCTGCCTGTCTTTTCTATTTCATCAACAGAACCACACAGAACTAACCCTGTTTTATTCATTTTGCAGAGGCATCAGTCTGCTCAATCTTCCACCGTGGCACAGGGGACACTTACACCGACCGAGAAATGACATACACAATGCACAGAATTCTCAACACAAAAGCAGTCAGCCATTCGATTCTTCGAAGAGTCCACAGATCCATAAAATAGCATAGGTCTAAGCTAACTAGAGCTTTAGAGGCGGGAGAGCATGCAGCTAATTGTTACCTGGGTGGTACATAGAAAACCCTTGCTGTAAAACTGTACACCTTTGAGCAATGAACTTGGTAGA
This sequence comes from Ornithorhynchus anatinus, assembly GCF_004115215.2. NCBI lineage: Eukaryota > Metazoa > Chordata > Mammalia > Monotremata > Ornithorhynchidae > Ornithorhynchus > Ornithorhynchus anatinus. The sequence continues at coordinate 40,741,335 of NC_041739.1, forward strand.
TTAATTATATAAAACTGTTTTACAGTATAGCAGTGTGAGATGAGCACCAGAAGACATGTGTTTGTGTACTAAAGCATTCCCTTGAATCCAGTAAGCCCCATTTCGTTTCAACCAGCTAGGTTAAAAATGGATACGCTGCCCATCAAGCAGATGTATGGCTCAAACCAAAGAGACTTAAAGACTTTGGAAAGAAACAAAAGTCACTCCGTATTTTCAAATAAAACGCTTTTTTTTTTTTTAACGTCTGAGGACCTCAGCGTTGTTCAAATGGTCAAAGCTTGGGCAGACAGAGTGTTTCTGAAACACCACTGAAAATATTTCAACACCCACGTCGACAAATGTGTGTGTGGGGTGTGTGTCTGTTGGGGGGGAGTGTGTTGAGATTTTTCTCGACACCCCAATACCAGTGCTGTCCTGATGGAGGACTTAGCTGGATGGTCAAAATCTGCCATTCTGTAAAATAGCAACGTTTTAAAAAGTAATTCTGTCTTTCTAAGAAATGAGGATTAAAAACTTGAAGGAAAAGGTGTGCCCCTGTAACTCAAGGGGTTCTGAGTACACGGTTAAACGTTTCAACTGTTATAAAGGCATTAAATGTTCAACTGTTAAAGACACCATTCTTTAGCACCAGGTTTTCGAATATCCAAACAAATTCAGTGTTTTGCTGTCTATTCATTTTCTACATGTATCTATTTCGATAAATAAAAGTTAAGATTAAGATTACAGTAAAAACTGCATGGTAAAAAGCCATAATTCCAGTATTTCAGTACATCGTATAAGTCAGCACCAGATGGTATTTTAAGATTCCTGCTGTTGTAATACTACAGTACTAGTTTGACTCTTGTTCCATGACTAGGCAGACTCGCTCTCATTAAAAGTGGTCACAGATGGGCAGAGCTGTAAGGGAAAAACTTACGTGGACGGATTCTCTCGGCCAATAATAGAACCAGTGTTTCAAGACGTGAACGGTGGAGAGAACTCTCCACCTCCGACCTTCCCCGGCGTCCCCGGCCACTTCCTCTCCCCACCCCGCCCCCCACCCACCCTCCCACCCACCTCCTTTTTGCATAGAGTGTTTTGGTCTGGTTCCCTGCACGCCTTCTATCTGTGACCACTTACAAGTCAGTGGAAATTAAGTGCGCTGGGAAGATGACCTCTTTTGTTGGTGCGCTGAGGTTTCCCCCTCCACGTTTAACAAAAATACCGTACCCGCACCGGCACGTCCCACCCCCACCCCCGCCCCTCGCCTTACACCTGAACAAGGACTCCCCCGTGAACGAGTTGGTTGTGGTGGTCTAAAATGAGGTAACCAACAAGCGGTGCGTGATGCTATATGTATCTGTTGTAAGGCCCCGTGACCCGCGTAAAGGCATACGGAGATGTGGTTACTGTGGAGGTGGTGGTGACGGACATCGTCCTTTGCGCGAGAGCCTTGATGAACCTCAGGTAAGTGGGCTCCGAAGGTTCGTGGGGCTCCACGGGTTCCCGCTTGGCTTTTTTGCCATGGGTTTTCTGAGGCACGTAGTCCGGACCGTACTTCTCACATTCCTCCTCTTTCTCGCGGGCCTTCTCCGCCATCTTGGCCTCCCACAGAGCCAGGCCATGCTTTGGCTCGTTCATGCTCTTGTGCTGGTAGAAGACGAGCGAGATCCTGGTGGGGTGGTTGCGGTTGGGGTTCTTCAAGGGGGTGGTGGCGTGGAGCTCGCGCTTGGCACACTCGATGAGAATGGACCCGTGGGTTGGGGCCACAGCCACCCCGCCGATATCGGGATCGAGAAAGCTGTGCTCGCTGTCTGACCAGATGTCGTCGTTGTCCTCTGGGACCGGGGCCAGGAGCGGCCTATCCTGGTGGGGAATGTCGCTCGGCTTGGGCAAGCCCCCCTGGGCTTGAGCAGGAAGCCCCTCATGGGGACGACCCGGAAGCACCTTAGACAAGCCGTTGGCTGCGTGCGCCATCATCTCGTTCCCTTTGTTCTGGAGGTGTAGGGGGTGAGGGAGGGTACTGAACGTGCCGGGGACCTGGGGGTAGTCGTGAGTGAGATGGGATGACGGGAGGTGGTCGCCATTCTTGTGGATGGAGGGGTACTCTAAGCTTGGGTTGCTCGGGTTGGATGACGGGAGCCTAGAGGCGGCTTCCACGAAGTGGCCGTCAGCCTCGTGGGCGGGGTAGGGGGGAAACGACCCGATGTGATGAACATTTGGTCTAATGGTACAGCTGCTGAAAGCATCGACCTGCATATTTGGGTTTCCATAATTCAAGTACTTGGGGCCAAAGCTCTGGCTATTCCCAAACCTCTGCTGGTATAGTGTGTGGATGGGGGGGAGACTGAGCTTAGACAGAGGATCTTGGCTCTGATACCTGTATAAATCCATGGGCTGAGGCTGCGAAGGGAAGGATCCCAAGTATGGGGGGCAAGTCTCCACTGGCACGTTTCCGTTGCATTGGTAGGAGGGATATTGGTTACTCTGATTCAGAGGCCCAGGATATGGATTCATGGGGTTGGAAGAATTCAAATAAGATGCCGTGGGCTGGGATGAAGGTGGGTAGAGGTTCATGGGGCTTGACCCTCTGTAAGGATCTGAAGGGTGCGGAGAGCTGGAGTACGGGCTAACTGGATTAGGCAGTCTCATGTACAGATTATTCGGGACCGGGCCCGGGAACGAGTTGATAGGATTGGACTGAGGGTTGGTAGTCAGAGGACGCGGCTGCTGCTGTTGTGGTTGTTGTTGCGTTGGTGGTCCTGACAATCGCAAGAGGTCTGGGGAAAGAAACAAAGAGATAAACGTGAGTATCGGATGGTGAATCCAGATAAAATCCTAAATGGGTGTCTATGTTCCGTCCTAGACCTTATTCCCTTCTTGTACACGGGGACTCCTCAGGACGGACCAGTCCTGTACGTGGGGATTTCTCGTGATGGACCAGGCCAGCACGCAGGGGCTTCACACGTAACAGACCCGTAAGCGGGGGCATCTCATGATGAACCAGCCCTGTGCGAGGGGGCTTCTCGTGACGGACAAGCCCTGTAACGCGGGGCTTCTCACAGGAGACAAGCCCCGTATGCGGGGGTTTCTCATGAGAGACCAGCCCTGTGCGTGAGGATTTAACGTGATGGACCAGCCCTGTACGTGGCAACTTCTTGTGATGTACCAGCCGACGTACGCAGGGCATTTTCAAATAGCTATGTTAATCAATGGTCAATGCCCAGTGAATAGGAAATAAAGATGACAATTAAACTGCATGACAGTTCATTCAAGGGAAGGCATGAGGCATTACAACAGACTGAACAGAAATGCTCTGCGTATGTCACCCCCACTCCTCAAAAATCTCCAGTGGTTGCCTATCAACCTTCGTATCAAGCAAAATCTCCTCAAATTGGCTTCAAAGCTCTCCAGCACCTTGCCCCTCGTACCGCACCTCCCTTCTCTCCTCCTACAGCCAAGCGTGCAGACTCTGCTCCTCTGCTGCTGCTAACCTTCACGCTGTGCCTCGACCTCGCCTGACCCGCCGTTGACCCCTGGCCCACATCCTACTTCTGGCCTGGAACGCCCTCCCTCCTCACATCCTCCAAACTAGCACACTTCCCCCCTTCAAAGTCCTACTGAAAGCTCACCTCCTCCAGGAGGCCTTCCTAGACTGAGCCCTCCTTTTCCTCTGCTCTTCCTCCCCACCCCACCGCCCTGACTCCCTCCCTGTGCTCTACCCCCTTCTCCGCCCCACATCACTTGTGGATATATGTATATATTTATTATTCTATTTATTTTATTAATGATGTCTATATATCTCTACTTCCATTTATTTCTATTGATGCTACTGATGCCTATTTACTTGTACCTGTTTTGTTTTGTTGTCTGCCTCCCCCTTGCTAGACTGTGAGCCCACTGCTGGATAGGGACTGTCTCTATTTGTTGCTGATTTGTACTTCCCAAGGGCTTAGTACAGTGCTCTGCACACAGAAAGGACTCAATAAATACGATTGAATGAATGAATTTAACAATTAGAACCAGGAAAACTGAGCAACAGATGTAAATTTAGTGAGCCCTTTGTTTTTGAGCCACCTGAAAGCCTGAGATCATGCCTATTCTCACCTCTGAATACTTTTCCTGTGCTTAGAACAGTAATCTGCACAAAGTAAAGTGCTTAATAAATACTGTCACTACTAAAAACAATCAACAACATTTACCCAGTGCCTACTCTGATCACTCCCCTCACTCCACAGAAACCGCCTTCCCAAAGGTAACCAATGATCTTTTTGCCAAAACTAACGGCCTCTACTCCATCCTAATCCTCCTCCATCTCTCAGCTGCCTTTGACACTGACCACCCCCTTCTCCTGGAAACACTGTCCAACCTCGGTTTCACTGACACCATCCCCTCCTGGTTCTCCTCATCTCTCTGGCTGCTCATTCTCAGTCTCCTTCATGGGCTCCTCCTCTGCCTCCCACCCCTTAACTATGGGGGTCCTTCAAGGTTCAGTTCTGGGCCACCTTCTATTCTCCATCTACACTCACTCCCTTGGACAACTCACTGGTGAGGGTCTTTGAACTCACCACTGAACTCACCATTGAAGCTCCCAAGGCTTCAACTACCACCTGTATGTGGATGATACTCAAATCTACATCTCCAGCCCTGATCTTTCCCTCTCTGCAGGCTCACGTTTCCTTCTGCCTTCAAGTCATCTCTACTTGGATGTCCTCCCATCACCTCAAACTTAACATGTTTAAAACAGAACTTCTTATCTTCCCACCCAAATCCTGTCCCTCCACACTTTCCCATCACTGTAGATGGCACCACCATCCTTCCTGTCTCACGAGCTCATAACCTTGGCTTATTGACTCCTCTCTCTCATTTAACCCACATATTCAATCCATCACAGTCTTGTAGGTTTAACCTCTGTGGTATCGCTAAAACCCGCCCTTTCCTCTCCATCCAAACTGCTTCCATGTGAATCCAATCACTCATCCTATCCCACCTTGATTACTGTATCAGCCTCCTTGCTGACGTCCCTGCCTCCTGTTTCTCCCCACTCCAGTCCATACTTCTCTCCGCTGCCTGGATCATTTTCTACAAAAATGTTCAGGCCATATGTCCTCATTCAAGAAACTCCAGTGGTTGCACATCCACCTCCACATCACACAGAAACTCCTCACCATTGGCTTTATAGCCCTCAATCACCTTGCCCCCTCCTACCTCACCTTCCTGTTCTCCTACTAAAAGCCAGCCCGCAAACTTCGCTCCTCTAATACCAACGCCTCACCCACATCCTGCCTCTGTACTGGAACACCCTCCCTCCCTCCTCATATCCAACAGATAATTACTCTCCTCCATATCAAAGCCTCAATGAAGGCACAGCTCTTCCAAGAGGCCTTCCCTAAGCTCTTTTTTCCTTTTCTTCAACTCCCTTCTGTATTGCTCTGATTTGCACACTTTACTCATCGCCCCCTTCCCGGCCCCGGAGGAGTTATGTACATATCTGTAAATTTATTTATTTATATTAATATCTGTCTCCCCCTCAAGACTGTAAGCTCGTTGTGGGCAGGGAGCATGTCTGTTATTCTGTTATACTGCACTCTCCTAAGCACTTAGTACAGTGCTCTGCATGCAATAAGCACTCAATACATACAACTGACTGACTGTAGGACAGTCTATAAAGCACTGGGAGAGCACTAGAGAGTCAGTAACCAGAATCCCTGGCCTCAAGGAGCTCACATTCTAGAGGGGGAGCTAGGCCCCAAAATAATTTACAGTTGGGAAGAAAGGGGAAAAAGGGCCATTTACCTGATTTAGTGCAGAAGTAACAGGGTATGTAAGTATGTACATTATGAGAAGTCCTGAGGTAGAAGTTAGTGGGATAGAGTCTGGGGATAAGTAGAAATTAATTGGGAAAGGCTTCTTAGAGGAGCCATGGTTTCGGGGGTGCTTTGGTCTGTCAGATTTGAAGAGGGGTGGAGTCTCAGGCAGGGGGAAGGTCATGGGAGAGCTGAGAATGAGACACAGTGAGTAGGTTAGCTTTGGAGGAGCTAAGACTATGAGACGGAGTGTAGCGGGAGACAAGGATGAAATACGCAAGAAGGAAAGAGTTCGTCAAGAGCCTGTCTGACTCCTCTTCTAAACGATAAGCTTATTAGGGAAAGGGAACACATCTGCTAATTTTGTTATATAATACTCTCCCAAGTGCTTAGTACAGTGCTCTGCACATAGTAAGTGCTCAATAAATACCATTGATTGACTGACTGGCTAAAAATAGCAGTTTAGAATTTCTGCTCTATGAGAGGAGAAAACGATAACCAATGGAGGTTTATGAGGAGGGGGTAAGTTTGGGAAGCACAACATTTTGGAACGCTGATCTGGGCAGCAGAGTGAAACATGAACAAGAAAAGGGCAAGTTTGGAAGCAGAAGATGAGACCAGGAGGCTGAGGCAGTGGTCCAGCCATGATACGACAGGTGCCTGGATCAGGATGGTGGCTAATAAGATGAAGAGGGAGGGGGAGATCCTGGAGATGTTGCAGAGGAAAAATTGACAGGATTTGATAATAGTTTAAATATGGGGGCTCTTTCAATGGAGAAATCCAAGATTATGGACAGGGAGGATGTTAGCATTATCAACTATGAGGGGAAAGCTAAGTGGAGGAGAGGGCTTGGGAGGGAGAGGAGTAGTTAGGTTTTGGACATAATGAAATTGAGATGGAGGTTTAGCATTCAGGTAGAGCCACTGGGGAGGGAAGAGGAAATGTGAGATTTCACAGAGAGAGAAAGAGAGACAGAGAGGTCAGAGCTATCAATCAATGGGTGCTTACTGTTTGCAGAGCACTGTACTAAGAGCTTGCTAGTATACACTCCAAAAGAGTTGGTAGGCATGTTCCCTGGCTTCAAAAAGCTTACAAATACTAGCAAGGCAGCTTTGGAAGACAGCTGCACACCTCTATGGCAGTTGAAGCCAGGGGCGCAAAACAGCTTCCCAATGGAGTGTAAATTGAGAAGTTTAGAGGACACACAACAGAGAGGGAAGAAGAGAACCAGAGGGGAATCGTGCTTAGTAAAAGCAAGGTTACACTGTGTATTCAGAAAAACGAGGTGGTCCCCAGTGTCAGAGGCGACTGAGAGGTCCAGTAGGGTTAGGGGAGAGTCCACTAGACTTGGCTAAGAAGAGGTCATTGGTGACCTGGGAGACAGTAGCCTCAGTAGAGTGAAGAAGGTAAAAGGTGGATTGTAGAGTTTGGGTAGGACTTGGGGAAGGGTGATGGGATGATAGCTGGAGAGCTGTAGGGTGCAGTGGGTCCAGAGAGTGTTTTAGAACAGGGCGGACGTGAGCATGTTTGAAGGCAGTGGAGAAGGAACCTTCTAAAGAGTGAGCTTTTGAAAATGGCGGTTCAATGTTCGTTTGCAAAAGCCGACCAATTGCTGAGGACCCTGATGGTTTGTCGTCGCTACTTTCTTAGCAGCTCCCAGCTAGTGAGATCAGAACTGTTTTCAGGTTTATATGGAGTCCTTTTCCGAAGCTGGAGTTCACTTCCCCGCCTCTCTTTTGTGTCTGTTTTCCATCTTCTCTCCCTCGGCCCGCTTGAGCTGAGCCCCCACGCTCACTCCCTGAGCCCTGCCCAGTTAACATCTTGTTTTCATTTCTTCCACTAATTTAAACCCCTTGTATTTTCCAACCAGAAAAAGGACAACCTGTCTCCTTTCTCCTCTCACATCATATTGTCTCCCGCATCCATTTTTTCCCCTTTCCTCTTTCCCCTCTCCCCTTTCCTCCTAAAACCTCTTAGCTCTCCTCAACTGTCAGGGACTTCTGCATTGGGGAAGAGAAGAAAGGAGAAAGAAGAAGAGAAGTGGTTAGCGGTTACAGACAAAAACAGGTTAACTGGCAAATGGCAGGGAAGACTTGAGTGGGGGATGAGAGATAGGGAAGGAAGAGAGGGGAGGAGAGGGAGGAGAAAAGAATGAGGTGTTAAGCAGGACTGGGGTTGGGATCTGAACCCTGGCATCAGGGCACTCCCACTGGGCTCTTTTGGGGGATCAACCTTCAGTTTACACATGGATTCAACTTGGAGTCCTTTCAGTACAATTCCTCCAAGTTGGTCAGATAACTAGGTTTTGATGGACCAGTTCAGTGACTGCCCTCTATCTGACTTCAGTTGCTTTTTTGACATTTTACACATTGTCTACTTTAGCCTGGATTATGAAATACATTTTATTGTAATGGTATTTGTTAAGCACTTAATTCGTACCAGGCACTGTACGAAGCATTGGGGTAGATACAAGTATATCAGATTGGACACAGTCCACGTCCCATATGGGGTTCGCAGTCTTAATCCCCATTTTACAGATGAGGTAACCGAGGTACAGAGAATAATATTAACAATAATAATAATAACTGTGGTATTCGGCATCCAAATAGATCAATTCACTATTATTAAATCTCCCCACCCACCTACTTTTGAATAAGTGCTGCTGTTCCGACCAACTTTTAGCTGCTTTCACTCCAGGCCTCACAGTTTGAATGCAATTAGTTTTGCAAATAAATTGGGAAAATGGGTGCCCAAAGGCAGAATTTGAGCTGGCTTGCCTGCATGAAGCATAGGAGAAGCAGCGTGGCTAAGTCGATAGAGCAGCGTGGCTCAGTGGAAAGAGCCTGGGCTTTGGAGTCAGAGGTGATGAGTTCGAATCCCAGCTCTGCCACTTGTCAGCTGTGTGACTGTGGGCAAGTCACTTAACTTCTCTGTGCCTCAGTTCCCTCATCTGTAAAATGGGGATGAAAACTGTGAGCCCCACGTGGGACAACCTGATTCCCCTGTGTCTACCCCAGCGCTTAGAACAGTGCTCTGCACATAGTAAGCGCTTAACAAATACCAACATTATTAGAGCCCGGGCCCGGGACTCAGAAGGACCTGGGTTCTAATCCCGGCTCTGCCACTTGGCTGCTGTATGACCTGGGCAAAGTCACTTTATTTCTCTGGGACTCAATTACCTCATTTGTAAAATGAGGATTAAGAGTGTGAGCCCCTTGTGGGACAGGAACTGTGTCCAACCTGATTAACCTGTATCTACCCCAGTGCTTAGACTAGCAACTGGCACATACCGCTAAACAAGTACCATAATTATAATGATAATGAAAATAATAATAATAATAATGATAATGATGGTCATAAGGAGTCCCATGCCTCCACCCTAGACATTCATTCATTCATTCATTCAACAGTATTTATTGAGTGCTTACTATGTGCCGAGCACTGTACTAAGCACTTGGAATGTACAACTCGGCAACAGATAGAGACAATCCCTGCCCATTGATGGGCTTACAGTCTAATCGGGGGAGACAGACGGACAAAAACAAGACAAGTTAATCATGATAAATAGAATCAAGGGGATGTACAACTCATTAACAAAATAAGTAGGGTAATAAAAATATATACAAATGAGCACAGTGCTGAGGGGAAGGGAGAGGGGGAAGAGCAGAGGGAAAGGGGGGAAAGGGGGCTTAGCTGAGGGGAGGTGAAGGGGGAGCAGAGAGGGAGCAGAGGGAGCAGAGGGAAAAGGGGAAGCTCAGTCTGGGAAGGCCTCTTGGAGGAGGTGAGCTCTCAGTAGGGCTTTGAAGAGGGGAAGAGAATTAGTTTGGCAGAGGTGAGGAAGGAGGGCATTCCAGGACAGCGGTAGGACGTGGTCCAGAGGTCGACAGTGGGATAGGTGAGAACGGGGATTGGTGAGGAGGTGAGCGGCAGAGGAGCGGAGCGTGTCTAACACACAGACACTCCCCACCAAGGATATCCATGACAATAGGTGAGGCAGTAGGGGCTGGGAATGGGAAAGTCTGAGTTCTAGGTCTAGATCTATTGGATCTTAACGGGAATAAAATGCACCATGCCTCAGTTTCTTCATACGTGAAACAGGGCAGTTAGACCTCCAGTTCCCTGTTTTAAAGGGATGTTGTGGGGATAAGGCAGGACGTGGGAAAACTTTGTGTTCTTGGGGAGAAAGGTATAGCAATCCAACAAATGCTAGCTGCCTGTTGGTTGCTTTACGTACTTGTGAAGCGCTTACTATGTGTCAAACACTGTTCTAACCACTGGGGTAAGTACAAGTTAACTAGACTGGACACAATCCCTGTTCTACGTGGGGGCTCACAGTCTTAAGTAGAAAGGAGAACGGGTATTGAATCCCCATTTTAGAGCTGAGGAAACTGAGGCACAAAGAAATTAAGTGACTTGCCCAAGGTGACACAGCAAGCACCTGGCAGAGCAATTGACAGAGCTGGGATTAGAACCGAGGTCCTCTGACTCCCAGGTGCGTGGCCTTAGGCAGATCACTTAACTTCTCTGCGTCTCAGTTTCCTCATCCATAGAATGGAGATAAGACCCTGTTCTCCCTCCTTCTGAGACTTTGAGACCTTTGTAGGGCAGGGACTGTGTCCCATCTGAACATTCTGCATCTAACTCAGCGGTTAATAAACAGCCTTGATAGTGTGGCCGGTCCTGTGTTTCAGAGAGCCTGCGGGGGATGGTGAGACTACATCCATGAGTTTGCACGTCTCTGAGAACCAGCACGGTCTAGTGGAGGCGGCCCGGGAGTCAGAAGGACCTGGGTTCTAATCCTGGCTTGGCCGACTGCTTGCTGTGTGACCTTGGCCACGTCGCTTCATTTCTCTGTCCCTCAGTTTGTTCAATTGTCAAGTGGGGATACCTGTCCTTCGTCCTACTGTCACCACGGTCCCCGTGTGGGACAGGGACTGCCCCTGACCTAATTACCAGCACTTAGAACAGTGCTTGACATATAGTAAAGTATTATTTTAAAAAAAGAAAAGAAAAGAAAAGGATCTCTCACACACATGGGAATGCAGGAGGGGCACCATCTTGGGAGCGACTGGGTGAGCCCGGCTCAGACACTGATGCTGCCCGACCGCCAGCAGGACGATGCAGGACAGTGGCCCCATCCCCCAGGAATCCTCGGGCTTTACCTGCCAACTGCTTAGCGTGGTTTGCGGCCTCCGAACTGGCCTGCTTGTGGCGAGCCGCGGCCGACTTCTCCTTTTCGTTCTTATTCGCGCTGTTCTCCAGGGAGGAGAGCTTCTCGGCCGCTGCTTTCTTGGCTTCCAGTTTCCTCTGACGGCACGTCTTGACCGGCTCTGCCAGCATGCGCACCTTCCGCCGGAAGGAGCTGAGTACCTGGATGGCCCCGTTCCTCTTCTTCTCCTCCTGAGCCTCTGCGCTTCCGAACTCATCCACGCTAGACACTTTGTACAACGGCAGCACGTGGAGCTGTTCGTCCTCAGGTGACCCGCCCACTTGGCGATTTTCTTCCCTGGTGAGGGTGCAAACCTGGCGGGGGCATAAAAGGAAACTCGGTTCCGGGTTCCGTAGGAAAGGAGAAGTCGTTGGTTCCTGCTCCCCTCTTTAAACAGCACTGCTGGACTCTCACATCATGGCTTAGTGGAAAGAACCCGGGCCTGGGAGTCAGAAGATCATGGGTTCTAATCCCAGTTCTTCCGCTTGTCCGCTATGTGACCTTGAGTCAATCACTTAACTTCTCTGGGCCTCAGTTACTTCATCTGTAAAACGGGGGTTGAGACAGTGAGCCCCATTTGGGACAGGGACTGCGTCCAACCCAATTTGCTCGTATCCACTCTAGCGCTTAGTACATGGCCTGACATGTAGCACGTGCTTAACAAATACCACAGTTGTTATTATTGAGAAGCAGCGTGGTTTAGTGGCAAGAGCATGGGCTTGGAAGTCAGAGGTCGTGGGTTCTAATCCCAGTTCCGCCCCTTGTCAGCTTTGTGACTTTGGGCAAGTCACTTCACTCCACTGCGCCTCAGTTACCTCATCCGTAAAATGGGGATTGAGACTGGGATCCCCACGTGGGACAATCTGACTCCCTTGTATCTCCCCCAGTGCTCAGAACAGTGCTTGGCACATAGTAAGCACTTAACAAATACCATCATCATTCATATTATTATCTAGCGGGTGCTGCTGGTCTCTCTCATCACCTAGCGGGGAACGTGACACTCCAGTCCAGTTGAGGGAACAGACCGTTGGGGAAGGTAAACGCTAAGGACAGACTGAACGGAGGCCAAGTTCTGAGCGAGGAAGTGAGGTGAGCGGACAATGCCACACCACCCCTCCGAGTCCAGATTCAATGTTGTCTCTGCCATACCCCTACTGGACCCCACGGAAGAGAGGCCGAAAATTAAACACCTTCCCTTCCTCGGCTCTGTTGCAGTCCCAAGATAAAACTCTTCCAGGCATGCACTTCAGTTTCTGCTACCAAATTATATCAATTCCTCCTCAGTGTCTATCTCCCTCCTCCTCTAAATAAAGAACTCCCAACAGATCCCCCACAACTTAACCCCTGACTCCTTTCAAATTATCATCCTCGCCATCATCACCACCATCACTGTCCAGAGTAGTGAGTGACCACCTACTGAGTGGAGGGCACTTTACTAGGCCCTTAGAGAACTGACGAAAGAAGTGAAATATCTGGCCAGTACCTAAGTATCTAAGACTTGTCTGTTTCCTCCCTCTCAGCAACCACTAACTCTTACTCCTGCTTTGAACAGTGGCCACTTTTACAGAGGACTTAGAAAATTTAGACTCCCATTTTCATATTTCTCATATTTCTCATAGCCAAGTCAGGATTTAAAAGGAAAATTTTTTTCTGGGTGATAAATGCTACGAAAAGAGATCTTCTAATATGGTAATGCTGATTATTCTTTATACAGTAATAACATTTCTCACATTCCTCATGGTCCCACCCTCTGCTCCTCTCCCTCTCTGTCCCTATGCTGGTCCTCAGGGACTCCGATATCCTTATGGAGTTTCCCGAGGACCTTTCCTCAGCCCGCTTCGTCTAGATGCTCAACTCCAAAGAACCTCCTGCTCCATTCCACCTCATCCACTCACCAACTTGGACATACTAGTATTCTCCAGTCACTGTATAATCTCGAAGGTCACCAACTCTGAAACTCCCCTATCCTACCACATCCTCCTCACCTGCTTAGCACTTTATCAAAACATCGCCCCTGGCCCACTCCCTTCTTTGACCGCCATCTTCAACAGCTCCTTTTCCAATGATTCCTTCCCCTCGGCTTTCAATCATGCTCATGAATCCCCTATCCTAAAAAACTCTCCCTCGACACCTCGGCCCATCTCCCTCTTACCACTCCTTTCCAAACTCTTCGAGCAGGTTGCTGCCTCCACTTCCTCTCCTCCAATTCTCCCCTTGATCCCTTGCAATCTGAGTCTGCCCCCTCCTCTCCACAGAAACTGCCGTCTTTAGGGTCACTAGTGACCTCCTTCTGGCCAAATCCAACAGTACCTCTATTCCAACCTTATCCTCCTTGACCTTTCAGCTGCCTTCAAAATTGTGGACCAGTCCCTTCTCCTGGAATTACTATCTAACCTTGGCTTCACTGACACCATCTATTCCTGGTTCTCCTCCTACCTCTCTGGCCACTCCTTCTCCGTGTCTTTCACTGGATCCTCCTCTGTCTCCCTGCCTCCCTCCTTCTAAATGTGGGAGTCCCTTAAGGCTCCATTCCGGGTCCCCATCTATACTCATTCCCTTGGAGAACTCATTTGCTCCCATGGTTTTAACTATCAACTCTACATGGATATTTCCCAAATTTACTTTTCCAGGCCCAACCTCGTTCCTCTCTAAAAGCTCACATTTCCTCCCGTCTCCGGGACGTCTCTACTTGGACATCCCAAATTTAACACGTCCAAACCAGTATCTGTCCTCTTTCTACACGCACCCTATCCTCCCTTGACTTTCTCATTATTGTAGATATTACAATCCTCCCTGTATCACAACCCCCCAGGTAACTCTGGCATTTATCTCGGACTCATCGCTCTCATTCATCCCACATACTGAATCTGTCACCATAGCCTGTCAGTTCTATCTTCGCAACATCATTAAAATGCACCCTTTCCTCTCCACCCAAAGTGCTGCTAAACTGATACAAGCACTTACCCTATCTCGCCTTGAGTACTCCAGTTTGCTACCTCGTGGACCTCTCTGTCCTGTCTCCCAATTCTAGTTCATACTTCACTTTGCTGAAGTATAAATGAACAAACCTACCCCTGTGCTTTGAACAGTGCTTGACACATAGTAAGTGCTTAACACCCTAAAATGAAATCAAATAAAATAAGAAAGCCCAGGTATGGGCAGCGGAATCTGAGGTGTGGTACTAAGTAGTTTTATCAAAGGAAGGCCAAATGAAGCAGATGCTTCTCTTCCCACGTGGGCACATTCTGCAGAGACTACACCAGTGGTGAATTCTGAAGCGTGAGAGGACAGAAAATCCACCACCCTGTGACTTCCGATTCAGAGTTGACAATATATTCCCAGTGCTCTAGATTACTGATAAAATTTCCACAAAATTCTCAATAAAAACATCGGAAAGAGGGGTGGTCTGAGCCCACCAAGAATGCCCATATGACAGCAGTCCACTCACCAACAGGCTGCTTTCCAGTATTCTCCATTCCAACTTTGTCCTCGATGTTCTTGGGTCTACTTGGACACTCACCACACCCCCCATAACACTTGTGTACACATCCTTAAACTCCGTGGCTGCCCCTAACTGGAATTTCTTTTAAGGTCTGTCTCCCTAACTAGATTGTAAGGTCCTCTCCACCAACTCTAATGTACTGACTGTCTCAAGAGTTTAGTACAGTGCTCTGCACACAGTAAGTTAACTTCTCTGTGTCTCAGTTCCCTCATCTATAAAATGGGGATTAACTGTGAGCCTCACATGGGACAACCTGATTACCCTGTATCTACTCCTGCGCTTAGAACAGTGCTCTGCACATAGCAAGCGCTGAACAAATACCAACTTTATTTAAGTGTTTTTATTGAGATAAAACAACATTTTCACAGCCCAGCAAATAGTTGCTAATAAAAAAGAACAAATTTCCAATCCAGCACTGCTAAATAAGGAAAAAAAATGAGCGTGGAGTAGTGGATAGAGCACCGGCCTGGGAGTCAGAAGGTCATGGGTTCTAATCCCTGCTCCGCCACTTGTCTGCTGTGTGGCCTTGGGCAAGTCACTTAACTTCCCTGTGCCTCAGTTACCTCATCTGTAAAATGGGGATTAAGACTGTGAGCCCCATTTGGGAAATGGACTGTGTCCAACCTGATTTTCTTGTATACATCCCAGAGCTTAATACAGTGCCTGGCACACAGTAAGTGCTTAACACACACCATTATTATTATTATTATTTTTGAAGGTTACACCCTAAGAGGAAAGGAACTGGATATTTCCTAAGACCCAAACTCTCTGCATCCATTTCAGTGTGATACCTCAAGGTTTCAGGACTGGTCAGTTTAGACCCTTGAGACCCAACACTGGAGAAACACAAGCCCAGGAGTCAGAGGATAATAATAATGATGGCATTTGTTAAGTGCTTTCTATGTGCCAAGCACTGTTCTAAGCACTGGAGTAGATTCAAGGTAATCAGGTTGTCCCACATAGGGCTCACAGACCTAACCCCCATTTTATGGATGAGGTAACTGAGGCACAGAAAACTTAAGTGACTTGCCTAAAGTCTGATAATTGGCAGAGCAGGGATTAGAACGCATGATCTCTGACTCCCAAGCCCGTGCTCTTTCCACTAAGCCATGTTGCTTCCCTATAAAGGGCTTGGGCCACAGTGACTCGATGGCATGGAGCTTCGGTCACTTACCAATGTACTGCCATTCTGCATGTTGTGCAAGTCTCGATGAGCATGAGCACAAAAATCCAGGCAAGCAGTGACTCCTGAGAATGGGCGACCTTCCTTCAAACCCAGACGACACTCCGGCGCTCTGTGTTCGTATTCAATCTGGAAAAATGAAAGGTGAATTATTTGTACAACTCTTATCTAGTGTGATTTTTTTTTACTCGTCAGACCTCTCAGGAGTGTTCTGGGTTCTGTGGTAGAGTTGCTAGACGAGTTTAACAATTCAAAGTCAGCACTTCACCATAATCAAATGGTCCCGGGCAAATAATTATTTATCATTCAGTTGGGGTTGTTTCCTGTTGGTAAGTGCTCCAGTACTTCCACAGTCCGACACGTTCATAAATGTAACCCGATGGTACTTCAGACAGCCACTGTCTGATTCTCAGAAATTGATCAGCAAAGACTATCATCAAAGCAGCATCAGATTCCTATCCAAGCTAAAGAATTCCAGAGCATGGATTCGGACTTACCTTCTTTAAAGTGTCAAAACTTGGACAGGCCACGGATGCTGCATTGGTGTTTTGGCAGCTCAAGTCACCTTTGAACTGTTCTTGCCATTAAAATGGCAAAAAAGGCTCATCAATTACAAGCCTGGTTATTCTTTTTTTTAAATTTACTATGACATTTATTAAGTGCTTACTATGGATAAATCACCGTTCTATCATCAGGCTAGATACAAGTTAATCAGGTCAGAGACAGGCCCCGTCCCACATGGGACTCACAGTCTAATTAGGAGGGAGAACAGGTACTGACTCTCCACTTTACAGTTGAGGAAACTGAGGTACAAAGAAGTTAAGTGCCTTGCCCAAGATCATACAGCAGACAACTGGTACACCCAGGATTAATAATAATAATAATAATAATAATAATAATAATTATGTTGGTATTTGTTAAGCACTTACTATGTGCCGAGCACTGTTCTAAGCACTGGGGTAGACACAGGGGAATCAGGTTGTCCCACGTGGGGCTCACAGTCTTAATCCCCATTTTACAGATGAGGTAACTGAGGCACCGAGAAATTAAGTGACTCGCCCAAAGTCACACAGTTGACAAGTGGCCAAGCCAGGATCCGAACCCATGACCTCTGACTCCAAAGCCCGTGCTCTCTCCACTGAGCCACGACACCCTAGGGCTTCTGTCTCCCAGGCCTGTGCTCTTCCTTCCAGGCCATGCTGCTTCCCGGGTGACACTTGCCAGCCCTTCGGAATTGAAAAAATGCTCCCGGCAATCATTCTTTGCTGGGCAGGATGGAAGGATGGATTACGTTCCCCTTGGGGGACAGGGAACTGTGTCCGATCCTTTATGTCTGGATCCAAACCAGTATTTAGCCCTGTGCTGGACACCAGATGCTTAATAAATACCTTCACTAACTAACAACACCCAAATACAGTGAAGAGGAGGAGTCCCAACATCAGGCTACTCAAACAATAGCTCCAATAGTCAACCAAATGGAAGTCTCTGCACAAACACATCATACACTAATTTTAGTCATATCTCATAGGGAAAACATCCTACTCAAGTGCCATGTTCATATAAGAAGAATAAATATAGACATATACCCAAAGAACAGCTCATAAAGATATTGTCGATCTAAACTGTAAGGTCCTTGAGGGCACGGATCATATCTACCAACTCTGTTGTATTGTACTCTCCCAAGCTTTGCACAGAAGTGAACGTTCATATTCCACTGAATGACTGGTTGGTTGATCTTTCTGTTAGAGCCGAATACCCTGAGTAGGCTTTAACTGGAAATGAGAAGCAGCGAGGCTTAGTGGTAAGAGCATGGGCTTGGGATCCCGGCTCTGCTGCTTATCAGCTGTGTGACTTTGGACAAGTTACTTAACTTCTCTGCGTCTCAGTTACCCCATCTGTAAAATGGGGATTAAGGCTGAGTCCTAGGTGGGACAACCTGATTACTTTCTATCTACCCCAGCACTTAGAACAGTGCTTGGCACATAGTAAGTGCTTAACAAATACCATCATTATTATTATTATTATTAGTTCTGCAGGAGCTATCATTGTTTGGATTGCTATACATTGGTTAAACTTGGGGAACACTTGCAAATCCAAAAAACTTAAAAGGTTCACATTAATCTTTGAAACAGTTTTCTAAACTGATGGAAGATTTTCCCAATTTATCCCACCTCAAAATACACCTTGTAAAGATTACTTTTAGTGATAGATTATCTACACGTAACAGAAGGCACAGTGGAGGAAATGTAAAAGACTTCACTGCGGGCATCAGACCGCATAAAGCATAGGAATCGAATGATGAAATAAAAAATTTGTTCCCTCTTCAAATCTGGCCACTTTGAGGAAATGAGAATATTATGAGATGAAAGGCTCCGCCTCATTACAGGACGTTTGAGGGACAGGTAAGGAGGCCACAATATGCAATTGCTCCTTAATTACCTTCTGAAATGGTAGCTAAAGGAGAAGTAGATAGAGGTCCAGAGTGCTACTGAAGCTTCAAATTTGGACATCATTTTCTGCAGCTGAAAGTAACCATGCACTCAGGTCACAGGTTAGATCAATTTCTATGATAAATAAATCGTTTGTTTTCCCAAAATCCTAAGCAGAGAGTGGCAAAACAATTCAGCTGTCCTGTCAGGTTTCTGGATATAATCTGTCACTAATGTAAACTTTAAAAGGTTCATTTTGAGATGGAATGAATAGGTATTTTTACAACCACACATCACCTTCCCCAATCTTTTACATTTTGCCAATGACAACAAATTCCTAAGGCCTTTCCGAATTGAGAATTGTGATATGACTGATGGAAGTGTAAGGAAAAGGAAGAAGGTTCGGAATGACACTTGCGATGGCTTCTAGAAAATAACATTAAATAACATTCTGTTGTGAAAAAAACTATTAAATTAAATCAGTGTAAAAACACATACTTGTATAAATGCTTGGTATAAAAGCTGTAGCCTACCTGGTTATTATACGCATCAGGGGCGAGCTTCTTGTATATGGGTGCCATCAAAGTGGACAGGTTTTGTAAATGGGACTCCAGCTTCTCTTCCTGCAGAAGGTGAAATCATTTTAGGACACATTTTCAATTCACGGAAAGCAATCTACACCCTTTATTAAGCAATATTTAAGCATCTCTGAGGTAACACTGTACACTGACTCCATAACTAAGTTACTTTAAATCCAGACCTCATGCCCAGCAAAATGAAGGCACTATCATATTTAAAGAGACACATTACATATTAGAAACCCTTTCTTTCTTATTAGTATCCAAAGATAATATTACCCTCCTATCAGCTAGTCTTAGATATTGAAATTCATCTGGAAATGATATGTTGTCCATAAAAAACTGTCTCTTTATATGGCAACTTAAAAATTCAAATCTGAATATGGTCCTTGAAGCAAGAGTGTCACTGTGTACCAGATGTTCAGTGCCAACTGAAGCTTTGAATGTTGACTTAGTTTTGTCAAGGAGAGCAATTAATTAATTAATGATGGTATTTGTTGAGCGCTTACTATGTGCCGAGCACTGTTCTAAGCGCTTGGGTAGATAGAAGGTAATGAGGTTGTCCCACGTGGGGCTCACAGTCTTAATCCCCATTTTACAGATGGAGTAATTGAGACATAGAGAAGTGAAGTGACTTGCCCGAAGTCACACAGCTGATAAGTGGCGGAGAGAGGATTAGAACCTATGACCTCTGACTCCGTGCTCTTTCCACTAAGCCACGCTGCTTCGCTTACGCTATGATCTTTGAGTGAAACACCTCACGTTAAAGTAATCCAAACTGTGGTCAAGTCTATATTCTTCCCTTAAACTCAGGATCCTAATTTCACATTTTTCTTTCTTATGTTAACAAGGAGAACAGGGACCTAACCAAAACCTATGGATTCCCCTTAGTCAGATACATTCTCTGAGTTTTTCTGAGAAGCTACAGTTCAGATCCTCCCTTCCACCCAACTCCATAAAGAGAGACCTTGGGTTACCATTTGGTCTCTCAGTATGTGAATCTCAGTTTAGGGAGATAGGAATTCACTTCATGGTTGGGAAATGATGCCTTTCTGGTACGTATATTAAAGACTGTGAAGTTGCCCAAGTCTGCCATCATTTAATTTATTCAAGTAAATCTCCAAGGGTTCTCATTCTGCCAATGGGGCATTTTAAGTGTTTAAGTACATTATATCCTTGACTGACAAATGAAATTGGCGACCAAAATTACTCAGTGGCTCTGTGCAGACATTTGCTCTTTATCTTTGTGACATACAGCCTCTTATAGTAATGGACAAAATATGATTAAGAATAGACATTTTTGCAAAAAGGGATTAAAATTGTTAAAAGGTTATAAAACCTAGGATCATAATCAATAGGGATACCCTAAATCATGCAGCGTAAGCTTTGCAATAAACATTGGGCTGCAAGGAAATGCCAAATATGTCACTGGTATAATAAGGCCATTAATCAATTTCTCTGGGCAGGGCTTTTCCAAGATGACAATAACAATAATAATAATAGCATTTATTAAGCACTTACTAAATGTGAAGCACTGTTCTACGTGCTGGGGTAGATACAAGTTAATCAGGTTGGACCCAGTCTCTGACCCACAAGGGGGGTCCACATACTTGGAGTTAAATTCCCAGGTAATTAAAGCCTGGCCCAAGGTAGCTCATTTTTTTAGTTTTCCTGTCTATTTCATGATACAAAAAAACTTGTTTTGATAAATATGGTAAATGGTAACGTCACATGTGTATTAAATTTCTAGTATGTTTGAGAACCGTATTTTCATCACCTCAATTCCATAAGAGCGGATGCGGCCAGTACGCTAAAGGATAGAATACTGAATCTCCATTCAACTAAAACTGGACAACTCTTCACAGCCTCACCAGCGTCAAGTATTGCCAAACTGCACTAAGCATGAAAATTCTCAGAAAACTTTCCAGTTTCACTTGCAAAGACTATGTAGACTCAACATTTTGATCGATTCTCTACTTCGAATGCAATGGGGTATAAATAAAGAACAGCACTCACTAGGGGACGTCTATTGTTCAGGGACAATTTTTGCCATTTCACTCCTGCCTAAAAAACAGTTTTTAATGAGGCTCCAGAACTACATACAGGTAAACAAACCGGAACTACAATGGGGAAGTACCTCTTTCGGGTCATCCCCGAGCAGCTTAAATTTCCTTGGGATTTTGCTTCTGGCAAACTTGCATCCATTGTAGTACATGCTCCAAGAGCATCCGAACGAAAAGGAAGCCCCACACGTGTCTGGATCCAGCCCCTGACACGCACAGGTTCGTCTGAGGTGAAAAAAATGGCATAAAGACAGTGGCATGAGGATAGGGTCACATGCGCATTAAGGCTTCCTGCTTTCTGGGCTGAAATTAAAGAACTTTGAAGGATATGATGTCAAAGTCAAAGGTTCATCATCATCTTCATTGTCATTACCACCACCGGTGCTGATTAACTACAGAAATATCAAGTGCTTAGGGGAACTAACAAAGAATAGAAAAGTATTATCCCTGCTCTTCAGCAGCTTCTAAAATGGGCATTGTTGAATGTTTGGACTTTATTCCAGTCATGCTGGAAGACTAGAACACCATTTTTTAGGGCACTTATGATAGGAAAAAAATGACTGCCCAGGAATAAAATAAAATGTCTGTGAGGGAAATTGTTCGTTTTTACTTTTGGAGAAAAAAACCTAACATAATGCACAATGCATGTTTTTATTTGTGATTTGGATAGAACTTGCTGGAAGACTAAGGCAACACAGTTTCTGAACTGCGACTGTGAGTTGTTTACGTTACAATAAAAAGTCAAACTCCATTACTACCAGTTGTTACCAGTAAAAACTAGAAGCCCTTAACTGCAAGCCAGAAAACGAGTCTTCTTTGTGACCAAACAGAAATCATAGCAACTTTTGGTAATAATATAATTTTATGGTATACTGCCTAGGATTTACTATTTTTTTTAGTAACAACTAGCTCTTACCACACATTCCTCAGTAAAAATTAGTTGCTTCTGATTTCTGCCCATTCTAAACTGCAAAAATCAGTTCCGTTTAGTTCTATTCACTTTTTCCAGTCCAAGGGCTTGGGTGTGGAGCTTAGTTAAAACTTGCTATACAATTCATCAGTTCATTGTTCTGCATGTTTTCTGTATATGGAGTATATAATAGATTGTTGAGTTTTTTACCGTGCTTTATCATTCATAAACCCTCCAGAATCTCCTCCAGCAGTCTTTCCCCAATCAATTTATTCTTCTGCCCAGATCATAATCCCCCAGTTGTCACCTAAGCAGTTCTACAACAATTACACCTGAAAAACTTCAGTGTGTGTATAAGTATTTATAAATATTTGTATCTCCACATCCTATTTAGGCACTTATCTAAATCTCCATTTTTCCTGTCTCTTCTATCAATCACTGGTATTTACTGAGTGCTTACTGGGTTCAGAGCACTCTACTAAGATCTGGTAGACACATTCCCTGCCCACAACGAACTTACAGTCTACAGGGGAGTCAGAACCCTCTCCCTGTAAATTTCCACCTTTCAATTATTGGGTGTTGGTCTCCCCCACTACATTGTAAGCTCCTTGAAGGCAGAGATCGTGTCTTCTAACCATTACTGTACTCGCCCAAGTGCTTAGTACAGTGCTCTACACAACGGTGATGGTAACTAAGAACTATTTCTTGATTTCTCTTCTTTACAGTAAAGAGAGTTTAAAAAAATGATTGCGATGCCTTCAGTTGCTTTTGAAATGAACTTCGGTGGAAAAAACAGCAGTAACCCAATTTTGTGCTCTGATCTATTGTTATTAGATTACTCCCTCACTGCCTCCTATGCCCGCAACTCCCTCCAGCCTGCTCAGACTTTCAACTCCCCCTCTGATGACCTGATCCACCAACTACTTGGATTGTTAAAACTGAAACAATCAAGAATGAACTCATCAAAATTCTCCTCAGCATCACCTCACCTCTCTCCTTCCTGCTCTCCAAACCTACCCCCATCTACTTGTGCCTCTGACTCTAACCTCTCTCACCTCCTAAAATCGATTGCTCTCACCCTCCTCCCGCACCGTCGTTGCTATTTTCAACCTCTAGCTAGCTCTTGGATAGCTCCTTCTTCACTGTCTTTAGGATACTCAAGTCTCTCCAGGCCCAGTGGCCACATCCAGCTACTGCCTCTGTCTCCCCACTCCCATCCCCGCACAAAAATCTTGGAAAGGATAAAAAAACTCCTGCTGTCTTCATTTCCTCTCCACTAACTTTCTCTTTGACCCTCTGCAGTCCAGCTGTCAACCACTTCGCTCCACAGGCACGGTGCTTACTAAATGTCTCCAATGAACTCCCTGTAGCCAACTCGAAGGGGCTCTACTCTGTCTTAATCCTCCTCACCCTTTCAACTGTCTCTACCACTGTGGACCACACCGACCTCCTAAAACGGATAGGTTATGTCAATGCATCACTAACTTGGTTCTCCACCCAACTCTCTGACCATTTCTTCTCTGTTTCATTTTTTGGCTCTTCTGCCTCAATCTTTTTTATGAGATCTTTCAATGAGGCTCTGTCCTATGCTCCCTACTCTTCTCTCTATTCGCTCACTCGGGGAGTTCACCCACTCACAGCGCTTCAGTTACCAGTTATCATGTCTCTGAGAAAGATCGCCAAATCTACCTTTCCAGCCCAAACTTCTTACCCAACCTCCAATCTTGTATATCCATTTGCTTCTAAGACATCTCTATCTGAATGTTCCACTGAAATTTCAAGCTGAAAATGTCTACGAGGGAACAACTCTAGACTCCATACTGTATGACTGCCTTTTGGGAGTGTCGCTCAGCACACACTTCTTCATTCCTCAAAACCCTCCACTGACTCAACTTGTCCCTCTGTATCGAACAAAACCTCAACACACTCGACTTCAAGATTATTGACCCACATGGAATATCCTCAGCTGCAAGTCCCCAGCTCGCTCCCTTTACTCCGCTCAAGTTAACCTTCTAACTACATCGTGCTCTTGCCTCCTTTGCCTTCAACTCCTTGTCCATGCTGCTCTCCTGACCAAGAACTCCTAAAATAATAATAATAATAATAATTGTGATATTTGTTAAGTGCTTATTATGTGCCAAACACTGTAATACATAATAAGTGCTGGGGTGGATACAAGCAAATCAGGTTTGCTAATTTGTCCCTGTCCCTCTTGAGGCTCACAGTCTTAATCCCCATTTTACAGATGGGGTAACCGAGGTAACTGAGATGGGGTAAGTGACTTACCCAAGGCCACACAGCAGACAAGTGGTGGAGCCGGGAACCCATGCCCTTTTGGCTCCCAGGCCTCTGCTCTATTCTCTACGCCATGTCGCTTTCCCTGTCCTCCCCAAATTTAACAGACCACAGCCCTCCCCACATTCATAACCCACTTAAAATCCTATCCCAATAAGCCTTCCGTCCAAGCTGGAAATAAGAGCACGGGCCTGGGAATCCGAAGGACTTGGGTTCTAATCCTTGCTCTGTCATGTTTGCTGTGGGCAAGTTGCTTTACTTCTCTGTGCCCCAGTTACCTCATCTGTAAAATGGGGATTAAGACTGTGAGCCTAATGTGGTACAGGGACTGCGACCAATTCAATTACCTTGTATATGCCCCAGCACTTAGTACAGTTCCTAGCACATAGTAAGCACTTAAATACCATAATTATTATCATTATAATAATTGTGTCACCAAGAAGTGACACATTCCCTATCCATGAAGATCTTACACTAGAACAGAAGAGACCTTCCTATAAATATTTGCAATTACAGTAAAGTGGCTTTTACATAATAATAATAATGATATTTGTTACGGGCTTACTATGTGCCAGGCACTATTCTGGAGTGGATACGAGTAAATGGGCTGGGGTGGATACAAGCAAATCGGGTGGATACTTCCCACCCAGCTATGAACATTAAAATGTGGGGGCAGTCCTCGGTTCTTATTCCAGGGACTAGAGAGTCTCATCTCTACAGAATAATTAGGGTGAACAGGGTAGCTAGTTTGAAGACTTTATGTCATTGACACCTAACTACTCCAAACTGGAGGAGTTCCACAGTGAAACACTTAGTGTGTGAGTGATTGACCCTGGTTGAATTTAGAAGTCTCTAGAGAGCTTCCATTTCTGCCATGAGGTTCTGAGGTTTGAAAGGTCCTTTACATTTTAGTCAGGAGCACGTGGATATTAGACAGGAGGTTGAGGAGGGTTGAGGGGGGTTGGGTGCTATAGGAATATCATTCTTTTCCATGACTTCGTCCCCTCTTCTCTCTCATTTACAAAAGAAAATCAAATGCCGAAGGAAATAGATGGGTAGACCCAGGACTAAGATATGTCTGTTTCTAAATACACATTTGAGAGCTTCAGGAAAGTTCTAAATAAAAACATAAGCCATGAAGACGGCTCCAGATTCAGAGAATGTCATTTGTTGGAAATGAGAGGGAAGCCTGCAGGGGAAGACAACACAGATTTCAGAAAATTAAATCAATTACAATTAATGGGAGATGCAATTTGCATGAAACTACGAGAAGATTAAATAAAACAAACAACCGCAGTTATGGCCAGCAGTTCATCAGCGATTCCAAAAGCTGAACCCAAGCCGGGTTTGCTCAGAGAAGGAGTGGAATTACTGTTACAGGAATTTTTAAATGTGCAACTCAAAGGGAGGAGAGAGCAAATTAATGAATTCCCTGGACCAAAAATGCTTTTCCAACGTATCTGACAGTCATCGTGGAAAACTGCCCTGAAAATTTGCAGCGTGCTTGAAAGGGTTTTGCAGTGGTTAAATCCCACCTGTATTACAACATTTCTACAAAAAAACAAAGATCCAGCAGGTTACAACCACCTTTAAAACCAACCAGAGATTTGAGACAGGAACAGTGAGGGTCTAAGTAACCACTGGTTGGGTTACTTTAAAAACACACACACACACACACACACACACACACACACACACACACACACACACACACACACCCCAGAGAAAATGAAAGAGATGCTGTCTCTACCGGACATGAAAGCTATAGAGCCAAACCTTCTCTGACAAGACTAAGCTAGTGACATTTTGATTGTCGACCACAAGAAAGAGCACATTGGTTAGCTATGTGCCCTTATGTCCTGGGGGGGAACACTGTGGTGAACACGAAAGGAAGAGTGTGGATTCGAAGGTCAACTCTTTGCCTCCTATTATTCTTGGGGAACAGGAGGAGAAAGAGGAAGAGAGAGGAAGATGGGTAAAAAGATGAAAGGCAAATATTCGGAGACAGAGTAGGACAGATACTTTGAGGCAAACCATCAGTGTGCCACCTAGATTCTCTTTAACAAGCTTTAATAGGAAAAGCTTGGCTAATTTCCTGGCAATGGAACAGACGTGAACCCTGCTGACAGTGCAGATTGGGATGGATGGGTTGCCTTACTCTGTTGAAAAATGGCATAATTTTTTCGAAGAGGATCAGGCAGAGAAGAAAGGCGTTACGGGGATAGGGGACATTTTGATATAAATTTTAGGGAAGGAGTTATATTCCTTAGGAATAAAATCCTTCGCACAGAGACACAGCCCCACAATGGCAATCCAAGCTTCCCTAATAGGCAGCTGTTGGATCTTCACAATTTTGCTCCAGTCACGCAGTGGGAACAATCTACCACCCATTACATCCCACGAACCATCTCAATGCCATAAAGAGCATGGTCTTTTTTGTTCTTTCTAAAATGCATTACCAAACCACAATTTGCTTTCTTCCTCTGGTGGACTGACAAGTAACACCAAGCCCGATTCCACCATGTGCATAATGGGGAATGGAACCAGGGCTGCCAAGTGTACAAAAATGAACAGAGGGTTCATAAACATGAGCAAAAATGACCAAAAACATGAGCAAAAAAGCGCACACAGATGTTTTGGTGTCAGTAAATGTGGGAAGGAAGGGGCTGAGAGTTGCTAGGAAGGGAAGGAGTTGCTGGGAGTAGGAAGGAAGAAAGGAAGGGAGCTGCTGAGAGTTGCAAGGAAGGAAAGAGAAGGAGCTGCTGGGAGTGTGAAGGAAAGGAGCTCGTAAGAGAGGGAAGTGAAGAAACGACGGAGATTTTGGGGGTGGGATGGAAAGAAGGAAGGAAACGGAAGGAGCTGCTGGGAGTGGGCAGGAAGAAAGGGAGTGGAAAGAAAGGAAAAGAGTGCTCTTCAGAGGGGAACCGGACTCAGAAAAAAACACAACGCAGGGGTGACACTCACTCTTCGTTCAGTGCACAGCGTCGATTGGTGAGAGTGCCATACTTCCTTAAGGTTTCAGTGAGTTCCGAGTAGAGTCTGTCTGCGAGGGACAGTGGAATTCCTTCCCACACTAGGATGAGGATCACGACCACTGCAGTTTCACAAGTATGGCCTGCTCGTTCCCGCACCAAACACAGCAGTTTTTCTTCGTCGCTGCTTCTACGAACCACCTGCGTAGACATCAATCCAACCCCAGACACACACACACAGGCCCCGGCAAACAAACAAAAAACTTGGTTAGTTTAGAAAACATCCTACCTGTACAATGCAACTATGAAAGAAGTTCCCTCGTTTTCCCTTTTCCCTTTCCCAATGGTCTGACAAGGAAGGGATTTTCTGGATGCCTCAGAGGAAGTGTGATTTTGCCAGGCCAAAATACTGCTAGACGCTTTGCACTGCACTGAGATTCAAGCTGGGATCGGGATGGAATGCTGAACTCCTGGATGCATTAAAAGTCTGCTTCCTAATTTTAAGCTTAGTGTAACGATTTACTGTAATTTCAGAAAACAATCCAACAAAACTAGGAATAATGGGTTTTTTGGGTTTTTTTAGCAATAAGAGTATATGCTAATTGCCAGCTTCTTATCTCTACCCCAGCACTTAGAACAGGGTTTGGCACATTCTAAGCACTTAATAAATATCACAGACTGCTTCTTTAAATGTGCCAGTCAACTCCCTCCTTTTTTCTCCTTTCCCTGCATTATCTCCTTCACCTCGAGGAGGAACACAAGCAGTGAAATCAATGAAAAACAGCATTCTTTTCAAGCGGGATTGTTTCTCAGGCTGAGAGACTGGCTATTTACACGGTATGGTTACTAGTCCCTGAAGTAGCCAGGATCTGTAACTCAAACGTCTTGCTTATTATCACACTTACCCACTTAGCGATAGGGCATCCCTGAGAGCTTTTGCCTTCTTTACCAGTATAGATAACTCTTTCGATCCGGATAGCTTTACCCTTCTGTCCGAACCTTTAAAAAACAACAACACGACAAATATGTACACCATCGGCTGGTTGATATGAATGTGGTGATGAGGGATGCTACAATCTCAGTACATTCTCTAATGTGTCCAGCTTATCTTCAGAAATTGATGCTTTGCATCAGACTGGCGCCAATTGGGCTGGATAATGCTGGATTTCAATTCTGTTTAGCTCACAACGACTTTGCATTGATAAGCTTTTAACGGGCCATTTGTGAACTGAATTCATTAGGAGATAACAATGGGAAACCTGGTTTTCCCCTCCAAAATTTCACAAGCCATAAAGCTTCCTTTTGTAGTTAATTTGCTGAAGTCAGTCATCTAAGACGGGCACTTAATTGATTTTTTTTTCCCCCATCCCAAACTCAGACATTTTAAAGTTTGCAGTAAGGAGTTGGGAGTGTTAGTGTTTTTTTTAATTTTGTCGGCTTCTCAGGACCCCAGGGACTGGTTTGAGCCACTGGCAAGCCCTTCTCTATCTGAGAAATCCAAAAGATTGGGTTCTCCTGTACCCTGGGTCCACAAAATGGCTTGGGGGAATCGCCTTCACCCTTCCGGGCCACTAGGGAGCTATGATTTATCAGCCAATCAAGGGTATTTACGGGCCGTTTCTCTGCACAGAGGACTGTAGTAAGCGCTTGGGAGGAGGCCACAGAGTCAGTAGGCACGCCCGATGGGCTACCAGAAAGTGGCTTCTGTTTTTGGAAATGGGCTCAGTGGGCCTCTCTCTCCCTGAGGGTCCCCTGGTCCGTTTCACGAAGACCGTCTAGGGACATAAACCAATCCTGGACGCCGTGTATCAGCCAGGACCGTGAACTCCTTCAACACCCAAAGTGGGATGCTGCTAGAAGACTCGTCACCCTGACTGGGGCTGCTTACAAAGCCGGCAAGAGCCATGAGGACCGGGGAGAAACCTGGAAACACCACGATGGGTTCGTTGGACTGAGAGCTGAGCTAATGCCGCTTATCAAGAAGGACTTGAATTTTCTTTTATCTTACATACTTCCCTTGCCCTTTATTAAAAAGACACAGTTTACAAGTGGGGTGTGTAGGGGGGTGGCGGGGAGGGTGGAGGGTGACTCTGTCAGAGAACTGCTCGGTCTCTACAAGAAGCGTTAAATTGGAGGTGGTTTCGGCCTATATAACTCCTTTCCCATCCCCATTTGCTTCCTTTCCCTTTCTCTCACCTCAGCTGGGGCAGCTGGGTCCAGGCCTCCCTTGGCCGCCCCTCTGCTGGGACCTGGGTTCCTGGCCGGCTGGCACCCAGCTTGTCCTTGCCTGGGTTTGCCGGCTTCCGCCTCAAAGTGGGTAGCCTGTGCCAGCCAGCAGCCCATCAGCCCTGTCAAATATTGTGACTCTCTGGTGAATGGAGCCGTGTGTGTTGGCAACCCTGGGGTAGCTTAGCCTACCCGTAATTACTTGATTTGCAATTGTTTACTTCTTTGTGCGTGAAGCCTGGAAAAATTCTGACATACACAAAAGGATAAACGTTAATCTGCCCTGTGCCTTTGCGTTAATTACCTTTCTTCCATGATTTCTCTAATAGCTGCCACATTAGGACCTGCTCCTAGATGGGTATAAAAAGGACCTTCATCTTTTTCAATAATATGCTCTGTTGAAATAATAGAAGATTATTATTTTAGACCTCAATTACACTAAATAGAAAGGCTACATTCACACAGCTTATCCCCCAAATGCATATTAAGGGCCTTAAATGTGACTAGTTACATTTAAAAAAAAAACCAAAAACCAAAACCAAAGAAAAACCCACCGCCAACCATCTTCTAGAGGATAGGCAAACTGTCTGACTGTACTCAGATGCGTCCAAGGGTCCCACCCCTCCTGAAATACTCCTCTGCAGACTCTTGACCCAAGGGCCCTGGAGAGCGGCTAGGATGGGATGCGCTAACTCGGGGCGATCGTGTGCCTGGCAGATCAGCCGGCCAATTTCCGCATCCTCTAGAAGGTGATAAAAAAAACCCCAACCAATTCATTTCAAGGCCCTTAATGTGCCCTAGGCACCTCAACACCTGTGTCCAAGCTAATTATCTCACATCTACCCCAGTCTTTCGCACAGTGCTGGGCACGTAGTAAGCGCTTAGCAAATACCACTATTATCGTTATTGTGAGTACTGATAAACACACTCCGAACTCAATGGGCGACCCAAGTTCCTCAAGCGACCACTGCTGCTTCCATTCGGGTCGGCCTGTCCCAATTCTCAAGCTCACAACCGACAGGCTATTTCCCCTAGATTAAGAGTCCGGGGCGAAATGAGCATGGGAATAGGGTAAAACCTCTCCTTCCTGAGACTCTCTGCTCCTGCAGAATCAGGCCTTGGGAGACGGGTCTAGTCCCCTCAGTTAGAGGACTGTCACAGAGTGAAGGGAGAGGATTGGGCCTCAAGAACACGGAGACTCCGGGGCAGGGGCCAGGGGGAGTCGACAGCGGAAACTGCAGGAGGTATCGTTTTAGTTATTCTCTAGCCCCAAACACTCGCCCCTTCCCCCATCAGAAGGGAGCAGGAGCTAATCCTGACCTCTCCCCGGGCTTTAGCCATTTTGAGAAGAAAACGAAAGTGAGGCTATCTTATAGGAAGCTCTACAGACAACTGAAGTATCACCCACACTTGTGTCCCCTCTCTCTAGGATCCCTTGCCACTCTGACCAAGAATTCCTGGGGCTGAACGCACAAACCCCTTAGGGAGGGCGGCCAGGTTTACTGAGGGCAGATGAAAGCACAAGTCGCCATGATTTTCTCAGGCCCAGGGTGGCTCCTAATTCCCGGATGCTACGGTTGTTCCACCTACCCTTCCTCTCGTCCCTCCGCTCCCCACCCATCTACCCACATCTACTCTCCTAAATCAGAATCGAAAGGTTCTTCTGAGGAGAGAAAAAATGAAAGGAAATAGCTCTGTCATCCCAGATCCGGAGGGTGTGTAAAGTCTACAGGAGGAACGCCAGGTTCTGAAGACATTAGGGCTCCGGCAGTTACGTTTCACGTCAATTAACAAAGCAGTCAACATCTGCTTCCCAAGTCAAAAATTCACCCCTTTCTGTTGCTGTGGTTATTAAACTTGTTCAAACTTGCTTTAAAATAAACGCTGCTAAATTAGCTTGTCAAAGAAGCTGCCTTCTTATTTGATCCGATCCGTTTCCACAGACTGTCTGCCTCTCGGGGAGACTGGAAACCCGACGAGACGGAATCGCCCCGGGTAGATACACATCTATTTTTAAAGGCTCTGGCTAAAAAACGGACATACGCACGGAACTGCTTCGAACAAAACGAACGGGGGAGTTTGCCTATCCTGCCTCGGTATGAGAGCATCTTTAATGTAAGGGACAAAAATGCTAGCTTTGGGCTTTTACGATCCACTCCAGACTGCTGGCGGACTTAGTTACAAAAATATTAATAAAAGTTCCACATCTGAAGGCAAACTTGTTAATCCTGGACCAACACCAGGTGTCTCAGTCCGTTCCGGACACTTACCAACACAACTGCATGACGGGAAATCATACTGAGTTTTGACGGGCGTATCCATTAAATTTTTTATAGGCGTATCTAGTAACTTGGAAGGTGACTCTAAAAAATGATTGAGAACAGAACCAGCTGTTCTCTTGGTCGGCGTCTTTTCCGACGCAATTGCTTGTGGCTCTGAGGCGGGGGTGTGGCCATCAAGTTCCGTAGCACCGGTATGTCGGGTTAAAATGGTGATCGGCCCGGCCGTTTCCACTTTCACGTGTTTCGGCGACTTGATGGTCAGGGCCTTGTGATCAAACAGTGACTTGACCTGAATCTGTTTCAGCTGCTGTTCCATGGTCTCGATGATGCTTTTCTGTTGCAGGCTCTCACAGCCGAAATGCTGAACCTCCTGCTTAATGCTCTTTTTCCATGTTTTGCCTTCTGCCTGCCCTCCTCCCCCGGGGCGCATGCAGGTGGGGGGCCTGGCCCCAGTCTCCACCTTAATGGGCCTGCGCCCCAGGCCACCCAGCTCGTTCTTCGGGGGCTGGGCTTGCTGCTCCTGCTTCTGCAAGAGGTGCCACCTGAGGGCTGCGTGCTTCTGTAAGTCCTTCTGGGGCACAGGCTGGAGGGGGCTTCCTCTCTGGCCCGGGGCGAGGGGAGCCGAGGGCGGGTACTGCAGGAGGTAACGCTGCTGCATCAACTGTGTGGCCTGCTGGCCGGTGAGGGCGGGGGGTCTGAGGTTAAAGCCCTGGCTTTGAGGCAGAGGCGGCTGTAGGCCTAGAGCCTGCTGGGGCTTCGGCTCCGGAGTCCGGACGCCCCCGGGGTGGCCATCTTGCTTCGGGGTCCCGCTATTTGGATAATACTGCGGGGGCTGCGGGTCCCGGTGTTTGGCTCCTGCAAAGGGGTCCGGGCCGACGGTGGAGTCCTTCCTCTCGGAGACCGGACGCGCGGCGCCTGGGCAGGGCAGCTGGAGGCTGCTCGCGCTGGACTTCAGGATCTGGCTGTAAGGGGAATCTCTACTATTCACGCCCTGGGCCGGCTCCAAGCCCGTTTGGGTGTTACGGGCCTGGAACTCACTGGACTTGACGTAGCATTGTTCCACGTGAAAATATTCCTCCATCTTCATCTGCGGGAAGGGGGGTCCTTCCCTCTGCTGTTCGGCACCGCCTTGGGAATGAGGGAAGGCCTGGGCCATCTGTTCCGTACTCTTCATTTGGAACATTTGCGGCGGCTGCTGCTGGTTGGCAGCAAGATGAGGGCTCTGGCCTACTTGTCCCTGGGCCGCCTGTTCGTGTAGCACCGGGTGTGTACGTAAGAAGGGCTCAGTCTCCGAGGCCTGCGGATTCAGGGGCTGCTGTTTGAGCACCGGCCCCGAGGCCTTCTCGGGAGGCCTCACCATCCTCGGTTGAAAGTGGAACTTCTGTGTCCCGTGCAGCCGTGCGAGGGGCTGCAGCTGGGAGTCCGGCTGGGGAAGGTGGGGCTGGGGAAAGGGGGGCGGCGGGTCCCCGGGGGCCTGAGGCTGCCCTTGGGGCGCCTCCATTTGGTACGACCGAGGCAGCTGTTCCCGCTGCGTTGTCTTCTGGCCGTAGGCCTGGCCGGGGAGTCCCTGGACGGGGCCGGGGCTCCCGGAGTACTGTCTGAAGCGCGGCTGATCGTGCAGACTGGATGGGTACTGAAGGATAGACCGCAGCAGGGCCTCGCTGGATTTGGGGCAGGATTCTGCCTGGTGGTGATAGTGCGGAGAGGTCAGCTCTATCCAGCCTGGCTTCAGGTACGGCTGGGCCTGCGGGGCGGGAACCCCGGACGCCACCGCCTTCTCTCCCTCCGCGGCTGCCCCTGGCTCGTTCTCTTCTGCTAGCTGCCGGTAGGGGGGCTGCAGCTTGACACCGCTCCCACCCACGGGTGGATGTCTGAAGGGCTCCGGGGTGGATCTCATTTCCTCGGGGCCCAAGGGGGGCCCACTCGCCCCTGGGGTGGGCACACGGGTCTCGCCAATGCAGCTCTTCTGGGGCTCCTCGGGAAGCCCAAGGGCGGGACCGGGGCTCTGGGCTCCCGACCCCTCCGGTGGCCCCTCGGCCTTCATTTCCCTCGGAAGAGTTTCCTCAGCCCGGCTGAGGTAGGGGCGGGGTCCCTCGGGGACCAGCCCAGCGTGAAGCACCTCTGAGGGGAGTTGAGGGATTGGAGGTGGCGGGGCGGGAGGGGGCGATGAGGACGGAGTAAGGGCGACGAAAGAGGAATCCTTAGGGAACACCGAGCTCCGCTGGTAGTAAGCACCATTCGATTCTTCTGGTTCAAAATACGCCTCCGGGCCGCCCCCAGGAGCTTGGGAGTTGCTCCGGGGAGCCGAGCGGAAACCTTCACTGGGTACCGGTCCCGGGGCTCCTTGGAGAGAATCGTTCTCTGTGGGGGAAGGGTCCAGCTCAAAGACCGGGTCAGAGGCCTGGAGCTGCTCCTCTGGTTTCTGGAGAGGGCAGCTACCGGGCAGGGGCGCTGGGTCACCCGCGTCCTCAGCCCGGCGAGCCTCGGGCCCCCCTGCAGCGGGCACTTGGGGTAGCTCCGAGATTGAGGTCTGTGGAGAGTCCGTCTGCCCTGAGGTATGGGATGAGTGAGTGGCCTCGTAGAGCAACTCGTTAGTAGCCTGACTGTTAATGGCATTCGCATGAGATGTGGTTTTCTGCATCGCAATGGAAACACGATCGGGATAGTACTGAGACAGTGTTTTTTCCAGGAGTTCGCCATGCGTGTTTTCCATGGAAGAGGCAGAAACTGTAGCACCATTAGGCATTGGCACGGCCTTGTTCTTGAGAAATAACACAAGGTTCTTGTGATAAGTAGCATTTTCTCCCTCTTGCTCATTCAGAATCAGGAGATCGGGATTTTCGGACCCACTGCGGTTCCACCTCGAAGGGTCGGTGAAAGCCGAAACTGCATCGGCCCGCTCTGGGAGGTTCCCGGGCTCCTCCTCCTCCCTGCACGAATCAGAGACCCTCGGTTGGCTGATACCTGGCCCTTGGCTTTCTTCCTGGCTGCCCACGGGAACACCTCTCTCGCCATTAGCCTCTTGGTCTGGTTTCACTTTCTTGTTCTGATGAAGCGCAACGAGAGAGGGTTCACTAAACGTGCGTTTTATGCCTCCGTTTTGCACACACTTGGAAAGCTCTCTGTTTTCTTGGGTGAAGTCAGGGCTAGTGCGGTTATACTGACTTCCCTTCATGTGAGAGACTCCATAATTACTCTTGTGGGGCAGCCACTTATTGCTGTCCCCGTTCACTTCGTGATGGACCTTCTCCGGCAGCGGGTTTCCGTTCTGCAGCTTCACCGCCAAGGGCTCCGTCTGGCACACGTGAGGAGACGCCGAGATCAGGAATGGACTTAGTCTGCTGCCCTCAACATGGTTGGGTCTATCCTGTTCCATCTGGCTTGCTCCGGGGCCATCCACAGGGTTGCCCTCTGCGCGGATCTGAAAGAGAGAAGGTGGGTGGGAGGGGGGAAAGAAGTTCAGAAGTCCCGTTTGCTTATCCAAAGCAATCAATTCCAGATCTATGAGAGTAATGACGTTACTCTGCGGAACTACATCCCTAAGAGACTGGTGATCTAGCTGCCCCCAACCCCACCCAAGCAGAGCTTCCCTAAATCTTTACTCTTGAACCTATTCCTCCTGGCTCACAAATACCTTGGAAAGGAGGAGCAGGGATGCTGGAAATCCAGTGATAACCCACACAGTTTACAAGGACCAAGCGTTTCAATTTCCTCCTGCATCAATTATTTTTTTACCAGAACCGCTAAGGGGTAGCGACATTAATGACCAGATGCGTCCCTTCTTTCTTTTCCCCTGCTTATACTAACGAGCAATAAAAATGCCAACAGCCAAGCACGCTTCGAGAGAAATGAGAGGCCCACAGGCTGGATAATCCACAGGCCGGATGATCGGTTCCTCTGTAACTGAGAGGTCCTGGATAACTGAGAATTGGTTCTAAATCCATAGTCCACTTCCCCACACGTTCATCTTACTACATCTGACGCTGAGACCCAAGGAGACAAGGAGATGAGTCGAGACTATGCTTTTTGTGCCTTTCACCTTTTGTGCTTTAGGAAAAGCACCCACCTCTCAAGAGAGAAACAGAGGCCAACAGAGTAAAGAGGTGATTCACTGCTCTGGTTCATTACATTTATTCCTCCCTTACAGATCCAAACATCTCTCGATATGCTCTATACACCTCCTCTGTTTATCACTCTACATTAGGAAAAATACTCATTTGGTGGTTTCCAACACAGCTGCAGTGGGTGCTCCACAAAGGGAAGCAGTCATTCCTTTTCAATAATTTAAGAAATACTATCTAGGTCATGAAAAACAGTAAATTGTAGCGCTGACTAAACAAGGAGATGAACTACACTCAAAACCATTTGGCTCAAGGTCAGTCTGCTTTTATAGTATTGCAGTTCAACCATGATTTTGGGGTGTCCACTTGGTCTCCAAAGCTTCACACAGGCTCGGGACTGTCAGATACTTTCCTCCACCCTGTAGTAGGTGGATTACAGGGGCGCTTCAGAAAACTGTAATTGTCCTTGACATTTAAGCAGGAAAAAAGAGTTCCACTCTATCAGGGGCATTAAAAAAAGTGAAATCATTAGTCAGAAAGAGGCTCAAAAGTACATTTATTTCAAAAAAGACTGCAAAAGAGTAGCCATTTTATGTCACTCATTTTAACGCAATGAATAAAATGAAACTGCCCAGGCCTATAACCTCTCTCAAATGATTAAAAACACTACTTTTTTTCTTGTTGTAGCTGTTATTTTTGAGAAACACTTGGTCTTCAACCCTTATTTATTTGGACAGGTCGGATGATTTTTTTTTAAAGGAAAGGTAAGGAAATCCATACAAAAACTGCAAGCTAATAAATTACAGTGTGCCAAACATCTTTTTTCTTACTGGAAGGATCTCAGCTACTATCTTTGCCAATCAGAAGAATAAAGGATTACCCTTTCTCCTCTGAAACCACACATAGCTCATTGACAAGATCATTTTAGGTTAAATTCCAAAGATCTTAACCAAAGCCCATAAAGCACATGTAAGACAAAGCCCTTCCCTCATAGCTCATCTACAGCATTTCTTCACTACTAAAGAGATGCTGACAGTCTAGAACACTGCTTAAAATAACAAAAGGAGAGAAAAGACAGGTTGTGCATTTGCATAAAGCAATGTTTGATCTTGACCTTGATCATTTTTCTCAACACAGATGCTGAAAACATGTACACGCTGCATTTTAACGATCACGTTGGCAAAATTAAAAAAAATATAAAAACCCAGTTTACAGCACAGATATATTGACTGTGAAGCAGTCCCTGTATGCACAGAACAATTTTTCTCCCTACAAAAATATCCCACAGCAAGGAATAAACAAATTTCATGCAAGAAAAGTTTAATCCTACTGAGTGACATCCTTTCTGACATTTCATAATCCTGGTAAACAAACTATTGCCTGACTCTCCCCATAACTTGTCCTTTGCTGATGTACTTTGCCAGCGTTAATGCTGACAGACAGGCAGACGGTACACTGACGGAATGCCAAGGAAAAAGGCTTCCAAAACAGGCTGAAGTAAATGCCTTCTAATACCAAAAAAAAAAAGAGTTTTCCGACTTAATAAGTGTCATTAGGATGACATAAATTTAAGGGATGCTAAACAGCATGGCCTAGGGGAAACCTAGAAGACCTGGGTCCGAATCCCACCTCTCACACTTGGGTAAGTCACGTAATTTATATGGGCCTCAGTTTTCCCCATCAGTAAAATGGGGGTGAAATACCTGTTCTGCCTTTCCCTTAGCCTCTAAGCCCCATGTGAGATGGGGACTGTGTCTGACCCAATGATCTTCTATCTAGCCTCGTGCTTAGTACAGTGCTTGGCATATAGTAAGCCCTTAACAGATTTTTGTTTGACATCATTTCTACTGTTCCTAAAATGAGAACTTGGTGGGGCTTTCCATTATCAAATGACTCTGCTTGGCCTTTTAAGCAGGCTATAATGTCACATATAGTTGACAATGTACACCAAGAGCCTATCATGTTTTGGAATTTCTCTTGCAATTCCCAAGCGTGATTATTTATCCTCTTCTATTTCCTTACCCCAAAGAAGCAGTGTGGCATAGTGAGTACAGCACAGGCTTGAGAGTCAATGAACCGGGTTCTAATACCGGCTCTGCTGGTAATCTGCTGTGTAACCTCAAGCAAGTCACTCAACTTTTCTGTGTCTCCATCCATTTCCTCATCTGTGAAATGGAGACTAAGACTGTGCCCCGCCTGTCACAAGGACTGTGTTCAATCTGATTAGTTTCTATTCCCTTAGTACATTGCTTGGCACATAGTGCTTAACAACTACCATTAACAAAATATTAACATTAACAAAAAAAAAACCAACAAAAAAATCTAATTCATCTGGTGTACAAATTATATCAGAGTACCATTTGCTCTGCCTGAGTGCAAAATACGATTCAGAAACTCTAAAAAAGAAATGTTCTGAGGATTAGTACCTGTGAAATCACTGCATTCAGAATTGTTACTGTAGAATACATTTTTAAAAATAATTATTATGACATTTGTTAATCACTTACTATGTGCCAAGCACTGTTCTATGCCCTGGAGTAGACACAGGGTAATCAGGTTGTCCCATGTGGAGCTCACAGTCTTAATCCCCATTTTACAGATGAGGTAAGTGAGGCACAGAGAAGTGTTTTACTGCAACTTTTCTCTAGACAGAGTTCTAATTTTACAACAGTGGGGACAAAGACCAGCCAAATAGGCAAGGGCCAGTCAAAACAAGATGGCACAACGCAAATCCCAACTTCACTGAAATACGCTCAGGCCCTCTAATAAAATGGGACTCCAGTCTCGAATTTCGATTCTCTTCCTGCTAACATCACTCGTTCGTCTTCTATCCAACTCTGGGTCAACATGGGTGTTCCGCTTTGGGCTTTTTTCCCCCAAAGGGCACTTAGTTGAATTTTATTAATAATGTTGGTATTTGTTAAGCGCTTACTATGTGCAGAGCACTGTTCTAAGCGCTGGGGTAGACACAGGGAATCAGGTTGTCCCACGTAGGGCTCACAGTCTTAATCCCCATTTTACAGATGAGGTAACTGAGGCACAGAGAAGTTAAGTGACTTGCCCACAGTCACACAGCTGACAAGTGGCAGAGCTGGGATTCGAACTCATGACCCCTGACTCCAAAGCCCATGCTCTTTCCACTGAGCCACGCTCCAGGTCCAGATTTTCTTTTTTATGGTATTTGTTAAGCGCTTACTATGTTCCAGGCACTGTACTAAGTGCTGGGGTAGATACAAGTTAATCAGGTTGGACACAGTCCGTGTCCCATGTGGGGCTCACAGTCTTACTTCCCATTATACAGATGAGGTAACTGAGCCACAGGGAAGGTACGTGACTTGCCCAAGGTCACACAGCAGGCAAGTGTCGGGGCCAGAATTAGAACCTATGTCCTTCTGACTCCCAGGCCCACATTATCTACTAAGCCAAACTCTGCACTTTAAGACTAAAATAGAACATTTTAATCACTAAACCTAAGTCTGTGACCCTTGAGAGTTTACACCATTTGGAAATTTGCACTGACACTGACATTTTCAATTCACCTTCTCTTTTACTGACTTTTAGCTGGGTCCCAACCAAGTCCATTTTAGAGAAATCAGAAAGAAAAGACTTGCTTACTTGTACAGCTAGAAGTCTTAACCCAGCCTTCAAAACTGTTATTCAATCCATCAATTAATCAATCGATGGTATTTACGTGTGCAGAACACTGAATTAAGCGCTTGGGAGAGTAGGGGATGTAGAAGAGCTTATGTACAGAAGTGCTGTGGGGCTGGGGTGAGTATCAGAGTGCTTAAAGGGTACACAGCCAAGAGCCCAGTGGATTTAGAAGGGATGGCTGGTAGGCGACATGACGGCTTAGTCAGGGAAGGTCTGTCAGAAGAGCTGTGATTTTAGGAGGGTCCATTAGCTGGGATTGATTCTACATTTTCCATGAAAACCTGCCCACCAGCTAGCTGGTTGCTTTTAGGTCCTTTTTTTGGTTTGTTTTCTCCCCAAACTGCAGATATCTGGGCCTGAACTGAGCAGTAGAGTGGTGCTAGAGTCATGAATGGCTTCTGCACCCACTCGAAGCACCATTCTGAAGCACAAAAGTTAGCCAAGACCCACAAGTGACCATCTAGATGACACTCTTGCTTTTAGGCAGTTCCTGAACTTTTTTAGGGAATGAAATTCCACCACCTCCCAGGGTGAGGTGTTCCATGGTCACGCAAGCCCAGGAATCAAGACGTGCTTCCTAATGTTCCTGCCAAATGCCTCCAGGGAGAATTCGTGTAAAACGCATAGGGAAGTTTCAGTCCGGCAGGCTGGATAACCAGATGGATCCACTACATTCAGTCACATCTATGTGTGCACTGAGTTTAAGTGACACAAAGCACAACGTTTTTCCACAAGCTGCCCAACCCAATGAACCCAATCAATCCTCGGATTCCAGTTCAGTTCAGCAAGAAGAGGGGTAGAAGACTAGAAATCACGTCTTAAAATATCAGTCAATGGTATTTACTGCATGCTTATTGTGTGCAGGACACTGTGTTAAGCGCTTGGGGAGAGTACAATGCCATAGAGTTGGCAGGCTCGGTTCCTACCACTAAGAGTTTACAATCCAGTGGGTCAAGTCCAGTGGCTCATGCATTTGCACAACAATTAATTAATTTGTTTACAAAAATGCACCTCCTTCTCCCCTCCCCACCCCCAGGGAATAAGCAGAACTGGAGAGAGAGTGCTGCCTTCCTCTCAGCAATCAATTAACTAACTGTCTTTATTGAGCATGTACTGTTGTGGAGCACTGCACTAAACACTTGGGAGAGAATAATGACACTTCCCCCCTTTAAAGCCCTACTAAAGGCACCCCTTCTCCAAGAGGCCTTCCCAGGCTAAGCCCCCTTTTCCTCAACTCCCCTCCACATTGTCCCGACTCACTCCCTTTGCTCTACCCCCTCTCCCTGCCCCACAGCACTTGTGTATATAGATACGTATCTATAATTCTATTTATATTAATGCCCATTTTCTTGTTTTGATGTGTATATATCTCTATTTATTTATATTGATGCCTGTTTACTTGTTTTGATGTCTGTCTCTCCCCTTCTAGACTGTAAGCTCGTTGTGGGCAGGGACTGTCTCTCTTTATTCCTGAACTGCACTTTCCAAAGCGCTTAGTACAGTGCTTTGCACACAGTAAGTGCTCAATAAATACAACTGAATGAGTAATATAACAGAGATGGTAGAGCCAATCCCCGCCCACAAGGAGTTCACGATCTAGCAGGGTGGAGAGAGAGTGACACAAATTCGAGAGCAGACCCCACAGAGTATTTGGACAGAAACTTAAGTATTGTGGGGGTGGGCTGAGCATCAAAGAGCTTTGGGATATGGACCCAAGGACCTAGGAGGTGCAGAAGGGAGGGAGAAGAAAGTGGGGAAATGGGCGGTTAGTCAGAGAAGGCTTCGTGGATGAGATGCAGTTTTAGTAGGGACTGAAGACGGGGAGAGAAGTGGTTTGTCTGCTATGGAGGGGATGGGGTTCCAGGCTGGAGAAAGGGGGTAAGAGGGTTGGGTTGACAGCGAGAGAGACCATTTGGAAAATCAGTAAGTTCTTAGAGCTATCCACAGACTGATCTTTAGTACCACCATAAGGCGTGCTCCTACAAGCTGCAAATATCAATTATTTGGGAACTACAAATCATTGCAATTATTGTGCAGTGTCCTTTAGAACAAGAAAAGTGCTCTCTCCCTCTAGCACTTGATTCAGCTGGCCGCTCCAGCCCCGCCACCAAAGGCTACTGTCAAAGAGACCGCTACTAAATAGGTGGGAAGGGCAGATTTTGAATCCTTTTTTTTTTTTTAAATTTCCATCTCACAATTCTAAACATTTTCATTTTAGCTCACAGCCACCGTGGTGGACTCTGCTAACGGAGAGCACTTCAGCTTCCTGAGGCCAATGGGGCTTCATCTCCAGCCACTGTAACTCGGTATCTTTTTCCTCCAGCAATAATTTATTATAAATTCACGTCGCATCAGCAGCATCTGTGAAACAATTACTGCATCTAGGACTGACTCTGCAGTCTAATCCATCATAATTATGACTGGCCTCTTTGAAGATGCCATGATGCATGACTTAAAAATAGCACATTTACCGTACGAATGGATCAGGGTTTCATTCCACCAATACGCATTGAGGGTTGTAATTCAACTCGACATTGCTGAACTTCTTCCAAAACATCTAGAAATGGTAAATGAATCTCTCACCACTTAAAGGGCACAGAATTGGAGATGGTGCTTTAAAAAAAATACGTGGAGGGGTTTTTATGCATATGTGCAGCTTTGTGTTTCATAAAAGATCTGTAAACATTATTTCTAAATGTTCAGATCTTCATCGTTCATGGGGAAACAAGGACTTAGGTTCCATTTTAGTGTTACTAAACGATAAGGCTCAGGGACTTTTCCTACAAAAATGATCTTCAGTGTTTTATTCAAAACCAGAAAAATTAAAAAGCCCCAAACATAATCTCAAACATCTAATGTCCTCCCCGCTCCTCTCTCTCTCTCTCAAAAAAGGGGAAGAAAACTTTCAAAGTTGTTCAGAGTGTCTTTAGAATCACTTGTAA
Organism: Ornithorhynchus anatinus; assembly: GCF_004115215.2. Taxonomy (NCBI): domain Eukaryota; kingdom Metazoa; phylum Chordata; class Mammalia; order Monotremata; family Ornithorhynchidae; genus Ornithorhynchus; species Ornithorhynchus anatinus. The sequence continues at coordinate 40,783,428 of NC_041739.1, forward strand.
CTTCTTGGGAGTGCTTCAACTGAAGGGAGGGGGTTCCACACGGTAAAAAGTGTTTCTCTTTATGCCCATATTCCCACTCTGCCCGGCGAGAGATCTTGCCCAGTCTCGCTATGCTTGTGGTTGCTTGTTAGGTTACTATTGGGCAGGAGAGACCAGAGGCAACTCTCTAGTTTTCAGAGTGCCCTGGTGGGGGCTTGGGGGGGAAGGGAGAAAGGGACACGGGGCAACCTTGCCATGAGCTAGTGTAGAATCACTCCAAGGTGGTGGAGCTCTAAAATGTGTTGCCAGCCACTTTCTTTTTGGGAAGTGCCAGTCCTAAAGACATCCCACTTTATTATAATAATAATCATGGTATTTATTAAGCGCTTACTATGTGCCAAGCACTGTTCTAAGCACTGGGGTAGATACAGGGTAATCAGGTTGTCCCACATGGGGCTCATAGTTATAATCCCCATTTTACAAATGAGGGAATTGAGGCACAGAGAAGTTAAGTGACTTGCCCAAGGTCATCGAGCAGACAAGTAATAGAGCCGGAATTAGAACTCACATCCGCTGACTCCCAAGCAACTGTTCTTTCCACTAAGCCACGCTGCTTCACAAGATAGTTATGAAACACCACTCCGGAAGTTAAAAGTACTGAGTAACACCGGCTACTGTCCTATAATTTTGCTAGAATAAAGGTGGAATTTGTTAAGTGCTGATTACTCTACTAAACTCTGGTGTAGATACAAAATAATCCAGTAGGACACAATCTCTGTCCCATATGGGACTCACAGTCTCAGAGGGCAGAACAGGGGCTGAATCCCCATTATTTCACAGTTAAGGGAATTGAGGCCCAGGGTCTAGTGACTTGCCCCAGGTAACACAGCAAGCGGATATACAGCAGTGCCAGAATTAGAACCCAGGTCCTGAGTTCTAAGCCCTTGCTTTTCCCTCTAGGCCATGCTGCTTCCTGGATACCACACCCACCCTGAGTGGTAAGAGGCTATTCCACGTATTGTTTCAACAGAAAAAGGCAACACAGCATTCAGGCTATAAAATTACCAACCCAAAACCTGAATTAGTGTTCAGGTTTTCTCCGTCTTCCTCACCCCCACAAAATACACTGCATTGTAGATTCCTTGGATCACGGGTGTAGGTGAATATTTTGAGGGCAACCTTGCCTTTTGAACATCTTTTCCCAGATAGGAGTTTTCAATCTTCATACTCAGAGTTCTGCAGGTAGTCTGCAGTTCCCACAACGAGGGGCACAGGAAGCTGCTTCTCCTATTTCCTCTCAGGGACCCATCTGAATTGCCAAGAACACGCCCCATACACGAGCACATTTTCAATTTGTGCAAGCAAGGAAGGGTAGATTAAATCAATTGATACGCTGATAAATTAATTGTGGTGCTTACCATCCACAGGACACTGTACTAATGCATTTGAGAAAGAACACAACAGAGTTACTATACCTGTGCCCTGCCCAACAGGAGCTTACAGTCCAGAGGACTTCCAATTATTCTGACTTCAAACCAAATCTTTTTTTGCAATAAACATTATTCTGCCCCGGGTTGCCTCCTTCCTCCCTTCCAACACCACAGGAGTCAATCCCCAGCCCGACAGGAGTGGTGGGCTGCTAGGTGGACAGAATTGCTGTCACTGGGTGTTGAGGCTGGGCGATGGCTGGAGCATCCTCCCTCTTCTCACCGGGCCCAGACTGTTGGAAAGATTGTGATGGCTTATACCCCAGCTCTTCCCACCTCCTCCAAGTATCACGTCACCGGGAATAGTGAAAAGTCCAAGGACTGCCCCTTCTATGGACTGTTTTAGTTTGATGACTTATTGCTGTCTTAGAATGCTGAATTTTCATCCTGTCCTGCCTGGATTACTGCATCAGCCTTCTTGCTGACCACCCAGGCTCCTGTCTCTCCCCACACCGGTCCATACTTCCCGCTTGCTGCCTGGATCATTTATCTACAAAAACTTTCAGGACATGTTACCCTGCTCCTCAAAAAGTTCTAGTGGCTGCCCATCCACTTCTGCAACAAACAAAAAATCCTCGCCATTGGCTTTAAAGCACTCCACCACCTTGCCCCTTCCTACCTCATTTTGCTTCTCTCCTACAACCCAGCCCACACACTTCGCTCCTCTAGTGCTAACCTTCACACTGTGCCTCCATCTTACCTGTCTTGCCACTGATGACTCGTCCACATTCTGCCATGCCCTCCCTCCTTATATCTGACAATGACTCTCCAACCCCTTCAAAGCCTTCCTGAAGGCACATCTCCTTCCAAGAGGGCTTTCCAGACCATGTTCCACCTTTCCTCATCTCCCACTCCCTTCTGCATCATCCTGATCTGCTCCCTTTGCGCTTTCCCCTTCTCAGCCCCTTGATGTCTGTCTCCCCGCCGCTACACTCTAAACTTGTTGTGGGCAGGGAATGGGTCTGTTTATTGTCATACTGTACTCTCCCAAACACTCAGTAGTGTTCTGCACACAGTAAGTGCTCAATAAATATGACTGAATGAATGAATCTTAACTTGCTCTAACTGCTATTTTTTTTTAATGGAATTTGTTAAGCACTAGGATAGATACAAACTAATGAGATGGGACACAGTCCATGTCCCACGTGGGCTCACAGTCTTAATCCCCATTTTACAGCGGAGGTAACCAAAGCACAGAGAAGTTAAATGACTTGCCCATGGTCACTCAAAGCAGACATACGCCGGAGCCAGGATTAGAAAAAATGTAATACAGTTATACTGTTCTATGGCCTTCTTTAGATTGTGAATTCCTTGTAAGCTGGGGGCCTGGCTTCTCCTTTTAATAATAATAATAATAATGATAATGTTGGTATTTGTTAAGCGCTTACTATGTGCAGAGCACTGTTCTAAGCGCTGGGGTAGACACAGGGGAATCAGGTTGTCCCATGTGGGGCTCACAGTCTTCATCCCCATTTTACAGATGAGGGAACTGAGGCACAGAGAAGTGAAGTGACTTGCCCACAGTCACACAGCTGATAAGTGGCAGAGCTGGGATTCGAACTCATGACCTCTGACTCCAAAGCCCATGCTCTTTCCACTGAGCCACGCTGCTTCTCTGGTCCCTACTGCTCAAAACAGAGCACTGGACTCAGCAGGTACTCAATAAAAATGAAAAATGCTAAGATGCTGACACTAATGGACTCTCCTCTTAGTCAACTAGTATATCACATTTATTGAGTGCTTACTGTGTGCAGAGTACTGTACTAAGCACTTGGGAGAGCACGATGTAACAATATAACTGACATCCCCTGACCACAGTGGGCTTACAATCTGGGGTGGGGGAGACAGACAATAATGTAAATAAATACAATTACAGGTATGTACAAAAATACTGAGGGGCTGGGAAAGGGGATGAAGAAAGCCATGGTGATGCAGAAGGGAAGGGAAGAAAGGGAAGAGAGGGCTTAGTCAGGGAAGACCTCTTGCAGTAGATGTGCCTTCAGTAAGACTTTCAAAGTGGGGAGAGTAACTGCCTGTCGGCTATGAAGGGGGAGGGTGTTCCAAGCCAGAGGCATAGCATGGGCAAGTGGTTGGAGGCGAGATAGATGAGAGTGAGGTACAGTGAGAAGGTGGGCATTAGAGGAGCAAAGTGGGTGGGCTGGGTAGAGGCATTCCCAGACTGAGCTCCTCTTCCCCCTCTACTCCCTCTACCATCCCCCCTTTACCTCTCCGCAGCTAAAGCCTCATTTTCCCCCGTTCCCTCTGCTCCTCCACCTCTCCCTTCCCATCCCCACAGCACTGTACCCGTCCGCTCGACTGTATATATTTTCGTTACCCTATTTATTTTGTTAATGAATTGTACATCGCCTCGATTCTATTTAGTTGCCATTGTTTTTACGAGATGTTCTTCCCCTTGACTCTGTTTATTGCCATTGTTCTCGTCTGTCCGTCTCCCCCGATTAGACTGTAAGCCCGTCAAACGGCAGGGACTGTCTCTGTTGCCGACTTGTTCATCCCAAGCGCTTAGTACAGTGCTCTGCACATAGTAAGCGCTCAATAAATACTATTGAATGAATGAATGAATGAATAGTAGGCAACTAGTGAGGTGAGGTAGGAGGGGGCAAGGTGAATGACTGAACGCTTTAAAAGGAATGGTAAGGAGTTTCTGTCTGATGAGGAGGTCTCCACTGGAGGTTCATGAGGACAGGGGAAACATGAACTGAACGTTTTGGTAGAAAAATGATCCAGGCAGCAGAGTGAAATATGGACTGGAGTGTGGAGGGACAGAGGAGGCAGGGAGGTCAGCAGGGACGATGATACAGTAATTAAGGCGGGATGGTATAAGTGCTTGGATTAATGTGGTACTAGTTTGGATGGAAAGGTAAGGGCCAACAGGAATCATCAGGATTTAGTGATAGACTGAATATGTGGGTTGAATGAGAGTGATGAGTCAAGGATATCGCCATGGTTATGGGCTTGTGAGACAAGAAGGATGGTGGTGCTGTCTACAGTAATGGGACAGTCAGGGGAAGAATAGGACTTGGGTGGAAGACAAGGAGTTCTGTTTCAGACATGTTAAGTTTGAGGTGACAGCGGCCCAACTAAGTAGATATGTCCAGAAGGCAGGAGGAAATGTGAGACTGCAGAGAGGGAGAGAGATCTGGATTGGAGATATGGGTTTGGGAATCATCCGCACAGAGGTGGGAGTTGAAGACTGGGAGCAAATGAGTTCTCCAAGGGAGCTGGTGTAAAAGAAGAATAAAAAGGTACCCAGAACTGAAGCTTGAGGGACACCCACAGTTAGGGGGTAGGAAGCAGAGGAGGAGCCCGCGAAAGAGACTGAGAATGAGCGGCCAGAGAGATAAGAGGTGAAGCAGGAGAGGACAGTGGCAGGGAAGTGGCAGGCAGCATGGCCTAGGGGAAGGAGCACAGGATGGAGAGTCAGGAGACAAGAATTCCTAACCCTGGCTTTGTGGCCTTGGTCAAGTTCTTTAACTTCTCAATGCCATAGTTTCTAAACTGTAAAATGCCTGCTTCCCATTCTCAAACTGTGAGCCTTATGAGGGGCAGGGATTGGGTCCAGTTTCATTATCTTAATATCTGCTACAGTGCTTAACATCTAGTATGCACTTAATAAAAGCCTTGTGACCTTGGGCAAGTCACGTCACTTCCCTGTTTTTATTTTGCATATTGCATACTTCTCCTTGTCCTTCATGCTGTTTTAGCGTCTTAGCGTTTCACTGCTCCTGATTTATCTGTCTCCAATCCTTTCCAAAGCTGCAGTCATAGATTGGGAGACTGTGTCTAAGTCCCATCTATATGCTCCTTCCCAGTGCTTAGTACAGGGACCTGCACAGAGCGCTTAATAAATACCACTGATTGACTGATTGCTCTGCAGAGAGTCAGCACTTATAAGACTAATATTACTACTGTCTGCATTTCCTAGGAAATGCTTCAGGGCCTAGAAGCCTAGAAAGTAGACAGTACAAATCTCTTTCAAGGTGGAGGTTACACTCTTGATGAGCCCAGGTTTGAGGAAAACTTACATTACAATATGGATACCTTGTTCGTGCACACGACTGTTTCTCTCGATGTCACATCAAGTTCTGAGAAGCTTATGTTACTGGAAAAATCTTCCCTAACAGTATTTTAACCAAAGCTCCTTATGAAAATGCACTCTACAGAGCAGTGTGGTCTAGAGGAAATAGCAAGGGGGAGATCCAGGTTCTAATACTGACTTTGAGAGTTTGGGCAACTCATTTCTTTTCCTCATCTATAAAGAGGAGATTCAGTTCCTGTTCTCCTTCCTCTTTAGACTGTGGGCCAGGGAAGTCTCTGATCAGATGACCTTGGGTCAATCACTACACTTAATTCAGTGATTGGTAATAATTATGGTATTTGGTAAGCGCTTACTATGTACAGAGGACTGTTCTAAGCGCTGGGGTAGATACAGGGTAATCAGATTGTTCCACATGGGGCGCACATTTTTTAATCCCCATTTTTACAGATGAGGTAACTGATGCCCAGAGAAGTTAAGTGACTTCCCCAAGGTCACACAGCAGACAAGTGGCAGAGTTGGGATTAGAACCCACGATCTCTGACTTCCAAGCCCGGGCTCTTTCCACTAAGCCACGCTGCTTCTCCTAAGCACTGGTACAAACTCAGTGCTTAACAAATATCACTATTATCATCATCATCATTACTAACTGGGAATATGTTTTTTTTGCTTTGGGACTGATTTTTAGACAAAGCATTGGAGTAGTGTGCCAGACTTTAAGTGTCTGGAACCTTGTCTCCTCCTCCTCCAACTCCAGGAATTCCAACTGTGCTCCCAAAGTTTCCCATCGCCCCCGTGGATAAGTTCCTGCATTTCCCACACTCTGACTTCTTCCTGTAGCTGCTGCTGGAGAGGCCTGACACACAGATAGTCACACTGACATAGTAGTAAATGAGGATAGGAGTTGTGGTGTGGTGTGTGTGTGTTTGTGTGACTTAGGCTCTAAATCACCCCAGGTCATAAAAACAGAGAAGCAGGATAGCCTAGTGGATAGAGCGAGCCGGGCCTGGGAGCCAGAAGTAGTTGGGTTCTAATCCCGGTTCCACGACTTTTCTGTGTGATTTTGGGAAAGTCACTTCACTTTTCTGGGCCTCAGTTACCTCATCTGCAAAATGGGGATTAAGACAGTGAGCCCCATGAGGGGCATGGACTTTGTCCAACCTGATTACCCTGTATCTACCCCAGTGCTTAGAACAGTGCCTGGCGCATAATAAGCGCTTAACAAATACCATTAAAAAAATCAAACCCAAAACAAAACACACACTGTGCTGCCTTCAAGCTCGTGGCTTCAATTTCTTCCAAATCCTACCTGAATAGATCTGAGAGCTAATACTTTTCCTGGGCACAAAGACAGGTTGGTGTTGCCTTTTTCCAGAACCCTCCCTCAGGAGGATGAAGTGAATACATATCATCAATATGATGGTCAGATAACACCTCCGCTCACAGTTACATAGTGTCGGGTTGCCAGAGGGTACTCGACATCAATTCACTGCCAACAGAAAAACTAGCTGATGACCTGATTGGAAAATTTCCTCTGAGGGCTTCTTCAGAAGACCACTGGGTAGGGTCGAGTTTTATTCTACCTCTCACATGGACTACTTCTCATGGAAGGTTTTCCTTCCTCTCGCAGCACCAATACCCATTCTTTTGATTGTGATGGAGTTCCGCATGAAATTTCAAACAGGACTAACACCACTGAACCGGAGCTGTCCTATGGTGAGTTTCCGTGGTAACCCCGTTACTTTTCTTTTGCCAATTTTGAAGGGACCAGAGATTATGAAGTTTCTAGGTTAACTTTAAAGGAAGGCCCAAGGGTCACCTTTGAGAGGAAAGACATTCATTTCACTTAGTGTTCAATAAGGGGTGCATGAACACACCCTTCATCCCTCCCTCATTAATGCTTTCTGCATAGTTTCAGGTGATCATCTGAAAAGCAGCACATGCCAAGATCTCACAGCTGACAAGAGGTGAAGCCAGGAGTAAAACTCAAGTCCTTCTGACTCCCCCTGCCCATGCTCCATCCGCTGTTTCTCCAACAACTTGCCTGCTCCCTCTGCACCGCAGACAGACGGTTCCCCAGTCGGCTGCTTCCCCTTACCTCTGAGGCAGGAGTATCTCGAGACCTGGTAGGTAACACGAGGGTTTGCAAAACTGCTCATTCCAGGGTAACTGATACTAAACGTGGACCTCTGACGGGCCGATAAGCTGTCCTCTCCTAGCAGGGGATTGCCTACCTCGTGTCCTTAAAATCAAAGCAGGGCAACACGCTCCGTCAACATGTGAGGAGCAGTGAACTGCTCTTATATTTGGGAACGGCCAGCTCATAGAAATGTTACAACGTCTGTTTCTCCATGAAACGACCCCCATGGTCAACCTCTGCTTCCGTTAGTGAACGCACCTGAGCTCAGAGGGCAGCCAGATTAACATCCAACTCGAATACTTGACAGTGACAATTTGGGGCAACTTTATCCTCTAACAGAGCTTCCTTTCAAAGGGAGGAAAGAATTTCAGAAAAAGAGCCCCATGAAAATGAACCTGCCAATTAAGCCAGCAGTGAATTACGAAGAAGGGAAGAAAATGTCAGCCTGTGCCAGGGTTTTATTCTCACTGCAGTAACTTACATTTGGCAGAGGACATCTAGGTGAGTTGCTTTTGTGTAGAGTTTATTGCTGGTTTTTTTTCCCCATCTGGGTTTTGAAATGAAAGTATTCTGGCAATCCATTTCATCTCAGCGCCCTCTCTCTCTCTCTTCTCCCACCAGGAAACATACACTAGAATTCCAGGTTCTCCATTGTATTCGACTAACTCTGTTAGAGGTACTTTAGGAATGGTTACTGTTACCATTGATATGCTAGATCAGCAGATACCCTGTGCAGGCCAAATTATTTTATTTGAAGGCATTCGAATCACATGGTAAACACCCTATTGGGAAATAAAAAAACAGGAGACAAGAATGGAATTTTCCTCAAAATGGAAACTTTGCATCAGTTATGGAGCAAGAAAAGTGAAGATCTTTCTAGACAGGAAGCCTACTGAAAAGAACCTCCTTATTAATTACAATTTCATTCAAGCTACCAACATATTACAAAAATGCCATCTTGGCCTGAGAGAAATTGTGGTTTGGAATATATTAATGGCACTTAAGTGTTTCCTAGGTGCCAAGCACTATACTTTGTAGACTGGGACAGACAAAAAATAAGCAGGAAGGACAAAGTCCCTGATTCAAATGGGATTTATTCTCTGAAGAGAATTCCAAGGTCAGTAAATGATATTCTGGGCTTTGATCAATCAACCGTATTTCTTGAGCACTTACTGTGTGCACAGCACTGTACTGTCTGCCCACAATGAGCTTACAGTCTAGAGGGCAAGACAAATATTAATATAAATAAATTACAGCTATGTACGGAAGTGCTGTGGGCTTGAGACGGGGGATGAATAAAGGGAGTAAATCATGGCAGCACCGAAGAGGGCTTAGTCAGGGAAGGCCTCTTGGAGAAGAAGTACCTTCAATTAGGCTTTGAAGTGGGGGAGAGTAACTGTCTGTCGGATAGGAAGAGGGAGGGCGTTTCAGGTCAGAGGCAGGAAGTGGGTGAGAGGGTCAGCAGCGAGATAAATGAGATCGAGGCAAAGTGAGAAGGTTGGCATTAGAGGAGTGAAGTGTGTGGGCTGGGCTGTAGGAGAGTAGTGAGGTGAAGTAGGAGGGGACATGGTGATTGAGCGCTTTAAAGCCAAAGGTACGGAGTTTCTGTTTGACGTGGAAGTGGGCAAAAGTTGGAGGTTCTTGAGGAGTGGGGAATCATGGACTGAACGGTGTTTGTATAAAAATATATGGGCAGCAGAGTGAAGTATGGAGTGGGGAGAGACAGGAGGTAGGGAGGTCAGAAAGGAGGCTGATATAGTAATCAACGAGGGATAGGATGAGTGCTTGGTGAAATTCAAAGCAAATTCTTTCCCACTTGAAAATGTTCTCTCTAAGGCAAGAGACAACAGGAGGAGAAGAGGGACTCACAGTAGGCAAACACTGAGAAGAATATTAGCAGACCTCATTGTAACTGGAGTTAAACTGCTTATCTGATGGAACAGCACACTTTTGGCAATCCTGGACAATCTGCACTGCTCCTCTTTCTACCTATCCTTACTGAACATTTTTTCAAAGCCTTAAACTATTTTCTTCCTTTCCCCTTGGTCAATCAATCAATCGTATTCACTTGTTGCTTACTGGGTGCAGAGCACTGTAATAAGCGTTTGAAAAAGTTCAATGCAGTAGAGTTGACAGTACAAGGGGCTGACGGTCTAGAGGGGGAGACAGGCATTAAAAGAAACTACAGATAAGGAAAATAGTAAAGTATAAGGATATGGACATAAGGGCCATGGTGGGTATCAAATACCTAAGAGGTACACAGACACTAGATGAAAAGCTCCTTGTTGACAACGAATGTGTCTAATAACAATGATAATAATATTAATGGTATTTGTTAAGCACTTACTATGTGCCAAACCCTGTTCTAAGCACTGAGGTAGATACAAGGTAATCAGGTTTTCGCAAGGGGCTCACAATATTTATCCTCATTTTACAGATGACGGAACTGAGGCACAGAGAAATGAAGTGAGTTGCCCAAGGTCACCCAGCAGACAAGTGGTGGAGGTGGGATTAGAACCCACGTCTTCTGGCTCCCAAGCCCGTGCTCTTGCCACTAAGCCACGCTGCTGTACTCTCCCAAGTGCTTGGTAGGGGGTGCTCCACATGGTAAGCATTCAATAAAAAGGACTGGTTGATTGATATGCAGCCAAGGGCATACCCTGCCTTGTTTTCTCAACCCAATTCTGCTCATATTCTTTTAAAGGGATGAAACAGCTTCAGTAGACTCAACAGAGTTCTTAAATCTGAGCTACTTGAAGGACTTTAGTTGGTGAAATGCATTTAAAAGAGAAGCAAATGGAATCCCAAATTGAACAAGGGTTTTTTAACCAATTTCATTTCATGTCTAACCACATCCCGTTTCACATTATTTTCATCTCAGGGCAAGGATTTCTGTCTCCCTGCATCTTGGACTCTGAAGCCCCCTAAGAGGCAGAGGCGGTCAATCCATCTCATCATCTCATATCTAACTCTAGCGCTTAGCACGGTCCTTGGTACAAAGTCAAGTACCTACTAGCATTTGGGGCTCAAGCAGTGAGGATAAAATAAGATTTTCACGGGAACATCAGAGAGATGAGAAAACATAGGTGCAAAAGCTAGTCCCCGGGGTACCCAGGTGAGTAAAAGCTTATGCTGGACCGAAGACATACATATGGCCAATTCAGAAACCCAGGAACTTTGAGGGATCAGAACGGAATTCACGTGATTCAGTGAAAAGTCTTGGCTTTGACAGATATCAACTTCAACTTCCCCAACAAAAACAAAAACAAAAAAAAAGATGAACAGACAAAACACTTCATGTATATCTCCAAATTTTTCCCCTAAAGGTTAATGGAAGGCCCAGTTTATAATATTCTAAAACAGGACCTTCTCTTTGTGGATTCTAACGACGCTGAGAACCTTTCTAAAGTCTGTACTTGGGAACAAAAGTCCAACGGGGTACAGGCCGAGTACTGGTTACGCTACAGCCATGTTTTTGCCTGTGCTTCCTGCTATTGGGTTCCAATTCTGAAATGACTATAATTGCATGCAATTTCACACTGCAGCTGCTGCTGCCAGCAGAGATGTTCAGGAAAAGGGGCAGACTTCTTCCCCCAACCTCCTCCGACTCCCTCCTCCCTACCTCAAAAAAAAATCTGCATTTTAGTAATATAACCTTTATGGAGCCCTAGGGAAAATGAACAGCTGTTTTTTCTTGAGGAACAAAATGAGATAGGGATAGAGGAAGAGTGAGCGTGTGTGTCTGTCTGCGTTTGCACATCGTAACGAGCGCATTAGGAATGCAGATATTTAGGTGGAAATGTGGGCCAGGTATGCGGTTTGGGGTTTCAAAAACTTGGGATCTGGCTCAGCCTGATTTAATCAAAATGTATTAGTGATTTCACTACGGAAAAAAATAATTAAACCAGGAGATCAAATCAACTCATTACACACCCCAGCAAACAACCCACCCTCAAAGCCTCATCTAGCTCACCGAGTCTTACGGACAATTGCCATTCAATAAATCAAAAACATATTTTTGTCTCACTGGCAGAGCCTTTCCAAATGTTTGACTGCGATCTCGGGACCATCCACCTCAGACAGTTACCCATGAGCCTCTAAGGGGCAGCCTAGAGCTGGGCTACATTTGTGCCATTCCCTGAAAGTGAAAATAGAGAGAAATGTGTACGGAGGAGACGTTTTTCAGGGCTCTACCCACTGGCTGGGGCGTGGGGGTAGGGGGAGACATGGCAGCAGAGGGTGCTGAAACTGATTCTGGAATATTTCCTGGTTGGGAGAAGCTGTACGTTTGCTTAACTAGAATACGGTCCTGGTTTCAGTTCTTCTGGCTTCAACTGTGCCCTCCATCGCCGCTTACCTGTGGGGCTCTAGGGTCCTTTTCCTTCGGGTCCTGGAATTGGGGGATATTGGTGGCTGCGTTTTCTCCCGACTCCCTCCCCTACTAAGAGTATGAGGTGATGAGGCTCTTCAGGAGAAGGCACTGGAGACTCTAAGCCATTAGCAAATTAAATGGGGAAGTAGCGTGGCTTAGCGGAAAGAGCAGGGGCTTGGGAGTCAGAGGACGTGGGTTCTAATTCCAGCTCTGCCACTTGTCTGCTGTGGGACCCTGGAAGCCACTTAACTTCTCGGTGCCTCAGTTCCCTCATCTTTAAGACTGTGAACCCCATGTGACACAACCTGATTGCCTTGTATCTGCCCCAGTACATAGAATAGTGCTCTGCAAATAGTAAGTGCTTAACAAATACTGTAATAACAATGATAGTTGTTATTATTATTAAAAGAGAACTAAGTTTGCAGGGGAAAGAGAGAGCTTCGAACAGGACAGACATGGTGCTGGCTCCTTCGGTGATTCTTCAGTTGCCTGTCAGAGATACGGTTACATCAGCAACAGTTAGCATACTAACAGTTCCTTTCACACACCCTTGAAAAAAGGAGGAAACAGCATTCTGGAGCCATCGTTTTCGTGTTTGGCATTGATGCCTAAGCTCTGGGGGGTTTTCAGCATATCTTTAATAAGAATATGACCTTTTCAACTTGCTTGGGTTTGGAAAAAAAACTTTCTCTGAAGAGGAACGGCATAACTATATACTGAACTGTTAACTCATTGTTGATCAAATTCAGGGTTTAAAATTAGGTCCTCACAAGATCCCTCATCAGCAACTAATCAATCCATCAATGGGATTTATTGATTAGACTAAGAGCCTGGGGCATCGCTGTATCTGACCTGATTATCTTTAATCTACCCTGGTGCTTAAGCACTTAATACATTCATCATTACTATTATTATTATGAGAGCTTATTGTGGGCAGTCTACTGAACTAAGTGCTTGGGAGAGGACAATACAATAGAGTTGGTTGACACATTCGCTGCCCACAAGGAGCGTACAGCCTAGAGGGGAGAAAGACTATCTTTTTTGGTGGCTCACATTCTTAATCCCCGTTTTCAGGTGAGGTAACTGAGGCACAGAGAAGTAAAGTGACTTCCTCACGGTTACACAGCAGACAAGTGGCAGAACCGGGATTAGAACCCAGGTCCTTCTGACTCCCAGGTCCGTGCGCTATCCACGAGGCCACGCTGCTTCTCCCGTTCTACTATGAATCTCGGCCAGAACTTGGTTGGGAAATTCAAGAGTGGCCATCTGGTTACCGGGGTCTATCTGGATATAGCACGCTAAGGTGTTGAAGGAAATGATTTGCGTGCATGTGTGTGGGACTGGACAAGGCAAATATCACCACATGCGTTTTCCTTCATATGGGGGTCTTGCAAAATGCATCTCCTGCACTGCAGAGGAGTTGGAGAATATTCAAACTGGAGGCAAAAACAAGCCCTGAATGGTGAACTCACCAAGAAAATTCAATTCTACTGATGATCTGACTGCTCAAGAAGACTGTACTTCTTTCAAAGCCTTCTGTTGGGAGTCTCGGAGTATTATGTATTTCAAATACTGAACGTGGAAAATTGATGGAGCTGGGAAAAACTAAGAATAGAGGCTGTTGTTACTGCTCTATTAAATCCAAATCAAACAAGGGGAATAATCCACACTTGTTCCCTGGAACTAGCCTGTATCCTTCTGCTTTTGGACAGAGAGTTTATGAAAATCTTCACTTTTAGTTAAAACCAATCTCCTTTTTTTAGGGTATTTGTTAAGCCCTTACTATGTACCAGGAATTGTACTAAGCGGGGGGGGGGGGGGGGGGAGGAGGGGTAGATAGAAGCTAATCAGGATGGACACAGTCCATATCCCACATGGGGCTCCCAGTCTTAATCCTTATTTTACAAATGAGGTAACTAAGGGATAGAGAAGTGAGATGACACCCAAGATGACAGATCAGACAAGTGGAGCAGCCAAAATTAGAACCCACGTCCCTCTGACTCCGAGGCCCACACTGTCTCCACTCAGCCACACTGCTTTACAATTAAATCTCAATTTAATCTCGGGTATTTTGGGGTGGAGTGGGCTAGAGGCTGGGACGAGGCACAACAGTTCAGCCTTGCGAGGTCTGCCTCAATCAATCAATACTAGTTATTGAGTGTCTGCTATGTGCAGAACACTGTACTAAGCGCTTGGGAGAGTAAGATACAACGGAGTCAATCCGCAGTTCAATGGAGAGAGGGTCAGCTGCTCAGGGAGTGCCTTGAAAGATCAAGGCCTCTCTAGGGGTCATTCTGCTGCTTTGAATCTCCAGGTCAATCATAGGAACGTCTCAGAAGAGGCCCATGCCCAGTCCATTAATCACAGCATTTCCCGAGCACCTGCTCTCTTTAGAGAGTGGTACCACATGCTTGGGAGAGTACCAAAGAGTAAGTAGGCTTACAGCCTAGTGGGGGGAGAAAGACCCTCCTCCCTCTCCCATGGGGCAGCTCTGGAACTGGTCTGGCTTTCCAAGGCCTCAAGATTCTGGATGATCCGGGGCTGCTCCAGCCTAGAGCCTACCCCATTTCCCCTCCTCCACTCCCTGAACAAGCCCGACGCCAACGCACACTTCCCGGTTCTGGGCCTAAAGCAGACCAACCTCCAGGGGTGCAGGAGGCAAGTGGCAATTGGCCACTCACTTAAGTATCTTTGTTTCCACCCTGTACTACCCTACAAGCAGAGTGGCTACTTGTGTTTCTGCTGAGCCAGTTAAAACTCATTAAATACCAAACTTAATTAGGAGAGCTCCTGCTTTGATTAATTTCTCCTGGACAGCAATTTATACCAACTTTGTCCCTTTCCTGCCTCTCTCTAAAATAGTTACTTTTCTCTGCATGGTAGATTAAATTTGCTGACAACTCAATTCTCTGGTTTGAGGGAGCCTGTTTTTAATTGGTGCCCAGAATTCTGCTGTCAATTTACTGTTTGCCATGGCAGAACATCATGTGGAAGAGGCAGAATTACTGGAGTACAGCTAGCTCTTTGGCAGAACAAAGTCTTCCAGACTGATCAAATACACCCAACCCAACAACCAAGTCTGCTCCTCAGCCTCTTCTATGGATCCACCATGGTTCCCCTAAGAAAGAAAAAAAATGCCGAGAGAATCCCTGGCCTTTTTGGTAGTTTGTCAGCTTCTGGGTATGTTCAGGCCACATTTCCCCATTCCTCAAGAAACCCCAGTGGTTGCCCATCCACCTCCACATTCAAACAGAAACTCCTCTTCATCGGCTTTAAAGCACTCCGCCACCTTACCCCCTGCTACCTCACCTCGCTACTCTCCGTCTACAATCCGACTCACACACTTCACTCCTCGAATGTCAACCTACTCGGCTCACAGACTTCGCTCCTCTAATGCCAACCTTCTCACTGTACCGTGATCTTGTCTATCATGCTGCCGACCTCTCGCCCCCGTCCAGTCTCTGGCCTGGAATGCCCTCCCTCCGCACATCTGACAGAGATACTCTCCCTGACTTTAAAGCCTTATTGAAGGCACATCTCCTCCAAGTGGCCTTCCCTGACTAAGCCCTCCTCTCCTTTTCCCCACTCCCTTTGGTGTTGCCCTGACTTGCTCCCTTTATTCATCCCCCTTCCCAGTCCCACAGCACTATGTACATATCTGTAATTTTAATTATTTATATTAATGTCTGTCTCCCCCTCTAGATTGTAAGGTTGCTGTCAGGAGGAAATGTGTCTGTTTCTTGTTATACTGTTCACTCCCAAGCACTTAGTATGGTTTTTGCACAAATTAAGCACTCAATAAATACAACTGACTGAGGAAAACTAATTCCACTGAACACCTTCCCCCACCTCAGTATGAGATCAGGAAGGAAAGGAAAGACGTCCTCGTTAGACTCCATTTCCACAAGAGTCTCCTATACCTGGTATTAAAGCAAGAGGAATAAACGGTTGGAAGGGCTGCAGGAGACACCCTCTTCCCCGGCTGGGGCCCTGTTTTCAGGTAAGTGGAGCCCATCAGGTGAGAAGCTGATGGGAACTGAGAGAAATGAGCAAAAATACTACAAGCTTTCTGTCTGTGGACAGAAGAGAAAATATTCTGAAGCCTCAGATGCACTTGTGATGCCAGACAAAAACATTTCAGTCTCCAGTCACATTGCTTTATTTACTCAGCTGTCACGTAACCCAGCACAATGCAGGACTTAAGCAGACAGGGTTAAAGTGCTCACCCAGATGGTCTACTTACCCTCCTCCCCCGCTCCTTCCTCCCCCAGTCCAGACAGTCTATTAAGCACGAATATGGCTGTTGCCTCCACCAGGAAAGTAGTCCCTTCTGGGCTCCCATTTGTCTAATCAAGTTGCAGAAACTGATCGTGGCCAAAACAAACAAAACCTAGTTTTACCCTTGTCTTTTAAATTCTCTGTTTCTTCCTCTTTCAGCATACCAGGGAAACTATGCAATTCAGGATCTGGTTCCAAACCTGTTTTCTGGTTATTCTGGACTCATTTCAAAACCTTCGTGCCTCAGAGGAATAGAGAACTCAACAGTCTTTTGTGCTTCCATTTTTAACCTTCTGGGGCCAAGGACAGTTTTCATTTTTATTTTTTATGCTATCAATAAAGCGCTCACTCTATGTCCAAAGCTGAGTGCTAGGATAGCTGCAAAATAATCAGATTGGACACGGATCCCATCCTCCACAGGCCTCCCAGACTACGAGAAATGAGAGAATCCTCTTATTCCCCGACAATCCAGGCTTTCTGTACCTCCCACCTGCTCCAAAACATTTTGAAGGCAGCTGAGTCAGCACGAGAGCCGTTTCCAAAACTGGATTCTTGCCAAAGATAGACAATGTTTGATTTCAAAGTACTAAACTAACCCACTTCCACTCTACCTTTCTTTGGGGGCACTCAGTCTGACTTTGAGATTTTAAATAGTAAGCTCCTTCTGGGCGGGGAACAAGTCTACTGTCTCTGTTGTATCATACCCTCCCATCTGCTTACGTGCAGTGCTTTGCACACAGTAAGTGCTCAGTAAATACTGATTGATATTTTCAGATAGCTAATCTACTTTTTCCATTTACTGCTATCTCCACGCCAGAAGAAATGTTTCCCATCTTTCACACCTGTGATGTTGGCGGCTGCAGGAAAAGGTCCGTTCAAAACTCCCCTGGGCTCCATGCTCACACATTCTCTTCACCATCAGCTCCCCGCTCTACATTCTATGCTCATTATGGGCAGGGAATGTGTTTATTCTAAAAGTGTGCCCAAGTGCTTAGTAGAGTGCTCTGCACATAGTAAGCACTCAATAAATATGACCGACTAACTTTAAAGGACTGAATCAGCGCTCTCCCCTCTACTTATCCTCACGCCTCTCTCACTTCAACCCAGTCCACACATTTTGCTCCTCTAATTCCAACCAACTCTCTGTTTCTTGATCTCATCTACCTTGGACCAACCCCTTGGTCCCATCCTGCCTCTGACCTGGAACCTGTCTTCTCCTATTTGTAATTTATTTTAGCGCCCGCCTCCTCTACAAGACTGTAAGCTCCTTGAGAGCAGGGATCTTGTCTGCCAGCTCAATTGTACTGCAGTCCCCCAAGCGCTTAGTACAGGGGTCCTGTGCCCAGTAAGCTTTCTCAATAAATACCACTGAGGTCGAAGAGGAGAATGCAGTGTAAGGAGATATGTTTGTTACGAGCAGTCGTGACCGCACGAAATGCTGAGGTTATTAGTAGTTGTGCGGACCTGGTAAAAGAGAACAGTCAAGGAAAGTCTCCTGGAGGTTTTGAAGTTGGAGAGAGCTGTGGTCTTGCATGCTTGAAGGGAGAGGCAGTTTTCCCAGCAAGAAGTAAGGCATGAACCAGAGGTAATAATAATAATTATGACGATGGTATTTGTTAAGCACTTACTATGTGCCAGGCACTGTTCTAAGAGTAGGAGGTGAGAGAGACAAGAACAAGGTACAGTAAATGAGTTAGCTTGAGTGGAGTGAAGATTGCACGGTGGGGGATGGTAAGAGAGGAGAGTGGGTAAGTAGGAGGAAAAGAGGTGATGAAGCACCTTAAAGCCAATGGTCAGGAGTTTCTGCTTGAGGGAGAAAGAGTAAAGGGCAACTAAAGGTTTCTGAGAAGTGGAGATGTGTGCAGAACGATGCTTTAGAAAAATGATCCAGGTAAGTAAAGTGAAGTTTGGACTGGAGTGGGGAGAAACTGAAGGCAGGAAGGTTAGCGGGGCGGCTGATGAAGTATTTCTAATCAGGATATGCCAAGTGCCTGGACCACATGGATTGAAAAAAAGGGACAAGCCCAGAAAATGTTATGGAGTAAAAACTGGAAGGATTTTTTTGCTAAGAGGAATCTAATCAGTATTATTGTGGGGTGTCTGCTATGTGCATAGAGATCTATACTTCGAAGAATACAACAGAGTTAGTGGACCTAAATAGAGAAGCAGGGTAGCTTAGTGGACAGAGAATGCGTTTGGGATTCAGAGGACGTGGGTTCTGATCCTGGCTCTGCCACTTGTCTGCTGTGTGACCTTGGGCAAGCCACTTAACTTCTGTTACCTCATCTGTAAAATGGGGGTTAAGAGCTCCAGGTGGGACAACCTGATTATCTTGTATCTTCCCTAGTGTGTAGAACAGTGCTTGGCACATAGTAAGCGCTTAACATCATAATAATTATGGCATTATTATTATTATGAATAAACCTATCCTTGAGTAGCTTACAATCTTGACAGGAACCTGCCACTTTCAAAGACTGCACCAAGATAGGGATTGGTTTACTACAGTCCAGTGCTGCTTTCCATGCTTAGTAACGAAAAACTCAGTCTGAGAGGGGACCTAACACAGGATAAACTGGGGCCCAGGGACATATTAGTGGCTGAGGGTGGAGAATGCGATGAGAAGGGAACGGAAGCGAAGATGAAAGAAAGAGAAAGGAGCACTGTCTCTCCGTCCCATCCTGGTTCCCACCACCTCCCTCAAGGCGTGGAAACCTAAGGTTCCTTCCTGGGGTGGGAGAGAGGGCGAGAAGGTCCGGAGGAAGCTGGGGAAGAGAGTGGGGGAATCGAGGCGGGCATGAAGAACACAGAATGGAAGGAACTGGGACGGGGGTGTAGGATCTAAGTAGATGGTGGTGGTTGCCAGAGAAGCAGCAGAAAGAGCACAGTCTTGGGAGTCAGAGGTCATGAGTTCTAATCCCGCCTCCACCGCTTGTCAGCTGGTGACTTCAGGCAAGTCACTTCTCTATGCCTCAGTTAACTCATCTCAGTGGGGATTAAAACTGAGAGCCCCACATGGGACAACCTGTCCATCTTGTATCCCCCCAGTGCTTAACGAATACCATCATTATTATTTTTGCCAGAGGTGAAGGAGCCATTTGAGAGCTAGAGGTGGAAGATGGCGTAAGAGAGGGGAGAAGTGTGAGAACAAGAGATTTTAAGAGATGTGAGGAGATGAGGTCAGAGGTGCAAGTAGATGGAGTAGGGTTAAAGAGCTGATTGGAGATCTGAGAGAGAACTGGGAAGGAGGAGAAAGATGAGGAAGGCTTAGCAGAGCCACAGAAAGGGAAATTCATGCCTGATAGCTTCTATTTTATCAACAAAGTAGTCAATGAGACCATCGGGGCTTACCGGGGAACACTAGGGACATCAGGGGCTATTGGAGGGAGTTAAAGGTCTGCAAATAGCTGGCAGGGTCCAGCCGTGGGTGTGGGAGTCACTGAGGGAGAAAGAGGAGAGCCGCTGAGCAGGAGACGTGAATTACAGTAGGTCAGAGGAAAGCTGAATTGGCAGAAGGATTTTCTCCAGCAGAACTCAGCTGTGGGAATGCAGGAGCAAAGGAAAGGGATTGCAAGAGGGAACCATGAGCAGGAGGTGATGGTGCAAAACAGATATATCTGTAGTTTATTTATATTAATGCCCGTCTCCCCCTCTAGACTGTAAGCTTGTTCTGAGTAGGAAACGTGTCTTATATTGTTACACTGGACTCCCCTAAGCAGTGAGGGTTCAATAAATACGACTGGGTGACAGAGGGGGTGGGAGGAAGTCTAGGTTGGCGGAGAGGGAGACAATGTTGAGACTGTGAATTTTATTGTCCAGGAACAGGACAGTTGGTAGGGAGCCCAGGAAGGAAAGAGAGTCAGGGGCCAAGTTCAGGGGGGTCAAAAATCCAGAGGTCACAGTATGTGGGGGGGGGGGCACAGAATTAGAAGGGGAGGTAGCAGGTTAGAGGTTGTGGTAGGATAGTGGTAAATTCACCCCAGCGCGGTTAGAGGTGGAGCTGTATTTGACAGCGAGTAATGAGGAGAGTGACATCAACTGTTGAAATCCCTCAAGCAGCCCATTTTCACCATTTCCATTTTACGGTGAAGTTAGTTGTGCAAACCTAAATTGTTATTTTGAAAAATCCCAGCATTTCTGCCTCTGTGTTGACGACACAATGGACTCTGCTTGGCGCTGCTTCTTCAAGCCATTCCAACATGGTGATTGGATCACATGGCCCTCATATTATTACATCTTCTGATGCATGTTCAGCCCCAAAGGCATATGTGGTCTCTCTGGAATCACAGAGCACTGTACTAAGCACTTGGGAGAGTACAACACGACAGAGCAGACAGACATTCCCTGCCCGCAAGGTCCTTACTGTCTAAGAGGGAGGGCTAGATGTTAAAATAAATTACAGATATGTCCTTAAGTGCTGTGGGGCTGAGGTGGGGTGAATATCAAGGGCTTAAAGGGTACAGATTAAGTGTGTCATCAAAACAGAAGGGAAAGCGAGTAGGAGAAAGGAGGGCGTAATCAGAGAAGGCGTTTTGGAGGAGATATTTTAATAAGGCTTTGAAGCTGGAGAGACTGGTCGTCTGTCGTAAATGAGCAGGGCGAGGGCGGGGAGGAGACTTCCAGGCAAGTGTGAGGACGTGGATGAGGAGTTGGTGGCGAGATGCTAAGCTCAACGTGTCTACCAACTGGCTTATATTCTATTCTCCCAAGCTTCTGATACAGTGTTCTGCACAGAGTTAGCACTCAACAATTATCATTGATCGAGAGAGGACAGTGAGTAAGTATAGTTAATAGGCTGGCGTTAGAGAAGCTAAGTTGTGCAGTCTGGGTTCAAGTAGCAAATGCCCACCACTCCACCAGGGAACGTGTACAACTCTGTTATACTGTAGTCTCCCAAGTATTCAGTTAAGTGCCCTGCACACAATAAGGGCTCAATAAATACGACTGAAATCAGTGGGGTAAACGAGCTGATTGAGTGCTTTAAAGCCAATGGTATGGAGTGTCTGTCTGATGCAGAGGTGGATGGGCAACACCTGGAAGTTCTTGAAGAGTGGGGAGATGTGGACTGAATATCTTTCATAGGAAAATGATCCAGGCAGCAGAGTGAAACATGGACAGCAGTGGGGGGATATAGGAGGCCGGGAGGTCAGCGAGGAGGCAGATGCTGTAGGCAAGGAGGGATTGGACAAGTGCTTGGATTAGCGTAGAGGCTGTTTGGATGGAGAGGAAAGGTGCTCTCTGCCTTGTGATATAACACATCTGTGAACACATGAATTTCTCTCCTTGACGAGGAGCACCGTTAACTCCTAACCTATTACTGCTTCATGGATAGGCCCGAATGGTTTCAGCCAGACTTTTCAGGAATGTCCCTCAGTCTACCTGCTGTTTTCTATGTAGCCTCTGGTCCCTCTAGGGCACTGGCTGGCACGGGGCAGATGACAGCTCTCAGTTTAACAGCCTCTGCTGGTCCCACTTATGAACTCCTGATTTCCCAACTAAACTCTGAAGTCGTTAGCTTGACTGGATCGGGGAGCATTCTACCTTATTCTGCTCTTAGTTCAAATTATTCCACTTGGTTTCACGTCTGGCAGAGTGCAATCTCCTACTGTCCTTGTCACGAGCCGCATCTAAACATTATTTATTATCAGCCTACCCCACACCTGGTGTGACCACACTGGCTTTTTGTCGATAACAAATACCAACATTATTATTATTTTGGGGTTTTTTTTGATGAAAATGGGATTATTCCCTTTTTATTTTAACCACAGTGCCCCTGGGTAAGGGACAGGGTGAGACCGAAGAGGTTAGGAAACGGGGGAGGGTTCACAATAGCTTAGAGTAGAACTGTGGGAAAAAACCACTCAACCTACTCTCAATCAATCATATATGAGTGCTTACTGGGGGCAGAACACTGTACTAACCGCTTGGGAGGGTACAATTTAGAGTTGGCACTTTCCTTCTTCCCCACAGTCTATCAGTGCCCCTCATTCCCTTCAGCAAAAAACAGCAGATTTGGCCACGTCCATCTTCCTAGGGTAGGGTTCCTAGCAACTCCTGCACTTCTAAAATAAGGGCAGCGGTGTGAACACGCATGCAAGAAGGCAAGAAAGAAGCAGCAGCTAGGCTTACTGCAAAAGGCATGGGCCTGGGGGTCAGGCCACCTGGATTCTAATCCTGGCTCTGCTACTTGCCTGTTGTGTGACCTTGGGCCAGTCACTTCACTTCTCCGGGCCTCCGTTTCCTCACTGATAAAGTAGAGATTCGATACCTATTCTCCCTCCTGTTTAGACCGTGAGCACCATGGGGGAAAGGGACTAGGTCATTGCTGACCGTGAGAGTTGAGCATTGCTGAGCATGATCCTGGGAGTCAGAAGTACTGAGTACTTGTCTGCTGTGTGACCTTGAGTAAGTCACTTCACTTCTCTGTGCCTCAGTTACTTCATCTATAAAGTGGGGGTTAAGACAAAGCCCTATGTGGAGTTGGGACTGTGTCCAACCTGATTCACCCTGGAGCTTAGTACAGTGTCTGGTATATAGAAAGCACTTAAATACCACATTTACCATTATTATCTTGACTCTACCCCAGCATTTAGTACAGGGCTTGGTGCACAGTAAATGCAAAATAATACTAATGGAATTTGTTATTAGGAGCCACGAGGATAAACCAAGAAATTGAAACTATTATGTTGTGTAGCTGGAGAGCTTCTCCTGAAACCCTGGTGCAAGCTTCAGTCCATCAGTAGCATCTATTAAGTGCTAACTCTCTTCACAGCACTGTCCTAAACAGTTGGGGAAGGAAATTATAGATATGGTGAAGCACCAGAGTTTACAAGTAAGACCATAAAAGG